>NW_027671506.1:0-1209000 GCF_964165515.1 Mesoplodon bidens
AAAAACCAGAAAGGCAAGACAGGCCCTGGAGAACAGGGAGCCTTGTTATGCTGATGGGCGGGATGTAAATTGCCAACTGCCTCACTGGAGGAGTGCATTGCGTTCCCTAAAACAAGTAAACAACAGAGCTACAGAGCCAAGGGCACATCCAGTCTAGGGAATACACCTTGGGAAAACTGAAAATCAATAAGACAGGGCCACCACCAAATTTACTGCTGCACTGCTTTCAAGAACCTCAACTTGGGTACACCTTAAATATCCCAGGAAATATAAAAATGGTTCAAAAAACTGTGGTATTTATGTACGATGGAATATCCCTCAGCCATGAAATCAATGTCATAAGACCAGGAGCAGCAAAGTGAGTGGATTCAGGTACGATGATTCTAAGTGAAATAAGTCACACAGAAAAAGAAACTTATCATAAGATATCACTTATGAAGATCCTGTAAACATGGCTCCACATGAACTGAGTTAGGAAAGAGAACAGAGTCTCACATTTAGAAAACACTCTTATGCCTGCTTAAGGGGAAAGGAGAGGTGGGGTGATGCATAAAACCAGAGTTTGATATAAGCACAGGTATCATTTCTATAACCAACTGTGGAATAGACAAGACCTACACCTTCCTCAGTGAAAGGGACTCAAAACCCCATATTTCCCGCAGAGGAATAGATCTGACTAGTAATAATCTTAAAACCTATGTATTGATATGTCTCTGTAAGGGAATCAAGTGTGTCTAGACTGGCATAAACATGGCAGCGAGAATCAGCTCAAACCCACTAGAAAAAGGAATTTCAAAAACAAAACCAAAAAACAGGGAAATTCTTTCCGTTTCCTTCAGGGACTCTGATGAAACCTGGAATGACCCTATCTACAATGACAGCTGGATGTGGCATAAGGCTGGACACTTGGAACTGAGAGGATTTGTGAGATTGGGTGAGCAAATGCAGACCCGTTAAAGTAAAAATGCATGGCCCCCATTCCATGGGTCCCAACTCTCCATGTTGAAGGGAATATTACTACAGCTATAACATGTACGGGAAACCTAGAGAATGGACACACTGTGAATACAAAAGGTTTCTAAAACTCAACGAGTAGTCCCTCTCCTGGTGCTCCGGTTTGACGTTCCAACTGTTTTACTATCAATCTCCCAACGTGGAGAGACAGCCCCTTTAACCTCCTGGTTCGCACAGGTTGCCAATTTGGCAGAGGATAGAAGGGAAGAGTGAGAACCAATGAGAGAGTTACTGTTAGGCATTTGGACGGGAATATGTCACTCTAATTTCCCGGCAGGAAGAAGAATTAACCAGAGTCTCAGGCCCCCACCGGGAAACAGTATAGGTCCTGAACCAAAATTTTGGACTTGCATACAGCTCACAAAAAACGAGTTGAAAAATGGAGCTCAGGGGCACAGCCATTCACAAACTGGCAGAGTAATAAAGGACAACTATCGTCCAAAAATCTGTTGAGGGAAGGCATCGAGGCAGACTTGAATGCGAGTCAGAATAGCAGGGACCAGATTTCAAGAGGTACGTTGGAATCGCCCTTAAAGCACAGAAAGAGGGGCACAACTTCGACAATGATGCACTTGGCCAAAAAGGGCGTATGCGTTGTCTCCTGAATATATTCAGGAGAGAACGCATAAGCCCTTTTTGGCCAAGCAAGCAAGCGGGCAATGCAAATCTGCACTACAAAGAAGTATCACTTCCCACCGTTCAAAAGGGACATCCACAAAATGCGTAAAAACCAGAAAGGCAAGATAGGCCCTGGAGAACAGGGAGCCTTGTTATGCTGATGGGCGGGATGTAAATTGGAAACTGCCTCACTGGAGTAGTGCATTGCGTTCCCTAAAACAAGTAAACAACAGAGCTACAGAGCCAAGGGAACTTCCAGTCTAGGGAATATACCTTGGGAAAACTGAAAATCAATAAGACATAGCCACCCCCAAATTTAGGGCTGCAGTGCTTACAAGAACCTCAACTTGGGTACACCTTCAATATCCCAGGAAAGATAAAAATGGTTCAAAAAATTGTGGTTTTTATGTAAGATGTAATATCCCTCAGCCATGAAATCAATGTCATAAGACCAGGAGCAGCAAAGTGAGTGGATTCAGGTACGATGATTGTAAGTGAAATAAGTCACACAGAAAAAGAAACTTATCATAAGATATCACTTATGAAGATCCTATTAACATGGCTACACATGAACTGAGTTAGGAAAGAGAACAGAGTCTCACATTTAGAAAACACTCTTATTCCTGCTTAAGGGGAAAGGAGAGGTGGGGTGATGCATAAAACCAGAGTTTGATATAAGCACAGGTACCATTTCTAAAACCAACTGTGGAATGGAGAAGACCTACATCTTCCTCAGTGAAAGGGACTCAAAACCCCATATTTCCCGCAGAGGAATAGATCTGACTAGTAAGAATCTTAAAACCTATGTATTGATATGTCTCTGTAATGGAATCAAGTGTGTCTAGACTGGCATAAACATGGCAGCGAGAATGTGCTCAAACCCACTATAAAAATGAATTTCAAAAACAAAACCAAAAAACAGGGAAATTCTTTATATTTCCTTCAGGGTCTCTGATGAAACCTGGAATGACCCTATCTACAATGACAGCTGGATGTGGCATAAGGCTGGACACTTGGGACTGAGAGGATTGGTGAGATTGGGTGAGCAAATGCAGACCCTTTAAAGCAAAAATGCATGGCCCCCATTCCATGGGTCCCAACTCTCCATGTTGAAGGGAATATTACTACAGCTATAACATGTACGGGAAACCTAGAGAATGGACACACTGTGAATACAAAAGGTTTCTAAAACTCAACGAGTATTACCTCTCCTGGTGCTCCGGTTTGACTTTCCAACTGCTTTACTATGAATCTCCCAACTTGGAGAGACAGCCCCTTTAACCTCCTGGTTCGCACAGGTTGCCAATTTGGCAGAGGATGGTAGGGAAGAGGGAGAACCAATGAGAGAGTAGCTGTTAGGCATTTGGACGGGCACATGTCACTCTAATTTCCCGGCAAGAAGAAGAATTAACCAGAGTCTCAGCCACCCACCGGGAACCAGTATAGGTCCTGAACCAAAATTTGGACTTGCGTACAGCTCACAAAAAACGAGTTGAAAAATGGAGCTCAGGGGCACAGAAATTCACAAACTGGCAGAGTAATAAAGGACAACTATCGTCCAAAAATCTGTTGAGGGAAGGCAACGAGGCGGAGTTGAAAGCGAGGCAGAATAGCAGTAAACAGATTTCAAGAGGTATATTGGAATCGCCTTTAAAGCACAGGAAGAGGGGCACAACTTCGACAATAATGCACTTTGCCAAAAAGTGCGTATGCGTTTTCTCCTGAATATATTCAGGAGAAAACGCATACGCCCATTTTGGCCAAGCAAGCAAGCGCGCAATGCAAGTCTGCACTACAAAGAAGTATCACTTCACACCGGTCAAAAGGGACATCCACAAAATGTGTAAAAACCAGAAAGGCAAGACAGGCACTGGAGAACAGGGAGCCTTGTTATGCTGATGGGCGGGATGTAAATTGCCAACTGCCTCACTGCAGGAGTGCATTGCGTTCCCTAAAACAAGTAAACAACAGAGCTTCAGAGCCAAGGGCACTTCCATTGTAGGGAATATACCTTGGGAAAACTGAAAATCAATAAGACAGAGCCACCCCCAAATTTAGGGCTGCACTGCTTACAAGAACCTCAACTTGGGTACACCTTAAATATCCCAGGAAATATAAAAATGGTTCAAAAAACTGTGGTATTTATGTACGATGGAATATCCCTCAGCCATGAAATCAATGTCATAAGACCAGGAGCAGCAAAGTGAGTGGATTCAGGTACGATGATTCTAACTGAAATAAGTCACACAGAAAAAGAAACTTATCATAAGATATCACTTATGAAGATCCTGTAAACATGGCTCCTCATGAACTGAGTTAGGAAAGAGAACAGAGTCTCACATTTAGAAAACACTCTTATGCCTGCTTAAGGGGAAAGGAGAGGTGGGGTGATGCATAAAACCAGAGTTTGATGTAAGCACAGGTACCATTTCTATAACCAACTGTGGAATAGACAAGACCTACACCTTCCTCAGTGAAAGGGACTCAAAACCCCATATTTCCCGGAGAGGAAAAGATCTGACTAGTAAGAATCTTAAAACCTATGTATTGATATGTCTCTGTAAGGGAATCAAGTGTGTCTAGACTGGCATAAACATGGCAGCGAAAATCAGCTCAAACCCACTATAAAAAGGAACTTCAAAAACAAACCAAAAAACAGGGAAATTCTTTCCATTTCCTTCAGGGTCTCTGATGAAACCTGGAATGACCCTATCTACAATGACAGCTGGATGTGGCATAAGGCTGGACACTTGGGACTGAGAGGATTGGTGAGTTTGGGTGAGCAAATGCAGACCCTTTAAAGCAAAAATGCATGGGCCCCATTCCATGGGTCCCAGCTCTCCATGTTGAAGGGAATATTACTACAGCTATAACATGTACAGGAAACCTAGAGAATGGACACACTGTGAATACAAAAGGTTTCTAAAACTCAACGAATAGTCCCTCTCCTGGTGCTCCGGTTTTACTTTCCAAATGCTTTACTATCAATCTCCCAACTTGGAGAGACAGCCCCTTTAACCTCCTGGTTCGCACAGGTTGCCAATTTGGCAGAGTATGGAAGGGAAGAGGGAGAATCAATGAGAGAGTAGCTGTTAGGCATTTTGACGGTAACATGTCACTCTAATTTCCCGGCAGGATGAAGAATTAACCAGAGTCTGAGCCCCCCCCCCAGGAAACAGTATAGGTCCTGAACCAAAATTTTGGACTTGCATACAGGTCACAAATAACGAGTTGAAAAATGGAGCTCAGGGGCACAGCAATTCACAAACTGGCAGAGTAATAAAGGACAACTATCGTCCAAA
The DNA here is from genome assembly GCF_964165515.1 of Mesoplodon bidens. NCBI lineage: Eukaryota > Metazoa > Chordata > Mammalia > Artiodactyla > Ziphiidae > Mesoplodon > Mesoplodon bidens. The sequence goes on from NW_027671506.1 coordinate 4,935, forward strand.
AATCTGTTGACGGAAGGCAACGAGGCAGACTAGAAAGCGAGGCAGAATAGCAGGAAACAGATTTCAAGAGGTACGTTGGAATCGCCTTTAAAGCACAGGAAGAGGGGCACAACTTCGACAATGATGCACTTGGCCAAAAAGGGCGTATGCGTTTTCTCCTGAATATATTCAGGAGAAAACGCATACGCCCTTCTTGGCCAAGCAAGGAAGCGGGCAATGCAAATCTGCACTACAAAGAAGTATCACTTCCCACGGGTCAAAAGGGACATCCACAAAATGTGTAAAAACCAGAAAGGCAAGACAGGCCCTGGAGAACAGGGAGCCTTGTTTTGCTGATGGGTGGGATGTAAATTGCCAACTGCCTCACTGGAGGAGTGCATTGCATTCCCTAAAACAAGTAAACAACAGAGCTTCAGAGCCAAGGGCACTTCCAGTGTAGGGAATATACCTTGGGAAAACTGAAAATCAATAAGACAGAGCCACCCCCAAATTTAGGGCTGCACTGCTTACAAGAACCTCAACTTGGGTACACCTTAAATATCCCAGGAAATATAAAAATGGTTCAAAAAACTGTGGTATTTATGTACGATGGAATATCCCTCAGCCATGAAATCAATGTCATAAGACCAGGAGCAGCAAAGTGAGTGGATTCAGGTACGATGATTCTAACTGAAATAAGTCACACAGAAAAAGAAACTTATCATAAGATATCACTTATGAAGATCCTGTAAACATGGCTCCTCATGAACTGAGTTAGGAAAGAGAACAGAGTCTCACATTTAGAAAACACTCTTATGCCTGCTTAAGGGGAAAGGAGAGGTGGGGTGATGCATAAAACCAGAGTTTGATATAAGCACAGGTACCATTTCTAAAACCAACTGTGAAATAGACAAGACCTACACCTTCCTCAGTGAAAGGGACTCAAAACCCCATATTTCCCGGAGAGGAAAAGATCTGACTAGTAAGAATCTTAAAACCTATGTATTGATATGTCTCTGTAAGGGAATCAAGTGTGTCTAGACTGGCATAAACATGGCAGCGAAAATCAGCTCAAACCCACTATAAAAAGGAACTTCAAAAACAAACCAAAAAACAGGGAAATTCTTTCCATTTCCTTCAGGGTCTCTGATGAAACCTGGAATGACCCTATCTACAATGACAGCTGGATGTGGCATAAGGCTGCACACTTGGGACTGAGAGGATTGGTGAGATTGGGTGAGCAAATGCAGACCCTTTAAAGCAAAAATTCATGGGCCCCATTCCATGGGTCCCAGCTCTCCATGTTGAAGGGAATATTACTACAGCTATAACATGTACAGGAAACCTAGAGAATGGACACACTGTGAACACAAAAGGTTTCTAAAACTCAACGAATAGTCCCTCTCCTGGTGCTCCGGTTTTACTTTCCAAATGCTTTACTATCAATCTCCCAACTTGGAGAGACAGCCCCTTTAACCTCCTGCTTCGCACAGGTTGCCAATTTGGCAGAGTATGGAAGGGAAGAGGGAGAATCAATGAGAGAGTAGCTGTTAGGCATTTTGACGGGAACATGTCACTCTAATTTCCCGGCAGGAAGAAGAATTAACCACAGTCTGAGACCCCCCCCCGGGAAACAGTATAGGTCCTGAACCAAAATTTTGGACTTGCATACAGGTCACAAATAACGAGTTGAAAAATGGAGCTCAGGGGCACAGCAATTCACAAACTGGCAGAGTAATAAAGGACAACTATCGTCCAAAAATCTGTTGACGGAAGGCAACGAGGCGGACTAGAAAGCGAGGCAGAATAGCAGGAAACAGATTTCAAGAGGTACGTTGGAATCGCCTTTAAAGCACAGGAAGAGGGGCACAACTTCGACAATGATGCACTTGGCCAAAAAGGGCGTATGCGTTTTCTCCTGAATATATTCAGGAGAAAACGCATATGCCCTTCTTGGCCAAGCAAGGAAGCGGGCAATGCAAATCTGCACTACAAAGAAGTATCACTTCCCACCGGTCAAAAGGGACATCCACAAAATGTGTAAAAACCAGAAAGGCAAGACTGGCCCTGGAGAACAGGGAGCCTTGTTATGCTGATGGGCAGGATGTAAATTGCAAACTGCCTCACTGGAGGAGTGCATTGCATTCCCTAAAACAAGTAAACAACAGAGCTACAGAGACAAGGGCACTTCCAGTCTAGGGAATATACCTTGGGAAAACTGAAAATCAATAAGACAGAGCCACCCCCTTATTAAGGGCTGCACTGCTTACAAGAACCTCAACTTGGGTACACCTTAAATATCCCAGGAAATATAAAAATGGTTCAAAAAACTGTGGTATTTATGTACGATGGAATATCCCTCAGCCATGAAATCAATGTCATAAGAGCAGGAGCAGCAAAGTGAATGGATTCAGGTACGATGATTCTAAGTGAAATAAGTCACACAGAAAAAGAAACTTATCATAAGATATCACTTATGAAGATCCTATAAACATGGCTGCACATGAACTGAGTTAGGAAAGAGAACAGAGTCTCACATTTAGAAAACACTCTTATGCCTGCTTAAGGCGAAAGGAGAGGTGAGGTGATGCATAAAACCAGAGTTTGATATAAGCACACGTACAATTTCTATAACGAACTGTGGAATAGAGAAGACCTACTCCTTCCTCAGTGAAAGGGACACAAAACCCCATATTTCCCGCAGAGGAATAGATCTGACTAGTAAGAATCTTAAAACCTATGTATTGATATGTCTCTGTAAGGGAATCAAGTGTGTCTAGACTGGCATAAACATGGCAGCGAGAATCAGCTCAAACCCACTATAAAAAGGAATTTCAAAAACAAAACCAAAAAACAGGGAAATTCTTTCCATTTCCTTCAGGGTCTCTGATGAAACCTGGAATGACCCTATCTTCAATGATAGCTGGATGTGGCATAAGGCTGGACACTTGGGACTGAGAGGATTGGTGAGATTGGGTTAGCAAATGCAGACCCTTTAAAGCAAAAATGCATGGCCCCCATTCCATGGGTCCCACCTCTCCATGTTGAAGGGAATATTACTACAGCTATAACATGTATGGGAAACCTAGAGAATGGACACACTGTGAATACAAAAGGTTTCTAAAAGTCAACGAGTAGTCCCTCTCCTGGTGTTCCGGTTTGACTTTCCAACTGCTTTACTATCAATCTCCCAACTTGGAGAGACAGCCCCTTTAACCTACTGGTTCGCACAGGTTGCCAATTTGGCAGAGGATTGAAGGGAAGAGGGAGAACCAGTGAGCGAGTAGCTATTAGGCATTTGGACGGGCACATGTCACTCTAATTTACCGGCAGGAAGAAGAATTAACCAGAGTCTCAGCCCCCCACCGGGAACCAGTATAGGTCCTGAACCAAAATTTTGGACTTGCGTACAGCTCACAAAAAACGAGTTGAAAAATGGAGCTCAGGGTCTCAGCAATTCACATACTGGCAGAGTAATAAAGGACAACTATCGTCCAAAAATCTGTTGAGGGAAGGCAGCGAGGCAGACTTGAAAGCGATGCAGAATAGCAGGAAACAAATTTCAAGAGGTACGTTGGAATCGCCTTTAAAGCACAGGAAGAGGGGCACAACTTCGACAGTGATGCACTTGGACAAAAAGTGCGTATGCATTTTCTCCTGAATATATTCAGGAGAAAACCCATATGCCCTTTTTGGCCAAGCAAGCAAGCGGGCAATGCAAATCTGCACTACAAAGAAGTATCACTTCCCACCGGTCAAAAGGGACATCCACAAAATGTGTAAAAACCAGAAAGGCAAGACAGGCCCTGGAGAACAGGGAGACTTGCTATGCTGATGGGCGGGATGTAAATTGCCAACTGCCTCACTGCAGGAGTGCATTGCGTTCCCTAAAACAAGTAAACAACAGAGCTACAGAGTCAAGGGCACTTCCAGTCTAGGGAATATACCTTGGGAAAACTGAAAATCAATAAGACAGAGCCACCCCCAAATTTAGGGCTGCACTGCTTACAAGAACCTCAACTTGGGTACACCTTAAATATCCCAGGAAATATAAAAATGGTTCAAAAAACTGTGGTATTTATGTACGATGGAATATCCCTCAGCCATGAAATCAATGTCATAAGACCAGGAGCAGCAAAGTGAGTGGATTCAGGTACGATGATTCTAACTGAAATAAGTCACACAGAAAAAGAAACTTATCATAAGATATCACTTATGAAGATCCTGTAAACATGGCTCCTCATGAACTGAGTTAGGAAAGAGAACAGAGTCTCACATTTAGAAAACACTCTTATGCCTGCTTAAGGGGAAAGGAGAGGTGGGGTGATGCATAAAACAACAGTATGATATAAGCACAGGTACCATTTCTAAAACCAACTGTGGAATAGACAAGACCTACACCTTCCTCAGTGAAACGGACTCAAAACCCCATATTTCCCGCAGAGGAATAGATCTGACTAGTAAGAATCTTAAAACCTATGTATTGATATGTCTCTGTAAGGGAATCAAGTGTGTCTAGACTGGCATAAACATGGCAGCGAGAATCAGCTCAAACTCACTATAAAAAGGAATTTCAAAAACAAAACCGAAAAACAGGGAAATTCTTTATATTTCCTACAGGGTCTCTGATGAAACCTGGAATGACCCTATCTACAATGACAGCTGGATGTGGCATAAGGCTGGACACTTGGGACTGAGAGGATTGGTGAGATTGGGTGAGCAAATGCAGACCCTTTAAAGCAAAAATGCATGACCCCCATTCCATGGGTCCCAACTCTCCATGTTGAAGGGAATATTACTACAGCTATAACATGTACGGGAAACCTAGAGAATGGACACACTGTGAATACAAAAGGTTTCTAAAACTCAACGAGTAGTCCCTCTCCTGGTGCTCCGGTTTGACTTTCCAACTGCTTTACTATCAATCTCCCAACTTGGAGAGACAGCCCCTTTATGCTCCTGGTTCGCACAGGTTGCCAATTTGGCAGAGGATGGAAGGGAAGAGGGAGAACCAATGAGAGAGTAGCTGTTAGGCATTTGGACGGGCACATGTCACTCTAATTTCCCGGCAGGAAGAAGAATTAACCAGAGTCTCAGCCCCCCACCGGGAACCAGTATAGGTCCTGAACCAAAATTTTGGACTTGCGTACAGCTCACAAAAAACGAGTTGAAAAATGGAGCTCAGTGGCACAGGAATTCACAAACTGGCAGAGTAATAAAGGACAACTATCGTCCAAAAATCTGTTGAGGGAAGGCAACGAGGCAACTTGAAAGCGAGGCAGAATAACAGGAAACAGATTTCAAGAGGTACGTTGGAATCGCCTTTAAAGCACAGGAAGAGGGGCACAACTTCGACAGTGATGCACTTGGCCAAAAAGGGCGTATGCATTTTCTCCTGAATATATTCAGGAGAAAACCGATACGCCCTTTTTGGCCAAGCAAGCAAGCGGGCAATTGAAATCTGCACTACAAAGAAGTATCACTTCGCACCGGTCAAAAGGGACATCCACAAAATGTGTAAAAACCAGAAAGGCAAGACAGGCCCTGGAGAACAGGGAGACTTGCTATGCTGATGGGCGGGATGTAAAATGCCAACTGCCTCACTGGAGGAGTGCATTGCGTTCCCTAAAACAAGTAAACAACAGAGCTACAGAGCCAAGGGCACTTCCAGTCTAGGGAATATACCTTGGGAAAAATGAAAATCAATAAGACAGAGCCACCCCCAAATTTAGGGCTGCTCTGCTTACAAAAACCTCAACTTGGGTACACCTTAAATATCCCAGGAAATATAAAAATGGTTCAAAAAACTGTGGTATTTATGTACGATGGAATATCCCTCAGCCATGAAATCAATGTCGTAAGACCAGGAGCAGCAAAGTGAGTGGATTCAGGTACGATGATTCTAAGTGAAATAAGTCACACAGAAAAAGAAACTTATCATAAGATATCACTTATGAAGATCCTGTAAACATGGCTCCACATGAACTGAGTTAGGAAAGAGAACAGAGTCTCACATTTAGAAAACACTCTTATGCCTGCTTAAGGGGAAATGAGAGGTGGGGTGATGCATAAAACCAGAGTTTGATATAAGCACAGGTACCATTTCTAAAACCAACTGTGGAATAGACAAGACCTACACCTTCCTCAGTGAAAGGGACTCAAAACACCATATTTCCCACAGAGGAAAAGATCTGACTAGTAAGAATCTTAAAACCTATGTATTGATATGTCTCTGTAAGGGAATCAAGTGTGTCTAGACTGGCATAAACATGGCAGCGAGAATCAGCTCAAACCCACTATAAAAAGGAATTTCAAAAACAAACCAAAAAACAGGGAAATTCTTTCCATTTCCTTCAGGGTCTCTGATGAAACCTGGAATGACCCTATCTACAATGATAGCTGGATGTGGCATAAGGCTGGACACTTGGGACTGAGAGGATTGGTGAGATTGGGTGAGCAAATGCAGACCCTTTAAAGCAAAAATGCATGGCCCCCATTCCATGGGTCCCAACTCTCCATGTTGAAGGGAATATTACTACAGCTATAACATGTACGGGAAACTTAGAGAATGGACACACTGTGAATACAAAAGGTTTCTAAAACTCAACGTGTAGTCCCTCTCCTGGTGCTCCGGTTTGACTTTCCAACTGCTTTACTATCAATCTCCCAACTTGGAGAGACAACCCCTTTAACCTCCTGGTTCGCACATGTTGCCAATTTGGCAGAGGATGGAAGGGAAGAGGGAGAACCAATGAGAGAGTAGCTGTTAGGCTTTTGGACGGGCACATGTCACTCTATTTTCCCGGCAGGAAGAAGAATTAACCAGAGTCCCAGCCCCCCACCGGGAACGAGTATAGGTCCTGAGCCAAAATTTTGGACTTGCGTACAGCTCACAAAAAACGATTTGAAAAATGGAGCTCAGGGGCACAGCAATTCACAAATTGGCAGAGTAATAAAGGACAACTATAGTCCAAAAATCTGTTGAGGGAAGGCATCGAGGCAGACTTGAATGCGAGTCAGAATAGCAGGGACCAGATTTCAAGAGGTACGTTGGAATCGCCCTTAAAGCACAGAAAGAGGGGCACAACTTCGACAATGATGCACTTGGCCAAAAAGGGCGTATGCGTTGTCTCCTGAATATATTCAGGAGAGAACGCATAAGCCCTTTTTGGCCAAGCAAGCAAGCGGGCAATACAAATCTGCACTACAAAGAAGTATCACTTCCCACCGTTCAAAAGGGACATCCACAAAATGCGTAAAAACCAGAAAGGCAAGATAGGCCCTGGAGAACAGGGAGCCTTGTTATGCTGATGGGCGGGATGTAAATTGGAAACTGCCTCACTGGAGGAGTGCATTGCGTTCCCTAAAACAAGTAAACAACAGAGCTACAGAGCCAAGGGAACTTCCAGTCTAGGGAATATACCTTGGGAAAACTGAAAATCAATAAGACATAGCCACCCCCAAATTTAGGGCTGCAGTGCTTACAAGAACCTCAACTTGGGTACACCTTCAATATCCCAGGAAAGATAAAAATGGTTCAAAAAATTGTGGTTTTTATGTAAGATGTAATATCCCTCAGCCATGAAATCAATGTCATAAGACCAGGAGCAGCAAAGTGAGTGGATTCAGGTACGATGATTGTAAGTGAAATAAGTCACACAGAAAAAGAAACTTATCATAAGATATCACTTATGAAGATCCTATTAACATGGCTACACATGAACTGAGTTAGGAAAGAGAACAGAGTCTCACATTTAGAAAACACTCTTATTCCTGCTTAAGGGGAAAGGAGAGGTGGGGTGATGCATAAAACCAGAGTTTGATATAAGCACAGGTACCATTTCTAAAACCAACTGTGGAATGGAGAAGACCTACATCTTCCTCAGTGAAAGGGACTCAAAACCCCTTATTTCCCGCAGAGGAATAGATGTGACTAGTAAGAATCTTAAAACCTATGTATTGATATGTCTCTGTAATGGAATCAAGTGTGTCTAGACTGGCATAAACATGGCAGCGAGAATGAGCTCAAACCCACTATAAAAATGAATTTCAAAAACAAAACCAAAAAACAGGGAAATTCTTTATATTTCCTTCAGGGTCTCTGATGAAACCTGGAATGACCCTATCTACAATGACAGCTGGATGTGGCATAAGGCTGGACACTTGGGACTGAGAGGATTGGTGAGATTGGGTGAGCAAATGCAGACCCTTTAAAGCAAAAATGCATGGCCCCCATTCCATGGGTCCCAACTCTCCATGTTGAAGGGAATATTACTACAGCTATAACATGTACGGGAAACCTAGAGAATGGACACACTGTGAATACAAAAGGTTTCTAAAACTCAACGAGTATTACCTCTCCTGGTGCTCCGGTTTGACTTTCCAACTGCTTTACTATGAATCTCCCAACTTGGAGAGACAGCCCCTTTAACCTCCTGGTTCGCACAGGTTGCCAATTTGGCAGAGGATGGAAGGGAAGAGGGAGAACCAATGAGAGAGTAGCTGTTAGGCATTTGGACGGGCACATGTCACTCTAATTTCCCGGCAAGAAGAAGAATTAACCAGAGTCTCAGCCACCCACCGGGAACCAGTATAGGTCCTGAACCAAAATTTGGACTTGCGTACAGCTCACAAAAAACGAGTTGAAAAATGAGGCTCAGGGGCACAGAAATTCATAAACTGGCAGAGTAATAAAGGACAACTATCGTCCAAAAATCTGTTGAGGGAAGGCAACGAGGCGGAGTTGAAAGCAAGGCAGAATAGCAGTAAACAGATTTCAAGAGGTATATTGGAATCGCCTTTAAAGCACAGGAAGAGGGGCACAACTTCGACAATAATGCACTTTGCCAAAAAGTGCGTATGCGTTTTCTCCTGAATATATTCAGGAGAAAACGCATACGCCCATTTTGGCCAAGCAAGCAAGCGGGCAATGCAAATCTGCACTACAAAGAAATATCACTTCACACCGGTCAAAAGGGACATCCACAAAATGTGTAAAAACCAGAAAGGCAAGACAGTCCCTGGAGAACAGGGAGCCTTGTTATGCTGATGGGCGGGATGTAAATTGCCAACTGCCTCACTGCAGGAGTGCATTGCGTTCCCTAAAACAAGTAAACAACAGAGCTTCAGAGCCAAGGGCACTTCCATTGTAGGGAATATACCTTGGGAAAACTGAAAATCAATAAGACAGGGCCACCCCCAAATTTAGGGCTGCACTGCTTACAAGAACCTCAACTTGGGTACACCTTAAATATCCCAGGAAATATAAAAATGGTTCAAAAAACTGTGGTATTTATGTACGATGGAATATCCCTCAGCCATGAAATCAATGTCATAAGACCAGGAGCAGCAAAGTGAGTGGATTCAGGTACGATGATTCTAACTGAAATAAGTCACACAGAAAAAGAAACTTATCATAAGATATCACTTATGAAGATCCTGTAAACATGGCTCCTCATGAACTGAGTTAGGAAAGAGAACAGTGTCTCACATTTAGAAAACACTCTTATGCCTGCTTAAGGGGAAAGGAGAGGTGGGGTGATGCATAAAACCAGAGTTTGATATAAGCACAGGTACCATTTCTAAAACCAACTGTGAAATAGACAAGACCTACACCTTCCTCAGTGAAAGGGACTCAAAACCCCATATTTCCCGGAGAGGAAAAGACCTGACTATTAAGAATCTTAAAACCTATGTATTGATATGTCTCTGTAAGGGAATCAAGTGTGTCTAGACTGGCATAAACATGGCAGCGAAAATCAGCTCAAACCCACTATAAAAAGGAACTTCAAAAACAAACCAAAAAACAGGGAAATTCTTTCCATTTCCTTCAGGGTCTCTGATGAAACCTGGAATGACCCTATCTACAATGACAGCTGGATGTGGCATAAGGCTGGACACTTGGGACTGAGAGGATTGGTGAGATTGGGTGAGCAAATGCAGACCCTTTAAAGCAAAAATGCATGGGCCCCATTCCATGGGTCCCAGCTCTCCATGTTGAAGGGAATATTACTACAGCTATAACATGTACAGGAAACCTAGAGAATGGACACACTGTGAATACAAAAGGTTTCTAAAACTCAACGAATAGTCCCTCTCCTGGTGCTCCGGTTTTACTTTCCAAATGCTTTACTATCAATCTCCCAACTTGGAGAGACAGCCCCTTTAACCTCCTGGTTCGCACAGGTTGCCAATTTGGCAGAGTATGGAAGGGAAGAGGGAGAATCAATGAGAGAGTAGCTGTTAGGCATTTTGACGGTAACATGTCACTCTAATTTCCCGGCAGGATGAAGAATTAACCAGAGTCAGAGCCCCCCCCCCAGGAAACAGTATAGGCCCTGAACCAAAATTTTGGACTTGCATACAGGTCACAAATAACGAGTTGAAAAATGGAGCTCAGGGGCACAGCAATTCACAAACTGGCAGAGTAATAAAGGACAACTATCGTCCAAAAATCTGTTGACGGAAGGCAACGAGGCAGACTAGAAAGCGAGGCAGAATAGCAGGAAACAGATTTCAAGAGGTACGTTGGAATCGCCTTTAAAGCACAGGAAGAGGGGCACAACTTCGACAATGATGCACTTGGCCAAAAAGGGCGTATGCGTTTTCTCCTGAATATATTCAGGAGAAAACGCATACGCCCTTCTTGGCCAAGCAAGGAAGCGGGCAATGCAAATCTGCACTACAAAGAAGTATCACTTCCCACGGGTCAAAAGGGACATCCACAAAATGTGTAAAAACCAGAAAGGCAAGACAGGCCCTGGAGAACAGGGAGCCTTGTTTTGCTGATGGGTGGGATGTAAATTGCCAACTGCCTCACTGGAGGAGTGCATTGCATTCCCTAAAACAAGTAAACAACAGAGCTTCAGAGCCAAGGGCACTTCCAGTCTAGGGAATATACATTGGGAAAACTGAAAATCAATAAGACAGAGCCACCCCCAAATTTAGGGCTGCACTGCTTACAAGAACCTCAACTTGGGTACACCTTAAATATCCCAGGAAATATAAAAATGGTTCAAAAAACTGTGGTATTTATGTACGATGGAATATCCCTCAGCCATGAAATCAATGTCATAAGACCAGGAGCAGCAAAGTGAGTGGATTCAGGTACGATGATTCTAACTGAAATAAGTCACACAGAAAAAGAAACTTATCATAAGATATCACTTATGAAGATCCTGTAAACATGGCTCCTCATGAACTGAGTTAGGAAAGAGAACAGAGTCTCACATTTAGAAAACACTCTTATGCCTGCTTAAGGGGAAAGGAGAGGTGGGGTGATGCATAAAACCAGAGTTTGATATAAGCACAGGTACCATTTCTAAAACCAACTGTGAAATAGACAAGACCTACACCTTCCTCAGTGAAAGGGACTCAAAACCCCATATTTCCCGGAGAGGAAAAGATCTGACTAGTAAGAATCTTAAAACCTATGTATTGATATGTCTCTGTAAGGGAATCAAGTGTGTCTAGACTGGCATAAACATGGCAGCGAAAATCAGCTCAAACCCACTATAAAAAGGAACTTCAAAAACAAACCAAAAAACAGGGAAATTCTTTCCATTTCCTTCAGGGTCTCTGATGAAACCTGGAATGACCCTATCTACAATGACAGCTGGATGTGGCATAAGGCTGGACACTTGGGACTGAGAGGATTGGTGAGATTGGGTGAGCAAATGCAGACCCTTTAAAGCAAAAATTCATGGGCCCCATTCCATGGGTCCCAGCTCTCCATGTTGAAGGGAATATTACTACAGCTATAACATGTACGGGAAACCTAGAGAATGGACACACTGTGAATACAAAAGGTTTCTAAAACTCAACGAATAGTCCCTCTCCTGGTGCTCCGGTTTTACTTTCCAAATGCTTTACTATCAATCTCCCAACTTGGAGAGACAGCCCCTTTAACCTCCTGCTTCGCACAGGTTGCCAATTTGGCAGAGTATGGAAGGGAAGAGGGAGAATCAATGAGAGAGTAGCTGTTAGGCATTTTGACGGGAACATGTCACTCTAATTTCCCGGCAGGAAGAAGAATTAACCAGAGTCTGAGCCCCCCCCCCGGGAAACAGTATAGGTCCTGAACCAAAATTTTGGACTTGCATACAGGTCACAAATAACGAGTTGAAAAATGGAGCTCAGGGGCACAGCAATTCACAAACTGGCAGAGTAATAAAGGACAACTATCGTCCAAAAATCTGTTGACGGAAGGCAACGAGGCGGACTAGAAAGCGAGGCAGAATAGCAGGAAACAGATTTCAAGAGGTACGTTGGAATCGCCTTTAAAGCACAGGAAGAGGGGCACAACTTCGACAATGATGCACTTGGCCAAAAAGGGCGTATGCGTTTTCTCCTGAATATATTCAGGAGAAAACGCATATGCCCTTCTTGGCCAAGCAAGGAAGCGGGCAATGCAAATCTGCACTACAAAGAAGTATCACTTCCCACCGGTCAAAAGGGACATCCACAAAATGTGTAAAAACCAGAAAGGCAAGACTGGCCCTGGAGAACAGGGAGCCTTGTTATGCTGATGGGCAGGATGTAAATTGCCAACTGCCTCACTGGAGGAGTGCATTGCATTCCCTAAAACAAGTAAACAACAGAGCTACAGAGACAAGGGCACTTCCAGTCTAGGGAATATACCTTGGGAAAACTGAAAATCAATAAGACAGAGCCACCCCCTTATTAAGGGCTGCACTGCTTACAAGAACCTCAACTTGGGTACACCTTAAATATCCCAGGAAATATAAAAATGGTTCAAAAAACTGTGGTATTTATGTACGATGGAATATCCCTCAGCCATGAAATCAATGTCATAAGAGCAGGAGCAGCAAAGTGAATGGATTCAGGTACGATGATTCTAAGTGAAATAAGTCACACAGAAAAAGAAACTTATCATAAGATATCACTTATGAAGATCCTATAAACATGGCTGCACATGAACTGAGTTAGGAAAGAGAACAGAGTCTCACATTTAGAAAACACTCTTATGCCTGCTTAAGGCGAAAGGAGAGGTGAGGTGATGCATAAAACCAGAGTTTGATATAAGCACAGGTACAATTTCTATAACGAACTGTGGAATAGAGAAGACCTACTCCTTCCTCAGTGAAAGGGACACAAAACCCCATATTTCCCGCAGAGGAATAGATCTGACTAGTAAGAATCTTAAAACCTATGTATTGATATATCTCTGTAAGGGAATCAAGTGTGTCTAGACTGGCATAAACATGGCAGCGAGAATCAGCTCAAACCCACTATAAAAAGGAATTTCAAAAACAAAACCAAAAAACAGGGAAATTCTTTCCATTTCCTTCAGGGTCTCTGATGAAACCTGGAATGACCCTATCTTCAATGATAGCTGGATGTGGCATAAGGCTGGACACTTGGGACTGAGAGGATTGGTGAGATTGGGTTAGCAAATGCAGACCCTTTAAAGCAAAAATGCATGGCCCCCATTCCATGGGTCCCAACTCTCCATGTTGAAGGGAATATTACTACAGCTATAACATGTATGGGAAACCTAGAGAATGGACACACTGTGAATACAAAAGGTTTCTAAAAGTCAACGAGTAGTCCCTCTCCTGGTGTTCCGGTTTGACTTTCCAACTGCTTTACTATCAATCTCCCAACTTGGAGAGACAGCCCCTTTAACCTACTGGTTCGCACAGGTTGCCAATTTGGCAGAGGATTGAAGGGAAGAGGGAGAACCAATGAGCGAGTAGCTATTAGGCATTTGGACGGGCACATGTCACTCTAATTTACCGGCAGGAAGAAGAATTAACCAGAGTCTCAGCCCCCCACCGGGAACCAGTATAGGTCCTGAACCAAAATTTTGGACTTGCGTACAGCTCACAAAAAACGAGTTGAAAAATGGAGCTCAGGGTCTCAGCAATTCACAAACTGGCAGAGTAATAAAGGACAACTATCGTCCAAAAATCTGTTGAGGGAAGGCAGCGAGGCGGACTTGAAAGCGATGCAGAATAGCAGGAAACAAATTTCAAGAGGTACGTTGGAATCGCCTTTAAAGCACAGGAAGAGGGGCACAACTTCGACAGTGATGCACTTGGACAAAAAGTGCGTATGCATTTTCTCCTGAATATATTCAGGAGAAAACCCATATGCCCTTTTTGGCCAAGCAAGCAAGCGGGCAATGCAAATCTGCACTACAAAGAAGTATCACTTCCCACCGGTCAAAAGGGACATCCACAAAATGTGTAAAAACCAGAAAGGCAAGACAGGCCCTGGAGAACAGGGAGACTTGCTATGCTGATGGGCGGGATGTAAATTGCCAACTGCCTCACTGGAGGAGTGCATTGCGTTCCCTAAAACAAGTAAACAACAGAGCTACAGAGTCAAGGGCACTTCCAGTCTAGGGAATATACCTTGGGAAAATTGAAAATCAATAAGACAGAGCCACCCCCAAATTTAGGGCTGCACTGCTTACAAGAACCTCAACTTGGGTACACCTTAAATATCCCAGGAAATATAAAAATGGTTCAAAAAACTGTGGTATTTATGTACGATGGAATATCCCTCAGCCATGAAATCAATGTCATAAGACCAGGAGCAGCAAAGTGAGTGGATTCAGGTACGATGATTCTAACTGAAATAAGTCACACAGAAAAAGAAACTTATCATAAGATATCACTTATGAAGATCCTGTAAACATGGCTCGTCATGAACTGAGTTAGGAAAGAGAACAGAGTCTCACATTTAGAAAACACTCTTATGCCTGCTTAAGGGGAAAGGAGAGGTGGGGTGATGCATAAAACCACAGTTTGATATAAGCACAGGTACCATTTCTAAAACCAACTGTGGAATAGACAAGACCTACACCTTCCTCAGTGAAAGGGACTCAAAACCCCATATTTCCCGGAGAGGAAAAGATCTGACTAGTAAGAATCTTAAAACCTATGTATTGATATGTCTCTGTAAGGGAATCAAGTGTGTCTAGACTGGCATAAACATGGCAGCGAGAATCAGCTCAAACCCACTATAAAAAGGAATTTCAAAAACAAACCAAAAAACAGGGAAATTCTTTCCATTTCCTTCAGGGTCTCTGATGAAACCTGGAATGACCATATCTACAATGACAGCTGGATGTGGCATAAGGCTGGACACTTGGGACTGAGAGGATTGGTGAGATTGGGTGAGCAAATGCAGACCCTTTAAAGCAAAAATGCATGGGCCCCATTCCATGGGTCCAAACTCTCCATGTTGAAGGGAATATTACTACAGATATAACATGTACGGGAAACCTAGAGAATGGACACACTGTGAATACAAAAGGTTTCTAAAACTCAACGAATAGTCCCTCTCCTGGTGCTCCGGTTTGACTTTCCAACTGCTTTACTATCAATCTCCCAACTTGGAGAGACAGCCCCTTTAACCTACTGGTTCGCACAGGTTGCCAATTTGGCAGAGGATTGAAGGGAAGAGGGAGAACCAATGAGCGAGTAGCTATTAGGCATTTGGACGGGCACATGTCACTCTAATTTACCGGCAGGAAGAAGAATTAACCAGAGTCTCAGCCCCCCACCGGGAACCAGTATAGGTCCTGAACCAAAATTTTGGACTTTTGTACAGCTCACAAAAAAAGAGTTGAAAAATGGAGCTCAGGGGCACAGCAATTCACAAACTGGCAGAGTAATAAAGGACAACTATCGTCCAAAAATCTGTTGACGGAAGGCAACGAGGCGGACTAGAAAGCGAGGCAAAATAGCAGGAAACAGATTTCAAGAGGTACGTTGGAATCGCCTTTAAAGCACAGGAAGAGGGGCACAACTTCGACAGTGATGCACTTGGCCAAAAAGGGTGTATGCATTTTCTCCTGAATATATTCAGGAGAAAACCCATATGCCCTTTTTGGCCAAGCAAGCAAGCGGGCAATGCAAATCTGCACTACAAAGAAGTATCACTTCCCACCGGTCAAAAGGGACATTCACAAAATGTGTAAAAACCAGAAAGGCAAGACAGGCCCTGGAGAACAGGGAGACTTGCTATGCTGATGGGCGGGATGTAAATTGCCAACTGCCTCACTGGAGGAGTGCATTGCGTTCCCTAAAACAAGAAAACAACAGAGCTACAGAGTCAAGGGCACATCCAGTCTAGGAAATATACCTTGGGAAAACTGAAAATCAATAAGACAGAGCCACCCCCAAATTTAGGGCTGCACTGCTTACAAGAACCTCAACTTGGGTACACCTTAAATATCCCAGGAAATATAAAAATGGTTCAAAAAACTGTGGTATTTATGTACGATGGAATATCCCTCAGCCTTGAAATCAATGTCATAAGACCAGGAGCAGCAACGTGAGTGGATTCAGGTACGATGATTCTAAGTGAAATAAGTCACACAGAAAAAGAAACTTATCATAAGATATCACTTATGAAGATCCTGTAAACATGGCTTCCCATGAACTGAGTTAGGAAAGAGAACAGAGTCTCACATTTAGAAAACACTCTTACGCCTGCTTAAGGGGAAAGGAGAGGTGGGGTGATGCATAAAACCAGAGTTTGATATAAGCACAGGTACCATTTCTAAAACCAACTGTGGAATAGACAAGACCTACACCTTCCTCAGTGAAAGGGACTGAAAACACCATATTTCCCGCAGAGGAAAAGATCTGACTAGTAAGAATCTTAAAACCTATGTATTGATATGTCTCTGTAAGGGAATCAAGTGTGTCTAGACTGGCATAAACATGGCAGCGAGAATCAGCTCAAACCCACTATAAAAAGGAATTTCAAAAACAAACCAAAAAACAGGGAAATTCTTTCCATTTCCTTCAGGGTCTCTGATGAAACCTGGAATGACCCTATCTACAATGATAGCTGGATGTGGCATAAGGCTGGACACTTGGGACTGAGAGGATTGGTGAGATTGGGTGAGCAAATGCAGAACATTTAAAGCAAAAATGCATGGCCCCCATTCCATGGGTCCCAACTCTCCATGTTGAAGGGAATATTACTGCAGCTATAACATGTTTGGGAGACCTAGAGAATGGACACCCTGTGAATACAAAAGGTTTCTAAAGCTCAACGAGTAGTCCCTCTCCTGGTGCTCCGGTTTGACTTTCCAACTGCTTTACTATCAATCTCCCAACTTGGAGAGACAGCCCCTTTAACCTCCTGGTTCGCACAGGTTGCCAATTTGGCAGAGGATGGACGGGAAGAGGGAGAACCAATGAGAGAGTAGCTGTTAGGCTTTTGGACGGGCACATGTCACTCTAATTTCCCGGCAGGAAGAAGAATTAACCAGAGTCCCAGCCCCCCTCCCGGAATGAGTATAGGTCCTGGGCCAAAATTTTGGACTTGCGTACAGCTCACAAAAAACGAGTTGATAAATGGAGCTCAGGGGCACAGCAATTCACAAACTGGCAGAGTAATAAAGGACAACTATCGTCCATAAATCTGTTGAGGGAAGGCAACGAGGTGGACTTGAAAGCGAGGCAGAATAGCAGGAAACAATTTTCAAGAGGTACGTTGGAATCGCCTTTAAAGCACAGGGAGAGGGGCACAACTTCGACAATGATGCACTTGGCCAAGAAGGGCGTATGCGTTTTCTCCTGAATATATTCAGGAGGAAACGCATACGCCCTTTTTGGCCAAGCAAGCTAGCGGGCAATGCAAATCTGCACTACAAAGAAGTATCACTTCCCACCGGTCAAAAGGGACATCCACAAAATGTGTAAAAACCAGAAAGGCAAGACAGGCCCTGGAGAACAGGGAGACTTGCTATGCTGATGGGCGCGATGTAAATTGCCAACTGCCTCACTGGAGGAGTGCATTGCGTTCCCTAAAACAAGTAAACAACAGAGCTACAGAGCCAAGGGCACATCCAGTCTAGGGAATATACCTTGGGAAAACTGAAAATCAATAAGACAGAGCCACACCCAAATTTAGGGCTGCACTGCTTACAAGAACCTCAACTTGGGTACACCTTAAATATCCCAGGAAATATAAAAATGGTTCAAAAAACTGTGGTATTTATGTACGATGGAATATCCCTCAGCCATGAAATCAATGTCATAAGACCAGGAGCAGCAACGTGAGTGGATTCAGGTACGATGATTCTAAGTGAAATAAGTCACACAGAAAAAGAAACTTATCATAAGATATCACTTATGAAGATCCTGTAAACATGGCTCCACATGAACTGAGTTAGGAAAGAGAACAGAGTCTCACATTTAGAAAACACTCTTACGCCTGCTTAAGGGGAAAGGAGAGGTGGGGTGATGCATAAAACCAGAGTTTGATATAAGCACAGGTACCATTTCTAAAACCAACTGTGGAATAGACAAGACCTACACCTTCCTCAGTGAAAGGGACTCAAAACCCCATATTTCCCTCAGAGGAAAAGATCTGACTAGTAAGAATCTTAAAACCTATGTAGTGATATGTCTCTGTAAGGGAATCAAGTGTGTCTAGACTGGCATAAACATGGCAGCGAGAATCAGCTCAAACCCAGTATAAAAAGGAATTTCAAAAACAAACCAAAAAACAGGGAAATTCTTTCCATTTCCTTCAGGGTCTCTGATGAAACCTGGAATGACCCTATCTACAATGTTAGCTGGATGTGGCATAAGGCTGGACACTTGGGACTGAGAGGATTGGTGAGATTGGGTGAGCAAATGCAGACCCTTTAAAGCAAAAATGCATGGCCCCCATTCCATGGGTCCCAACTCTCCATGTTGAAGGGAATATTACTACAGCTATAACATGTACGGGAGACCTAGAGAATGGACACACTGTGAATACAAAAGGTTTCTAAAGCTCAACGAGTAGTCCCTCTCCTGGTGCTCCGGTTTGACTTTCCAACTGCTTTACTATCAATCTCCCAACTTGGAGAGACAGCCCCTTTAACCTCCTGGTTCGCACAGGTTGCCAATTTGGCAGAGGATGGACGGGAAGAGGGAGAACCAATGAGAGAGTAGCTGTTAGGCTTTTGGACGGGCACATGTCACTCTAATTTCCCGGCAGGAAGAAGAATTAACCAGAGTCCCAGCCCCCCTCCGGGAATGAGTATAGGTCCTGGGCCAAAATTTTGGACTTGCGTACAGCTCACAAAAAACGAGTTGATAAATGGAGCTCAGGGGCACAGCAATTCACAAACTGGCAGAGTAATAAAGGACAACTATCGTCCAAAAATCTGTTGAGGGAAGGCAACGAGGTGGACTTGAAAGCGAGGCAGAATAGCAGGAAACAATTTTCAAGAGGTACGTTGGAATCGCCTTTAAAGCACAGGAAGTGGGGCACAACTTCGACAATGATGCACTTGGCCAAGAAGGGCGTATGCGTTTTCTCCTGAATATATTCAGGAGGAAACGCATACGCCCTTTTTGGCCAAGCAAGCAAGCGGGCAATGCAAATCTGCACTACAAAGAAGTATCACTTCCCACCGGTCAAAAGGGACATCCACAAAATGTGTAAAAACCAGAAAGGCAAGACAGGCCCTGGAGAACAGGGAGACTTGCTATGCTGATGGGCGCGATGTAAATTGCCAACTGCCTCACTGGAGGAGTGCATTGCGTTCCCTAAAACAAGTAAACAACAGAGCTACAGAGCCACGGGCACTTCCAGTCTAGGGAATATACCTTGGGAAAACTGAAAATCAATAAGACAGAGCCACACCCAAATTTAGGGCTGCACTGCTTACAAGAACCTCAACTTGGGTACACCTTAAATATCCCAGGAAATATAAAAATGGTTCAAAAAACTGTGGTATTTATGTACGATGGAATATCCCTCAGCCATGAAATCAATGTAATAAGACCAGGAGCAGCAAAGTGAGTGGATTCAGGTACGATGATTCTAAGTGAAATAAGTCACACAGAAAAAGAAACTTATCATAAGATATCACTTATGAAGATCCTGTAAACATGGCTCCACATGAACTGAGTTAGGAAAGAGAACAGAGTCTCACATTTAGAAAACACTCTTATGCCTGCTTAAGGGGAAAGGAGAGGTGGGGTGATGCATAAAACCAGAGTTTGATATAAGCACAGGTACCATTTCTAAAACCAACTGTGGAATAGACAAGACCTACACCTTCCTCAGTGAAAGGGACTCAAAACCCCATATTTCCCGGAGAGGAAAATATCTGACTAGTAAGAATCTTAAAACCTATGTATTGATATGTCTCTGTAAGGGAATCAAGTGTGTCTAGACTGGCATAAACATGGCAGCGAGAATCAGCTCAAACCCACTATAAAAAGGAATTTCAAAAACAAACCAAAAAACAGGGAAATTCTTTCCATTTCCTTCAGGGTCTCTGATGAAACCTGGAATGACCCTATCTACAATGAGAGCTGGATGTGGCATAAGGCTGGACACTTGGGACTGAGAGGATTGGTGAGATTGGGTGAGCAAATGCAGACCCATTAAAGCAAAAATGCATGGCCCCCATTCCATGGGTCCCAACTCTCCATGTTGAAGGGAATATTACTACAGCTATAACATGTACGGGAAACCTAGAGAATGGACACACTGTGAATACAAAAGGTTTCTAAAACTCAACGAGTAGTCCCTCTCCTGGTGCTCCGGTTTGACTTTCCAACTGCTTTACTATCAATCTCCCAACTTGCAGAGACTGCCCCTTTAACCTACTGGTTCGCACAGGTTGCCAATTTGGCAGAGGATTGAAGGGAAGAGGGAGAACCAATGAGCGAGTAGCTATTAGGCATTTGGACGGGCACATGTCTCTCTAATTTGCCAGCAGGAAGAAGAATTAACCAGAGTCTCAGCCCCCCACCGGGGACCAGTATAGGTCCTGAACCAAAATTTTGGACTTGCGTACAGCTCACAAAAAACGAGATGAAAAATGGAGCTCATGGGCTCAGCAATTCACAAACTGGCAGAGTAATAAATGACAACTATCGTCCAAAAATCTGTTGAGGGAAGGCAGCCAAGCCAACTTGAAAGCGATGCAGAATAGCAGGAAACAAATTTCAAGAGGTACGTTGGAATCGCCTTTAAAGCACAGGAAGAGGGGCACAACTTCGACAGTGATGCACTTGGCCAAAAAGGGCGTATGCATTTTCTCCTGAATATATTCAGGAGAAAACCCATATGCCCTTTTTGGCTAAGCAAGCAAGCGGGCAATGCAAATCTGCACTACAAAGAAGTATCACTTCCCACCGGTCAAAAGGGACATCCACAAAATGTGTAAAAACCAGAAAGGCAAGACAGGCCCTGGAGAACTGGGAGACTTGCTATGCTGATGGGCGGGATGTAAATTGCCAACTGCCTCACTGGAGGAGTGCATTGCGTTCCCTAAAACAAGAAAACAACAGAGCTACAGAGTCAAGGGCACTTCCAGTCTAGGAAATATACCTTGGGAAAACTGAAAATCATTAAGACAGAGCCACCCCCAAATTTAGGGCTGCACTGCTTACAAGAACCTCAACTTGGGTACACCTTAAATATCCCAGGAAATATAAAAATGGTTCAAAAAACTGTGGTATTTATGTACGATGGAATATAACTCAGCCATGAAATCAATGTCATAAGACCAGGAGCAGCAACGTGAGTGGATTCAGGTACGATGATTCTAAGTGAAATAAGTCACACAGAAAAAGAAACTTATCATAAGATATCACTTATGAAGATCCTGTAAACCTGGCTCCACATGAACTGAGTTAGGAAAGAGAACAGAGTCTCACATTTAGAAAACACTCTTACGCCTGCTTAAGGGGAAAGGAGAGGTGGGGTGATGCATAAAACCAGAGTTTGATATAAGCACAGGTACCATTTCTAAAACCAACTGTGGAATAGACAAGACCTACACCTTCTTCAGTGAAAGGGACTCAAAACCCCATATTTCCCGCAGAGGAAAAGATCTGACTAGTAAGAATCTTAAAACCTATGTATTGATATATCTCTGTAAGGGAATCAAGTGTGTCTAGACTGGCATAAACATGGCAGCGAGAATCAGCTCAAACCCACTATAAAAAGGAATTTCAAAAACAAAACCAAAAAACAGGGAAATTCTTTCCATTTCCTTCAGGGTCTCTGATGAAACCTGGAATGACCCTATCTTCAATGATAGCTGGATGTGGCATAAGGCTGGACACTTGGGACTGAGAGGATTGGTGAGATTGGGTTAGCAAATGCAGACCCTTTAAAGCAAAAATGCATGGCCCCCATTCCATGGGTCCCAACTCTCCATGTTGAAGGGAATATTACTACAGCTATAACATGTATGGGAAACCTAGAGAATGGACACACTGTGAATACAAAAGGTTTCTAAAAGTCAACGAGTAGTCCCTCTCCTGGTGTTCCGGTTTGACTTTCCAACTGCTTTACTATCAATCTCCCAACTTGGAGAGACAGCCCCTTTAACCTACTGGTTCGCACAGGTTGCCAATTTGGCAGAGGATTGAAGGGAAGAGGGAGAACCAATGAGCGAGTAGCTATTAGGCATTTGGACGGGCACATGTCACTCTAATTTACCGGCAGGAAGAAGAATTAACCAGAGTCTCAGCCCCCCACCGGGAACC
Source organism: Mesoplodon bidens (assembly GCF_964165515.1). NCBI lineage: Eukaryota > Metazoa > Chordata > Mammalia > Artiodactyla > Ziphiidae > Mesoplodon > Mesoplodon bidens. Next base: position 27,410 of record NW_027671506.1, read on the forward strand.
AGTATAGGTCCTGAACCAAAATTTTGGACTTGCGTACAGCTCACAAAAAACGAGTTGAAAAATGGAGCTCAGGGTCTCAGCAATTCACAAACTGGCAGAGTAATAAAGGACAACTATCGTCCAAAAATCTGTTGAGGGAAGGCAGCGAGGCGGACTTGAAAGCGATGCAGAATAGCAGGAAACAAATTTCAAGAGGTACGTTGGAATCGCCTTTAAAGCACAGGAAGAGGGGCACAACTTCGACAGTGATGCACTTGGACAAAAAGTGCGTATGCATTTTCTCCTGAATATATTCAGGAGAAAACCCATATGCCCTTTTTGGCCAAGCAAGCAAGCGGGCAATGCAAATCTGCACTACAAAGAAGTATCACTTCCCACCGGTCAAAAGGGACATCCACAAAATGTGTAAAAACCAGAAAGGCAAGACAGGCCCTGGAGAACAGGGAGACTTGCTATGCTGATGGGCGGGATGTAAATTGCCAACTGCCTCACTGGAGGAGTGCATTGCGTTCCCTAAAACAAGTAAACAACAGAGCTACAGAGTCAAGGGCACTTCCAGTCTAGGGAATATACCTTGGGAAAATTGAAAATCAATAAGACAGAGCCACCCCCAAATTTAGGGCTGCACTGCTTACAAGAACCTCAACTTGGGTACACCTTAAATATCCCAGGAAATATAAAAATGGTTCAAAAAACTGTGGTATTTATGTACGATGGAATATCCCTCAGCCATGAAATCAATGTCATAAGACCAGGAGCAGCAAAGTGAGTGGATTCAGGTACGATGATTCTAACTGAAATAAGTCACACAGAAAAAGAAACTTATCATAAGATATCACTTATGAAGATCCTGTAAACATGGCTCGTCATGAACTGAGTTAGGAAAGAGAACAGAGTCTCACATTTAGAAAACACTCTTATGCCTGCTTAAGGGGAAAGGAGAGGTGGGGTGATGCATAAAACCACAGTTTGATATAAGCACAGGTACCATTTCTAAAACCAACTGTGGAATAGACAAGACCTACACCTTCCTCAGTGAAAGGGACTCAAAACCCCATATTTCCCGGAGAGGAAAAGATCTGACTAGTAAGAATCTTAAAACCTATGTATTGATATGTCTCTGTAAGGGAATCAAGTGTGTCTAGACTGGCATAAACATGGCAGCGAGAATCAGCTCAAACCCACTATAAAAAGGAATTTCAAAAACAAACCAAAAAACAGGGAAATTCTTTCCATTTCCTTCAGGGTCTCTGATGAAACCTGGAATGACCATATCTACAATGACAGCTGGATGTGGCATAAGGCTGGACACTTGGGACTGAGAGGATTGGTGAGATTGGGTGAGCAAATGCAGACCCTTTAAAGCAAAAATGCATGGGCCCCATTCCATGGGTCCAAACTCTCCATGTTGAAGGGAATATTACTACAGATATAACATGTACGGGAAACCTAGAGAATGGACACACTGTGAATACAAAAGGTTTCTAAAACTCAACGAATAGTCCCTCTCCTGGTGCTCCGGTTTGACTTTCCAACTGCTTTACTATCAATCTCCCAACTTGGAGAGACAGCCCCTTTAACCTACTGGTTCGCACAGGTTGCCAATTTGGCAGAGGATTGAAGGGAAGAGGGAGAACCAATGAGCGAGTAGCTATTAGGCATTTGGACGGGCACATGTCACTCTAATTTACCGGCAGGAAGAAGAATTAACCAGAGTCTCAGCCCCCCACCGGGAACCAGTATAGGTCCTGAACCAAAATTTTGGACTTTTGTACAGCTCACAAAAAAAGAGTTGAAAAATGGAGCTCAGGGGCACAGCAATTCACAAACTGGCAGAGTAATAAAGGACAACTATCGTCCAAAAATCTGTTGACGGAAGGCAACGAGGCGGACTAGAAAGCGAGGCAAAATAGCAGGAAACAGATTTCAAGAGGTACGTTGGAATCGCCTTTAAAGCACAGGAAGAGGGGCACAACTTCGACAGTGATGCACTTGGCCAAAAAGGGTGTATGCATTTTCTCCTGAATATATTCAGGAGAAAACCCATATGCCCTTTTTGGCCAAGCAAGCAAGCGGGCAATGCAAATCTGCACTACAAAGAAGTATCACTTTCCACCGGTCAAAAGGGACATTCACAAAATGTGTAAAAACCAGAAAGGCAAGACAGGCCCTGGAGAACAGGGAGACTTGCTATGCTGATGGGCGGGATGTAAATTGCCAACTGCCTCACTGGAGGAGTGCATTGCGTTCCCTAAAACAAGAAAACAACAGAGCTACAGAGACAAGGGCACATCCAGTCTAGGAAATATACCTTGGGAAAACTGAAAATCAATAAGACAGAGCCACCCCCAAATTTAGGGCTGCACTGCTTACAAGAACCTCAACTTGGGTACACCTTAAATATCCCAGGAAATATAAAAATGGTTCAAAAAACTGTGGTATTTATGTACGATGGAATATCCCTCAGCCTTGAAATCAATGTCATAAGACCAGGAGCAGCAACGTGAGTGGATTCAGGTACGATGATTCTAAGTGAAATAAGTCACACAGAAAAAGAAACTTATCATAAGATATCACTTATGAAGATCCTGTAAACATGGCTTCCCATGAACTGAGTTAGGAAAGAGAACAGAGTCTCACATTTAGAAAACACTCTTACGCCTGCTTAAGGGGAAAGGAGAGGTGGGGTGATGCATAAAACCAGAGTTTGATATAAGCACAGGTACCATTTCTAAAACCAACTGTGGAATAGACAAGACCTACACCTTCCTCAGTGAAAGGGACTGAAAACACCATATTTCCCGCAGAGGAAAAGATCTGACTAGTAAGAATCTTAAAACCTATGTATTGATATGTCTCTGTAAGGGAATCAAGTGTGTCTAGACTGGCATAAACATGGCAGCGAGAATCAGCTCAAACCCACTATAAAAAGGAATTTCAAAAACAAACCAAAAAACAGGGAAATTCTTTCCATTTCCTTCAGGGTCTCTGATGAAACCTGGAATGACCCTATCTACAATGATAGCTGGATGTGGCATAAGGCTGGACACTTGGGACTGAGAGGATTGGTGAGATTGGGTGAGCAAATGCAGAACATTTAAAGCAAAAATGCATGGCCCCCATTCCATGGGTCCCAACTCTCCATGTTGAAGGGAATATTACTGCAGCTATAACATGTTTGGGAGACCTAGAGAATGGACACCCTGTGAATACAAAAGGTTTCTAAAGCTCAACGAGTAGTCCCTCTCCTGGTGCTCCGGTTTGACTTTCCAACTGCTTTACTATCAATCTCCCAACTTGGAGAGACAGCCCCTTTAACCTCCTGGTTCGCACAGGTTGCCAATTTGGCAGAGGATGGACGGGAAGAGGGAGAACCAATGAGAGAGTAGCTGTTAGGCTTTTGGACGGGCACATGTCACTCTAATTTCCCGGCAGGAAGAAGAATTAACCAGAGTCCCAGCCCCCCTCCCGGAATGAGTATAGGTCCTGGGCCAAAATTTTGGACTTGCGTACAGCTCACAAAAAACGAGTTGATAAATGGAGCTCAGGGGCACAGCAATTCACAAACTGGCAGAGTAATAAAGGACAACTATCGTCCATAAATCTGTTGAGGGAAGGCAACGAGGTGGACTTGAAAGCGAGGCAGAATAGCAGGAAACAATTTTCAAGAGGTACGTTGGAATCGCCTTTAAAGCACAGGGAGAGGGGCACAACTTCGACAATGATGCACTTGGCCAAGAAGGGCGTATGCGTTTTCTCCTGAATATATTCAGGAGGAAACGCATACGCCCTTTTTGGCCAAGCAAGCTAGCGGGCAATGCAAATCTGCACTACAAAGAAGTATCACTTCCCACCGGTCAAAAGGGACATCCACAAAATGTGTAAAAACCAGAAAGGCAAGACAGGCCCTGGAGAACAGGGAGACTTGCTATGCTGATGGGCGCGATGTAAATTGCCAACTGCCTCACTGGAGGAGTGCATTGCGTTCCCTAAAACAAGTAAACAACAGAGCTACAGAGCCAAGGGCACATCCAGTCTAGGGAATATACCTTGGGAAAACTGAAAATCAATAAGACAGAGCCACACCCAAATTTAGGGCTGCACTGCTTACAAGAACCTCAACTTGGGTACACCTTAAATATCCCAGGAAATATAAAAATGGTTCAAAAAACTGTGGTATTTATGTACGATGGAATATCCCTCAGCCATGAAATCAATGTCATAAGACCAGGAGCAGCAACGTGAGTGGATTCAGGTACGATGATTCTAAGTGAAATAAGTCACACAGAAAAAGAAACTTATCATAAGATATCACTTATGAAGATCCTGTAAACATGGCTCCACATGAACTGAGTTAGGAAAGAGAACAGAGTCTCACATTTAGAAAACACTCTTACGCCTGCTTAAGGGGAAAGGAGAGGTGGGGTGATGCATAAAACCAGAGTTTGATATAAGCACAGGTACCATTTCTAAAACCAACTGTGGAATAGACAAGACCTACACCTTCCTCAGTGAAAGGGACTCAAAACCCCATATTTCCCTCAGAGGAAAAGATCTGACTAGTAAGAATCTTAAAACCTATGTAGTGATATGTCTCTGTAAGGGAATCAAGTGTGTCTAGACTGGCATAAACATGGCAGCGAGAATCAGCTCAAACCCAGTATAAAAAGGAATTTCAAAAACAAACCAAAAAACAGGGAAATTCTTTCCATTTCCTTCAGGGTCTCTGATGAAACCTGGAATGACCCTATCTACAATGTTAGCTGGATGTGGCATAAGGCTGGACACTTGGGACTGAGAGGATTGGTGAGATTGGGTGAGCAAATGCAGACCCTTTAAAGCAAAAATGCATGGCCCCCATTCCATGGGTCCCAACTCTCCATGTTGAAGGGAATATTACTACAGCTATAACATGTACGGGAGACCTAGAGAATGGACACACTGTGAATACAAAAGGTTTCTAAAGCTCAACGAGTAGTCCCTCTCCTGGTGCTCCGGTTTGACTTTCCAACTGCTTTACTATCAATCTCCCAACTTGGAGAGACAGCCCCTTTAACCTCCTGGTTCGCACAGGTTGCCAATTTGGCAGAGGATGGACGGGAAGAGGGAGAACCAATGAGAGAGTAGCTGTTAGGCTTTTGGACGGGCACATGTCACTCTAATTTCCCGGCAGGAAGAAGAATTAACCAGAGTCCCAGCCCCCCTCCGGGAATGAGTATAGGTCCTGGGCCAAAATTTTGGACTTGCGTACAGCTCACAAAAAACGAGTTGATAAATGGAGCTCAGGGGCACAGCAATTCACAAACTGGCAGAGTAATAAAGGACAACTATCGTCCAAAAATCTGTTGAGGGAAGGCAACGAGGTGGACTTGAAAGCGAGGCAGAATAGCAGGAAACAATTTTCAAGAGGTACGTTGGAATCGCCTTTAAAGCACAGGAAGTGGGGCACAACTTCGACAATGATGCACTTGGCCAAGAAGGGCGTATGCGTTTTCTCCTGAATATATTCAGGAGGAAACGCATACGCCCTTTTTGGCCAAGCAAGCAAGCGGGCAATGCAAATCTGCACTACAAAGAAGTGTCACTTCCCACCGGTCAAAAGGGACATCCACAAAATGTGTAAAAACCAGAAAGGCAAGACAGGCCCTGGAGAACAGGGAGACTTGCTATGCTGATGGGCGCGATGTAAATTGCCAACTGCCTCACTGGAGGAGTGCATTGCGTTCCCTAAAACAAGTAAACAACAGAGCTACAGAGCCACGGGCACTTCCAGTCTAGGGAATATACCTTGGGAAAACTGAAAATCAATAAGACAGAGCCACACCCAAATTTAGGGCTGCACTGCTTACAAGAACCTCAACTTGGGTACACCTTAAATATCCCAGGAAATATAAAAATGGTTCAAAAAACTGTGGTATTTATGTACGATGGAATATCCCTCAGCCATGAAATCAATGTAATAAGACCAGGAGCAGCAAAGTGAGTGGATTCAGGTACGATGATTCTAAGTGAAATAAGTCACACAGAAAAAGAAACTTATCATAAGATATCACTTATGAAGATCCTGTAAACATGGCTCCACATGAACTGAGTTAGGAAAGAGAACAGAGTCTCACATTTAGAAAACACTCTTATGCCTGCTTAAGGGGAAAGGAGAGGTGGGGTGATGCATAAAACCAGAGTTTGATATAAGCACAGGTACCATTTCTAAAACCAACTGTGGAATAGACAAGACCTACACCTTCCTCAGTGAAAGGGACTCAAAACCCCATATTTCCCGGAGAGGAAAATATCTGACTAGTAAGAATCTTAAAACCTATGTATTGATATGTCTCTGTAAGGGAATCAAGTGTGTCTAGACTGGCATAAACATGGCAGCGAGAATCAGCTCAAACCCACTATAAAAAGGAATTTCAAAAACAAACCAAAAAACAGGGAAATTCTTTCCATTTCCTTCAGGGTCTCTGATGAAACCTGGAATGACCCTATCTACAATGAGAGCTGGATGTGGCATAAGGCTGGACACTTGGGACTGAGAGGATTGGTGAGATTGGGTGAGCAAATGCAGACCCATTAAAGCAAAAATGCATGGCCCCCATTCCATGGGTCCCAACTCTCCATGTTGAAGGGAATATTACTACAGCTATAACATGTACGGGAAACCTAGAGAATGGACACACTGTGAATACAAAAGGTTTCTAAAACTCAACGAGTAGTCCCTCTCCTGGTGCTCCGGTTTGACTTTCCAACTGCTTTACTATCAATCTCCCAACTTGCAGAGACTGCCCCTTTAACCTACTGGTTCGCACAGGTTGCCAATTTGGCAGAGGATTGAAGGGAAGAGGGAGAACCAATGAGCGAGTAGCTATTAGGCATTTGGACGGGCACATGTCTCTCTAATTTGCCAGCAGGAAGAAGAATTAACCAGAGTCTCAGCCCCCCACCGGGGACCAGTATAGGTCCTGAACCAAAATTTTGGACTTGCGTACAGCTCACAAAAAACGAGATGAAAAATGGAGCTCATGGGCTCAGCAATTCACAAACTGGCAGAGTAATAAATGACAACTATCGTCCAAAAATCTGTTGAGGGAAGGCAGCCAAGCCAACTTGAAAGCGATGCAGAATAGCAGGAAACAAATTTCAAGAGGTACGTTGGAATCGCCTTTAAAGCACAGGAAGAGGGGCACAACTTCGACAGTGATGCACTTGGCCAAAAAGGGCGTATGCATTTTCTCCTGAATATATTCAGGAGAAAACCCATATGCCCTTTTTGGCTAAGCAAGCAAGCGGGCAATGCAAATCTGCACTACAAAGAAGTATCACTTCCCACCGGTCAAAAGGGACATCCACAAAATGTGTAAAAACCAGAAAGGCAAGACAGGCCCTGGAGAACTGGGAGACTTGCTATGCTGATGGGCGGGATGTAAATTGCCAACTGCCTCACTGGAGGAGTGCATTGCGTTCCCTAAAACAAGAAAACAACAGAGCTACAGAGTCAAGGGCACTTCCAGTCTAGGAAATATACCTTGGGAAAACTGAAAATCATTAAGACAGAGCCACCCCCAAATTTAGGGCTGCACTGCTTACAAGAACCTCAACTTGGGTACACCTTAAATATCCCAGGAAATATAAAAATGGTTCAAAAAACTGTGGTATTTATGTACGATGGAATATAACTCAGCCATGAAATCAATGTCATAAGACCAGGAGCAGCAACGTGAGTGGATTCAGGTACGATGATTCTAAGTGAAATAAGTCACACAGAAAAAGAAACTTATCATAAGATATCACTTATGAAGATCCTGTAAACCTGGCTCCACATGAACTGAGTTAGGAAAGAGAACAGAGTCTCACATTTAGAAAACACTCTTACGCCTGCTTAAGGGGAAAGGAGAGGTGGGGTGATGCATAAAACCAGAGTTTGATATAAGCACAGGTACCATTTCTAAAACCAACTGTGGAATAGACAAGACCTACACCTTCTTCAGTGAAAGGGACTCAAAACCCCATATTTCCCGCAGAGGAAAAGATCTGACTAGTAAGAATCTTAAAACCTATGTATTGATATGTCTCTGTAAGGGAATCAAGTGTGTCTAGACTGGCATAAACATGGCAGCGAGAATCAGCTCAAACCCACTATAAAAAGGAATTTCAAAAACAAACCAAAAAACAGGGAAATTCTTTCCATTTCCTTCAGGGTCTCTGATGAAACCTGGAATGACCCTATCTACAATGATAGCTGGATGTGGCATAAGGCTGGACACTTGGGACTGAGAGGATTTGTGAGATTGGGTGAGCAAATGCAGAACCTTTAAAGCAAAAATGCATGGCCCCCATTCCATGGGTCCCAACTCTCCATGTTGAAGGGAATATTACTACAGCTATAACATGTACGGGAGACCTAGAGAATGGACACACTGTGAATACAAAAGGTTTCTAAAGCTCAACGAGTAGTCCCTCTCCTGGTGCTCCGGTTTGACTTTCAACTGCTTTACTATGAATCTCCCAACTTGGAGAGACAGCCCCTTTAACCTCCTGGTTCGCACAGGTTGCCAATTTGGCAGAGGATGGACGGGAAGAAGGAGAACAAATGAGAGAGTAGCTGTTAGGCTTTTGGACGGGCACATATCACTCTAATTTCCCGGCAGGAAGAAGAATTAACCAGAATCCCAGCCCCCCTCCCGGAATGAGTATAGGTCCTAGGCCAAAATTTTGGACTTGCGTACAGCTCACAAAAAACGAGTTGATAAATGGAGCTCAGGGGCACAGCAATTCACAAACTGGCAGAGTAATAAAGGACAACTATCGTCCAAAAATCTGTTGAGGGAAGGCAATGAGGTGGACTTGAAAGCGAGGCAGAATAGCAGGAAACAATTTTCAAGAGGTACGTTGGAATCGCCTTTAAAGCACAGGAAGAGGGGCACAACTTCGACAATGATGCACTTGGCCAAGAAGGGCGTATGCGTTTTCTCCTGAATATATTCAGGAGGAAACGCATACGCCCTTTTTGGCCAAGCAAGCAAGCGGGCAATGCAAATCTGCACTACAAAGAAGTATCACTTCCCACCGGTCAAAAGGGACATCCACAAAATGTTTAAAAACCAGAAAGGCAAGACAGGCCCTGGAGAACAGGGAGACTTGCTATGCTGATGGGCGCGATGTAAATTGCCAACTGCCTCACTGGAGGAGTGCATTGCGTTCCCTAAAACAAGTAAACAACAGAGCTACAGAGCCAAGGGCACTTCCAGTCTAGGGAATATACCTTGGGAAAACTGAAAATCAATAAGACAGAGCCACCCCCAAATTTAGGGCTGCACTGCTTACAAGAACCTCAACTTGGGTACACCTTAAATATCCCAGGAAATATAAAAATGGTTCAAAAAACTGTGGTATTTATGTACGATGGAATATCCCTCAGCCATGAAATCAATGTCATAAGACCAGGAGCAGCAAAGTGAGTGGATTCAGGTACGATGATTCTAAGTGAAATAAGTCACACAGAAAAAGAAACTTATCATAAGATGTCACTTATGAAGATCCTGTAAACATGGCTCCACATGAACTGAGTTAGGAAAGAGAACAGAGTCTCACATTTAGAAAACACTCTTATGCCTGCTTAAGGGGAAAGGAGAGGTGGGGTGATGCATAAAACCAGAGTTTGATATAAGCACAGGTACCATTTCCAAAACCAACTGTGGAATAGACAAGACCTACACCTTCCTCAGTGAAAGGGACTCAAAACCCCATATTTCCCGCAGAGGAAAAGATCTGACTAGTAAGAATCTTAAAACCTATGTATTGATATGTCTCTGTAAGGGAATCAAGTGTGTCTAGACTGGCATAAACATGGCAGCGAGAATCAGCTCAAACCCACTATAAAAAGGAATTTCAAAAACAAAACCAAAAAACAGGGAAATTCTTTCCATTTCCTTCAGGGTCTCTGATGAAACCTGGAATGACCCTATCTACAATGAGAACTGGATGTGGCATAAGGCTGGACACTTGGGACTGAGAGGATTGGTGAGATTGGGTGAGCAAATGCAGACCCTTTAAAGCAAAAATGCATGGCCCCCATTCCATCGGTCCCAACTCTCCATGTTGAAGGGAATATTACTACAGCTATAACATGTACGGGAAACCTAGAGAATGGACACACTGTGAATACAAAAGGTTTCTAAAACTCAACGAGTAGTCCCTCTCCTGGTGCTCCAGTTTGACTTTCCAACTGCTTTACTATCAATCTCCCAACTTGCAGAGACTGCCCCTTTAACCTACTGGTTCGCACAGGTTGCCAATTTGGCAGAGGATTGAAGGGAAGAGGGAGAACCAATGAGCGAGTAGCTATTAGGCATTTGGACGGGCACATGTCTCTCTAATTTGCCAGCAGGAAGAATTAACCAGAGTCTCAGCCCCCCACCGGGAACCAGTATAGGTCCTGAACCAAAATTTTGGACTTGCGTACAGCTCACAAAAAACGAGTTGAAAAATGGAGCTCATGGGCTCAGCAATTCACAAACTGGCAGAGTAATAAAGGACAACTATCGTCCAAAAATCTGTTGAGGGAAGGCAGCCAAGCCGACTTGAAAGCGATGCAGAATAGCAGGAAACAAATTTCAAGAGGTACGTTGGAATCGCCTTTAAAGCACAGGAAGAGGGGCACAACTTCGACAGTGATGCACTTGGCCAAAAAGGGCGTATGCATTTTCTCCTGAATATATTCAGGAGAAAACCCATACGCCCTTTTTGGCTAAGCAAGCAAGCGGGCAATGCAAATCTGCACTACAAAGAAGTATCACTTCCCACCGGTCAAAAGGGACATCCACAAAATGTGTAAAAACCAGAGAGGCAAGACAGGCCCTGGAGAACAGGGAGACTTGCTATGCTGATGGGCGGGATGTAAATTGCCAACTGCCTCACTGGAGGAGTGCATTGCGTTCCCTAAAACAAGAAAACAACAGAGCTACAGAGTCTAGGGCACTTCCAGTCTAGGAAATATACCTTGGGAAAACTGAAAATCATTACGACAGAGCCACCCCCAAATTTAGGGCTGCACTGCTTACAAGAACCTCAACTTGGGTACACCTTAAATATCCCAGGAAATATAAAAATGGTTCAAAAAACTGTTGTATTTATGTACGATGGAATATCCCTCAGCCATGAAATCAATGTCATAAGACCAGGAGCAGCAACGTGAGTGGATTCAGGTACGATGATTCTAAGTGAAATAAGTCACACAGAAAAAGAAACTTATGATAAGATATCACTTATGAAGATCCTGTAAACCTGGCTCCACATGAACTGAGTTAGGAAAGAGAACAGAGTCTCACATTTAGAAAACACTCTTACGCCTGCTTAAGGGGAAAGGAGAGGTGGGGTGATGCATAAAACCAGAGTTTGATATAAGCACAGGTACCATTTCTAAAACCAACTGTGGAATAGACAAGACCAACACCTTCTTCAGTGAAAGGGACTCAAAACCCCATATTTCCCGCAGAGGAAAAGATCTGACTAGTAAGAATCTTAAAACCTATGTATTGATATGTCTCTGTAAGGGAATCAAGTGTGTCTAGACTGACATAAACATGGCAGCGAGAATCAGCTCAAACCCACTATAAAAAGGAATTTCAAAAACAAAACCAAAAAACAGGGAAATTCTTTCCATTTCCTTCAGGGTCTTTGATGAAACCTGGAATGACCATATCTTCAATGATAGCTGGATGTGGCATAAGGGTGGACACTTGGGACTGAGAGGATTGGTGAGATTGGGTGAGCAAATGCAGACCCTTTAAAGCAAAAATGCATGGCCCCCATTCCATGGGTCCCAACTCTCCATGTTGAAGGGAATATTACTACAGCTATAACATGTACGGGAAACCTAGAGAATGGACACACTGTGAATACAAAAGGTTTCTAAAACTCAACGAGTAGTCCCTCTCCTGGTGTTCCGGTTTGACTTTCCAACTGCTTTACTATCAATCTCCCAACTTGGAGAGACTGCCCCTTTAACCTACTGGTTCGCACAGGTTGCCAATTTGGCAGAGGATTGAAGGGAAGAGGGAGAACCAATGAGCGAGTAGCTATTAGGCATTTGGACGGGCACATGTCACTCTAATTTACCGGCAGGAAGAAGAATTAACCAGAGTCTCAGCCCCCCACCGGGAACCAGTATAGGTCCTGAACCAAATTTTTGGACTTGCGTACAGCTCACAAAAAAACGAGTTGAAAAATGGAGCTCAGGGGCTCAGCAATTCACAAACTGGCAGAGTAATAAAGGACAACTATCGTCCAAAAATCTGTTGAGGGAAGGCAGCTAGGCCGACTTGAAAGCGATGCAGAATAGCAGGAAACAAATTTCAAGAGGTACGTTGGAATCGCCTTTAAAGCACAGGAAGAGGGGCACAACTTCGACAGTGATGCACTTGGTCAAAAAGTGCGTATGCATTTTCTCCTGAATATATTCAGGAGAAAACCCATATGCCCTTTTTGGCCAAGCAAGCAAGCGGGCAATGCAAATCTGCACTACAAAGAAGTATCACTTCCCACCGGTCAAAAGGGACATCCACAAAATGTGTAAAAACCAGAAAGGCAAGACAGGCCATATAGAACAGGGAGCCTTGTTATGCTGATGGGCGGGATGTAAATTGCCAACTGCCTCACTGCAGGAGTGCATTGCGTTCCCTAAAACAAGTAAACAACAGAGCTTCAGAGCCAAGGGCACTTCCAGTGTAGGGAATATACCTTGGGAAAACTGAAAATCAATAAGACAGAGCCACCCCCAAATTTAGGGCTGCACTGCTTACAAGAACCTCAACTTGGGTACACCTTAAATATCCCAGGAAATATAAAAATGGTTCAAAAAACTGTGGTATTTATGTACGATGGAATATCCCTCAGCCATGAAATCAATGTCATAAGATCAAGAGCAGCAAAGTGAGTGGATTCAGGAACGATGATTCTAACTGATATAAGTCACACAGAAAAAGAAACTTATCATAAGATATCACTTATGAAGATCCTGTAAACATGGCTCCTCATGAACTGAGTTAGGAAAGAGAACAGAGTCTCACATTTAGAAAACACTCTTATGCCTGCTTAAGGGGAAAGGAGAGGTGGGGTGATGCATAAAACCAGAGTTTGATATAAGCACAGGTACCATTTCTAAAACTAACTGTGGAATAGACAAGACCTACACCTTCCTCAGTGAAAGGGACTCAAAACCACATATTTCCCGGAGAGGAAAAGATCTGACTAGTAAGAATCTTAAAACCTATGTACTGATATGTCTCTGTAAGGGAATCAAGTGTGTCTAGACTGGCATAAACATGGCAGCGAGAATCAGCTCAAACCCACTATAAAAAGGAATTTCAAAAACAAACCAAAAAACCGGGAAATTCTTTCCATTTCCTTCAGGGTCTCTGATGAAACCTGGAATGACCATATCTACAATGACAGCTGGATGTGGCATAAGGCTGGACACTTGGGACTGAGAGGATTGGTGAGATTGGGTGAGCAAATGCAGACCCTTTAAAGCAAAAATGCTTGGGCCCCATTCCATGGGTCCCAACTCTCCATGTTGAAGGGAATATTACTACAGCTATAACATGTACGGGAAACCTAGAGAATGGACACACTGTGAATACAAAAGGTTTCTAAAACTCAACGAATAGTCCCTATCCTGGTGCTCCGGTTTTACTTTCCAAATGCTTTACTATCAATCTCCCAACTTGGAGAGACAGCCCCTTTAACCTCCTGGTTCGCACAGGTTGCCAATTTGGCAGAGTATGGAAGGAAAGAGGGAGAACCAATGAGAGAGTAGCTGTTAGGCCTTTGGACGGGAACATGTCACTCTAATTTCCCGGCAGGAAGAAGAATTAACCAGAGTCTGAGCCCCCCCCCGGGAAACATTATAGGTCCTGAACCAAAATTTTGGACTTGCATACAGGTCACAAATAACGAGTTGAAAAATGGAGCTCAGGGGCACAGCAATTCACAAACTGGCAGAGTAATAAAGGACAACTATCGTCCAAAAATCTGTTGAGGGAAGGCAACGAGGTGGACTAGAAAGCGAGGCAGAATAGCAGGAAACAATTTTCAAGAGGTACGTTGGAATCGCCTTTAAAGCACAGGAAGAGGGGCACAACTTCGAAAATGATGCACTTGGCCAAGAAGGGCTTATGCGTTTTCTCCTGAATATATTCAGGAGGAAACGCATACGCCCTTTTTGGCCAAGCAAGCAAGCGGGCAATGCAAATCTGCACTACAAAGAAGTATCACTTCCCACTGGTCAAAAGGGACATCCACAAAATGTGTAAAAATCAGAAAGGCAAGACAGGCCATATAGAACAGGGAGCCTTGTTATGCTGATGGGCGGGATGTAAATTGCCAACTGCCTCACTGCAGGAGTGCATTGCGTTCCCTAAAACAAGAAAACAACAGAGCTACAGAGCCAAGGGCACTTCCAGTCTAGGGAATATACCTTGGAAAAACTGAAAATCAATAAGACAGAGCCACCACCAAATTTAGGGCTGCACTGCTTACAAGAACCTCAACTTGGGTACACCTTAAATATCCCAGGAAATATAAAAATGGTTCAAAAAACTGTGGTATTTATGTACGATGGAATATCCCTCAGCCATGAAATCAATGTCATAAGACCAGGAGCAGCAAACTGAGTGGATTCAGGTACGATGATTCTAAGTGAAATAAGTCACACAGAAAAAGAAACTTATCATAAGATATCACTTATGAAGATCCTGTAAACATGGCTCCACATGAACTGAGTTAGGAAAGAGAACAGAGTCTCACATTTAGAAAACACTCTTACGCCTGCTTAAGGGGAAAGGAGAGGTCGGGTGATGCATAAAACCAGAGTTTGATATAAGCACAGGTACCATTTCTAAAACCAACTGTGGAATAGAGAAGACCTACACCTTCCTCAGTGAAAGGGACTCAAAACCCCATATTTCCCGGAGAGGAAAAGATCTGACTAGTAAGAATCTTAAAACATATGTATTGATATGTCTCTGTAAGGGAATCAAGTGTGTCTAGACTGGCATAAACATGGCAGCGAGAATCAGCTCAAACCCACTATAAAAAGGAATTTCAAAAACAAACCAAAAAACAGGGAAATTCTTTCCATTTCCTTCAGGGTCTCTGATGAAACCTGGAATGACCCTATCTACAATGATAGCTGGATGTGGCATAAGGCTGGACACTTGGGACTGAGAGGATTGGTGAGATTGGGTGAGCAAATGCAGACCCTTTAAAGCAAAAATGCATGGCCCCCATTCCATGGGTCCCAACTCTCCATGTTGAAGGGAATATTACTACAGCTATAACATGTACGGGAGACCTAGAGAATGGACACACTGTGAATACAAAAGGTTTCTAAAGCTCAACGAGTAGTCCCTCTCCTGGTGCTCCGGTTTGACTTTCCAACTGCTTTACTATCAATCTCCCAACTTGGAGAGACAGCCCATTTAACCTCCTGGTTCGCACAGGTTGCCAATTTGGCAGAGGATGGACGGGAAGAGGGAGAACAAATGAGAGAGTAGCTGTTAGGCTTTTGGACGGGCACATGTCACTCTAATTTCCCGGCAGGAAGAAGAATTAACCAGAGTCCCAGCCCCCCACCCGGAATGAATATAGGTCCGTGGCCAAAATTTTGGACTTGCGTACAGCTCACAAATAACGAGTTGAAAAATGGAGCTCAGGGGCACAGCAATTCACAAACTGGCAGAGTAATAAAGGACAACTATCGTCCAAAAATCTGTTGAGGGAAGGCAACGAGGTGGACTTGAAAGCGAGGCAGAATAGCAGGAAACAATTTTCAAGAGGTACGTTGGAATCGCCTTTAAAGCACAGGAAGAGGGTCACTACTTCTACAATGATGCACTTGGCCAAGAAGGGCGTATGCCTTTTCTCCTGAATATATTCAGGAGAAAACGCATACGCCCTTTTTGGCCAAGCAAGAAAGCGGGCAATGCAAATCTGCACTACAAAGGAGTATCACTTCCCACCGGTCAAAAGGGACATCCACAAAATGTGTAAAAACCAGAAAGGCAAGACAGGCCTTGGAGAACAGGGAGCCTTGTTATGCTGATGGGCGGGATGTAAATTGCCAACTGCCTCACTGGAGGAGTGCATTGCGTTCCGTAAAACAAGTAAACAACACAGCTACAGAGCCAAGTGCACTTCCAGTCTAGGGAATATACCTTGGGAAAACTGAAAATCAATAAGACAGAGCCACCCCCAAATTTAGGGCTGCACTGCTTACAAGAACCTCAACTTGGGTACACCTTAAATATCCCTGGAAATATAAAAATGGTTCAAAAAACTGTGGTATTTATGTACGATGGAATATCCCTCAGCCATGAAATCAATGTCATAAGACCAGGAGCAGCAAAGTGAGTGGATTCAGGTACGATGATTCTAAGTGAAATAAGTCACACAGAAAAAGAAACTTATCTTAAGATATCACTTATGAAGATCCTGTAAACATGGCTCCACATGAACTGAGTTAGGAAAGAGGACAGAGTCTCACATTTAGAAAACACTCTTATGCCTGCTTAAGGGGAAAGGAGAGGTGGGGTGATGCATAAAACCAGAGTTTGATATAAGCACAGGTACCATTTCTAAAACCAACTGTGGAATAGACAAGACCTACACCTTCCTCAGTGAAAGGGACTCAAAACCCCATATTTCCCGCAGAGGAATAGATCTGACTAGTAAGAATCTTAAAACCTATGTATTGATATGTCTCTGTAAGGGAATCAAGTGTGTCTAGACTGGCATAAACATGGCAGCGAGAATCAGCTCAAACCCACTATAAAAAGAAATTTCAAAAACAAAACCAAAAAACAGGGAAATTCTTTCCATTTCCTTCAGGGTCTCTGATGAAACCTGGAATGACACTATCTACAATGACAGCTTGATGTGGCATAAGGCTGGACACTTGGGACTGAGAGGATTGGTGAGATTGGGTTAGCAAATGCAGACCCTTTAAAGCATAAATGCGTGGCCCCCATTCCATGGTTCCCAACTCTCCATGTTGAAGGGAATATTACTACAGCTATAACATGTACGGGAAACCTAGAGAATGGACACACTGTGAATACAAAAGGTTTCTAAAACTCAACGAGTAGTCCCTCTCCTGGTGCTCCGGTTTGACTTTCCAACTGCTTTACTATGAATCTCCCAACTTGGAGAGACAGCCCCTTTAACCTCCTGGTTTGCACAGGTTGCCAATTTGGCAGAGGATGGAAGGGAAGAGGGAGAACCAATGAGAGAGGAGCTGTTAGGCTTTTGGACGGGCACATGTCACTCTAATTTCCCGGCAGGAAGAAGAATTAACCAGAGTCTCAGCCCCCCACCGGGAACCAGTATAGGTCCTGAACCAAAATTTTGGACTTGCGTACAGCTCACAAAAAACGAGTTGAAAAATGGAGCTCAGGGGCACAGCAATTCACAAACTGGCAGAGTAATAAAGGACAACTATCGTCCAAAAATCTGTTGAGGGAAGGCAACGAGGCGGACTTGAAAGCGAGGCAGAATAGCAGGAAACAGATTTCAAGAGGTATGTTGGAATCGCCTTTAAAGCACAGAAAGAGGGGCACAACTTCGACAATGATGCACTTGGCCAAAAAGGGCGTATGCGTTTTCTCCTGAATGTATTCAGGAGAAAACGCATACGCCCTTTATGGCCAAGTAAGCAAGCGGGCAATGCAAATCTACACTAAAAATAAGTATCACTTCCCACCGGTCAAAAGGGACATCCACAAAATGTGTAAAAACCAGAAAGGCAAGAGAGGCCCTGGAGGACAGGGAGCATTGTTATGCTGATGGGCGGGATGTAAATTGCCAACTGCCTCACTGGAGGAGTGCATTGCGTTCCCTAAAACAAGTAAACAACAGAGCTACAGAGCCAAGGGCACTTCCAGTCTAGGGAATATACCTTGGGAAAACTGAAAATCAATAAGACAGAGCCACCCCCAAATTTAGGGCTGCACTGCTTACAAGAACCTCAACTTGAGTACACCTTAAATATCCCTGGAAATATAAAAATGGTTCAAAAAACTTTGGTATTTATGTACGATGGAATATCCCTCAGCCATGAAATCAATGTCATAAGACCAGGAGCAGCAAAGTGAGTGGATTCAGGTACGATGATTCTAAGTGAAATAAGTCACACAGAAAAATAAACTTATCATAAGATATCACTTATGAAGATCCTGTAAACATGGCTCCTCATGAACTGAGTTAGGAAAGAGAACAGAGTCTCACATTTAGGAAACACTCTTATGCCTGCTTAAGGGGAAAGGAGAGGTGGGGTGATGCATAAAACCAGAGTTTGATATAAGCACAGGTACCATTTCTATCACCAACAGTGGAATAGACAAGACCTACACATTCCTCAGTGAAAGGGACTCAAAACACCATATTTCCCGCAGAGGAATAGATCTGACTAGTAAGAATCTTAAAACCTATGTATTGATATGTCTCTGTAAGGGAATCAAGTGTGTCTAGACTGGCATAAACATGGCAGCGAGAATCAGTTCAAACCCACTATAAAAAGGAATTTCACAAACAAAACCAAAAAACAGGGAAATTCTTTCCATTTCCTTCAGGGTCTCTGATGAAACCTGGAATGACCCTAGCTACAATGACAGCTGGATGTGGCATAAGTCTGGACACTTGGGACTGAGACGATTGGTGAGACTGGGTGAGCAAATGCAGACCCTTTAAAGCAAAAATGCAAGGCCCCCATTCCATGGGTCCCAACTCTCCATGTTGAAGGGAATATTACTACAGCTATAACATGTACGGGAAACCTAGAGAATGGACACACTGTGAATACAAAAGGTTTCTAAATCTCAACGAGTAGTCCCTCTCCTGGTGCTCCGGTTTGACTTTCCAACTGCTTTACTATCAATCTCCCAACTTGGAGAGACAGCCCCTTTAACCTCCTGGTTCGCACAGGTTGCCAATTTGGCAGAGGATGGAAGGGAAGAGGGAGAACCAATGAGAGAGGAGCTGTTAGGCATTTGGACGGGCATATGTCACTCTAATTTCCCGGCAGGAAGAAGAATTACCCAGAGTCTCAGCCCCCCACCGGGAACCAGTATAGGTCCTGAACCAAAATTTTGGAGTTGCGTACAGCTCACAAAAAACGAGTTGAAAAATGGAGCTCAGGGGCACAGCAATTCACAAACTGGCAGAGTAATAAAGGACAACTATCGTCCAAAAATCTGTTGAGGGAAGGCAACGAGGCGGACTTGAAAGCGAGGCAGAATAGCAGGAAACAGATTTCAAGAGGTACTTTGGATTCGCCTTTAAAGCACAGGAAGAGGGGCACAACTTCGACAATGACGCACTTGGCCATAAAGGGCGTATGCGTTTTCTCCTGAATATATTCAGGAAAAAACGCATACGCCCTTTTTGGCCAAGCAAGCACGCGGGCAATGCAAATCTACACTACAAAGAAGTATCACTTCGCACCAGTCAAAAGGGCCATCCACAAACTGTGTAAAAACCAGAAAGGCAAGACAGGCCCTGCAGAACAGGGAGCCTTGTTATGCTGATGGGCTGGATGTAAATTGCCAACTGCCTCACTGGAGGAGTGCATTGCGTTCCCTAAAACAAGTAAACAACAGAGCTACAGAGCCAAGGGCACTTCCAGTCTAGGGAATATACCTTGGGAAAACTGAAAATCAATAAGACAGAGCCACCCCCAAATTTAGGGCTGCACTGCTTACAAGAACCTCAACCTGGGTACACCTTAAATATCCCAGGAAAGATAAAAATGGTTCAAAAAACTGTGGTATTTATGTACGATGGAATATCCCTCAGCCATGAAATCATTGTCATAAGACCACGAGCAGCAAAGTGAGTGGATTCAGGTACGATGATTCTAAGTGAAATAAGTCACACAGAAAAAGAAACTTATCATAAGATATCACTTATGAAGATGCTGTAAACATGGCTACACATGAACTGAGTTAGGAAAGAGAACAGAGTCTCACATTTAGAAAACACTCTTATGCCTGCTTAAGGGGAAAGGAGAGGTGGGGTGATGCATAAAACCAGAGTTTGATATAAGCACAGGTACCATTTCTAAAACCAACTGTGGAATAGACAAGACCTACACCTTCCTCAGTGAAAGGGACTCAAAACACCATATTTCCCACAGAGGAATAGATCTGACTAGTAAGAATCTTAAAACGTATGTATTGATATGTCTCTGTAAGGGAATCAAGTGTGTCTAGACTGACATAAACATGGCAGCGAGAATCAGCTCAAACCCACTATAAAAAGGAATTTCACAAACAAAACCAAAAAACAGGGAAATTATTTCCATTTCCTTCAGGGTCTCTGATGAAACCTGGAATGACCCTAGCTACAATGACAACTGGATGTGGCATAAGTCTGGACACTTGGGACTGAGACGATTGGTGAGACTGGGTGAGCAAATGCAGACCCTTTAAAGCAAAAATGCAAGGCCCCCATTCCATGGGTCCCAACTCTCCATGTTGAAGGGAATATTACTACAGCTATAACATGTACGGGAAACCTAGAGAACGGACACACTGTGAATACAAAAGGTTTCTAAATCTCAACGAGTAGTCCCTCTCCTGGTGCTCCGGTTTGACTTTCCAACTGCTTTACTATCAATCTCCCAACTTGGAGAGACAGCCCCTTTAACCTCCTGGTTCGCACAGGTTGCCAATTTGGCAGAGGATGGAAGGGAAGAGGGAGAACCAATGAGAGAGGAGCTGTTAGGCATTTGGACGGGCATATGTCACTCTAATTTCCCGGCAGGAAGAAGAATTAACCAGAGTCTCAGCCCACCACCGGGAACCAGTATAGGTCCTGAACCAAAATTTTGGACTTGCGTACAGCTCACAAAAAACGAGTTGAAAAATGGAGCTCACGGGCACAGCAATTCACAAACTGGCAGAGTAATAAAGGACAACTATCGTCCAAAAATCTGTTGAGGGAAGGCAACGAGGCGGACTTGAAAGCGAGGCAGAATAGCAGGAAACAGATTTCAAGAGGTACTTTGGATTCGCCTTTAAAGCACAGGAAGAGGGGCACAACTTCGACAATGACGCACTTGGCCAAAAAGGGCGTATGCGTTGTCTCCTGAATATATTCAGGAGAAAACGCATACGCCCTTTTTGGCCAAGCAAGCACGCGGGCAATGCAAATCTACACTACAAAGAAGTATCACTTCGCACCAGTCAAAAGGGCCATCCACAAAATGTGTAAAAACCAGAAAGGCAAGACAGGCCCTGCAGAACAGGGAGCCTTGTTATGCTGATGGGCTGGATGTAAATTGCCAACTGCCTCACTGGAGGAGTGCATTGCGTTCCCTAAAACAAGGAAACAACAGAGCTATAGAGCCAAGGGCACTTCCAGTCTAGGGAATATACCTTGGGAAAACTGAAAATCAATAAGACAGAGCCACCCCCAAATTTAGGGCTGCACTGCTTACAAGAACCTCAACCTGGGTACACCTTAAATATCCCAGGAAAGATGAAAATGGTTCAAAAAACTGTGGTATTTATGTACGATGGAATATCCCTCAGCCATGAAATCATTGTCATAAGACCACGAGCAGCAAAGTGAGTGGATTCAGGTACGATGATTCTAAGTGAAATAAGTCACACAGAAAAAGAAACTTATCATAAGATATCACTTATGAAGATGCTGTAAACATGGCTACACATGAACTGAGTTAGGAAAGAGAACAGAGTCTCACATTTAGAAAACACTCTTATGCCTGCTTAAGGGGAAAGGAGAGGTGGGGTGATGCATAAAACCAGAGTTTGATATAAGCACAGGTACCATTTCTAAAACCAACTGTGGAATAGACAAGACCTACACCTTCCTCAGTGAAAGGGACTCAAAACCCCATATTTCCCGCAGAGGAATAGATCTGACTAGTAAGAATCTTAAAACCTATGTATTGATATGTCTCTGTAAGGGAATCAAGTGTGTCTAGACTGGCATAAACATGGCAGCGAGAATCAGCTCAAACCCACTATAAAAGGAATTTCAAGAACAAAACCAAAAATCAGGGAAATTCTTTACATTTCCATCAGGGTCTCTGATGAAACCTGGAATGACCCTATCTACAATGATAGCTGGATGTGGCATAAGGCTGGACAATTGGGACTGAGTGGATTGGTGAGATTGGGTGAGCAAATGCAGACCCTTTCAAGCAAAAATGCATGGCCCCCATTCCATGGGTCCCAACTCTCCATGTGGAAGGGAATATTACTACAGCTATAACATGTACGGGAAACCTAGAGAATGGACACACTGCGAATACAAAAGGTTTCTAAAACTCAACGAGTAGTCCCTCTCCTGGTGCTCCGGTTTGACTTTCCAACTGCTTTACTATCAAACTCCCAACTTGGAGAGACCGCCCATTTAACCTCCTGGTTCGCAAAGGTTGCCAATTTGGCAGAGTATGGAAGGAAAGAGGGAGAACCAATGAGAGAGTAGCTGTTAGGCATTTGGACGGGAACATGTCACTCTAATTTCCCGGCAGGAAGAAGAATTAACCAGAGTCTGAGCCCCCCCCCGGGAAACATTATAGGTCCTGAACCAAAATTTTGGACTTGCATACAGGTCACAAATAACGAGTTGAAAAATGGAGCTCAGGGGCACAGCAATTCACAAACTGGCAGAGTAATAAAGGACAACTATCGTCCAAAAATCTGTTGAGGGAAGGCAACGAGGTGGACTAGAAAGCGAGGCAGAATAGCAGGAAACAATTTTCAAGAGGTACGTTGGAATCGCCTTTAAAGCACAGGAAGAGGGGCACAACTTTGAAAATGATGCACTTGGCCAAGAAGGGCTTATGCGTTTTCTCCTGAATATATTCAGGAGGAAACGCATACGCCCTTTTTGGCCAAGCAAGCAAGCGGGCAATGCAAATCTGCACTACAAAGAAGTATCACTTCCCACCGGTCAAAAGGGACATCCACAAAATGTGTAAAAACCGGAAAGGCAAGACAGGCCCTGGAGAACAGGGAGACTTGCTATGCTGATGGGCGCGATGTAAATTGCCAACTGCCTCACTGGAGGAGTGCATTGCGTTCCCTAAAACAAGAAAACAACAGAGCTACAGAGCCAAGGGCACTTCCAGTCTAGGGAATATACCTTGGAAAAACTGAAAATCAATAAGACAGAGCCACCCCCAAATTTAGGGCTGCACTGCTTACAAGAACCTCAACTTGGGTACACCTTAAATATCCCAGGAAATATAAAAATGGTTCAAAAAACTGTGGTATTTATGTACGATGGAATATCCCTCAGCCATGAAATCAATGTCATAAGACCAGGAGCAGCAAAGTGAGTGGATTCAGGTACGATGATTCTAAGTGAAATAAGTCACACAGATAAAGAAACTTATCATAAGATATCACTTATGAAGATCCTGTAAACATGGCTCCACATGAACTGAGTTAGGAAAGAGAACAGAGTCTCACATTTAGAAAACACTCTTACGCCTGCTTAAGGGGAAAGGAGAGGTCGGGTGATGCATAAAACCAGAGTTTGATATAAGCAGAGGTACCATTTCTAAAACCAACTGTGGAATAGACAAGACCTACACCTTCCTCAGTGAAAGGGACTCAAAACCCATATTTCCCGGAGAGGAAAAGATCTGACTAGTAAGAATCTTAAAACCTATGTATTGATATGTCTCTGTAAGGGAATCAAGTGTGTCTAGACTGGCATAAACATGGCAGCGAGAATCAGCTCAAACCCACTATAAAAAGGAATTTCAAAAACAAACCAAAAAACAGGGAAATTCTTTCCATTTCCTTCAGGGTCTCTGATGAAACCTGGAATGACCCTATCTACAATGATAGCTGGATGTGGCATAAGGCTGGACACTTGGGACTGAGAGGATTGGTGAGATTGGGTGAGCAAATGCAGACCCTTTAGAGCAAAAATGCATGGCCCCCATTCCATGGGTCCCAACTCTCCATGTTGAAGGGAATATTACTACAGCTATAACATGTACGGGAAACCTAGAGAATGGACACACTGTGAATACAAAAGGTTTCTAAAGCTCAACGAGTAGTCCCTCTCCTGGTGCTCCGGTTTGACTTTCCAACTGCTTTACTATCAATCTCCCAACTTGGAGAGACAGCCCATTTAACCTCCTGGCTCGCACAGGTTGCCAATTTGGCAGAGGATGGACGGGAAGAGGGAGAACAAATGAGAGAGTAGCTGTTAGGCTTTTGGACGGGCACATGTCACTCTAATTTCCCGGCAGGAAGAAGAATTAACCAGAGTCCCAGCCCCCCACCCGGAATGAATATAGGTCCGTGGCCAAAATTTTGGACTTGCGTACAGCTCACAAAAAACGAGTTGAAAAATGGAGCTCAGGGGCACAGCAATTCACAAACTGGCAGAGTAATAAAGGACAACTATCGTCCAAAAATCTGTTGAGGGAAGGCAACGAGGCGGACTTGAAAGCGAGGCAGAATAGCAGGAACCAGATTTCAAGAGGTACGTTGGAATCACCCTTAAAGCACAGGAAGAGGGGCAAAACTTCGACAATGATGCACTTGGCCAAAAAGGGCGTATGCGTTTTCTCCTGAATATATTCAGGAGAAAACGCATACGCCCTTTTTGGCCATGCAAGCAAGCGTGCAATGCAAATCTGCACTGCAAAGAAGTATCACTTCCCACCGGTCAAAAGGGACATCCACAAAATGTGTAAAAACCAGAAAGGCAAGACAGGCCCTGGAGAACAGGGAGCCTTGTTATGCTGATGGGCGGGATGTAAATTGCCAACTGCCTCACTGGAGGAGTGCATTGCGTTCCCTAAAACAAGTAAACAACAGAGCTACAGAGCCAAGGGCACTTCCAGTCTCGGGAATATACCTTGGGAAAACTGAAAATCAATTAGACAGAACCACCCCCAAATTTAGGCCTGCACTGCTTACAAGAACCTCAACTTGGGTACACCTTCAATATCCCAGGAAATATAAAAATGGTTCAAAAAACTGTGGTTTTTATGTACGATGGAATATCCCTCAGCCATGAAATCAATGTCATAAGACCAGGAGCATCAAAGTGAGTGGATTCATGTACGATGATTGTAAGTGAAATAAGTCACACAGAAAAAGAAACTTATCATAAGATATCACATATGAAGATCCTGTAAACATGGCTACACATGAACTGAGTTAGGAAAGAGAGCAGTGTCTCACATTTAGAAAACACTCTTATGCCTGCTTAAGGGGAAAGGAGAGTTGGGGTGATGCATAAAACCAGAGTTTGATATAAGCACAGGTACCATTTCTAAAACCAACAGTGGAATGGAGAACTCCTACTCCTTCCTCAGTGAAAGGGACTCAAAACACCATATTTCCCGCAGAGGAATAGATCTGACTAGTAAGAATCTTAAAACCTATGTATTGATATGTCTCTGTAAGGGAATCAAGTGTGTCTAGACTGGCATAAACAGGGCAGCGAGAATCAGCTCAAACTCACTATAAAAAGGAATTTCAAAAACAAAATAAAAAAACATGGAAATTCTTTATATTTCCTTCAGGGTCTCTGATGAAACCTGGAATGACCTTATCTACAATGACAGCTGAATGTTGCATAAGGCTGGACACTTGGGACTGAGAGGATTGGTGAGATTGGGTGAGCAAATGCAGACCCTTTAAAGCAAAAATGCGTGGACCCCATTCCATGGGTCCCAAGTCTCCATGTTGAAGGGAATATTACTACAGCTATAACATGTACGGGAAACCTAGAGAACGGACACACTGTGAATACAAAAGGTTTCTGAAACTCAACGAGTAGTCCCTCTCCTGGTGCTCCGGTTTGACTTTCAACTGCTTTACTATCAATCTCCCAACTTAGAGAGACAACCCCTTTAACATCCTCGTTCGCACAGGTTGCCAATTTGGCAGAGGATGGAAGGAAGAGGGAGAACCAATGAGAGAGTAGCTGTTAGGCATTTGGACGTGCACATGTCACTCTAATTTCCCGGCAGGAAGAAGAATTAACCAGAGTCTCAGCCACCCACCAAGGAACCAGTATAGTTCCTGAACCAAAATTTTGGACTTGCGTACAGCTCACAAAAAACGAGTTGAAAAATGGAGCTCAGGGGCACAGCAATTCACAAACAGGCAGAGTAATAAAGGACAACTATCGTCCAAAAATCTGTTGAGGGAAGGCAACGAGGCGGTCTTGAAAGCGAGGCAGAATAGTAGGAAACAGGTTTCAAGAGGTACGTTGGAATCGCCTTTAAAGCACAGGAAAAGGGGCACAACTTCGACAATGATGCACTTGGCCAAAAAGGGTGTATGCGTTTTCTCCTGAATATATTCTGGAGAAAACGCATACACCCTTTTTGGCCATGCAAGCAAGCGGGCAATGCAAATCTGCACTACAAAGTAGTATCACTTCCCAACGGTCAAAAGGGACATCCACAAAATGTGTAAAAACCAGAAAGGCAAGAAAGGCCCTGGAGAACAGGGAGCCTTGTTTTGCTGATGGGCGGGATGTAAATCGCCAACTGCCTCACTGGAGGAGTGCATAGCGTTCCCTAAAACAAGTAAACAACAGAGCTACAGAGCCAAGGGCACTTCCAGTCTAGGGAATATACCTTGGGAAAACAGAAAATCAATAAGACAGAGCCACCCCCAAATTTAGGGCTGCACTGCTTACAAAAACCTCAACTTGGGTACACCTTAAATATCCCAGGAAATATAAAAATGGTTCAAAAAACTGTGGTATTTATGTACGATGGAATATCCCTCAGCCATGAAATCAATGTCATAACACCAGGAGCAGCAAAGTGAGTGGATTCAGGTACGATGATTCTAAGTGAAATAAGTCACACAGAAAAAGAAACTTATCATAAAATATCACTTATGAAGATCCTGTAAACATGGCTACACATGAACTGAGTTAGGAAAGAGAACATAGTCTCACATTTAGAAAACACTCTTATGCCTGCTTAAGGGGAAAGGAGAGGTGGGGTGATGCATAAAACCAGAGTTTGATATAAGCACAGGTTCCATTTCTAAAACCAACTGTGGAATAGACAAGACCTACACTTTCCTCAGTGAAAGGGACTCAAAACCCCATATTTCCCGCAGAGGAATAGATCTGACTAGTAAGAATCTTAAAACCTATGTATTGATATGTCTCTGTAAGGGAATCAAGTGTGTCTAGACTGGCATAAACATGGCAGCGAGAATCAGCTCAAACCCACTATAAAAGGAATTTCAAAAACAAAACCAAAAAACAGGGAAATTCTTTACATTTCCTTCAGGGTCTCTGATGAAACCTGGAATGACCCTATCTACAATGAGAGCTGGATGTGGCATAAGGCTGGACACTTGGGACTGAGAGGATTGGTGAGATTGGGTGAGCAAATGCAGACCCTTTAAAGCAAAAATGCATGGCCCCCATTCCATGGGTCCCAACTCTCCATGTGAAGGGAATATTACTACAGCTATAACATGTACGGGAAACCTAGAGAATGGACACACTGTGAATACAAAAGGTTTCTAAAACTCAAAGAGTAGTCCCTCTCCTGGTGCTCCAGTTTGACTTTCCAACTGCTTTACTATCAATCTCCCAACATGCAGAGACAACCCCTTTAACCTCCTGGTTCGCACAGGTTGCCAATTGGGCAGAGGATGGAAGGGAAGAGGGAGAACCAATGAGAGAGTAGCTGTTAGGCATTTGGACGGGCACATGTCACTCTAATTTCCCGGCAGGAAGAAGAATTAACCAGAGTCTCAGCCCCACACCGGGAACCAGTATAGGTCCTGAACCAAAATTTTGGACTTGCGTACAGCTCACAAAAAACGAGTTGAAAAATGGAGCTCGGGGGCACAGCAATTCACAAACTGGCAGAGTAATAAAGGACAACTATCGTCCAAAAATCTGTTGAGGGAAGGCAACGAGGCGGACTTGAAAGCGAGGCAGAATAGCAGGAACCAGATTTCAAGAGGTACGTTGGAATCACCCTTAAAGCACAGGAAGAGGGGCAAAACTTCCACAATG
Source organism: Mesoplodon bidens (assembly GCF_964165515.1). Taxonomy (NCBI): domain Eukaryota; kingdom Metazoa; phylum Chordata; class Mammalia; order Artiodactyla; family Ziphiidae; genus Mesoplodon; species Mesoplodon bidens. Next base: position 55,466 of record NW_027671506.1, read on the forward strand.
ATGCACTTCGCCAAAAAGGGCGGATGCGTTTTCTCCTGAATATATTCAGGAGAAAACGCATACGCCCTTTTTGGCCATGCAAGCAAGCGTGCACTGCAAATCTGCACTACAAAGAAGTATCACTTCCCACCGGTCAAAAGAGACATCCACAAAATGTGTAAAAACCAGAAAGGCAAGACAGGCCCTTGAGAACAGGGAGCCTTGTTATGCTGATGGGCGGGATGTAAATTGCCAACTGCCTCACTGGGGGTGTGCATTGCATTCCCTAAAACAAGTAAACAACAGAGCTACAGAGCCAAGGGCACTTCCAGTCTAGGGAATTTACCTTGGGAAAACTGAAAATGAATAAGACAGAGCCACCCCCAAATTTAGGGCTGCACTGCTTACAAGAACCTCAACTTGGGTACACCTTAAATATCCCAGGAAATATAAAAATGGTTCAAAATCTGTGGTATTTATGTACGATGGAATATCCCTCAGCCATGAAATCAATGTCATAAGACCAAGAGCAGCAAAGTGAGTGGATTCAGGTACGATGATTCTAAGTGAAATAAGTCACACAGAAAAAGAAACTTATCATAAGATATCACTTATGAAGATCCTGTAAACATGGCTACACATGAAATGAGTTAGGAAAGAGAACAGAGTCTCACATTTAGAAAACACTCTTATGCCTGCTTAAGGGGAAAGGAGAGGTGGGGTGATGCATAAAACCAGAGTTTGGTATAAGCACAGGTACCATTTCTAAAACCAACTGTGGAATAGACAAGACCTACACCTTCCTCAGTGAAAGGGACTCAAAACCCCATATTTCCCGCAGAGGAATAGATCTGACTAGTAAGAATCTTAAAACCTATGTATTGATATGTCTCTGTAAGGGAATCAAGTGTGTCTAGACTGGCATAAACATGGCAGCGAGAATCAGATCAAACCCACTATAAAAAGGAATTTCAAAAACAAAACCAAAAAACAGGGAAATTCTTTCCATTTCCTTCAGGGTCTCTGATGAATCCTGGAATGACCCTATCTACAATCACAGCTGGATGTAGCATAAGGCTGGACACTTGGGACTGAGAGGATTGGTGAGATTGGGTGAGCAAATGCAGACCCTTTAAAGCAAAAATGCATGGCCCCCATTCCATGGGTCCCAACTCTCCATGTTGAAGGGAATATGACTACACCTATAACATGTACGGGAAACCGAGAGAATGGACACACTGTGAATACAAAAGATTTCTAAAACACAACGAGTAGTCCCTCTCTTGGTGCTCCTGTTTGACTTTCTAACTGCTTTACTATCAATCTTCCAAACTGGAGAGACAGCCCCTTTAAGCTCCTGGTTCGCACAGGTTGCCAATTTGGCAGAGAATGGAAGGCATGAGAGAGAACCAATGAGAGAGTAGCTGTTAGGCATTTGGACGGGCACATGTCACTCTAATTTCCCGGCAGGAAGAATAATTAACCAGAGTCTCAGCTACCCACCGGGAACCAGTATAGGTCCTGAACCAAAATTTTGGACTTGCGTACAGCTCACAAAAAACGAGTTGAAAAATGGAGCTCAGGGGCACAGCAATTCACAAACTGGCAGAGTAATAAAGGACAACTATCGTCCAAAAATCTGTTGAGGGAAGGCAACGACCCGGACTTGAAAGCGAGGCAGAATAGCAGGAAACAGATTTCAAGAGGTACGTTGGAATCGCCTTTAAAGCACAGGAAGAGGGGCACAACTTCGACAATGATGCACTTGGCCAAAAAGGGCGTAGGCGTTTTCTCCTGAATATATTCAGGAGGAAACGCATACGCCCTTTTTGGCCAAGCAAGCACGCGGGCAATGCAAATCAGCACTACAAAGAAGTATCACTTCCCACCGGTCAAAAGGGACATCCACACAATGTGTAAAAACCAGAAAGGCAAGACAGGCCCTGGAGAACAGGGAGCCTTGTTATGCTGATGGGCGGGATGTAAACTGCCAACTGCCTCACTGGAGGAGTGCATTGTGTTCCCTAAAACAAGTAAACAACAGAGCTACAGAGTCAAGGACACTTCCAGTCTCGGGAATAAACCTTGGGAAAAATGAAAATCAATAATACAGAGCCACCCCCAAATTTAGGGCTGCTCTGCTTACAAGAACCTCAACTTGGGTACACTTTAAATATCCCAGGAAATATAAAAATGGTTAAAAAACTGTGGTATTAAGTACGATGGAATATCCCTCAGCCATGAAATCAATGTCATAAGACCAGGAGCAGCAAAGTGAGTGGATTCAGGTACGATGATTCTAAGTGAAATAAGTCACACAGAAAAAGAAACTTATCATAAGATATCACTTATGAAGATCCTGTAAACATGGTTACACATGAACTGAGTTAGGAAACACAACAGAGTCTCACATTTAGAAAACACTCTTATGCCTGCTTAAGGGGAAATGAGAGGTGGGTTGATGCATAAAAGCAGAGTTTTATATAAGCACAGGTACCATTTCTAAAACCAACTGTGGAATAGACAAGACCTACACCTTCCTCAGTGAAAGGGACTCAAAACCCCATATTACCCGCAGAGGAATAGATCTGACTTGTAAGAATCTTAAAACCTATGTATTGATATGTCTCTGTAAGGGAATCAAGTGTGTCTAGACTGGCATAAACATGGCAGCGAGAATCAGCTCAAACCCACTATAAAAAGGAATTTCACAAACAAAACCAAAAAACAGGGAAATTCTTTCCATTTCCTTCAGGGTCTCTGATGAAACCTGGAATGACCCTATCTACAATGACAGTTGGGTGTAGCATAAATTTGGACACTTGGGACTGAGAGGATTGGTGAGATTGGGTGAGCAAATGCAGACCCTTTAAAGCAAAAATGCATGGCACCCATTCCATGGGTCCCAACTCTCCATGTTGAAGGGAATATTACTACAGCTATAACATGTACGGGAAACCGAGAGAATGGACACACTGTGAATACAAAAGATTTCTAAAACACAACGAGTAGTCCCTCTCCTGGTGCTCCGGTTTGACTTTCCAACTGCTTTACTATCAATCTTCCAAATTGGAGAGACAGCCCCTTTAAGCTCCTGGTTCGCATAGGTTGCCAATTTGGCAGAGTATGGAAGGGAAGAGAGAGAACCAATGAGAGAGTAGCTGTTAGGCATTTGGACGGGCACATGTCACTCTAATTTCCCGGCAGGAAGAAGAATTAACCAGAGTCTCAGCTAACCACCGGGAACCAGTATAGTTCCTGAACCAAAATTTTGGACTTGCGTACAGCTCACAAAGAACGAGTTGAAAAATGGAGCTCAGGCGCACAGCAATTCACAAATTGGCAGAGGATGGAAGGGAAGAGAGAGAACCAATGAGAGAGTAGCTGTTAGGGATTTGGACGGGCACATGTCACTCTAATTTCCCGGCAACTATCGTCCAAAAATCTGTTGAGTAAAGGCAACGAGGCGGTCTTGAAAGCAAGGCAGAATAGCAGGAAACAGATTTCAAGAATTACGTTGGAAACAGCTTTAAAGCACAGGAAGAGGGGCACAACTTCGACAATGACGCACTTGGCCAAAAAGGGCGTATGCGTTTTCTCCTGAATATATTGAGGAGAAAACGCATACGCCCTTTTTGGCCAAGCAAGCAAGCGGGCAATGCAAATCTGCACTACAAAGAAGTATCACTTCCCACCGGTCAAAAGGTACATCCACAAAATGTGTAAAAACCAGAAAGGCAAGACAGGCCCTGGAGAACAGGGAGCCTTGTTATGCTGATGGGCGGAATGTAAATAGCCAACTGCCTCACTGAAGGAGTGCATTGCGTTCCCTAATACAAGTAAACAACAGAGCTACAGAGCCAAGGGCACTTCCAGTCTAGGGAATATACCTTGGGAAAACTGAAAATCAATAAGACAGAGCCACCCCCAAATTTAGGGCTGCACTGCTTACAAGAACCTCAACTTGGGTACACCTTAAATATCCCAGGAAATATAAAAATGGTTCAAAAAAATGTGGTATTTCTGTCCGATGGAATGTCCCTCAGCCATGAAATCAATGTCATAAGACCAGGAGCAGCAAAGTGAATGGATACAGGTACGATGATTCTAAGTGAAATAAGTCACACAGAAAAAGAAACTTATCATAAGATATCACTTATGAAGATCCTGTAAACATGGCTCCACATGAACTGAGTTAGGAAAGAGAACAGAGTCTCACATTTACAAAACACTCTTATGCCTGCTTAAGGGGAAAGGAGAGGTGGGGTGATGCATAATACCAGAGTTTGATATAAGCACAGGTACCATTTCTAAAACCAATTGTGGAATAGACAAGACCTACACCTTCCTCAGTGAAAGGGTCTCAAAACCCCATATTTCCCGCAGAGGAATAGATCTGACTAGTAAGAATCTTAAAACCTATGTATTGATATGTCTCTGTAAGGGAATCAAGTGTGTGTAGACTGGCATAAACATGGCAGTGAGAATCAGCTCAAACCCACTATAAAAAGGAATTTCAAAAACAAAACCAAAAAACAGGGAAATTCTTTCCATTTCCTTCAGGGTCTCTGATGAAACCTGGAATGACCCTATCTACAATGACAGCTGGATGTGGCATAAGGCTGGACACTTGGGACTGAGAGGATTGGTGAGATTGCGTGAGCAAATGCAGACCCTTTAAAGCAAAAATGCATGGCCCCCATTCCATGGGTCCCAACTCTCCATGTTGAAGGGAATATTACTACAGCTATAACATGTACGGGAATCCTAGAGAATGGACACACAGTGAACACAAAAGGTTTCTAAAACTCAAGGAGTAGTCCCTCTCCTGGTGCTCCGGTTTGACTTTCCAACAGCTTAACTATCAATCTCCCAACTTGGAGAGACAACCCCTTTAACCTCCTCGTTCGCACAGGTTGCCAAATTGGCAGAGGATGGAAGGGAAGAGGGAGAACCAATGAGAGAGTAGCTGTTAGGCATTTGGACGGCATATGTCACTCTAATTTTCCGGCAGGAAGAAGAATTAACCAGAGTCTCAGCCCCACACCGGGAACGAGTATAGATCCTGAACAAAATTTTGGACTTGCGTACAGCTCACAAAAAACGAGTTGAAAAATGGAGCTCAGGGTCACAGCAATTCACAAACTGGCAGAGTAATAAAGGACAACTATCGTCCAAAAATCTGTTGAGGGAAGGCAACGAGGTGGACTTGAAAGCGAGGCAGAATAGCAGGAAACAGATTTCAAGAGGTACGTTGGAATCGCCTTTAAAGCACAGGAAGAGGGGCACAACTTCGACAATGATGCACTTGGCCAAAAAGGGCGGATGCGTTTTCTCCTGAATATATTCAGGAGAAAACGCATCCGCCCTTTTTGGCCATGCAAGCAAGCGTGCAATGCAAATCTGCAAAACAAAGAAGTATCACTTCCCACCGGTCAAAAGAGACATCCACAAAATGTGTAAAAACCAGAAAGGCAAGACAGGCCCTGGAGAACAGGGAGCCTTGTTGTGCTGATGGGCGGGATGTAAATTGCCAACTGCCTCACTGGAGGAGTGCATTCCGTTCCCTAAAACAAGTAAACAACAGAGCTACAGAGCCAAGGGCACTTCCAGTCTCGGGAATATACCTCGGGAAAACTGAAAATCAATAAGACAGAGCCACCCCCAAATTTAGGGCTGCTCTGCTTACAAGAACCTCAACTTGGGTACACTTTAAATATCCCAGGAAATATAAAAATAGTTCAAAAAACTGTGGTATTTATGTACGATGGAATATCCCTCAGCCATGAAATCAATGTCATAAGACCAGGAGCAGCAAAGTGAGTGGATTCAGGTACGATGATTCTAAGTGAAATAAGTCACACAGAAAAAGAAACTTATCATAAGATATCACTTATGAAGATCCTGTAAATATGGCTACACATGAACTGAGTTAGGAAAGAGAACAGAGTCTCACATTTAGAAAACACTCTTATGCCTGCTTAAGGGGAAAGGAGAGGTGGGGTGATGCATAAAACCAGAGTTTGATATAAGCACAGGTACCATTTCTAAAACCAAATGTGGAATAGACAAGACCTACACCTTCCTCAGTGAAAGGGACTCAAAACCCCATATTTCCCGCAGAGGAATAGATCTGACTAGTAAGAATCTTAAAACCTATGTATTGATATGTCTCTGTAAGGGAATCAAGTGTGTCTAGACTGGCATAAACATGGCAGCGAGAATCAGCTCAAACCCACTATAAAAAGGAATTTCAAAAACAAAACCAAAAAACAGGGAAATTCTTTACATTTCCTTCAGGGTCTCTGATGAAACCTGGAATGACCCTAACTACAGGGACAGCTGGATGTGGCATAAGGCTGGACACTTGGGACTGAGAGGATTGGTGAGATTGGGTGAGCAAATGCAGACCCTTTAAAGCAAAAATGCATGGCCCCCATTCCATGGGTCCCAACTCTCCAAGTTGAAGAGAATATTACTACAGCTATAAGAGGTACGGGAAACCTAGAGAATGGACACACTGTGAATACAAAAGGTTTCTAAAACTCAACGAGTACTCCGTCTCCTGGTGCTCCGGTTTGACTTTCCAACTGCTTTACTATCAATCTCCCAACTTGGAGAGACAACCATTTAACCTCCTCGTTCGCACAGGTTGCCAATTTGGCAGAGGATGGAAGGGAAGAGGGAGAACCAATGAGAGAGTAGCTGTTAGGCATTTGGACTGGCACATGTCACTCTAACTTACCGGCAGGAAGAAGAAATGAACAGAGTCTCAGCCACCCACTGGGAACCAGTATAGGTCCTGAACCAAAATTTTGGACTTGCGTACAGCTCACAAAAAACGAGTTGAAAAATGGAGCTCAGGGGCACAGCAATTCACAAACTGGCAGAGTAATAAAGGACAACTATCGTCCAAAAATCTGTTCAGGGAAGGCAACGAGGCGGACTTGAAAGCCAGGCAGAATTGCAGGAAACAGATTTCAAGAGGTACGTTGGAATCGCATTTAAAGCACAGGAAGAGGGGAACAACTTCGACAATGACGCACTTGGCCAAAAAGGGCGTATGCGTTTTCTCCTGAATATATTCAGTAGAAAACGCATACGCCCTTTTTGGCCAAGCAAGCACGCGGGCAATGCAAATCTGCACTACAAAGAAGTATCACTTCCCACCGGTCAAAAGGGACATCCACACAATGTGTAAAAACCAGAAAGGCAAGACAGGCCCTGGAGAACAGGGAGCCTTGTTATGCTGATGGGCGGGATGTAAACTGCCAACTGCCTCACTGGAGGAGTGCATTGTGTTCCCTAAAACAAGTAAACAACAGAGCTACAGAGTCAAGGACACTTCCAGTCTCGGGAATAAACCTTGGGAAAAATGAAAATCAATAATACAGAGCCACCCCCAAATTTAGGGCTGCTCTGCTTACAAGAACCTCAACTTGGGTACACTTTAAATATCCCAGGAATATAAAAATGGTTAAAAAACTGTGGTATTAAGTACGATGGAATATCCCTCAGCCATGAAATCAATGTCATAAGACCAGGAGCAGCAAAGTGAGTGGATTCAGGTACGATGATTCTAAGTGAAATAAGTCACACAGAAAAAGAAACTTATCATAAGATATCACTAATGAAGATCCTGTAAACATGGTTACACATGAACTGAGTTAGGAAACACAACAGAGTCTCACATTTAGAAAACACTCTTATGCCTGCTTAAGGGGAAATGAGAGGTGGGTTGATGCATAAAAGCAGAGTTTTATATAAGCACAGGTACCATTTCTAAAACCAACTGTGGAATAGACAAGACCTACACCTTCCTCAGTGAAAGGGACTCAAAACCCCATATTACCCGCAGAGGAATAGATCTGACTTGTAAGAATCTTAAAACCTATGTATTGATATGTCTCTGTAAGGGAATCAAGTGTGTCTAGACTGGCATAAACATGGCAGCGAGAATCAGCTCAAACCCACTATAAAAAGAAATTTCAAAAACAAAACCAAAAAACAGGGAAATACTTTACATTTCCTTCAGGGTCTCTGATGAAACCTGGAATGACCCTATCTACAATGACAGCTGGATGTGGCATAAGGCTGGACACTGGGGACTGAGAGGATTGGTGAGATTGGGTGAGCAAATGCAGACCCTTTAAAGCAAAAATGCAAGGCCCCCATTCCATGGGTCCCAACTCTCCATGTTGAAGGGAATATTACTACAGCTATAACATGTACGGGAAACCTAGAGAATGGACACACTGTGAATACAAAAGGTTTATAAAACTCAACGATTAGTCCGTCTCCTGGTGCTCCGGTTTGAATTTATAACTGCTTTACTATCAATCTCCCAACTTGGAGAGACATCCCTCTTAACCTCCTCGTTCGCACAAGTTGCCAATTTGGCAGAGGATGGAAGGGAATAGGGAGAACCAATGAGAGAGTAGCTGTTAGGCCTTTGGACGGGCACATGTCACTCTAATTTCCCGGCAGGAAGAATAATTAACCAGAGTCTCAGCCACCCACCGGGAACCAGTATAGGTCCTGAACCAAAATTTTGGACTTGCGTACAGCTCACAAAAAACGAGTTGAAAAATGGAGCTCAGGGGCACAGCAATTCACAAACTGGCAGAGTAATAAAGGACAACTATCGTCCAAAAATCTGTTAACGGAAGGCAACGAGGCGGACTTGAAAGCGAGGCAGAATAGCAGGAAACAGATTTCCAGAGGTACGTTGGAATCGCCTTTAAAGCACAGGAATAGGGGCACAACTACGACAATGACGCACTTGGCCAAAAAGGGCGAATGCGTTTTCTCCTGAATATATTCAGTAGAAAACACATACGCCCTTTTTGGCCAAGCAAGAATGAGGGCAATGCAAATCTGCACTACAAAGAAGTATCACTTCCCACCGGTCAAAAGGGACATCCACAAAATGTGTAAAAACCAGAAAGGCAAGACAGGCCCTGGAGATCAGGGAGCCTTGTTATGCTGATGGGCGGGATGTAAATTGCCAACTGCCTCACTGGAGGAGTGCATTGCGTTCCCTAAAACAAGTAAACAACAGAGCTACAGAGCCAAGGGCACTTCCATTCTAGGGAATATACCTTGGGAAAACTGAAAATCAATAAGACAGAGCCACTCCCAAATTTAGGGCTGCACTGCTTACAAGAACCTCAACTTGGGTACACCCTAAATATCCCAGGAAATATAAAAATGGTTCAAAAAACTGTGGTATTTATGTACGATGGAATATCCCTCAGCCATGAAATCAATGTCATAAGACCAGGAGCAGCAAAGTGAGTGGATTCAGGAACGATGATTCTAAGTGAAATAAGTCACACAGGAAAAGAAACTTATCATAAGATATCACTTATGAAGATCCTGTAAACATGGCTACACATGAACTGAGTTAGGAAAGAGAACAGAGTCTCACATTTAGAAAACACTCTTATGCCTGCTTAAGGGGAACGGAGAGGTGGGGTGATGCATAAAACCAGAGTTTGATATAAGCACAGGTACCATTTCTAAAACCAACTGTGGAATAGACAAGACCTTCACCTTCCTCAGTGAAAGGGACTCAAAACCCCATATTTCCCGCAGAGGAATAGATCTGAGTAGTAAGAATCTTAAAACCTATGTATTGATATGTCTCTGTAAGGGAATCAAGTGTGTCTAGAGTGGCATAAACATGGCAGCGATGATCAGCTCAAACCCACTATAAAAAGGAATTTCAAAAACAAAACCAAAAAACAGGGAAATAATTTACATTTCCTTCAGGGTCTCTGATGAAACCTGGTATGACCCTATCTACAATGACAGCTGGATGTGGCATAAGGCTGGACACTTGGGACTGAGAGGATTGGTGAGATTGTGTAGCAAATGCAGACCCTTTAAAGCAAAAATGCATGGACCCCATTCCATGGTTCCCAACTCTCCATGTTGAAGGGAATATTACTACAGCTATAACATGTACGGGAAACCTAGAGAATGGACACACGGTGAATACAAAAGGTTTCTAAAACTCAACGAGTAGTCCCTCTCCTGGTGCTCCGGTTTCACTTTCCAACTGCTTTACTATCAATCTCCCAACTTGGAGAGACAAACCCTTTAACCTCCTGGTTCGCACTCGTTGCCAATTTGGCAGAGGATGGAAGGGAATAGGGAGAACCAAAGAGAGAGTAGCTGTTAGGCATTTGGACGGGCACATGTCACTCTAATTTCCCGGCAGGAAGAAGAATTAACAAGAGTCTCAGCCACCCACCGGGAACCAGTATAGGTCTTGAACCAAAATTTTGGACTTGCGTAGAGCTCACAAAAAAAGTGTTGAAAAATGGAGCTCAGGGGCACAGCAATTCACAAACTGGCAGAGTAATAAAGGACAACTATAGTCCAAAAATCTGTTGAGGGAAGGAAACGAGGCGGACTTGAAAGTGAGGCAGAATAGCAGGAAACAGATTTCAAGAGGTACGTTGGAATCGCCTTTAAAGCACAGGAAGAGGGGCACAACTTCGACAATGACACACTTGGCCAAAAAGGGCGTATGCGTTTTCTCCTGAATATATTCAGGAGAAAACGCATACGTCATTTTGGCCAAGCAAGCACGCGGGCAATGCAAATCTGCACTACAAAGAAGTATCACTTCCCACCAGTCAAAAGGGACATCCACAAAATGTGTAAAAACCAGAAAGGCAAGACAGGCCCTGGAGAATAGGGAGCCTTTTTATGCTGATGGGCGGGATGTAAATTGCCATCTGCCTCACTGGAGGAGTGCATTGCGTTCCCTAAAACAAGTAAACAACAGAGCTACAGAGCCAAGGGCCCTTACAGTCTAGGGAATATACCTTGGGAAAACTGATTATCAATAAGACAGAGCCACCACCAAATTTAGGGCTGTACTGCTTACAAGAACCTCAACTTGGGTACACCTTAAATATCCCAGGAAATATAAAAATGGTTCAAAAAACTGTGGTATTTATGTAAGATGGAATATCCCTCAGCCATGAAATCAATGTCATAAGACCAGGAGCAGCAAAGTGAGTGGATTCAGGTATGATGATTCTAAGTGAAATAAGTCACACTGGAAAAGAAACTTATCATAAGATATCACTTATGAAGGTCCTGTTAACATGGCTACACTTGAACTGAGTTAGGAAAGAGAACAGAGTCTCACATTTAGAAAACACTCTTATGCCTGCTTAAGGGGAAAGGAGAGGTGGGGTGATGCATAAAACCAGAGTTTGATATAAGAACAGGTACCATTTCTAAAACCAACTGTGAAATAGACAAGACCTACACCTTCCTCAGTGAAAGGGACTCAAAACCCCATATTTCCCGCAGAGGAATAGATCTGAAGAGTAAGAATCTTAAAACCTATGTATTGATATGTCTCTGTAAGGGAATCAAGTGTGTCTAGAGTGGCATAAGCATGGCAGCGAGAATCAGCTCAAACCCACTATAAAAAGGAATTTCAAAAACAAAACCAAAAAACAGGGAAATAATTTACATTTCCTTCAGGGTCTCTGATGAAACCTGGTATGACCCTATCTACAATGACAGCTGGATGTGGCATAAGGCTGGACACTTGGGACTGAGAGGATTGGTGAGATTGTGTAGCAAATGCAGACCCTTTAAAGCAAAAAGGCAAGGCCCCCATTCCATGGGTCCCTACTCTCCATGTTGAAGGGAATATTACTACAGCTATAACATGTACGGGAAACCTAGAGAATGGACACACGGTGAATACAAAAGGTTTCTAAAACTCAACGAGTAGTCCCTCTCCTGGTGCTCCGATTTCACTTTCCAACTGCTTTACTATCAATCTCCCAACTTGGAGAGACAAACCCTTTAACCTCCTGGTTCGCACTCGTTGCCAATTTGGCAGAGGATGGAAGTGAAGAGGGAGAACCAATGAGAGAGTAGCTGTTAGGCATTTGGACGGGCACATGTCACTCTAATTTCCCGGCAGGAAGAAGAATTAACCAGAGTCTCAGCCACCCACCGGGAACCAGTATAGGTCCTGAACCAAAATTTTGGACTTGCGTAGAGCTCACAAAAAACGAGTTGAAAAATGGAGCTCAGGGGCACAGCAATTCACAAACTGGCAGAGTAATAAAGGACAACTATCGTCCAAAAATCTGTTGAGGGAAGGAAACGAGGCGGACTTGAAAGTGAGGCAGAATAGCAGGAAACAGATTTCAAGAGGTACGTTGGAATCGCCTTTAAAGCACAGGAAGAGGGGCACAACTTCGACAATGACACACTTGGCCAAAAAGGGCGTATGCGTTTTCTCCTGAATATATTCAGGAGAAAACGCATACGTCATATTGGCAAAGCAAGCACGCGGGCAATGCAAATCTGCACTACAAAGAAGTATCACTTCCCTCCAGTCAAAAGGGACATCCACAAAATGTGTAAAAACCAGAAAGGCAAGACAGGCCCTGGAGAATAGGGAGCCTTTTTATGCTGATGGGCGGGATGTAAATTGCCATCTGCCTCAGTGGAGGAGTGCATTGCGTTCCCTAAAACAAGTAAACAACAGAGCTACAGAGCCAAGGGCACTTACAGTCTAGGGAATATACCTTGGGAAAACTGATTATCAATAAGACAGAGCCACCACCAAATTTAGGGCTGTACTGCTTACAAGAACCTCAACTTGGGTACACCTTAAATATCCCAGGAAATATAAAAATGGTTCAAAAAACTGTGGTATTTATGTAAGATGGAATATCCCTCAGCCATGAAATCAATGTCATAAGACCAGGAGCAGCAAAGTGAGTGGATTCAGGTACGATGATTCTAAGTGAAATAAGTCACACAGGAAAAGAAACTTATCATAAGATATCACTTATGAAGGTCCTGTTAACATGGCTACACTTGAACTGAGTTAGGAAAGAGAACAGAGTCTCACATTTAGAAAACACTCTTATGCCTGCTTAAGGGGAAAGGAGAGGTGGGGTGATGCATAAAACCAGAGTTTGATATAAGAACAGGTACCATTTCTAAAACCAACTGTGAAATAGACAAGACCTACACCTTCCTCAGTGAAAGGGACTGAAAACCCCATATTTCCCGCAGAGGAATAGATATGAGTAGTAAGAATCTTAAAACCTATGTATTGATATGTCTCTGTAAGGGAATCAAGTGTGTCTAGACTGGCATAAACATGGCAGCGAGAATCAGCTCAAACCCACTATAAAAAGGAATTTCAAAAACAAAACCAAAAAACAGGGAAATTCTTTACATTTCCTTCAGGGTCTCTGATGAAACCTGGAATGACCCTATCTACAATGACAGCTGGATGTGGCATAAGGCTGGACACTTGGGACTGAGAGGATTGGTGAGATTGGGTGAGCAAATGCAGACCTTTTAAAGCAAAAATGCATGGCCCCCATTCCATGGGTCCCAACTCTCCATGTTGAAGGGAATATTACTACAGCTATGACATGTACGGGAAACCTAGAGAATGGACACATTGTGAATACAAAAGGTTTCTAAAACTCAACGAGTAGTCCCTCTCCTGGTGCTCGGGTTTGACTTTCCAACTGCTTTACTATCAATCTCCCAACTTGGAGAGACAACCCCTTTAACCTCCTCGTTCGCACAGGTTGCCAAATTGGCAGAGGATGGAAGGGAAGAGGGAGAACCAATGAGAGAGTAGCTGTTAGGCATTTCGACGGGCACATATCACTCTAATTTCCCGGCAGGAAGGAGAATTGACCAGAGTCTCAGCCACCCACCGGGAACCAGTATAGGTCCTGAACAAAAATTTTGGTCTTGCGTACAGCTCACCAAAAACGAGTTGAAAAATGGAGCTCAGGGGCACAGCAATTCAAAAACTGGCAGAGTAATAAAGGACAACTATCGTCCAAAAATCTGTTGAGGGAAGGCAACGAGGCGGACTTGAAAGCGAGGCAGAATAGCAGGAAACAGATTTCAAGAGGTACGTTGGAATCGCCTTTAAAGCACAGGAAAAGGGGCACAACTTCGACAATGATGCACTTGGCCAGAAAGGGCGTATGCGTTTTCTCCTGAATATATTCAGGAGAAAACACATACGACTTTTTGGCCAAGCAAGCACGCGGGCAATGCAAATCTGCACTACAAAGAAGTATCACTTCCCACCGGTCAAAAGGGACATCCACAAAATGTGTAAAAACCAGAAAGGCAAGACAGGCCCTGGAGAACAGGGAGCCTTGTTATGCTGATGGGCGGGATATAAATTGGCAACTGCTTCACTGGAGGAGTGCATTGCTTTCCCTAAAACAAGTAAACAACTGAGCTACAGAGCCAAGGGCACTTCCAGTCTCAGGAATATACCTTGGGAAAACTGAAAATCAATAAGACAGAGCCACCCCCAAATTTAGGGCTGCTCTGCTTACAAGAACCTCAACTTGGGTACACCTTAAATATCCCAGGAAATATAAAAATGGTTCAAAAAACTGTGGTATTTATGTACGATGGAATATCCCTCAGCCATGAAATCAATGTCATAAGACCAGGAGCAGCAAAGTGAGTGGATTCAGGTACGATGATTCTAAGTGAAATAAGTCACACAGGAAAAGAAACTTATCATAAGATATCACTTATGAAGATCCTGTAAACATGGCTACACATGAACTGAGTTAGGAAAGAGAACAGAGTCTCACATTTAGAAAACACTCTTATGCCTGCTTAAGGGGAAATGAGAAGTGGGGTGATGCATAAAACCAGAGTTTGATATAAGCACAGGTACCATTTCTAAAACCAACTGTGGAATAGACAAGACCTACACCTTCCTCAGTGAAAGGGACTCAAAACCCCATATTTCCCGCAGAGGAATATATCTGACTAGTAAGAATCATAAATCCTATGTATTGATATGTCTCTGTAAGGGAATCTAGTGTGTCTAGACTGGCATAAACATGGCAGCGAGAATCAGCTCAAACCCACTATAAAAAGGAATTTCAAAAACAAAACCAAAAAACAGGGAAATTCTTTACATTTCCTTCAGGGTCTCTGATGAAACCTGGAATGACCCTATCTACAAGGACAGCTGGATGTGGCATAAGGCTGGACACTTGGGACTGAGAGGATTGGTGAGATTGGGTGAGCAAATGCAGACCCTTTAAAGCAAAAATGCATGGCCCGCATTCCATGGGTCCCAACTCTCCATGTTGAAGGGAATATTACTACAACTATAACATGTACGGGAAACCTAGAGAATGGAAACACTGTGAATACAAAAGGTTTCTAAAACTCAACGAGGAGTCCCTCTCCTGGTGCTCCGGTTTGACTTTCCAACTGCTTTACTATCAATCTCCCAACTTGCAGAGACAACCCCTTTAACCTCCTCGTTCGCACAGGTTGCCAATTTGGCAGAGGATGGAAGGAAAGAGGGTGAACCAAAGATAGAGTAGCTGTTAGGCATTTGGACGGGCACATATCACTCTAATTTCCCGGCAGGAAGAAGAATTGACCAGAGTCTCAGCCTCCCACCGGGAACCAGTATATGTCCTGAACCAAAATTTTGGACTTGCGTACAGCTCACAAAAAACGAGTTGAAAAATGGAGCTCAGGGGCACAGCAATTCACAAACTGGCAGAGTAATAAAGGACAACTATCGTCCAAAAATCTGTTGAGGGAAGGCAACGAGGCGGACTTGAAAGCGAGGCAGAATAGCAGGAAACAGATTTCAAGAGGTACGTTGGAATCGCCTTTAAAGCACAGGAAGAGGGGAACAACTTCGACAATGACGCACTTGGCCAAAAAGGGCGTATGAGTTTTTTCCTGAATATATTCAGGAGAAAACGCATACGCCCTTTTTGACCAAGCAAGCAAGCGCGCAATGGAAATCTGCACTACAAAGAAGTATCACTTCCCACCGGTCAAAAGGGACATCCACAAAATGTGTAAAAACCAGAAAGGCAAGACAGGCCCTGGAGAACAGGGAGCCTTGTTATGCTGATGGGCGGGATGTAAATTGCCAACTGCCTCACTGGAGGAGTGCATTGCGTTCCCTAAAACAAGTAAACAACAGAGCTACAGAGCCAAGGGAACTTCCAGTGTCGGGAATATACCTTGGGAAAACTGAAAATCAATAAGACAGAGCCACCCCCAAATTTAGGGCTGCTCTGCTTTCAAGAACCTCAACTTGGGTACACCTTAAATATCCCAGGAAATATAAAAATGGTTCAAAAAACTGTGGTATTTATGTACGATGGAATATCCCTCAGCCATGAAATCAATGTGATAAGACCAGGAGCAGCAAAGTGAGTGGATTCAGGTACGATGATTCTAAGTGAAATAAGTCACACAGAAAAAGAAACTTATCATAAGATATCACTTACGAAGATCCTGTAAAAATGGCTACACATGAACTGAGTTAGCAAAGAGAACAGAGTCTCACATTTAGAAAACACTCTTATGCCTGCTTAAGGGGAAAGGAGAGGTGGGGTGATGCATAAAACCAGAGTTTGATATAAGCACAGGTACCATTTCTAAAACCAACTGTGGAATAGACAAGACCTACACCTTCCTCAGTGAAAGGGACTCAAAACCCCATATTTCCCGCAGAAGGAATAGATCTGACTAGTAAGAATCTTAAAACCTATGTATTGATATGTCTCTGTAAGGGAATCAAGTGTGTCTAGACTGGCATAAACATGGCAGCGAGAATTAGCTCAAACCAACTATAAAAAGGAATTTCAAAAACAAAACCAAAAAACAGGGAAATTCTTTACATTTCCTTCAGGGTCTCTGATGAAACCTGGAATGACCCTATCTACAAGGACAGCTGGATGTGGCATAAGGCTGGACACTTGGGACTGAGAGGATTGGTGAGATTGGGTGAGCAAATGCAGACCCTTTAAAGCAAAAATGCATGGACCCCATTCCATGGTTCCCAACTCTCCATGTTGAAGGGAATATTACTACAGCTATAACATGTACGGGAAACCTAGAGAATGGACACACTGTGAATACAAAAGGTTTCTAAAACTCAAAGAGTAGTCCCTCTCCTGGTGCTCCGGTTTGACTTTCCAACTGCTTTACTATCAATCTCCCAACTTGGAGAGACAACCCCTTTAACCTCCTGGTACGCACAGGTTGCCAATTTGGCAGAGGATGGAAGGGAAGAGGGAGAACCAATGAGAGAGTAGCTGTTAGGCATTTGGACGGGCACATATCACTCTAATTTCCCGGCAGGAAGAAGAATTGACCAGAGTCTCAGCAACCCACCGGGAAACAGTATAGGTCCTGAACCAAAATTTTGGACTTGCGTACAGCTCACAAAAAACGAGTTGAAAAATGGAGCTCAGGGGCACAACAATTCACAAACTGTCAGAGTAATAAAGGACAACTATCGTCCAAAAATCTGTTGAGGGAAGGCAACGAGGCGTACTTGAAAGCGGGGCAGAATAGCAGGAAACAGATTTCAAGAGGTACGTTGGAATCGCCTTTAAAGCACAGGAAGGGGGGCACAACTTCGACAATGACGCACTTGGCCAAAAAGTGTGTATGCGTTTTTTCCTGAATATATTCAGGAGAAAACGCATATGCCCTTTTTGGCCAAGCAAGCAAGCGGGTAATGCAAATCTGCACTACAAAGAAGTATCACTTCCCACCGGTCAAAAGGGACATCCACAAAATGTGTAAAAACCAGAAAGGCAAGACAGGCACTGGAGAACAGGGAGCCTTGTTATGCTGATGGGCGGGATGTAAATTGCCAACTGCCTCACTGGAGGAGTGCATTGCGTTCCCTAAAACAAGAAAACAACAGAGCTACAGAGCCAAGGGCACTTCCAGTCTAGGGAATACACCTTGGGAAAACTGAAAATCAATAAGACAGAGCCACCCCCAAATTTATGGCTGCACTGCTTACAAGAACCTCAACTTGGGTACACTTTAAATATCCCAGGAAATATAAAAATGGTTCAAAAAACTATGGTATTTATGTAAGATGGAATATCCCTCAGCCATGAAATCAATGTCATAAGACCAGGAGCAGCAAAGTGAGTGGATTCAGGTACGATGATTCTAAGTGAAATAAGGCACACAGGAAAAGAAACTTATCATAAGATATCACTTATGAAGATCCTGTTAACATGGCTACACATGAACTGAGTTAGGAAAGAGAACAGAGTCTCACATTTAGAAAACACTCTTATGCCTGCTTAAGGGGAAAGGAGAGGTGGGGTGATGCATAAAACCAGAGTTTGATATAAGCACAGGTACCATTTCTAAAACCAACTGTGGAATAGACAAGACCTACACCTTCCTCAGTGAAAGGGACTCAAAACCCCATATTTCCCGCAGAGGAATAGATCTGACTAGTAAGAATCTTAAAACCTATGTATACATATGTCTCTGTAAGGGAATCAAGTGTGTCTAGACTGGCATAAACATGGCAGCGAGAATCAGCTCAAAGCCACTATAAAAAGGAATTTCAAAAACAAAAACAAAAAACAGGGAAATTCTTTCCATTTCTTTCAGGGTCTCTGATGAAACCTGGAATGACCCTATCTACAATGACAGCTGGATGTGGCATAAGGCTGGACACTTGGGACTGAGAGGATTGGTGAGATTGCGTGAGCAAATGCAGACCCTTTAAAGCAAAAATGCATGGCCCCCATTCCATGGGTCCCAGCTCTCCATGTTGAAGGGAATATTACTACAGCTATAACATGTACGGGAAACCTAGAGAATGGACACACTGTGAATACAAAAGGTTTCTAAAACTCAACGAGTAGTCCTTCTCCTGGTGCTCAAGTTTGACTTTCCAACTGCTTTAGTATCAATCTCCCAACTTGGAGAGACAACCCCTTTAACCTCCTCGTTCGCACAGGTTGCCAATTTGGCAGAGGACGGAAGGGAAGAGGGAGAACCAATGAGAGAGTAGCTGTTAGGCATTTGGACGGGCGCATGTCACTCTCATTTCCAGGCCGGAAGATGAATTAACCAGAGTCTCAGCCACCCAACGGGAACCAGTAAAGGTCCTGAACCAAAATTTTGGTCTTGCGTACAGCTCACTAAAAACGAGTTGAAAAATGGAGCTCAGGGGCACAGCAATTCACAAACTGGCAGAGTAATAAAGGACAACTGTCGTCCAAAAATCTGTTGAGGGAAGGCAACGAGGCGGACTTGAAAGCGAGGCAGAATAGCAGGAAACAGATTGCCATAGGTACGTTGGAATCGTCTTTAAAGCACAGGAAGAGGGGCACAACTTCGACAATGACGCACTTGGCCAAAAAGGGCTTATGCATTTTCTCTGAATATATTCAGGAGAAAACGCATACGCCCTTTTTGGCCAAGCAAGCACGCGGGCAATGCAAATCTGCACTACAAAGAAGTATCACTTCCCACCGGTCAAAAGGGACATCCACAAAATGTGTAAAAACCAGAAAGGCAAGACAGGCCCTGGAGAACAGGGAGCCCTGTTATGCTGATGGGCGGGATGTAAATTGCCAACTGCCTCACTGGAGGAGTGCATTGCGTTCCCTAAAACATGTAAACAACAGAGCTACAGAGCCGAGGGCACTTGCAGTCTAGGGAGTATACCTTGGGAAAACTGAAAATCAATAAGACAGAGCCACCCCCAAATTTAGGGCTGCACTGCTTACAAGAACCTCAACTTGGGTACACCTTAAATATCCCAGGACATATAAAAATGGTTCAAAAAACTGTGGTAATTATGTACGATGGAATATCCCTCAGCCATGAAATCAATGTCATAAGACCAGGAGCAGCAAAGTGAGTGGATTCAGGTACGATGATTCTAAGTGAAATAAGTCACACAGGAAAAGAAACTTATCAAAAGATATCACTTATGAAGATCCTGTAAACATGGCTACACATGAACTGAGTTAGGAAAGAGAACAGAGTCTCACATTTAGAAAACACTTTTATGCCTGCTTAAGGGGAAAGGAGAGGTGGGGTGATGCATAAAACCAGAGTTTGATATAAGCACAGGTACCATTTCTAAAACCAACTGTGGAATAGACAAGACCTACACCTTCCTCAGTGAAAGGGACTCAAAACACCATATTTCCCGCAGAGGAATAGATCTGACTAGTAAGAATCTTAAAACCTATGTATTGATATGTCTTTGTAAGGGAATCAAGTGTGTCTAGACTGGCATAAACATGGCAGCGAGAATCAGCTCATACCCACTATAAAAAGGAATTTCAAAAACAAAACCAAAAAACAGGGAAATTCTTTACATTTCCTTCAGGGTCTCTGATGAAACCTGGAATGACCCTATCTCCAATGACAGCTGGATGTGGCATAAGGCTGGACACTTGGGACTGAGAGGATTGGTGAGATTGGGTGAGCAAATGCAGACTCTTTAAAGCAAAAATGCATGGCCCCCATTCCATGGGTCCCAACTGTCCATGTTGAAGGGAATATTATTACAGCTATAACATGTACGGGAAACCTAGAGAATGGACACACTGTGAATACAAAAGGTTTCTAAAACTCAACGAGTAGTCCCTCTCCTGGTGCTCCGGTTTGACCTTCCAACTGCTTTACTATCAATCTTCCAACTTGGAGAGACAGCCCCTTTAAGCTCCTGGTTCTCACAGGTTGCCAATTTGGCAGAGGATGGAAGGGAAGAGAGAGAACCAATGAGAGAGTAGCTGTTAGGGATTTGAACGGGCACATGTCACTCTAATTTCCCGGCAGGAAGAAGAATTAACCAGAGTCTCAGCTACACAGCGGGAACCAGTATAGGTCCTGAAACAAATTTTTGGACTTGCGTACAGCTCACAAAAAACGAGTTGAAAAATGGAGCTCAGGGGCACAGCAATTCACAAACTGGCAGAGTAATAAAGGACAACTATCGTCCAAAAATCTGTTGAGGGAAGGCAACGAGGCAGACTTGAAAGCGAGGCAGAATAGCAGGAAACAGATTTCAAGAGGTACGTTGGAATCGCATTTAAAGCACAGGAAGAGGGGCACAACTTCGACAATGACGCACTTGGCCAAATAGGGCGTATGCGTTTTCTCCTGAATATATTCAGGAGAAAACGCATACGACTTTTTGGCCAAGCAAGCACGCGGGGAATGCAAATCTGCACTACAAAGAAGTATCACTTACCACCGG
Organism: Mesoplodon bidens; assembly: GCF_964165515.1. Taxonomy (NCBI): domain Eukaryota; kingdom Metazoa; phylum Chordata; class Mammalia; order Artiodactyla; family Ziphiidae; genus Mesoplodon; species Mesoplodon bidens. Next base: position 76,521 of record NW_027671506.1, read on the forward strand.
TCAAAATGGACATCCAAAAAATGTATAAAAACCAGAAAGGCAAGACAGGCCCTGGAGAACAGGGAGCCTTGTTGTGCTGATGGGCGGGATGTAAATTGCCAACTGCCTCACTGGAGGAGTGCATTCCGTTCCCTAAAACAAGTAAACAACAGAGCTACAGAGCCAAGGGCACTTCCAGTCTCGGGAATATACCTCGGGAAAACTGAAAATCAATAAGACAGAGCCACCCCCAAATTTAGGGCTGCTCTGCTTACAAGAACCTCAACTTGGGTACACTTTAAATATCCCAGAAAATATAAAAATAGTTCAAAAAACTGTGGTATTTATGTACGATGGAATAACCCTCAGCCATGAAATCATTGTCATAAGACCAGGAGCAGCAAAGTGAGTGGATTCAGGTACGATGATTCTAAGTGAAATAAGTCACACAGAAAAAGAAACTTATCATAAGATATCACTTATGAAGATCCTGTAAACATGGCTACACATGAACTGAGTTAGGAAAGAGAACAGAGTCTCACATTTAGAAAACACTCTAATGCCTGCTTAAGGGGAAAGGAGAGGTGGGGTGATGCATAAAACCAGAGTTTGATATAAGCACAGGTACCATTTCTAAAACCAACTGTGGAATACACAAGACCTACACCTTCCTCAGTGAAAGGGACTCAAAACCCCAATTTCCCGCAGAGGAATACATCTGACTAGTAAGAATCTTAAAACCTATGTATTGATATGTCTCTGTAAGGGAATCAAGTGTGTCTAGACTGGCGTAAACATGGCAGCGAGAATCAGCTCAAACGCACTATAAAAAGGAATTTCAAATACAAAACCAAAAAACAGGGAAATTCTTGACATTTCCTTCAGGGTCTCTGATGAAACCTGGAATGACCCTATCTACAATGACAGCTGGATGTGGCATAAGGCTGGACACTTGGGACTGAGAGGATTGGTGAGATTGGGTGAGCAAATGCAGACCCCTTAAAGCAAAAAGTCATGGCCCCCATTCCATGGGTCCCAACTCTCCATGTTGAAGGGAATATTACTACAGCTATAACATGTACGGGAAACCTAGAGAATGGACACACTGAGAATACAAAAGGTTTCTAAAACTCAACGAGTAGTCCCTCTCCTGGTGCTCCGGTTTGACTTTCCTACTGCTTTACTATCAATCTCCCAACTTGGAGAGACAACCCCTTTAACCTCCTCGTTCGCACAGGTTGCCAATTTGGCAGAGGATGGAAGGGAAGAGGGAGAACCAATGAGAGAGTAGCTCTTAGGCATTTGGACGGGCACATATCACTCTAATTACCCGGCAGGAAGAAGAATTGACCAGAGTCTCAGCCACCCACCGGCAACCAGCATAGTTCCTGAACCAAAATTTTGGACTTGCGTAGAGCTCACAAAAAACGAGTTGAAAAATGGAGCTCAGGGGCACAGCAATTCACAAACTGGCAGAGTAATAAAGACAGCTATCGTCCAAAAATCTGTTGAGGGAAGGCAACGACCCGGACTTGAAAGCGGGGCAGAACAGCAGGAAACAGATTTCAAGAGGTACGTTGGAATCGCCTTTAAACCACAGGAAGAGGGGAACAACTTCGACAATGACGCACTTGGCCAAAAAGGGCGTATGCGTTTTTTCCTGAATATATTCAGGAGAAAACGCATACGCCCTTTTTGGCCAAGCAAGCAGCGGGGAATGCAAATCTGCACTACAAAGAAGTATCACTTCCCACCGGTCAAAAGGGACATCCACAAAATATGTAAAAACCAGAAAGGCAAGACAGGCCCTGGAGAACAGGGAGCCTTGTTATGCTTATGGGCGGGATGTAAATTGCCAACTGCCTCACTGGAGGAGTGCATTGCTTTCCCTAAAACAAGTAAACAACAGAGCTACAGAGCCAAGGGCACTTCCAGTCTCAGGAATATACCTTGGGAAAACTGAAAATCAATAATACAGAGCCACTCCCAAATTTAGGGCTGCTCTGCTTACAAGAACCTCAACTTGGGTACACCTTAAATATCCCAGGAAATATAAAAATGGTTCAAAAAACTGTGGTATTTATGTACGATGGAATATCCCTCATCCATGAAATCATTGTCATAAGACCAGGTTCAGCAAAGTGAGTGGATTCAGGTACGATGATTCTAAGTGAAATAAGTCACACAGAAAAAGAAACTTATCATAAGATATCACTTATGAAGATCCTGTAAACATGGCTACACATGAACTGAGTTAGGAAAGAGAACAGAGTCTCACATTTAGAAAACACTCTTATGCCTGCTTAAGGGGAAAGGAGAGGTGGGGTGATGCATAAAACCAGAGTTTGATATAAGCACAGGTACCATTTATAAAACCAACTGTGGAATAGAGAAGACCTACACCTTCCTCAGTGAAAGGGACTCAAAACCCCATATTTCCCGCAGAGGAATAGATCTGACTAGTAAGAATCTTAAAACCTATGTATTGATATGTCTCTGTAAGGGAATCAAGTGTGTCTAGACTGGCATAAACATGGCAGCGAGAATCAGCTCAAACCCACTATAAAAAGGAATTTCAAAAACAAAACTAAAAAATAGGGATATTCTTTACATTTCCTTCAGGGTCTCTGATAAAACCTGGAATGACCCTAACTTCAAGGACAGCTGGATGTGGCATAAGGCTGGACACTTGGGACTGAGAGGATTGGTGAGATTGGGTGAGCAAATGCAGACCCTTTAAAGCAAAAATGCATGGCCCCCATTCCATGGGTCCCAACTCTCCATGTTGAAGGGAATATTACTACAGCTATAACATGTACGGGAAACCTAGAGAATGGACACACTGTGAATACAAAAGGTTTCTAAAACTCAACGAGTAGTCCCTCTCCTGGTGCTCCGGTTTGACTTTCCAACTGCTTTACTATCAATCTCCCAACTTGGAGAGACAACCCCTTTAACCTCCTCGTTCGCACAGGTTGCCAATTTGGCAGAGGATGGAAGGGAAGAGGGAGAACCAATGAGAGAGTAGCTGTTAGGCATTTGGACGGGCACATGTCACTCTAATTTCCAGGCAGGAAGAAGAATTAACCAGAGTCTCAGCCACCCACCGGGAACCAGTAAAGTTCCTGAACCAAAATTTTGGTCTTGCGTACAGCTCACAAAAAACGAGTTGAAAAATGGAGCTCAGGGGCACAGCAATTCACAAATTGGCAGAGTAATAAAGGACAACTATCGTCCAAAAATCTGTTGAGGGAAGGCAACGAGGCGGACTTGAAAGCGAGGCAGAATAGCAGGAAACAGATTTCAAGAGGTACGTTGGAATCGCCTTTAAAGCACAGGAAGAGGGGCACAACTTCGACAATGATGCACTTGGCCAAAAAGGGCGTATGCGTTTCCTCCTGAATATATTCAGGAGAAAACGCATACGACATTTTGGCCAAGCAAGCAAGTGGGCAATGCAAATCTGCACTACAAAGAAGTATCACTTCCCACCGGTCAAAAGGGACATCCACAAAATGTGTAAAAACCAGAAAGGCAAGACAGGCCCTGGAGAACAGGGAGCCTTGTTATGCTGATGGGCGGGATGTAAATTGCCAACTGCCTCACTGGAGGAGTGCATTGCGTTCCCTAAAACAAGTAAACAACAGAGCTACAGAGCCAAGGGCACTTCCAGGCTCGGGAATATACCTTGGGAAAACTGAAAATCAATAAGACAGAGCCACCCCCAAATTTAGGGCTGCACTGCTTACAAGAACCTCAACTTGGGTACCCCTTAAATATCCCAGGAAATATAAAAATGATTCAAAAAACTGTGGTATTTATGTAACATGGAATATCCCTCAGCCATGAAATAAATGTCAAAAGACCAGGAGCAGCAAAGTGAGTGGATTCAGGTACGATGATTCTAAGTGAAATAAGTCACACAGAAAAAGAAACTTATCATAAGATATCACTTATGAAGATCCTGTAAACATGGCTACACATGAACTGAGTTAGGAAATAGAACAGAGTCTCACATTTAGAAAACACTCTTACGCCTGCTTAAGGGGAAAGGAGAGGTGGGGTGATGCATAAAACCAGAGTTTGATATAAGCACAGGTACCATTTCTAAAACCAACTGTGGAATAGACAAGACCTACACCTTCCTCAGTGAAAGGGACTCAAAACCCCATATTTCCCGCAGAGTAATAGATCTGACTAGTAAGAATCTTAAAACCTATGTATTGATATGTCTCTGTACGGGAATCAAGTGTGTCTAGACTGGCATAAACATGGCAGCGAGAATCAGCTCAAACCCACTATAAAAAGGAATTTCAAAAACAAAACCAAAAAACAGGGATATTCTTTACATTTCCTTCAGGGTCTCTGATGAAACCTGGAATGACCCTATCTACAATGACAGCTGGATGTGGCATAAGGCTGGACACTTGGGACTGAGAGGATTGGTGAGATTGGGTGAGCAAATGCAGACCCTTTAAAGCAAAAAGGCATGGCCCCCATTCCATGGGTCCCAACTCTCCATGTTGAAGGGAATATTACTACAGCTATAACATGTACGGGAAACCTAGAGAATGAAACACACGGTGAATACAAAAGGTTTCTAAAACTCAACGAGTAGTCCCTCTCCTGGTGCTCCGGTTTCACTTTCCAACTGCTTTACTATGAATCTCCCAACTTGGAGAGACAAACCCTTTAACCTCGTGGTTCGCCCACGTTGCCAATTTGGCAGAGGATGGAAGGGAATAGGGAGAACCAATGAGAGAGTAGCTGTTAGGCATTTGGACGGGCACATGTCACTCTAATTTCCCGGCAGGAAGAAGAATTAACCAGAGTCTCAGCCACCCACCGGGAACCAGTATAGGTCCTGAACCAAAATTTTGGACTTGCGTACCGCTCACAAAAAACGAGTTGAAAAATGGAGCTCAGGGGCACAGCAATTCACAAACTGGCAGAGTAAAAAAGGACAACTATCGTCCAAAAATCTGTTGAGGGAAGGCAACGAGGCGGAATTGAAAGCGAGGCAGAATAGCAGGAAACAGATTTCAAGAGGTACGTTGGAATCGCCTTTAAATCAGAGGAAGAGGGGCAGAACTTCAACAATGACACACTTGGCCAAATAGGGTGTATGCGTTTTCTCCTGAATATATTCAGGAGAAAACGCATACGCCGTTTTTGGCCAAGCAAGCAAGCGGGCAATGCAAATCTGCACTACAAATTAGTATCATTTCCCACCGGTCAAAAGGGACATCCACAAAATGTGTAAAAAACAGAAAGGCAAGTCAGGCCCTGGAGAACAGGGAGCCTTTTTATGCTGATGGGCGGGATGTAAATTGCCAACTGCCTCACTGGAGGAGTGCATTGCATTCCCTAAAACAAGTAAACAACAGAGCTACAGAGCCAAGGGCACTTCCAGTCTAGGGAATATACCTTGGGAAAACTGAAAATCAATAAGACACAGCCACCCCCAAATTTAGGGCTGCACTGCTTACAAGAACCTCAACTTGGGTACACCTTAAATATCCCAGGAAATATAAAAATGGTTCAGAAAACTGTGGTATTTTTGTACGATGGATTATCCCTCAGACATGAAATCAATGTCATAAGACCAGGAGCAGCAAAGTGAGTGGATTCAGGTACGATGATTCTAAGTGAAATAAGTCACACAGAAAAAGAAACTTATCATAAGATATCACTTATGAAGATCCTGTAAACATGGCTACACATGAACTGAGTTAGGAAAGAGAACAGTGTCTCACATTTAGAAAACACTCTTATGCCTGCTTAAGGGGAAAGGAGAGGTGGGGTGATGCATAAAACCAGAGTTTGTTTTTTTTTTTTTTTTTTTTTTTTGCTGTACGCGGGCCTCTCACTGCTGTGGCCTCTCCCGTTGCGGAGCACAGGCTCCGGACACACAGGCTCCGCGGCCATGGCTCGCGGGCCCAGCCGCTGCGCGGCATGTGGGATCTTCCGGGATAGGGGCACGAACCCGTGTCCCCTGCATCGGCAGGCGGACTCTCAACCACTGCGCCACCAGGGAAGCCCAAAACCAGAGTTTGATATAAGCACAGGTACCATTTCTAAAACCAACTGTGGAATAGACAAGACCTACACCTTCCTCAGTGAAAGGGACTCAAAACCCCATATTTCCCGCAGAGGAATAGATCTGACTAGTAAGAATCTTAAAACCTATGTATTGATATGTCTCTGTAAGGGAATCAAGTGTGTCTAGACTGGCATAAACATGGCAGCGAGAATCAGCTCAAACCCACTATAAAAAGGAATTTCAAAAACAAAACCAAAAAACTGGGAAATTCTTTACATTTCTTTCAGGGTCTCTGATGAAACCTGGAATGACCCTATCTACAATGACAGCTGGATATGGCATAAGGCTGGACACTTGGGACTGAGAGGATTGGTGAGATTTGGTGAGCAAATGCAGACCCTTTAAAGCAAAAAATGCATGGCCCCCATTCCATGGGTACCAACTCTCCATGTTGAAGGGAATATTACTACAGCTATAACATGTATGGGAAACCTAGAGAATGGACACACTGTGAATACAAAAGGTTTCTAAAACTCAACGAGTAGTCCCTCTCCTGGTGCTCAGGTTTGACTTTCCAACTGCTTTACTATCAATCTCCCAACATGGAGAGACAACCCCTTTAACCTCCTCGTTCGCACAGGTTGCCAATTTGGCACAGGATGGAAGGGAAGAGGGAGAACCAATGAGAGAGTAGCTGTTATGCATTTGGACGGTCACATGTCACTCATTTCCGGCAGGAAGAAGAATTGACCAGAGTCTCAGCTACACACCGGGAACCAGTATAGGTCCTGAAACAAAATTTTGGACTTTCGTACAGCTCACAAAATACGAGTTGAAAAATGGAGCTCAGGGGCACAGCAATTCACAAACTGGCAGAGTAATAAAGGACAACTATCGTCCAAAAATCTGTTGAGGGAAGGCAACGAGGCGGACTTGAAAGCGAGGCAGAATAGCAGGAAACAGATTTCAAGAGGTACGTTGGAATCGCCTTTAAAGCACAGGAAGAGGGGAACAACTTCGACAATGACGCACTTGGCCAAAAAGGGCGTATGAGTTTTTTCCTGAATATATTCAGGAGAAAACGCATACGCCCTTTTTGGCCAAGCAAGCAAACAGGCAATGCAAATCTGCACTACAAAGAAGTATCACTTCCCACCTATCAAAAGGTACATCCACAAAATGTGTAAAAACCAGAAAGGCAAGACAGTCCCTGGAGAAAATGAAGCCTTGTTATGCTGATGGGCGGGATGTAAATTGACAACTGCCTCACTGGAGGAGTGCATTGCGTTCCCTAAAACAAGTAAACAACAGAGCTACAGAGCCAAGGGCACATCCAGTCTAGGGAATATACCTTGGGAAAACTGAAAATCAATAAGACAGGGCCACCCCCAAATTTAGGGCTGCACTGCTTACAAGAACCGCAACTTGGGGACACCTTAAATATCCCAGGAAATATAAAAATGGTTCAAAAAACTGCGGTATTTATGTACGATGGAATATCCCTCAGACATGAAATCAATGTCATAAGACCAGGAGCAGCAAAGTGAGTGGATTCAGGTACGATGATTCTAAGTGAAATAACTCACACAGAAAAAGAAACTTATCATTATATATCACTTATGAAGATCCTGTAAACATGGGTACACATGAACTGAGTTAGGAAAGAGAACAGAGTCTCACATTTAGAAAACACTCGTATGCCTGCTTATGGGTAAAGTATAGGTGGGGTGATGCATAAAACCAGAGTTTGATATAAGCACAGGTACCCTTTCTAAAACCAACTGTGGAATAGACAAGACCTACACCTTCCTCAGTGAAAGGGACTCAAAACCCCATATTTCCCGCAGAGGAATAGATCTGGCAAGTAAGAATGTTAAAACCTATGTATTGATATGTCTCTGTAAGGGAATCAAGTGTGTCTAGACTGGCATAAACATGGCATCGTGAATCAGCTCAAACCCACTATAAAAAGGAATTTCAAAAACAAAACCAAAAAACTGGGAAATTCTTTACATTTCCTTCAGGGTCTCTGATGAAACCTGGAATGACCCTATCTACAATGACAGCTGGATGTGGCATAAGGCTGGACACTTGGGACTGAGAGGATTGGTGAGATTGGGTGAGCAAATGCAGACCCTTTAAAGCAAAAATGCATGGCCCCCATTCCATGGGTCCCAACTCTCCATGTTGAAGGGAATATTACTACAGCTATAACATGTACGGGAAACCTAGAGAATGGACACACTGTGAATACAAAAGGTTGCTAAAACTCAAAGTGTAGTCCCCCTCCTGGTGCTCCGATTTGACTTTCCAACTGCTCTACTATCAATGTCACAACTTGGAGAGACAACCCCTTTAACCTCCTCGTTCGCACAGGTTGCCAATTTGGCAGAGGATGGAAGGGAAGAGGGAGAACCAATGAGAGAGTAGCTGTTAGGCATTTGGACGGGAACATGTCACTAATTTCCCGGCAGGAAGAAGAATTAACCAGAGTCACAGCCACCCACCGGGAACCAGTATAGGTCCTGAACCAAAATTTTGGACTTGCGTACAGCTCCCAAAAACGAGTTGAAAAATGGAGCTCAGGGGCACAGCAATTCACAAACTGGCAGAGTAATAAAGGACAACTATCGTCCAAAAATCTGTTGAAGGAAGCCAACGAGGTGGACTTGAAAGCGAGGCAGAATAGCAGGAAACAGATTTCAAGAGGTACGTTGGAATCGCCTTTAAAGCACAGGAAGAGGGGCACTACTTCGACAATGACGCACTTGGCCAAAAAGGGCGTATGCGTTTTCTCCTGAATATATTCAGGAGAAAACGCATACGCCCTTTTTGGCCAAGCAAGCAAGCGGGCAATGCAAATCTGCACTACAAATAAGTATCACATCCCACCGGTCAAAAGGGACATCCACAAAATGTGTAAAAACCAGAAAGGCAAGACAGGCCCTGGAGAACAGGGAGCCGTGTTATGCTGATGGGCGGTATTTAAATTGCCAACTGCCTCACTGGAGGAGTGCATTGCGTTCCCTAAAAGAAGTAATCAACAGAGCTACAGAGCCAAGGGCACACCCAGTCTAGGGAGTATACCTTTGGAAAACTGAAAATCAATAAGACAGAGCCATAGCCAAATTTAGGGCTGCACTGCTTACAAGAACCTCATCTTGGGTACACCTTAAATATCCCAGGAAATATAAAATTGGTTCAAAAAACTGTGGTATTTATGTACGATGGAATATCCCTCAGCCATGAAATCAATGTCATAAGACCAGGAGCAGCAAAGTGAGTGGATTCAGGTACGATGATTCTAAGTGAAATAAGTCACACAGAAAAAGAAACTTATCATAAGATATCACTTATGAAGATCCTGTAAACATGGCTACACATGAACTGAGTTAGGAAAGAGAACAGAGTCTCACATTTAGAAAACACTCTTATGCCTGCTTAAGGGGAAAGGAGAGGTGGGGTGATGCATAAAACCAGAGTTTGATATAAGCACAGGTACCATTTCTAAAACCAACTGTGGAATAGACAAGACCTACACCTTCCTCAGTGAAAGGGACTCAAAACCCCATATTTCCCGCAGAGGAATAGATCTGACTAGTAAGAATCTTAAAACCTATGTATTGATATGTCTCTGTAAGGGAATCAAGTGTGTCTAGACTGGCATAAACATGGCAGCGAGAATCAGCTCAAACCCACTATAAAAAGGAATTTCAAAAACAAAACAAAAAAAACAGGGAAATTCTTTACATTTCCTTCAGGGTCTCTGATGAAACCTGGAATGACCCTATCTACAATGACAGCTGGATGTGGCATAAGGCTGGACACTTGGGACTGAGAGGATTGGTGAGATTGGGTGAGCAAATGCAGACCCTTTAAAGCAAAAATGCATGGCCCCCATTCCATGGGTCCCAACTCTCCATGTTGAAGGGAATATTACTACAGCTATAACATGTACGGGAAACCTAGAGAATGGACACACTGTGAATACAAAAGGTTTCTAAAACTCAACGAGTAGTCCCTCTCCTGGTGCTCCGGTTTCACTTTCCAACAGCTTTACTATCAATCTCCCAACTTGGAGAGACAACCCCTTTAACCTCCTCGTTCGCACAGGTTGCCAATTTGGCAGAGGATGGAAGGGAAGAGGGAGAACCAATGAGAGAGTAGCTGTTAGACATTTGGACGGGCACATGTCACTCTAATTCCCCGGCAGGAAGAAGAATTAACCAGAGTCTCAGCCAACCACCGGGAACCAGTATAGGTCCTGAACCAGAATTTTGGACTTGCGTACAGCTCACAAAAATCGAGTTGAAAAATGGAGCACAGGGGCACAGCAATTCACATACTGGCAGAGTAATAAAGGACAACTGTCGTCCAAATATCTGTTCAGGGAAGGCAACGAGGCGGACTTGAAAGCAAGGCAGAATAGCAGGAAACAGATTTCCAGAGGTACGTTGGAATCGCCTTTAACGCACAGGAAGAGGGGCACAACTTCGACAATGACGCACTTGGCCAAAAAGGGCGTATGCGTTTTCTCCTGAATATATTCAGGAGAAAACGCATACGCCCCTTTTGGCCAAGCAAGCAAGTGGGCAATGCAAATCTGCACTACAAAGAAGTATCACTTCCCACCGGTCAAAAGGGACATCCACAAAATGTGTAAAAACCAGAAAGGCAAGACAGGCCCTGGAGAACCGGGAGCCTTGTTATGCTGATGGGCGGGATGTAAATTGCCAACTGCCTCTCTGGAGGAGTGCATTGCGTTCCCTAAAACAAGTAAACAACAGAGCTACAGAGCCAAGGGCACTTCCAGTCTAGGGAATATACCTTGGAAATATGAAAATCAATAAGACAGAGCCCCCCCAAAATTTAGGGCTGCACTGCTTACAAGAACCTCCACTTGGGTACACCTTAAATATCCCAGGAAATATAAAAATGGTTCAAAAAACTGTGGTATTTATGTACGATGGAATATCCCTCAGCCATGAAATCAATGTCAAAAGACCAGGAGCAGCAAAGTGAGTGGATTCAGGTACGATGATTCTAAGTGAAATAAGTCACACAGAAAAAGAAACTTATCATAAGATATCACTTATGAAGATCCTGTAAACATGGCTACACATGAACTGAGTTAGGAAAGAGAACAGAGTCTCACATTTAGAAAACACTCTTATGCCTGCTTAAGGGGAAAGGAGAGGTGGGGTGATGCATAAAACCAGAGTTTGATATAAGCACAGGTACCATTTCTAAAACCAACTGTGGAATAGACAAGACCTACACCTTCCTCAGTGAAAGGGACTCAAAACAACATATTTCCCGCAGAGGAATAGATCTGACTAGTAAGAATCTTAAAACCTATGTATTGATATGTCTCTGTAAGGGAATCAAGTGTGTCTAGACTGGCATAAACATGGAAGCGAGAATCAGCTCAAACCCACTATAAAAAGGAATTTCAAAAACAAAATCAATAAACAGGGAAATTCTTTACATTTCCTTCAGGGTCTCTGATGAAACCTGGAATGACCGTATCTACAATGAGAACTGGATGTGGCATAAGGCTGGACACTTGGGACTGAGAGGATTGGTGAGATTGGGTGAGCAAATGCAGACACTTTAAAGCAAAAATGCATGGCCCCCATTCCATGCGTCCCAGCTCTCCATGTTGAAGGGAATATTACTACAGCTATAACATGTACGGGAAACCTAGAGAATGGACACACTGTGAATACAAAAGGTTTCTAAAACTCAACGAGTAGTCCCTCTCCTGGTGCTCCGGTTTGACTTTCCAACTGCTTTACTATCAATCTCCCAACTTGGAGAGACCACCCCTTTAACATCCTCGTTCGCAAAGGTTGCCAATTTGGCAGAGGATGGAAGGGAAGAGGGAGAACCAGTGAGAGAGTAGCTGTTAGGCATTTGGACGGGCACATGTCACTCTAATTTCCCGGCAGGAAGAAGAATTAACCAGAGTCTCAGCCACCCACCGGGAACCAGTATAGGTCCTGAACCAAAATTTTGGACTTGCGTACAGCTCACAAAAAACGAGTTGAAAAATTGAGCTCAGGGGCACAGCAATTCACAAACTGGCAGAGTAATTAAGGAAAACTGTCGTCCAAAAATCTGTTGAGGGAAGGCAACGAGGCGGACTTGAAAGCGATTCAGAATAGCAGGAAACAGATTTCAAGAGGTACGTTGGAATCGCCTTTAAAGCACAGGAAGAGGGGCACAACTTCGACAATGACGCACTTGGCCAAAAAGGGCATATGCGTTTTCCCTGAATATACTCAGGAGAAAACGCATACGCCCTTTTTGGCCAAGCAAGCAAGCGGGCAATGCAAATCTGCACTACAAAGAAGTATCACTTCCCACCGGTCAAAAGGGACATCCACAAAATGTGTAAAAACCATCAAGGCAAGACAGGCCCTGGAGAACCGGGAGCTTTGTTATGCTGATGGGCGGGATGTAAATTGCCAACTGTCTCACTGGAGGAGTGCATTGCGTTCCCTAAAACAAGTAAACAACAGAGCTACAGAGCCAAGGGCACTTCCAGTCTAGGGAATATACCTTGGGAAAAATGAAATTCAATAAGACAGAGCCACCCCCAAATTTAGGGCTGCACTGCTTACAAGAACCTCAACTTGGGTACACCTTAAATATCCCAGGAAATATAAAAATAGTTCAAAAAACTGTTGTATTTATGTACGATGGAATATCCCTCAGCCATGAAATCAATGTCATAAGACCAGGAGCAGCAAAGTGAGTGGATTCAGGTACGATGATTCTAAGTGAAATAAGTCACACAGAAAAAGAAACTTATCATAAGATATCACTTATGAAGATCCTGTAAACATGGCTCCACCTGAACTGAGTTAGGAAAGACAACAGAGTCTCACATTTAGAAAACACTCTTATGCCTGCTTAAGGGGAAAGGAGAGGTGGGGTGATGCATAAAACCAGAGTTTGATATAAGCACAGGTAACATTTCTAAAACCAACTGTGGAATAGACAAGACCTACACCTTCCTCAGTGAATGGGACACAAAACCCCATATTCCCCGCAGAGGAATAGATCTGACTAGTAAGAATCTTAAAACCTATGTATTGATATGTCTCTGTAAGGGAATCAAGTGTGTCTCGACTGGCATAAACATGGCAGCGAGAATCAGCTCAAACCCACTATAAAAAGGAATTTCAAAAACAAAACCAAAAAAACAGGGAAATTCTTTACATTTCCTTCAGGGACTCTAATGAAACCTTGAATGACCCTATCTACAATGACAGCTGGATGTGGCATAAGGCTGGACACTTGGGACTGAGAGGAATGGTGAGATTGGGTGAGCAAATGCAGACCCTTTAAAGCAAAAATGCATGGCCCCCATTCCATGGGTCCCAACTCTCCATGTTGAAGGGAATATTACTACAGCTATAACATGTACGGGAAACCTAGATAATGGACACACTGTGAATACAAAAGGTTTCTAAAACTCAACGAGTAGTCCCTCTCCTGGTTCTCTGGTTTGACTTTCCAACAGCTTTACTATCAATCTCCCAACTTGGAGAGACAACCCCTTTAACCTCCTGGTGCGCACAGGTTGACAATTAGGCAGAGGATGGAAGCGAAGTGGGAGAACCAATGAGAGAGTAGCTGTTAGACATTTGGACGGGCACATGCCACTCTAATTCCCCGGCAGGAAGAAGAATTAACCAGAGTCTCAGCCAACTACCGGGAACCAGTATAGGTCCTGAACCAGAATTTTGGACTTGCGTACAGCTCACAAAAAACGAGTTGAAAAATGGAGCACAGGGGCACAGCAATTCACAAACTGGCAGAGTAATAAAGGACAACTATCGTCAAAAAATCTGTTGATGGAAGGAAACGAGGCGGACTTGAAAGCAAGGCAGAATAGCAGGAAACAGATTTCAAGAGGTACGTTGGAATCGCCTTTAACGCACAGGAAGAGGGGCACAACTTCGACAATGACGCACTTGGCCAAAAAGGGCGTATGCGTTTTCTCCTGAATATATTCAGGAGAACACGCATACGCCCTTTTTGGCCAAGCAAGCAAGTGGGCAATGCAAATCTGCACTACAAAGAAGTATCACTTCCCACCGGTCAAAAGGGACATCCAGAAAATGTGTAAAAACCAGAAAGGCAAGACAGGCCCTGGAGAACAGGGAGCCTTGTTATGCTGATGGGCGGGATGTAAATTGCCAACTGCCTCACTGGATGAGTGCATTGCTTTCCCTAAAACAAGTAAACAACGGAGCTACAGAGCCAAGGGCACTTCCAGTCTAGGGAATATACCTTGGGAAAACTGAAAATCAATAAGACAGAGCCACCCCCAAATTTAGGGCTGCACTGCTTACAAGAAACTGAACTTGGGTACACCTTAAATATCCCAGGAAATATAAAAATGGTTCAAAAAACTGTGGTATTTATGTACGATGGAATATCCCTCAGCCATGAAATCAATGTCATAAGACCAGGAGCAGCAAAGTGAGTGGATTCAGGTACGATGATTCTAAGTGAAATAAGTCACACAGAAAAAGAAACTTATCATAAGATATCACTTATGAAGATCCTGTAAACATGGCTACACATGAACTGAGTTAGGAAAGAGAACAGAGTCTCACATTTAGAAAACACTCTTATGCCTTCTTAAGGGGAATGGAGAGGTGGGGTGATGCATAAAACCAGAGTTTGATATAAGCACAGGTACCATTTCTAAAACCAACTGTGAAATAGACAAGACCTACACCTTCCTCAGTGAAAGGGACTCAAAACCCCATATTTCCCGCAGAGGAATAGATCTGACTAGTAAGAATCTTAAAACCTATGTATTGATATGTCTCTGTAAGGGAATCAAGTGTGTCTAGACTGGCATAAACATGGAAGCGAGAATCAGCTCAAACCCACTATAAAAAGGAATTTCAAAAACAAAACCAATAAACAGGGAAATTCTTTCCATTTCCTTCAGGGTCTCTGATGAAACCTGGAATGACCGTATCTACAATGAGAGCTGGATGTGGCATAAGGCTGGACACTTGGGACTGAGAGAATTGGTGAGATTGGGTGAGCAAATGCAGACACATTAAAGCAAAAATGCATGGCCCCCATTCCATGGGTCCCAGCTCTCCGTGTTGAAGGGAATATTACTACAGCTATAACATGTACGGGAAACCTAGAGAATGGACACACTGTGAATACAAAAGGTTTCTAAAACTCAACGAGTAGTCCCTATCCTGGTGCTCCGGTTTGACTTTCCAACTGCTTTACTATCAATCTCCCAACTTGGAGAGACCACCCCTTTAACATCCTCGTTCGCAAAGGTTGCCAATTTGGCAGAGGATGGAAGGGAAGAGGGAGAACCAGTGAGAGAGTAGCTGTTAGGCATTTGGACGGGCACATGTCACTCTAATTTCCCGGCAGGAAGAAGAATTAACCAGAGTCTCAGCAACCCATCGGGAACCAGTATAGGTCCTGAACCAAAATTTTGGACTTGCGTACAGCTCACATAAAACGAGTTGATAAATGGAGCTCAGGGGCACAGCTATTCACAAACTGGCAGATTAATAAAGGACAACTGTCGTCCAAAAATCTGTTGAGGGAAGGCAACGAGGCGGACTTGAAAGCGAGGCAGAATAGCAGGAAACAGATTTCAAGAGGTACGTTGGAATCGCCTTTAAAGCACAGGAAGAGGGGCACAACTTCGACAATGACGCACTTGGCCAAAAAGGGCATATCCGTTTTCTCCTGAATATACTCAGGAGAAAACGCATACGCCCTTTTTGGCCAAGCAAGCAAGCGGGCAATGCAAATCTGCACTACAAAGAAGTATCACTTCCCACCGGTCCAAAGGGACATCCACAAAATGTGTAAAAACCAGAAAGGCAAGACAGGCCCTGGAGAACCGGGAGCCTTGTTATGCTGATGGGCGGGATGTAAACTGCCAACTGTCTCACTGGAGGAGTGCATTGCGTTCCCTAAAACAAGTAAACAACAGAGCTACAGAGCCAAGGGCACTTCCAGTCTAGGGAATATACCTTGGGAAAACTGAAAATCAATAAGACAGAGCCACCCCCAAATTTAGGGCTGCACTGCTTACAAGAACCTCAACTTCGGTACACCTTAAATATCCCAGGAAATATAAAAATGGTTCAAAAAACTGTTGTATTTATGTACGATGGAATATCCCTCAGCGATGAAATCAATGTCATAAGACCAGGAGCAGCAAAGTGAGTGGATTCAGGTACGATGATTCTAAGTGAAATAAGTCACACAGAAAAAGAAACTTATCATAAGATATCAGTTATGAAGATCCTGTAAATATGGCTACACATGAACTGAGTTAGGAAAGAGAGCAGTGTCTCACATTTAGAAAACACTCTTATGCCTGCTTAAGGGGAAAGGAGAGGTGGGGTGATGCATAAAACCAGAGTTTGATATAAGCACAGGTAACATTTCTAAAACCAACTGTGGAATAGACAAGACCTACACCTTCCTCAGTGAATGGGACACAAAACCCCATATTCCCCGCAGAGGAATAGATCTGACTAGTAAGAATCTTAAAACCTATGTATTGATATGTCTCTGTAAGGGAATCAAGTGTGTCTAGACTGGCATAAACATGGCAGCGAGAATCAGCTCAAACCCACTATAAAAAGGAATTTCAAAAACAAAACCAAAAAAACAGGGAAATTCTTTACATTTCCTTCAGGGACTCTGATGAAACCTGGAATGACCCTATCTACAATGACAGCTGGATGTGGCATAAGGCTGGACACTTGGGACTGAGAGGATTGGTGAGATTGGGTGAGCAAATGCAGACCCTTTAAAGCAAAAATGCATGGCCCCCATTCCATGGGTCCCAACTCTCCATGTTGAAGGGAATATTACTACAGCTATAACATGTACGGGAAACCTAGAGAATGGACACACTGTGAATACAAAAGGTTTCTAAAACTCAACGAGTAGTCCCTCTCCTGTTGCTCCGGTTTGACTTTCCAACAGCTTTACTATCAATCTCCCAACTTGGAGAGACAACCCCTTTAACCTCCTGGTTCGCACAGGTTGACAATTTGGCAGAGGATGGAAGCGAAGAGGGAGAACCAATGAGAGAGTAGCTGTTAGACATTTGGACGGGCACATGCCACTCTAATTCCCCGGCAGGAAGAAGAATTAACCAGAGTCTCAGCCAACTACCGGGAACCAGTATAGGTCCTGAACCAGAATTTTGGACTTGCGTACAGCTCACAAAGAACGAGTTGAAAAATGGAGCACAGGGGCACAGCAATTCACAAACTGGCAGAGTAATAAAGGACAACTATCGTCAAAAAATCTGTTGATGGAAGGAAACGAGGCGGACTTGAAACCAAGGCAGAATAGCAGGAAACAGATTTCAAGAGGTACGTTGGAATCGCCTTTAACGCACAGGAAGAGGGGCACAACTACGACAATGACGCACTTGGCCAAAAAGGGCGTATGCGTTTTCTCCTGAATATATTCAGGAGAAAACGCATACGCCCTTTTTGGCCAAGCAAGCAAGTGGGCAATGCAAATCTGCACTACAAAGAAGTATCACTTCCCACCGGTCAAAAGGGACATCCACAAAATGTGTAAAAACCAGAAAGGCAAGACAGGCCCTGGAGAACAGGGAGCCTTGTTATGCTGATGGGCGGGATGTAAATTGCCAACTGCCTCACTGGAGGAGTGCATTGCGTTCCCTAAAACAAGTAAACAACGGAGCTACAGAGCCAAGGGCACTTCCAGTCTAGGGAATATACCTTGGGAAAACTGAAAATCAATAAGACAGAGCCACCCCCAAATTTAGGGCTGCACTGCTTACAAGAACCTCAACTTGGGGACACCTTAAATATCCCAGGAAATATAAAAATGGTTCAAAAAACTGTGGTATTTATGTACGATGGAATATCCCTCAGCCATGAAATCAATGTCATAAGACCAGGAGCAGCAAAGTGAGTGGATTCAGGTACGATGATTCTAAGTGAAATAAGTCACACAGAAAAAGAAACTTATCATAAGATATCACTTATGAAGATCCTGTAAACATGGCTACACATGAACTGAGTTAGGAAAGAGAACAGAGTCTCACATTTAGAAAACACTCTTATGCCTGCTTAAGGGGAAAGGAGAGGTGGGGTGATGCATAAAACCACAGTTTGATATAAGCACAGGTACCATTTCTAAAACCAACTGTGAAATAGACAAGACCTACACCTTCCTCAGTGAAAGGGACTCAAAACCCCATATTTCCCGCAGAGGAATAGATCTGACTAGTAAGAATCTTAAAACCTATGTATTGATATGTCTCTGTAAGGGAATCAAGTGTGTCTAGACTGGCATAAACATGGAAGCGAGAATCAGCTCAAACCCACTATAAAAAGGAATTTCAAAAACAAAACCAATAAACAGGGAAATTCTTTACATTTCCTTCAGGGTCTCTGATGAACCCTGGAATGACCGTATCTACAATGAGAGCTGGATGTGGCATAAGGCTGGACACTTGGGACTGAGAGGATTGGTGAGATTGGGTGAGCAAATGCAGACACTATAAAGCAAAAATGCATGGCCCCCATTCCATGGGTCCCAGCTCTCCATGTTGAAGGGAATATTACTACAGCTATAACATGTACGGGAAACCTAGAGAATGGACACACTGTGAATACAAAAGGTTTCTAAAACTCAAAGTGTAGTCCCCCTCCTGGTGCTCCGGTTTGACTTTCCAACTGCTTTCCTATCAATCTCCCAACTTGGAGAGACAACCCCTTTAACCTCCTCGTTCGCACACGTTGCCAATTTGGCAGAGGATGGAAGGGAAGAGGGAGAACCAATGAGAGAGTAGCTGTTAGGCATTTGGTCGGGCACATGTCACTCTAGTTTCCCGGCAGGAAGAAGAATTAACCAGAGTCTCAGCCACCCACCGGGAACAAGTATAGGTCCTGAACCAAAATTTTGGACTTGCGTACAGCTCACAAAAAACGACTTGAAAAATTGAGCTCAGGGGCACAGCAATTCATAAACGGGCAGAGTAATAAAGGACAACAGTCGTCAAAAAATCTGTTGAGGGAAGGCAACGAGGCGGACTTGAAAGCGAGGCAGAATAGCAGGAAACAGATTTCAAGAAGTACGTTGGAATCGCCTTTAAAGCACAGGAAGAGTGGCACAACTTCGACAATGAAGAACTTGGCCAAAAAGGGCGTATGCGTTTTCTCCTGAATATATTCAGGAGAAAACGCATACGCCCTTTTTGGCCAAGGAAGCAAGCGGGCAATGCAAATCTGCACTACAAAGAAGTATCACTTCCCACCGGTCAAAAGCGACATTCACAAAATGTGTAAAAACCAGAAAGGCAAGACAGGCCCTGGAGAACCTGGAGCCTTGTTATGCTGATGGGCGGGATGTAAATTGCCAACTGCCTCACTGGAGGAGTGCTTTGCGTTCCCTAAAACAAGTAAAAAACAGAGCTACAGAGCCAAGGGCACTTCCAGTCTATGGAATATACCTTGGAAATATGAAAATCAATAAGACAGAGCCAACCCCAAATTTAGGGCTGCACTGCTTACAAGAACCTCAACTTGGGTACACCTTAAATATCCCAGGAAATATAAAAATGGTTCAAAAAATTGTGGTATTTATGTACGATGGAATATCCCTCAGCCATGAAATCAATGTCATAAGACCAGGAGCAGCAAAGTGAGTGGATTCAGGTACGATGATTCTAAGTGAAATAAGTCACACAGAAAAAGAAACTTATCATAAGATATCACTTATGAAGATCCTGTAAACATGGATACACATGAACTGAGTTAGGAAAGAGAACAGAGTCTCACATTTACAAAACACTCTTATGCTTGCTTAAGGGGAAAGGAGAGGTGGGGTGATGCATAAAACCAGAGTTTGATACAAGCACAGGTACCATTTCTAAAACCAACTGTGGAATAGACAAGACCTACACCTTCCTCAGTGAAAGGGACTCAAAACCCCATATTTCCCGCAGAGGAATAGATCTGACTAGTAAGAACCTTAAAACCTATGTATTGATATGTCTCTGTAAGGGAATCATGTGTGTCTACACTGGCATAAACATGGAAGCGAGAATCAGCTCAAACCCACTATAAAAAGGAATTTCAAAAACAAAACCAATAAACAGGGAAATTCTTTCCATTTCCTTCAGGGTCTCTGATGAAACCTGGAATGACCCTATCTACAATGAGAGCTGCATGTGGCATAAGGCTGGACACTTGGGACTGAGAGGATTGGTGAGATTGGGTGAGCAAATGCAGACACTTTAAAGCAAAATGCATGGCCCCCATTCCATGGGTCCCAGCTCTCCATGTTGAAGGGAATATTACTACAGCTATAACATGTATGGGAAACCTAGAGAATGGACACACTGTGAATACAAAATGTTTCTAAAACTCAACGAGTAGTCCCTCTCCTGGTGCTCCGGTTTGACTTTCCAACTGCTTTACTATCAATCTCCCAACTTGGAGAGACCACCCCTTTAACATCCTCGTTCGCAAAGGTTGCCAATTTGGCAGAGGATGGAAGGGAAGAGGGAGAACCAGTGAGAGAGTAGCTGTTAGGCATTTGGACGGGAACATGTCACTCTAATTTCCCGGCAGGAAGAAGAATTAACCAGAGTCTCAGCCACCCATCGGGAACCAGTATAGGTCCTGAACCAAAGTTTGGACTTGCGTACAGCTCACAAAAAACGAGTTGAATAATTGAGCTCTGGGGCACAGCAATTCACAAACTGGCAGAGTAATAAAGGACAACTGTCGTCCAAAAATCTGTTGAGGGAAGGCAACGAGGCGGACTTGAAAGCGAGGCAGAATAGCAGGAAACAGATTTCAAGAGGTACGTTGGAATCGCCTTTAAAGCACAGGAAGAGTGGCACAACTTCGACAATGACGCACTTGGCCAAAAAGGTCATATGCGTTTTCTCCTGAATATACTCAGGAGAAAACGCATACGCCCTTTTTGGCCAAGCAAGCAAGCGGGCAATGCAAATCTGCACTACAAAGAAGTATCACTTCCCACCGGTCAAAAGGGACATCCACAAAATGTGTAAAAACCAGAAAGGCAAGACAGGCCCTGGAGAACCGGGAGCCTTGTTATGCTGATGGGCGGGATGTAAATTGCCAACTGCCTCACTGGAGGAGTGCATTGCGTTCCCTAAAACAAGTAAACAACAGAGCTACAGAGCCAAGGGCACTTCCAGTCTAGGGAATATACCTTGGGAAAACTGAAAATCAATAAGACAGAGCCACCCCCAAATTTAGGGCTGCACTGCTTACAAGAACCTCAACTTGGGTGCACCTTAAATATCCCAGGAAATATAAAATTGGTTCAAAAAACTGTGGTATTTATGTACGATGGAATATCCCTCAGCCATGTAATCAATGACATAAGACCAGGAGCAGCACAGTGAGTGGATTCAGGTACGATTATTCTAAGTGAAATAAGTCACACAGAAAAAGAAACTTATCATAAGATATCACTTATGAAGATCCTGTAAACATGGATACACATGAACTGAGTTAGGAAAGAGAACAGAGTCTCACATTTAGAAAACACTCTTATGCCTGCTTAAGGGGAAAGTAGAGGTGGGGTGATGTATAAAACCAAAGTTTGATATAAGCACAGGTACCATTTCTAAAACCAACTGTGGAATAGACAAGACCTACACCTTCCTCAGTGAAAGGGACTCAAAACCCCATATTTCCCGCAGAGGAATAGATCTGACTAGTAAGAATCTGAAAACCTATGTATTGATATGTCTCTGTAAGGGAATCAAGTGTGTCTAGACTGGCATAAACATGGCAGCGAGAATCAGCTCAAACCCACTATAAAAAGGAATTTCAAAAACAAAAGCAAAAAACAGGGAAATTCTTTCCATTTCCTTCAGGGTCTCTGATGAAACCTGGAACGACCCTATCTACAATGACAGCTGGATGTGACATAAGGCTGGACACTTCGGACTGAGAGGATTGGTGAGATTGGGTGAGCAAATGCAGACCCTGTAAAGCAAAAATGCATGGCCCCCATTACATGGGTCCCAACTCTCCAGGTTGAAGCAATATTAATACAGTTATAACATGTACGGGAAACTTAGAGAATGGACACACTGTGAATACAAAAGGATTCTAAAACTCAACGCGTAGTCCCTCTCCTGGTGCTCCGGGTTGACTTTCCAACTGCTTTACTATCAATCTCCCAACTTGGAGAGACAACCCCTTTAACCACCAGGTTCGCACAGGTTGCCAATTTGGCAGAGGATGGAAGGGAAGAGGGAGAACCAATGAGAGAGTAGTTGTTAGGCATTTGGACGGGCACATGTCACTCTAATTTCCCGGCGGGAAGAAGAATTAACCAGAGTCTCAGCCACCCACCGGGAACCAGTAGAGGTCCTGAACCAAAATTTTGGACTTGCGTACAGCTCACAAAAAACGAGTTGAAAAATGGAGCTCAGGGGCACAGCAATTCACAAACTGGCAGAGTAATAAAGGAAAACTATCGTCCAAAAATCTGTTGAGGGAAGGCAACGAGGCGGACTTGAAAGCGAGGCAGAATAGCAGGAAACAGATTTCAAGAGGTACGTTGGAATTGCCTTTAAAGCACAGGAAGAGGGGCACAACTTCGACAATGACGCGCTTGGCCAAAAAGGGCGTATGTGTTTTCTCCTGAATATATTCAGGAGAAAACTCATACACTCTTTTTGGCCAAGCAAGCAAGCGGGCAATGCAAATCTGCACTACAAAGAAGTATCACATCCCACCGGTCAAAAGGGATATCCACAAAATGTGTAAAAATCAGAAAGGCAAGACACGCCCTGGAGAACAGGGAGCCTTGTAATGCTGATGGGCGGGATGTAAATTGCCAACTGCCTCACTGGAGGAGTGCATTGCGTTCCCTAAAACAAGTAAACAACAGAGCTACAGAGCCAAGGGCACTCCCAGTCTAGAGAATATACCTTGGGAAAACTTAAAATCAATAAGACAGAGCCACCCCCAAATTTAGGGCTGCACTGCTTACAAGAACCTCAACTTGGGTACACCTTAAATATCCCAGGAAATATAAAAATGGTTCAAAAAACTGTGGTACTTATGTACGATGCAATAGCCCTCAGCCATGAAATCAATTTCATAAGACCAGGAGCAGCAAAGTGAGTGGAATCAGGTACGATGATTCTAAGTGAAATAAGTCACACAGAAAAAGAACCTTATCATAAGATTTCACTTATGAAGATCCTGTAAACATGGCTACATATGAACTGAGTTAGGAAAGAGAACAGAGTCTCACATTTAGAAAACACTCTTATGCCTGCTTAAGGGGAAAGTAGAGGGGGGGTGATGCATAAAACCAGAGTTTGATATAAGCACAGGTACCATTTCTAAAACCAACTGTGGAATAGACAAGACCTACACCTTCCTCAGTGAAAGGGACTCAGAAACCCATATTTCCCGCAGAGGAATAGATCTGACTAGTAAGAATCTTAAAACCTATGTATAGATATGTCTCTGTAAGGGAATCAATTGTCTAGACAGGCATAAACATGGCAGCGAAAATCAGCTCAAACCCACTATAAAAAGGAATTTCAAAAACAAAACCAAAAAACAGGGAAATTCTTTACATTTCCTTCAGGGTCTCTGATGAAACCTGGAATGACCCTATCTACAATGACAGCTGGATGTGGCATAAGGCTGGACACTTGGGACTGAGAGGATTGGTGAGATTGGGTGAGCAAATGCAGACCCTTTAAAGCAAAAATGCATGGCCCCCATTCCATGGGTCCCAACTCTCCATGTTGAAGGGAATATTTCTACAGCTATAACATGTACGGGAAACCTAGAGAATGGACACACTGTTAATACAAAATGTTGCTAAAACTCAAAGTGTAGTCCCCCTCCTGGTGCTCCGATTTGACTTTCCAACTGCTTTACTATCAATGTCACAACTTGTAGAGACAACCCCTTTAACCTCCTGGTTCGCACATGTTGCCAATTTGGCAGAGGATGGAAGGGAAGAGGGAGAACCAATGAGAGAGTAGCTGTTAGGCATTTGGACGGGCACATGTCACTCTAATTTCCCGGCAGGAAGAAGAATTAACCAGAGTCTCAGCCACCCACCGGGAACCAGTAGAGGTCCTGAACCAAAATTTTGGACTTGCGTACAGCTCACAAAAAACGAGTTGAAAAATGGAGCTCAGGGGCACAGCAATTCACAAACTGGCAGAGTAATAAAGGAAATCTATCGTCCAAAAATCAGTTGAGGGAAGGCAACGAGGCGGACTTGAAAGCGAGGCAGAATAGCAGGAAACAGATTTCAAGAGGTACGTTGGAATCGCCTTTAAAGCACAGGAAGAGGGGCACAACTTCGACAATGACGCACTTGGCCAAAAAGGGCATATGCGTTTTCTCCTGAATATATTCAGGATAATACGCATACGCTCTTTTTGGCCAAGCAAGCAAGCGGGCAATGCAAATCTGCACTACAAAGAAGTATCACATCCCACCGGTCAAAAGGGACATCCACAAAATGTGTAAAAATCAGAAAGGCAAGACACGCCCTGGAGAACAGGGAGCCTTGTTATGCTGATGGGTGGGATGTAAATTGCCAACTGCCTCACTGGAGGAGTGCATTGCGTTCCCTAAAACAAGTAAACAACAGAGCTACAGAGCCAAGGGCACTCCCAGTCTAGAGAATATACGTTGGGAAAACTGAAAATCAATAAGACACAGCCACCCCCAAATTTAGGGCTGCACTGCTTACAAGAACCTCAACTTGGGTAAAACTTAAATATCCCAGGAAATATAAAAATGGTTCAAAAAACTGTGGTACTTATGTACGATGGAATATCCCTCAGCCATGAAATCAATGTCATAAGACCAGGAGCAGCACAGTGAGTGGATTCAGGTACGATGATTCTAAGTGAAATAAGTCACACAGAAAAAGAAACTTATCATAAGATATCACTTATGAAGATCCTGTAAACATGGCTACACATGAACTGAGTTAGGAAAGAAAAGAGAGTCTCACATTTAGAAAACACTCTTATGCCTGCTTAAGGGGAAAGGAGAGGTGGGGTGATGCATAAAACCAGAGTTTGATATAAGCACAGGTACCATTTCTAAAACCAACTGTGGAATAGACAAGACCTACACCTTCCTCAGTGAAAGGGACTCAAAAGTCCATATTTCCCGCAGAGGAATAGATCTGACTAGTAAGAATCTTAAAACCTATGTATTGATATATCTCTGTAAGGGAATCAAGTGTGTCTAGACTGGCATAAACATGGCAGCGAGAATCAGCTTAAACCAACTATAAAAAGGAATTTCAAAAACAAAACCAAAAAACTGGGAAATTCTTTACATTTCCTTCAGGGTCTCTGATGAAACCTGGAATGACCCTATCTACAATGACAGCTGGATGTGACATAAGGCTGGACACTTGGGACTTAGAGGATTGGTGAGATTGGGTGAGCAAATGCAGACCCTGTAAAGCAAAAATGCATGGCCCCCATTCCATGGGTCCCAACTCTCCAGGCTGAAGGGAATATTAATACAGCTATAACACGTACGGGAAACCTAGAGAAAGGACACACTGTGAATACAAAAGGATTCTAAATCTCAACGCGTAGTCCATCTCCTGGTGCTCCGGTTTCACTTTCCAACTGCTTTACTATCAATCTCCCAACTTGGAGAGACAACACCTTTAACCACCTGGTTCGCACAGATTGCCAATTTGGCAGAGGATGGAAGGGAAGAGGGAGAACCAATGAGAGAGTAGTTGTTAGGCATTTGGACGGGCACATGTCACTCTAATTTCCCGGCAGGAAGAAGAATTAACCAGAGTCTCAGCCACCCACCGGGAAACAGTAGAGGTCCTGAACCAAAATTTTGGACTTGCGTACAGCTCACAAAAAACGACTTGAAAAATTGAGCTCAGGGGCACAGCAATTCACAAACTAGCAGAGTAATAAAGGAAAACTATCGTCCAAAAATCTGTTGAGGGAAGGCAACGAGGCAGACTTGAAAGCGAGGCAGAATAGCAGGAAACAGATTTCAAGAGGTACGTTGGAATTGCCTTTAAAGCACAGGAAGAGGGGCACAACTTCGACAATGACGCACTTGGCCAAAAAGGGCGTATGCGTTTTCTCCTGAATATATTCAGGAGAAAACGCATACGCCCTTTTTGGCAGCAAGCAAGCGGGCAATGCAAATCTGCACGAAAAAGAAGTATCACATCCCACCGGTCAAAAGGGACATCCACAAAATGTGTAAAAATCAGAAAGGCAAGACACGCCCTGGAGAACAGGGAGCCTTGTAATGCTGATGGGCGGGATGTAAATTGCCAACTGCCTCACTGGAGGAGTGCATTGCGTTCCCTAAAACAAGTAAACAACAGAGCTACAGAGCCAAGGGCACTCCCAGTCTAGAGAATATACGTTGGGAAAACTGAAAATCAATAAGACAGAGCCACCCCCAAATTTAGGGCTGCACTGCTTACAAGAACCTCAACTTGGGTACAACTTAAATATCCCAGGAAATATAAAAATGGTTCAAAAAACTGTGGTACTTATGTACGATGCAATATCCCACAGCCATGAAATGAATTTCATAAGACCAGGAGCAGCAAAGTGAGTGGATTCAGGTACGATGATTCTAAGTGAAATAAGTCACACAGAAAAAGAAACATCATAAGATTTCACTTATGAAGATCCTGTAAACATGGCTACACATGAACTGAGTTAGGAAAGAAAACAGAGTCTCACATTTAGAAAACACTCTTACGCCTGCTTAAGGGGAAAGGAGAGGTGGGGTGATGCATAAAACCAGAGTTTGATATAAGCACAGGCAACATTTCTAAAACCAACTGTGGAATAGACAAGACCTACACCTTCCTCAGTGAAAGGGACTCAAAACCCCAAATTTCCCGCAGAGGAATAGATCTGACTAGTAAGAATCTTAAAACCTATGTATTGATATGTCTCTGTAAGGGAATCAAGTGTGTCTAGACTGGCATAAACATGGCAGCGAGAATCAGCACAAACCCACTATAGAAAGGAATTTCAAAAACAAAACCAAAAAACTGGGAAATTCTTTACATTTCCTTCAGGGTCTCTGATG
Source organism: Mesoplodon bidens (assembly GCF_964165515.1). Lineage (NCBI taxonomy): Eukaryota > Metazoa > Chordata > Mammalia > Artiodactyla > Ziphiidae > Mesoplodon > Mesoplodon bidens. The sequence goes on from NW_027671506.1 coordinate 103,695, forward strand.
AAACCTGGAATGACCCTATCTACAATGACAGCTGGATGTGGCATAAGGCTGGACACTTGGGGCTGAGAGGATTGGTGAGACTGGGTGAGCAAATGCAGACCATGTAAAGCAAAAATGCATGGCCCCCATTCCATGGGTCCCAACTCTCCAGGTTGAAGGGAATATTAATACAGTTATAACATGTACGGGAAACTTCGAGAATGGACACACTGTGAATACAAAAGGATTCTAAAACACAACGAGTAGTCCCTCTCCTGGTGCTCCGGTTTGACTTTCCAACTGCTTTACTATCAATCTCCCAACTTGGAGAGACAACCCCTTTAACCTCCTGGTTCGCACAGGTTGCCAATTTGGCAGAGGATGGAAGGGAAGAGGGAGAACCAATGAGAGAGTAGTTGTTAGGCATTTGGACGGGCACATGTCACTCTAATTTCCCGGCAGGAAGAAGAATTAACCAGAGTCTCAGCCACCCACCGAGAACCAGTATAGGTCTTGAACCAAAATTTTGGACTTGCGTACAGCTCACAAAAAACGAGGTGAAAAATGGAGCTCAGGGGCATAGCAATTCACAAACTGGCAGAGTAATAAAGGACAACTATCGTCCAAAAATCTGTTGAGGGAAGGCAACGAGGCGGACTTGAAAGCGAGGCAGAATAGCAGGAAACAGATTTCAAGAGGTACGTTGGAATCTCCTTTAAAGCACAGGAAGAGGGGCACAACTTCGACAATGACGCACTTGGCCAAAAAGCGCGTATGTGTTTTCTCCTGAATATATTCAGAGAAAACGCATACGCCCTTTTTGGCCAGCAAGCAAGCGGGCAATGCAAATCTGAACTACAAAGAAGTATCACTTCCCACCGGTGAAAAGGGACATCCACAAAATGTGTTAAAACCAGAAAGGCAAGACAGGCCCTGAAGAATAGGGAGCCTTGTTATGCTGATGGGTGGGATGTAAATTGTCAACTGCCTCACTGGAGGAGTGCATTGCGTTCCCTAAAACAAGTAAACAACAGAGCTACAGAGCCAAGGGCACTTCCAGTCTAGGGAATATACCTTGGGAAAACTGAAAATCAATAAGACAGAGCCACCCCCAAATTTAGGCCTGCACTGCTTACAAGAACCTCAACTTGGGTGCACCTTAAATATCCCAGGAAATATAAAATTGGTTCAAAAAACTGTGGTATTTATGTACGATGGAATATCCCTCAGCCATGTAATCAATGACATAAGACCAGGAGCAGCACAGTGAGTGGATTCAGGTACGATGATTCTAAGAGAAATAAGTCACACAGAAAAAGAAACTTATCATAAGATATCACTTATGAAGATCCTGTAAACATGGCTACACATGAACTGAGTTAGGAAAGAGAACAGAGTCTCTCATTTAGAAAACACTCTTATGCCTGCTTAAGGGGAAAGGAGAGGTGGGGTATGCATAAAACCAGAGTTTGATATAAGTACAGGTACCATTTCTAAAACCAACTGTGGAATAGACAAGACCTACACCTTCCTCAGTGAAAGGGACTCAAAACCCCATATTTCCCGCAGAGGAAAAGATCTGACTAGTAAGAATCTTAAAACCTATGTATTGATATGTCTCTGTAAGGGAATCAAGTGTGTCTAGACTGGCATAAACATGGCAGCGAGAATCAGCTCAAACCCACTATAAAAAGGAAGTTCAAAAACAAAACCAAAAAAACAGGGAAATTCTTTACATTTCCTTCAGGGTCTCTGATGAAACCTGGAATGACCCTATCTACAATGACAGCTGGATGTGGCATAAGGCTGGACACTTGGGACTGAGAGGATTGGTGAGATTGGGTGAGCAAATGCAGACCCTTTAAAGCAAAAATGCATGGCCCCCATTCCATGGGTCCCAACTCTCCATGTTGAAGGGAATATTACTACAGCTATAACATGTACGGGAAACCTAGAGAATGGACATACTGTGAATACAAAAGGTTTCTAAAACTCAACGAGTAGTCCCTCTCCTGGTGCTCCGGTTTGACTTTCCAACTGCTTTCCTATCAACCTCCCAACTTGGAGAGACAACCCCTTTAACCTCCTCGTTCGCACAGGTTCCCAATTTGGCAGAGGATGGAAGGGAAGAGGGAGAACCAATGAGAGAGTAGCTGTTAGGCATTTGGACGGGCACATGTCACTCTAGTTTCACGGCAGGAAGAAGAATTAACCAGAGTCTCAGCCCCCCAAAGGGAACCAGTATAGGTCCTGAACCAAAATTTTGGACTTGCGTACAGCTCACAAAAAACGAGTTGAAAAATTGAGCTCAGGGGCACAGCAATTCACAAACTGGCAGAGTAATAAAGGACAACTGTCGTCCAAAAATCTGTTGAGGGAAGGCAACGAGGCGGACTTGAAAGCGAGGCAGAATAGCAGGAAACAGATTTCAAGAGGTACGTTGGAATCGCCTTTAAAGCACAGGAAGTGTGGCACAATTTGGACAATGACGCACTTGGCCAAAAAGGGCGTATGCCTTTTCTCCTGAATATATTCAGGAGAAAACGCATACGCCCTTTTTGGCCAAGCAAGCAAGCGGGCAATGCAAATCTGCACTACAAAGAAGTATCACTTGCCACCGGTCAAAAGGGACATCCACAAAATGTGTAAAAATCAGAAAGGCAAGACACGCCCTGGAGAAGAGGGAGCCTTGTAATTCTGATGGGCGGGATGTAAATTGCCAACTGCCTCACTGGAGGAGTGCATTGCGTTCCCTAAAACAAGTAAACAACAGAGCTACAGAGCCAAGGGCACTCCCAGTCTAGAGAATATACCTTGGGAAAACTTAAAATCAATAAGACAGAGCCACCCCCAAATTTAGGGCTGCACTGCTTACAAGAACCTCAACTTGGGTACAACTTAAATATCCCAGGAAATATAAAAATGGTTCAAAAAACTGTGGTACTTTGTACGATGCAATATCCCTCAGCCATGAAATCAATGTCATAAGACCAGGAGCAGCAAAGTGAGTGGATTCAGGTACGATGATTGTAAGTGAAATAAGTCACACAGAAAAAGAAACTTATCATAAGATTTCACTTATGATGATCCTGTAAACATGGCTACACATGAACTGAGTTAGGAAAGAGAACAGAGTCTCACATTTAGAAAACACTCTTATGCCTGCTTAAGGGGAAAGTAGAGGGGGGGTGATGCATAAAACCAGAGTTTGATATAAGCACAGGTACCATTTCTAAAACCAACTGTGGAATAGACAAGACCTACACCTTCCTCAGTGAAAGGGACTGAAAACCCCATATTTCCCGCAGAGGAATAGATCTGACTAGTAAGAATCTTAAAACCTATGTATTGATATGTCTCTGTAAGGGAATCAATTGTCTAGACTGGCATAAACATGGCAGCGAAAATCAGCTCAAACCCACTATAAAAAGGAATTTCAAAAACAAAACCAAAAAACAGGGAAATTCTTTACATTTCCTTCAGGGTCTCTGATGAAACCTGGAATGACCCTATCTACAATGACAGCTGGATGTGACATAAGGCTGGACACTTGGGACTTAGAGGATTGGTGAGATTGGGTGAGCAAATGCAGACCCTGTAAAGCAAAAATGCATGGCCCCCATTCCATGGGTCCCAACTCTCCAGGCTGAAGGGAATATTAATACAGCTATAACACGTACGGGAAACCTAGAGAAAGGACACACTGTGAATACAAAAGGATTCTAAATCTCAACGCGTAGTCCCTCTCCTGGTGCTCCGGTTTCACTTTCCAACTGCTTTACTAACAATCTCCCAACTTGGAGAGACAACACCTTTAACCACCTGGTTCGCACAGATTGCCAATTTGGCAGAGGATGGAAGGGAAGAGGGAGAACCAATGAGAGAGTAGTTGTTAGGCATTTGGACGGGCACATGTCACTCTAATTTCCCGGCAGGAAGAAGAATTAACCAGAGTCTCAGCCACCCACCGGGAAACAGTAGAGGTCCTGAACCAAAATTTTGGACTTGCGTACAGCTCACAAAAAACGACTTGAAAAATTGAGCTCAGGGGCACAGCAATTCACAAACTGGCAGAGTAATAAAGGAAAACTATCGTCCAAAAATCTGTTGAGGGAAGGCAACGAGGCAGACTTGAAAGCGAGGCAGAATAGCAGGAAACAGATTTCAAGAGGTACGTTGGAATTGCCTTTAAAGCACAGGAAGAGGGGCACAACTTCGACAATGACGCACTTGGCCAAAAAGGGCGTATGCGTTTTCTCCTGAATATATTCAGGAGAAAACGCATACGCTCTTTTTGGCAGCAAGCAAGCGGGCAATGCAAATCTGCACGACAAAGAAGTATCACATCCCACCGGTCAAAAGGGACATCCACAAAATGTGTAAAAATCAGAAAGGCAAGACACGCCCTGGAGAACAGGGAGCCTTGTAACGCTGATGGGCGGGATGTAAATTGCCAACTGCCTCACTGGAGGAGTGCATTGCCTTCCCAAAAACAAGTAAACAACAGAGCTACAGAGCCAAGGGCACTCCCAGTCTAGAGAATATACGTTGGGAAAACTGAAAATCAATAAGACAGAGCCACCCCCAAATTTAGGGCTGCACTGCTTACAAGAACCTCAACTTGGGTACAACTTAAATATCCCAGGAAATATAAAAATGGTTCAAAAAACTGTGGTACTTATGTACGATGCAATATCCCACAGCCATGAAATGAATTTCATAAGACCAGGAGCAGCAAAGTGAGTGGATTCAGGTACGATGATTCTAAGTGAAATAAGTCACACAGAAAAAGAAACTTAACATAAGATATCACTTATGAAGATCCTGTAAACATGGCTACACATGAACTGAGTTAGGAAAGAGAACAGAGTCTCACATTTAGAAAACACTCTTATGCCTGCTTAAGGGGAAAGTAGAGGGGGGGTGATGCATAAAACCAGAGTTTGATATAAGCACAGGTACCATTTCTAAAACCAACTGTGGAATAGACAAGACCTACACCTTCCTCAGTGAAAGGGACTGAAAACCCCATATTTCCCGCAGAGGAATAGATCTGACTAGTAAGAATCTTAAAACCTATGTATTGATATGTCTCTGTAAGGGAATCAATTGTCTAGACTGGCATAAACATGGCAGCGAAAATCAGCTCAAACCCACTATAAAAAGGAATTTCAAAAACAAAACCAAAAAACAGGGAAATTCTTTACATTTCCTTCAGGGTCTCTGATGAAACCTGGAATGACCCTATCTACAATGACAGCTGGATGTGGCATAAGGCTGGACACTTGGGACTGAGAGGATTGGTGAGATTGGGTGAGCAAATGCAGACCCTTTAAAGCAAAAATGCATGGCCCCCATTCCATGGGTCCCAACTCTCCATGTTGAAGGGAATATTACTACAGCTATAACATGTACGGGAAACCTAGAGAATGGACACATTGTGAATACAAAAGGTTGCTAAAACTCAAAGTGTAGTCCCCCTCCTGGTGCTCCGATTTGACTTTCCAACTGCTTTACTATCAATGTCACAACTTGGAGAGACAACCCCTTTAACCTCCTGGTTCGCACAGGTTGCCAATTTGGCAGAGGATGGAAGGGAAGAGGGAGAACCAATGAGAGAGTAGCTGTTAGGCATTTGGACGGGCACATGTCACTCTAATTTCCCGGCAGGAAGAAGAATTAACCAGAGTCTCAGCCACCCACTGGGAACCAGTATAGGTCCTGAACCAAAATTTTGGACTTGCGTACAGCTCACAAAAAACGAGTTGAAAAATGGAGCTCAGGGGCACAGCAATTCACAAACTGGCAGAGTAATAAAGGAAAACTATCGTCCAAAAATCTGTTGAGGGAAGGCAACGAGGCGGACTTGAAAGCGAGGCAGAATAGCAGGAAACAGATTTCAAGAGGTACGTTGGAATTGCCTTTAAAGCACAGGAAGAGGGGCACAACTTCGACAATGACGCGCTTGGCCAAAAAGGGCGTATGTGTTTTCTCCTGAATATATTCAGGAGAAAACTCATACACTCTTTTTGGCCAAGCAAGCAAGCGGGCAATGCAAATCTGCACTACAAAGAAGTATCACATCCCACCGGTCAAAAGGGATATCCACAAAATGTGTAAAAATCAGAAAGGCAAGACACGCCCTGGAGAACAGGGAGCCTTGTAATGCTGATGGGCGGGATGTAAATTGCCAACTGCCTCACTGGAGGAGTGCATTGCGTTCCCTAAAACAAGTAAACAACAGAGCTACAGAGCCAAGGGCACTCCCAGTCTAGAGAATATACCTTGGGAAAACTTAAAATCAATAAGACAGAGCCACCCCCAAATTTAGGGCTGCACTGCTTACAAGAACCTCAACTTGGGTACACCTTAAATATCCCAGGAAATATAAAAATGGTTCAAAAAACTGTGGTACTTATGTACGATGCAATAGCCCTCAGCCATGAAATCAATTTCATAAGACCAGGAGCAGCAAAGTGAGTGGAATCAGGTACGATGATTCTAAGTGAAATAAGTCACACAGAAAAAGAACCTTATCATAAGATTTCACTTATGAAGATCCTGTAAACATGGCTACATATGAACTGAGTTAGGAAAGAGAACAGAGTCTCACATTTAGAAAACACTCTTATGCCTGCTTAAGGGGAAAGTAGAGGGGGGGTGATGCATAAAACCAGAGTTTGATATAAGCACAGGTACCATTTCTAAAACCAACTGTGGAATAGACAAGACCTACACCTTCCTCAGTGAAAGGGACTCAGAACCCCATATTTCCCGCAGAGGAATAGATCTGACTAGTAAGAATCTTAAAACCTATGTATAGATATGTCTCTGTAAGGGAATCAATTGTCTAGACAGGCATAAACATGGCAGCGAAAATCAGCTCAAACCCACTATAAAAAGGAATTTCAAAAACAAAACCAAAAAACAGGGAAATTCTTTACATTTCCTTCAGGGTCTCTGATGAAACCTGGAATGACCCTATCTACAATGACAGCTGGATGTGGCATAAGGCTGGACACTTGGGACTGAGAGGATTGGTGAGATTGGGTGAGCAAATGCAGACCCTTTAAAGCAAAAATGCATGGCCCCCATTCCATGGGTCCCAACTCTCCATGTTGAAGGGAATATTTCTACAGCTATAACATGTACGGGAAACCTAGAGAATGGACACACTGTTAATACAAAATGTTGCTAAAACTCAAAGTGTAGTCCCCCTCCTGGTGCTCCGATTTGACTTTCCAACTGCTTTACTATCAATGTCACAACTTGTAGAGACAACCCCTTTAACCTCCTGGTTCGCACATGTTGCCAATTTGGCAGAGGATGGAAGGGAAGAGGGAGAACCAATGAGAGAGTAGCTGTTAGGCATTTGGACGGGCACATGTCACTCTAATTTCCCGGCAGGAAGAAGAATTAACCAGAGTCTCAGCCACCCACCGGGAACCAGTAGAGGTCCTGAACCAAAATTTTGGACTTGCGTACAGCTCACAAAAAACGAGTTGAAAAATGGAGCTCAGGGGCACAGCAATTCACAAACTGGCAGAGTAATAAAGGAAATCTATCGTCCAAAAATCAGTTGAGGGAAGGCAACGAGGCGGACTTGAAAGCGAGGCAGAATAGCAGGAAACAGATTTCAAGAGGTACGTTGGAATCGCCTTTAAAGCACAGGAAGAGGGGCACAACTTCGACAATGACGCACTTGGCCAAAAAGGGCATATGCGTTTTCTCCTGAATATATTCAGCATAATACGCATACGCTCTTTTTGGCCAAGCAAGCAAGCGGGCAATGCAAATCTGCACTACAAAGAAGTATCACATCCCACCGGTCAAAAGGGACATCCACAAAATGTGTAAAAATCAGAAAGGCAAGACACGCCCTGGAGAACAGGGAGCCTTGTTATGCTGATGGGTGGGATGTAAATTGCCAACTGCCTCACTGGAGGAGTGCATTGCGTTCCCTAAAACAAGTAAACAACAGAGCTACAGAGCCAAGGGCACTCCCAGTCTAGAGAATATACGTTGGGAAAACTGAAAATCAATAAGACACAGCCACCCCCAAATTTAGGGCTGCACTGCTTACAAGAACCTCAACTTGGGTAAAACTTAAATATCCCAGGAAATATAAAAATGGTTCAAAAAACTGTGGTACTTATGTACGATGGAATATCCCTCAGCCATGAAATCAATGTCATAAGACCAGGAGCAGCACAGTGAGTGGATTCAGGTACGATGATTCTAAGTGAAATAAGTCACACAGAAAAAGAAACTTATCATAAGATATCACTTATGAAGATCCTGTAAACATGGCTACACATGAACTGAGTTAGGAAAGAAAAGAGAGTCTCACATTTAGAAAACACTCTTATGCCTGCTTAAGGGGAAAGGAGAGGTGGGGTGATGCATAAAACCAGAGTTTGATATAAGCACAGGTACCATTTCTAAAACCAACTGTGGAATAGACAAGACCTACACCTTCCTCAGTGAAAGGGACTCAAAACCCCATATTTCCCGCAGAGGAATAGATCTGACTAGTAAGAATCTTAAAACCTATGTATTGATATATCTCTGTAAGGGAATCAAGTGTGTCTAGACTGGCATAAACATGGCAGCGAGAATCAGCTTAAACCCACTATAAAAAGGAATTTCAAAAACAAAACCAAAAAACAGGGAAATTCTTTACATTTCCTTCAGGGTCTCTGATGAAACCTGGAATGACCCTATCTACAATGACAGCTGGATGTGACATAAGGCTGGACACTTGGGACTTAGAGGATTGGTGAGATTGGGTGAGCAAATGCAGACCCTGTAAAGCAAAAATGCATGGCCCCCATTCCATGGGTCCCAACTCTCCAGGCTGAAGGGAATATTAATACAGCTATAACACGTACGGGAAACCTAGAGAAAGGACACACTGTGAATACAAAAGGATTCTAAATCTCAACGCGTAGTCCCTCTCCTGGTGCTCCGGTTTCACTTTCCAACTGCTTTACTATCAATCTCCCAACTTGGAGAGACAACACCTTTAACCACCTGGTTCGCACAGATTGCCAATTTGGCAGAGGATGGAAGGGAAGAGGGAGAACCAATGAGAGAGTAGTTGTTAGGCATTTGGACGGGCACATGTCACTCTAATTTCCCGGCAGGAAGAAGAATTAACCAGAGTCTCAGCCACCCACCGGGAAACAGTAGAGGTCCTGAACCAAAATTTTGGACTTGCGTACAGCTCACAAAAAACGACTTGAAAAATGGAGCTCAGGGGCACAGCAATTCACAAACTAGCAGAGTAATAAAGGAAAATTATCGTCCAAAAATCTGTTGAGGGAAGGCAACGAGGCAGACTTGAAAGCGAGGCAGAATAGCAGGAAACAGATTTCAAGAGGTACGTTGGAATTGCCTTTAAAGCACAGGAAGAGGGGCACAACTTCGACAATGACGCACTTGGCCAAAAAGGGCGTATGCGTTTTCTCCTGAATATATTCAGGAGAAAACGCATACGCCCTTTTTGGCAGCAAGCAAGCGGGCAATGCAAATCTGCACGAAAAAGAAGTATCACATCCCACCGGTCAAAAGGGACATCCACAAAATGTGTAAAAATCAGAAAGGCAAGACACGCCCTGGAGAACAGGGAGCCTTGTAATGCTGATGGGCGGGATGTAAATTGCCAACTGCCTCACTGGAGGAGTGCATTGCGTTCCCTAAAACAAGTAAACAACAGAGCTACAGAGCCAAGGGCACTCCCAGTCTAGAGAATATACGTTGGGAAAACTGAAAATCAATAAGACAGAGCCACCCCCAAATTTAGGGCTGCACTGCTTACAAGAACCTCAACTTGGGTACAACTTAAATATCCCAGGAAATATAAAAATGGTTCAAAAAACTGTGGTACTTATGTACGATGCAATATCCCACAGCCATGAAATGAATTTCATAAGACCAGGAGCAGCAAAGTGAGTGGATTCAGGTACGATGATTCTAAGTGAAATAAGTCACACAGAAAAAGAAACATCATAAGATTTCACTTATGAAGATCCTGTAAACATGGCTACACATGAACTGAGTTAGGAAAGAAAACAGAGTCTCACATTTAGAAAACACTCTTACGCCTGCTTAAGGGGAAAGGAGAGGTGGGGTGATGCATAAAACCAGAGTTTGATATAAGCACAGGCAACATTTCTAAAACCAACTGTGGAATAGACAAGACCTACACCTTCCTCAGTGAAAGGGACTCAAAACACCATATTTCCCGCAGAGGAATAGATCTGACTAGTAAGTATCTTAAAACCTATGTATTGATATGTCTCTGTAAGGGAATCAAGTGTGTCTAGACTGGCATAAACATGGCAGCGAGAATCAGCTCATACCCACTATAAAAAGGAATTTCAAAAACAAAACCAAAAAACAGGGAAATTCTTTACATTTCCTTCAGGGTCTCTGATGAAACCTGGAATGACCCTATCTCCAATGACAGCTGGATGTGGCATAAGGCTGGACACTTGGGACTGAGAGGATTGGTGAGATTGGGTGAGCAAATGCAGACTCTTTAAAGCAAAAATGCATGGCCCCCATTCCATGGGTCCCAACTGTCCATGTTGAAGGGAATATTATTACAGCTATAACATGTACGGGAAACCTAGAGAATGGACACACTGTGAATACAAAAGGTTTCTAAAACTCAACGAGTAGTCCCTCTCCTGGTGCTCCGGTTTGACCTTCCAACTGCTTTACTATCAATCTTCCAACTTGGAGAGACAGCCCCTTTAAGCTCCTGGTTCTCACAGGTTGCCAATTTGGCAGAGGATGGAAGGGAAGAGAGAGAACCAATGAGAGAGTAGCTGTTAGGGATTTGAACGGGCACATGTCACTCTAATTTCCCGGCAGGAAGAAGAATTAACCAGAGTCTCAGCTACACAGCGGGAACCAGTATAGGTCCTGAAACAAATTTTTGGAATTGCGTACAGCTCACAAAAAACGAGTTGAAAAATGGAGCTCAGGGGCACAGCAATTCACAAACTGGCAGAGTAATAAAGGACAACTATCGTCCAAAAATCTGTTGAGGGAAGGCAACGAGGCAGACTTGAAAGCGAGGCAGAATAGCAGGAAACAGATTTCAAGAGGTACGTTGGAATCGCCTTTAAAGCACAGGAAGAGGGGCACAACTTCGACAATGACGCACTTGGCCAAATAGGGCGTATGCGTTTTCTCCTGAATATATTCAGGAGAAAACGCATACGACTTTTTGGCCAAGCAAGCACGCGGGGAATGCAAATCTGCACTACAAAGAAGTATCACTTACCACCGGTCAAAATGGACATCCAAAAAATGTGTAAAAACCAGAAAGGCAAGACAGGCCCTGGAGAACAGGGAGCCTTGTTGTGCTGATGGGCGGGATGTAAATTGCCAACTGCCTCACTGGAGGAGTGCATTCCGTTCCCTAAAACAAGTAAACAACAGAGCTACAGAGCCAAGGGCACTTCCAGTCTCGGGAATATACCTCGGGAAAACTGAAAATCAATAAGACAGAGCCACCCCCAAATTTAGGGCTGCTCTGCTTACAAGAACCTCAACTTGGGTACACTTTAAATATCCCAGAAAATATAAAAATAGTTCAAAAAACTGTGGTATTTATGTACGATGGAATATCCCTCAGCCATGAAATCATTGTCATAAGACCAGGAGCAGCAAAGTGAGTGGATTCAGGTACGATGATTCTAAGTGAAATAAGTCACACAGAAAAAGAAACTTATCATAAGATATCACTTATGAAGATCCTGTAAACATGGCTACACATGAACTGAGTTAGGAAAGAGAACAGAGTCTCACATTTAGAAAACACTCTAATGCCTGCTTAAGGGGAAAGGAGAGGTGGGGTGATGCATAAAACCAGAGTTTGATATAAGCACAGGTACCATTTCTAAAACCAACTGTGGAATAGACAAGACCTACACCTTCCTCAGTGAAAGGGACTCAAAACCCCATATTTCCCGCAGAGGAATACATCTGACTAGTAAGAATCTTAAAACCTATGTATTGATATGTCTCTGTAAGGGAATCAAGTGTGTCTAGACTGGCGTAAACATGGCAGCGAGAATCAGCTCAAACGCACTATAAAAAGGAATTTCAAATACAAAACCAAAAAACAGGGAAATTCTTGACATTTCCTTCAGGGTCTCTGATGAAACCTGGAATGACCATATCTACAATGACAGCTGGATGTGGCATAAGGCTGGACACTTGGGACTGAGAGGATTGGTGAGATTGGGTGAGCAAATGCAGACCCCTTAAAGCAAAAAGGCATGGCCCCCATTCCATGGGTCCCAACTCTCCATGTTGAAGGGAATATTACTACAGCTATAACATGTACGGGAAACCTAGAGAATGGACACACTGAGAATACAAAAGGTTTCTAAAACTCAACGAGTAGTCCCTCTCCTGGTGCTCCGGTTTGACTTTCCTACTGCTTTACTATCAATCTCCCAACTTGGAGAGACAACCCCTTTAACCTCCTCGTTCGCACAGGTTGCCAATTTGGCAGAGGATGGAAGGGAAGAGGGAGAACCAATGAGAGAGTAGCTGTTAGGCATTTGGACGGGCACATATCACTCTAATTACCCGGCAGGAAGAAGAATTGACCAGAGTCTCAGCCACCCACCGGCAACCAGCATAGTTCCTGAACCAAAATTTTGGACTTGCGTAGAGCTCACAAAAAACGAGTTGAAAAATGGAGCTCAGGGGCACAGCAATTCACAAACTGGCAGAGTAATAAAGACAGCTATCGTCCAAAAATCTGTTGAGGGAAGGCAACGACCCGGACTTGAAAGCGGGGCAGAACAGCAGGAAACAGATTTCAAGAGGTACGTTGGAATCGCCTTTAAACCACAGGAAGAGGGGAACAACTTCGACAATGACGCACTTGGCCAAAAAGGGCGTATGCGTTTTTTCCTGAATATATTCAGGAGAAAACGCATACGCCCTTTTTGGCCAAGCAAGCAAGTGGGCAATGCAAATCTGCACTACAAAGAAGTATCACATCCCACCGGTCAAAAGGGACATCCACAAAATGTGTAAAAATCAGAAAGGCAAGACACGCCCTGGAGAACAGGGAGCCTTGTTATGCTGATGGGTGGGATGTAAATTGCCAACTGCCTCACTGGAGGAGTGCATTGCGTTCCCTAAAACAAGTAAACAACAGAGCTACAGAGCCAAGGGCACTCCCAGTCTAGAGAATATACGTTGGGAAAACTGAAAATCAATAAGACACAGCCACCCCCAAATTTAGGGCTGCACTGCTTACAAGAACCTCAACTTGGGTAAAACTTAAATATCCCAGGAAATATAAAAATGGTTCAAAAAACTGTGGTACTTATGTACGATGGAATATCCCTCAGCCATGAAATCAATGTCATAAGACCAGGAGCAGCACAGTGAGTGGATTCAGGTACGATGATTCTAAGTGAAATAAGTCACACAGAAAAAGAAACTTATCATAAGATATCACTTATGAAGATCCTGTAAACATGGCTACACATGAACTGAGTTAGGAAAGAAAAGAGAGTCTCACATTTAGAAAACACTCTTATGCCTGCTTAAGGGGAAAGGAGAGGTGGGGTGATGCATAAAACCAGAGTTTGATATAAGCACAGGTACCATTTCTAAAACCAACTGTGGAATAGACAAGACCTACACCTTCCTCAGTGAAAGGGACTCAAAACCCCATATTTCCCGCAGAGGAATAGATCTGACTAGTAAGAATCTTAAAACCTATGTATTGATATATCTCTGTAAGGGAATCAAGTGTGTCTAGACTGGCATAAACATGGCAGCGAGAATCAGCTTAAACCCACTATAAAAAGGAATTTCAAAAACAAAACCAAAAAACAGGGAAATTCTTTACATTTCCTTCAGGGTCTCTGATGAAACCTGGAATGACCCTATCTACAATGACAGCTGGATGTGACATAAGGCTGGACACTTGGGACTTAGAGGATTGGTGAGATTGGGTGAGCAAATGCAGACCCTGTAAAGCAAAAATGCATGGCCCCCATTCCATGGGTCCCAACTCTCCAGGCTGAAGGGAATATTAATACAGCTATAACACGTACGGGAAACCTAGAGAAAGGACACACTGTGAATACAAAAGGATTCTAAATCTCAACGCGTAGTCCCTCTCCTGGTGCTCCGGTTTCACTTTCCAACTGCTTTACTATCAATCTCCCAACTTGGAGAGACAACACCTTTAACCACCTGGTTCGCACAGATTGCCAATTTGGCAGAGGATGGAAGGGAAGAGGGAGAACCAATGAGAGAGTAGTTGTTAGGCATTTGGACGGGCACATGTCACTCTAATTTCCCGGCAGGAAGAAGAATTAACCAGAGTCTCAGCCACCCACCGGGAAACAGTAGAGGTCCTGAACCAAAATTTTGGACTTGCGTACAGCTCACAAAAAACGAGTTGAAAAATGGAGCTCAGGGGCACAGCAATTCACAAACTAGCAGAGTAATAAAGGAAAATTATCGTCCAAAAATCTGTTGAGGGAAGGCAACGAGGCAGACTTGAAAGCGAGGCAGAATAGCAGGAAACAGATTTCAAGAGGTACGTTGGAATTGCCTTTAAAGCACAGGAAGAGGGGCACAACTTCGACAATGACGCACTTGGCCAAAAAGGGCGTATGCGTTTTCTCCTGAATATATTCAGGAGAAAACGCATACGCCCTTTTTGGCAGCAAGCAAGCGGGCAATGCAAATCTGCACGAAAAAGAAGTATCACATCCCACCGGTCAAAAGGGACATCCACAAAATGTGTAAAAATCAGAAAGGCAAGACACGCCCTGGAGAACAGGGAGCCTTGTAATGCTGATGGGCGGGATGTAAATTGCCAACTGCCTCACTGGAGGAGTGCATTGCGTTCCCTAAAACAAGTAAACAACAGAGCTACAGAGCCAAGGGCACTCCCAGTCTAGAGAATATACGTTGGGAAAACTGAAAATCAATAAGACAGAGCCACCCCCAAATTTAGGGCTGCACTGCTTACAAGAACCTCAACTTGGGTACAACTTAAATATCCCAGGAAATATAAAAATGGTTCAAAAAACTGTGGTACTTATGTACGATGCAATATCCCACAGCCATGAAATGAATTTCATAAGACCAGGAGCAGCAAAGTGAGTGGATTCAGGTACGATGATTCTAAGTGAAATAAGTCACACAGAAAAAGAAACTTATCATAAGATATCACTTATGAAGATCCTGTAAACATGGCTACACATGAACTGAGTTAGGAAATAGAACAGAGTCTCACATTTAGAAAACACTCTTACGCCTGCTTAAGGGGAAAGGAGAGGTGGGGTGATGCATAAAACCAGAGTTTGATATAAGCACAGGTACCATTTCTAAAACCAACTGTGGAATAGACAAGACCTACACCTTCCTCAGTGAAAGGGACTCAAAACCCCATATTTCCCGCAGAGTAATAGATCTGACTAGTAAGAATCTTAAAACCTATGTATTGATATGTCTCTGTACGGGAATCAAGTGTGTCTAGACTGGCATAAACATGGCAGCGAGAATCAGCTCAAACCCACTATAAAAAGGAATTTCAAAAACAAAACCAAAAAACAGGGATATTCTTTACATTTCCTTCAGGGTCTCTGATGAAACCTGGAATGACCCTATCTACAATGACAGCTGGATGTGGCATAAGGCTGGACACTTGGGACTGAGAGGATTGGTGAGATTGGGTGAGCAAATGCAGACCCTTTAAAGCAAAAATGCATGGCCCCCATTCCATGGGTCCCAACTCTCCATGTTGAAGGGAATATTACTACAGCTATAACATGTACGGGAAACCTAGAGAATGAAACACACGGTGAATACAAAAGGTTTCTAAAACTCAACGAGTAGTCCCTCTCCTGGTGCTCCGGTTTCACTTTCCAACTGCTTTACTATGAATCTCCCAACTTGGAGAGACAAACCCTTTAACCTCGTGGTTCGCCCACGTTGCCAATTTGGCAGAGGATGGAAGGGAATAGGGAGAACCAATGAGAGAGTAGCTGTTAGGCATTTGGACGGGCACATGTCACTCTAATTTCCCGGCAGGAAGAAGAATTAACCAGAGTCTCAGCCACCCACCGGGAACCAGTATAGGTCCTGAACCAAAATTTTGGACTTGCGTACCGCTCACAAAAAACGAGTTGAAAAATGGAGCTCAGGGGCACAGCAATTCACAAACTGGCAGAGTAAAAAAGGACAACTATCGTCCAAAAATCTGTTGAGGGAAGGCAACGAGGCGGAATTGAAAGCGAGGCAGAATAGCAGGAAACAGATTTCAAGAGGTACGTTGGAATCGCCTTTAAATCAGAGGAAGAGGGGCAGAACTTCAACAATGACACACTTGGCCAAATAGGGTGTATGCGTTTTCTCCTGAATATATTCAGGAGAAAACGCATACGCCATTTTTGGCCAAGCAAGCAAGCGGGCAATGCAAATCTGCACTACAAATTAGTATCACATCCCACCGGTCAAAAGGGACATCCACAAAATGTGTAAAAACCAGAAAGGCAAGACAGGCCCTGGAGAACAGGGAGCCGTGTTATGCTGATGGGCGGTATTTAAATTGCCAACTGCCTCACTGGAGGAGTGCATTGCGTTCCCTAAAAGAAGTAATCAACAGAGCTACAGAGCCAAGGGCACACCCAGTCTAGGGAGTATACATTTGGAAAACTGAAAATCAATAAGACAGAGCCATCCCCAAATTTAGGGCTGCACTGCTTACAAGAACCTCATCTTGGGTACACCTTAAATATCCCAGGAAATATAAAATTGGTTCAAAAAACTGTGGTATTTATGTACGATGGAATATCCCTCAGCCATGAAATCAATGTCATAAGACCAGGAGCAGCAAAGTGAGTGGATTCAGGTACGATGATTCTAAGTGAAATAAGTCACACAGAAAAAGAAACTTATCATAAGATATCACTTATGAAGATCCTGTAAACATGGCTACACATGAACTGAGTTAGGAAAGAGAACAGAGTCTCACATTTAGAAAACACTCTTATGCCTGCTTAAGGGGAAAGGAGAGGTGGGGTGATGCATAAAACCAGAGTTTGATATAAGCACAGGTACCATTTCTAAAACCAACTGTGGAATAGACAAGACCTACACCTTCCTCAGTGAAAGGGACTCAAAACCCCATATTTCCCGCAGAGGAATAGATCTGACTAGTAAGAATCTTAAAACCTATGTATTGATATGTCTCTGTAAGGGAATCAAGTGTGTCTAGACTGGCATAAACATGGCAGCGAGAATCAGCTCAAACCCACTATAAAAAGGAATTTCAAAAACAAAACAAAAAAAACAGGGAAATTCTTTACATTTCCTTCAGGGTCTCTGATGAAACCTGGAATGACCCTATCTACAATGACAGCTGGATGTGGCATAAGGCTGGACACTTGGGACTGAGAGGATTGGTGAGATTGGGTGAGCAAATGCAGACCCTTTAAAGCAAAAATGCATGGCCCCCATTCCATGGGTCCCAACTCTCCATGTTGAAGGGAATATTACTACAGCTATAACATGTACGGGAATCCTAGAGAATGGACACACTGTGAATACAAAAGGTTTCTAAAACTCAACGAGTAGTCCCTCTCCTGGTGCTCCGGTTTCACTTTCCAACAGCTTTACTATCAATCTCCCAACTTGGAGAGACAACCCCTTTAACCTCCTCGTTCGCACAGGTTGCCAATTTGGCAGAGGATGGAAGGGAAGAGGGAGAACCAATGAGAGAGTAGCTGTTAGACATTTGGACGGGCACATGTCACTCTAATTCCCCGGCAGGAAGAAGAATTAACCAGAGTCTCAGCCAACCACCGGGAACCAGTATAGGTCCTGAACCAGAATTTTGGACTTGCGTACAGCTCACAAAAATCGAGTTGAAAAATGGAGCACAGGGGCACAGCAATTCACATACTGGCAGAGTAATAAAGGACAACTGTCGTCCAAATATCTGTTCAGGGAAGGCAACGAGGCGGACTTGAAAGCAAGGCAGAATAGCAGGAAACAGATTTCCAGAGGTACGTTGGAATCGCCTTTAACGCACAGGAAGAGGGGCACAACTTCGACAATGACGCACTTGGCCAAAAAGGGCGTATGCGTTTTCTCCTGAATATATTCAGGAGAAAACGCATACGCCCCTTTTGGCCAAGCAAGCAAGTGGGCAATGCAAATCTGCACTACAAAGAAGTATCACTTCCCACCGGTCAAAAGGGACATCCACAAAATGTGTAAAAACCAGAAAGGCAAGACAGGCCCTGGAGAACCGGGAGCCTTGTTATGCTGATGGGCGGGATGTAAATTGCCAACTGCCTCTCTGGAGGAGTGCATTGCGTTCCCTAAAACAAGTAAACAACATAGCTACAGAGCCAAGGGCACTTCCAGTCTAGGGAATATACCTTGGAAATATGAAAATCAATAAGACAGAGCCCCCCCAAAATTTAGGGCTGCACTGCTTACAAGAACCTCCACTTGGGTACACCTTAAATATCCCAGGAAATATAAAAATGGTTCAAAAAACTGTGGTATTTATGTACGATGGAATATCCCTCAGCCATGAAATCAATGTCAAAAGACCAGGAGCAGCAAAGTGAGTGGATTCAGGTACGATGATTCTAAGTGAAATAAGTCACACAGAAAAAGAAACTTATCATAAGATATCACTTATGAAGATCCTGTAAACATGGCTACACATGAACTGAGTTAGGAAAGAGAACAGAGTCTCACATTTAGAAAACACTCTTATGCCTGCTTAAGGGGAAAGGAGAGGTGGGGTGATGCATAAAACCAGAGTTTGATATAAGCACAGGTACCATTTCTAAAACCAACTGTGGAATAGACAAGACCTACACCTTCCTCAGTGAAAGGGACACAAAACAACATATTTCCCGCAGAGGAATAGATCTGACTAGTAAGAATTTTAAAACCTATGTATTGATATGTCTCTGTAAGGGAATCAAGTGTGTCTAGACTGGCATAAACATGGAAGCGAGAATCAGCTCAAACCCACTATAAAAAGGAATTTCAAAAACAAAACCAATAAACAGGGAAATTCTTTACATTTCCTTCAGGGTCTCTGATGAAACCTGGAATGACCGTATCTACAATGAGAACTGGATGTGGCATAAGGCTGGACACTTGGGACTGAGAGGATTGGTGAGATTGGGTGAGCAAATGCAGACACTTTAAAGCAAAAATGCATGGCCCCCATTCCATGCGTCCCAGCTCTCCATGTTGAAGGGAATATTACTACAGCTATAACATGTACGGGAAACCTAGAGAATGGACACACTGTGAATACAAAAGGTTTCTAAAACTCAACGAGTAGTCCCTCTCCTGGTGCTCCGGTTTGACTTTCCAACTGCTTTACTATCAATCTCCCAACTTGGAGAGACCACCCCTTTAACATCCTCGTTCGCAAAGGTTGCCAATTTGGCAGAGGATGGAAGGGAAGAGGGAGAACCAGTGAGAGAGTAGCTGTTAGGCATTTGGACGGGCACATGTCACTCTAATTTCCCGGCAGGAAGAAGAATTAACCAGAGTCTCAGCCACCCACCGGGAACCAGTATAGGTCCTGAACCAAAATTTTGGACTTGCGTACAGCTCACAAAAAACGAGTTGAAAAATTGAGCTCAGGGGCACAGCAATTCACAAACTGGCAGAGTAATTAAGGACAACTGTCGTCCAAAAATCTGTTGAGGGAAGGCAACGAGGCGGACTTGAAAGCGATTCAGAATAGCAGGAAACAGATTTCAAGAGGTACGTTGGAATCGCCTTTAAAGCACAGGAAGAGGGGCACAACTTCGACAATGACGCACTTGGCCAAAAAGGGCATATGCGTTTTCCCTGAATATACTCAGGAGAAAACGCATACGCCCTTTTTGGCCAAGCAAGCAAGCGGGCAATGCAAATCTGCACTACAAAGAAGTATCACTTCCCACCGGTCAAAAGGGACATCCACAAAATGTGTAAAAACCATCAAGGCAAGACAGGCCCTGGAGAACCGGGAGCTTTGTTATGCTGATGGGCGGGATGTAAATTGCCAACTGTCTCACTGGAGGAGTGCATTGCGTTCCCTAAAACAAGTAAACAACAGAGCTACAGAGCCAAGGGCACTTCCAGTCTAGGGAATATACCTTGGGAAAAATGAAATTCAATAAGACAGAGCCACCCCCAAATTTAGGGCTGCACTGCTTACAAGAACCTCAACTTGGGTACACCTTAAATATCCCAGGAAATATAAAAATAGTTCAAAAAACTGTTGTATTTATGTACGATGGAATATCCCTCAGCCATGAAATCAATGTCATAAGACCAGGAGCAGCAAAGTGAGTGGATTCAGGTACGATGATTCTAAGTGAAATAAGTCACACAGAAAAAGAAACTTATCATAAGATATCACTTATGAAGATCCTGTAAACATGGCTCCACCTGAACTGAGTTAGGAAAGACAACAGAGTCTCACATTTAGAAAACACTCTTATGCCTGCTTAAGGGGAAAGGAGAGGTGGGGTGATGCATAAAACCAGAGTTTGATATAAGCACAGGTAACATTTCTAAAACCAACTGTGGAATAGACAAGACCTACACCTTCCTCAGTGAATGGGACACAAAACCCCATATTCCCCGCAGAGGAATAGATCTGACTAGTAAGAATCTTAAAACCTATGTATTGATATGTCTCTGTAAGGGAATCAAGTGTGTCTAGACTGGCATAAACATGGCAGCGAGAATCAGCTCAAACCCACTATAAAAAGGAATTTCAAAAACAAAACCAAAAAAACAGGGAAATTCTTTACATTTCCTTCAGGGACTCTGATGAAACCTGGAATGACCCTATCTACAATGACAGCTGGATGTGGCATAAGGCTGGACACTTGGGACTGAGAGGATTGGTGAGATTGGGTGAGCAAATGCAGACCCTTTAAAGCAAAAATGCATGGCCCCCATTCCATGGGTCCCAACTCTCCATGTTGAAGGGAATATTACTACAGCTATAACATGTACGGGAAACCTAGATAATGGACACACTGTGAATACAAAAGGTTTCTAAAACTCAACGAGTAGTCCCTCTCCTGGTTCTCTGGTTTGACTTTCCAACAGCTTTACTATCAATCTCCCAACTTGGAGAGACAACCCCTTTAACCTCCTGGTGCGCACAGGTTGACAATTAGGCAGAGGATGGAAGCGAAGTGGGAGAACCAATGAGAGAGTAGCTGTTAGACATTTGGACGGGCACATGCCACTCTAATTCCCCGGCAGGAAGAAGAATTAACCAGAGTCTCAGCCAACTACCGGGAACCAGTATAGGTCCTGAACCAGAATTTTGGACTTGCGTACAGCTCACAAAAAACGAGTTGAAAAATGGAGCACAGGGGCACAGCAATTCACAAACTGGCAGAGTAATAAAGGACAACTATCGTCAAAAAATCTGTTGATGGAAGGAAACGAGGCGGACTTGAAAGCAAGGCAGAATAGCAGGAAACAGATTTCAAGAGGTACGTTGGAATCGCCTTTAACGCACAGGAAGAGGGGCACAACTTCGACAATGACGCACTTGGCCAAAAAGGGCGTATGCGTTTTCTCCTGAATATATTCAGGAGAACACGCATACGCCCTTTTTGGCCAAGCAAGCAAGTGGGCAATGCAAATCTGCACTACAAAGAAGTATCACTTCCCACCGGTCAAAAGGGACATCCAGAAAATGTGTAAAAACCAGAAAGGCAAGACAGGCCCTGGAGAACAGGGAGCCTTGTTATGCTGATGGGCGGGATGTAAATTGCCAACTGCCTCACTGGATGAGTGCATTGCTTTCCCTAAAACAAGTAAACAACGGAGCTACAGAGCCAAGGGCACTTCCAGTCTAGGGAATATACCTTGGGAAAACTGAAAATCAATAAGACAGAGCCACCCCCAAATTTAGGGCTGCACTGCTTACAAGAAACTCAACTTGGGTACACCTTAAATATCCCAGGAAATATAAAAATGGTTCAAAAAACTGTGGTATTTATGTACGATGGAATATCCCTCAGCCATGAAATCAATGTCATAAGACCAGGAGCAGCAAAGTGAGTGGATTCAGGTACGATGATTCTAAGTGAAATAAGTCACACAGAAAAAGAAACTTATCATAAGATATCACTTATGAAGATCCTGTAAACATGGCTACACATGAACTGAGTTAGGAAAGAGAACAGAGTCTCACATTTAGAAAACACTCTTATGCCTTCTTAAGGGGAAAGGAGAGGTGGGGTGATGCATAAAACCAGAGTTTGATATAAGCACAGGTACCATTTCTAAAAGCAACTGTGAAATAGACAAGACCTACACCTTCCTCAGTGAAAGGGACTCAAAACCCCATATTTCCCGCAGAGGAATAGATCTGACTAGTAAGAATCTTAAAACCTATGTATTGATATGTCTCTGTAAGGGAATCAAGTGTGTCTAGACTGGCATAAACATGGAAGCGAGAATCAGCTCAAACCCACTATAAAAAGGAATTTCAAAAACAAAACCAATAAACAGGGAAATTCTTTCCATTTCCTTCAGGGTCTCTGATGAAACCTGGAATGACCGTATCTACAATGAGAGCTGGATGTGGCATAAGGCTGGACACTTGGGACTGAGAGAATTGGTGAGATTGGGTGAGCAAATGCAGACACATTAAAGCAAAAATGCATGGCCCCCATTCCATGGGTCCCAGCTCTCCATGTTGAAGGGAATATTACTACAGCTATAACATGTACGGGAAACCTAGAGAATGGACACACTGTGAATACAAAAGGTTTCTAAAACTCAACGAGTAGTCCCTATCCTGGTGCTCCGGTTTGACTTTCCAACTGCTTTACTATCAATCTCCCAACTTGGAGAGACCACCCCTTTAACATCCTCGTTCGCAAAGGTTGCCAATTTGGCAGAGGATGGAAGGGAAGAGGGAGAACCAGTGAGAGAGTAGCTGTTAGGCATTTGGACGGGCACATGTCACTCTAATTTCCCGGCAGGAAGAAGAATTAACCAGAGTCTCAGCAACCCATCGGGAACCAGTATAGGTCCTGAACCAAAATTTTGGACTTGCGTACAGCTCACATAAAACGAGTTGAAAAATGGAGCTCAGGGGCACAGCTATTCACAAACTGGCAGAGTAATAAAGGACAACTGTCGTCCAAAAATCTGTTGAGGGAAGGCAACGAGGCGGACTTGAAAGCGAGGCAGAATAGCAGGAAACAGATTTCAAGAGGTACGTTGGAATCGCCTTTAAAGCACAGGAAGAGGGGCACAACTTCGACAATGACGCACTTGGCCAAAAAGGGCATATCCGTTTTCTCCTGAATATACTCAGGAGAAAACGCATACGCCCTTTTTGGCCAAGCAAGCAAGCGGGCAATGCAAATCTGCACTACAAAGAAGTATCACTTCCCACCGGTCCAAAGGGACATCCACAAAATGTGTAAAAACCAGAAAGGCAAGACAGGCCCTGGAGAACCGGGAGCCTTGTTATGCTGATGGGCGGGATGTAAACTGCCAACTGTCTCACTGGAGGAGTGCATTGCGTTCCCTAAAACAAGTAAACAACAGAGCTACAGAGCCAAGGGCACTTCCAGTCTAGGGAATATACCTTGGGAAAACTGAAAATCAATAAGACAGAGCCACCCCCAAATTTAGGGCTGCACTGCTTACAAGAACCTCAACATCGGTACACCTTAAATATCCCAGGAAATATAAAAATGGTTCAAAAAACTGTTGTATTTATGTACGATGGAATATCCCTCAGCGATGAAATCAATGTCATAAGACCAGGAGCAGCAAAGTGAGTGGATTCAGGTACGATGATTCTAAGTGAAATAAGTCACACAGAAAAAGAAACTTATCATAAGATATCAGTTATGAAGATCCTGTAAATATGGCTACACATGAACTGACTTAGGAAAGAGAGCAGTGTCTCACATTTAGAAAACACTCTTATGCCTGCTTAAGGGGAAAGGAGAGGTGGGGTGATGCATAAAACCAGAGTTTGATATAAGCACAGGTAACATTTCTAAAACCAACTGTGGAATAGACAAGACCTACACCTTCCTCAGTGAATGGGACACAAAACCCCATATTCCCCGCAGAGGAATAGATCTGACTAGTAAGAATCTTAAAACCTATGTATTGATATGTCTCTGTAAGGGAATCAAGTGTGTCTAGACTGGCATAAACATGGCAGCGAGAATCAGCTCAAACCCACTATAAAAAGGAATTTCAAAAACAAAACCAAAAAAACAGGGAAATTCTTTACATTTCCTTCAGGGACTCTGATGAAACCTGGAATGACCCTATCTACAATGACAGCTGGATGTGGCATAAGGCTGGACACTTGGGACTGAGAGGATTGGTGAGATTGGGTGAGCAAATGCAGACCCTTTAAAGCAAAAATGCATGGCCCCCATTCCATGGGTCCCAACTCTCCATGTTGAAGGGAATATTACTACAGCTATAACATGTACGGGAAACCTAGAGAATGGACACACTGTGAATACAAAAGGTTTCTAAAACTCAACGAGTATTCCCTCTCCTGTTGCTCCGGTTTGACTTTCCAACAGCTTTACTATCAATCTCCCAACTTGGAGAGACAACCCCTTTAACCTCCTGGTTCGCACAGGTTGACAATTTGGCAGAGGATGGAAGCGAAGAGGGAGAACCAATGAGAGAGTAGCTGTTAGACATTTGGACGGGCACATGCCACTCTAATTCCCCGGCAGAAAGAAGAATTAACCAGAGTCTCAGCCAACTACCGGGAACCAGTATAGGTCCTGAACCAGAATTTTGGACTTGCGTACAGCTCACAAAGAACGAGTTGAAAAATGGAGCACAGGGGCACAGCAATTCACAAACTGGCAGAGTAATAAAGGACAACTATCGTCAAAAAATCTGTTGATGGAAGGAAACGAGGCGGACTTGAAACCAAGGCAGAATAGCAGGAAACAGATTTCAAGAGGTACGTTGGAATCGCCTTTAACGCACAGGAAGAGGGGCACAACTTCGACAATGACGCACTTGGCCAAAAAGGGCGTATGCGTTTTCTCCTGAATATATTCAGGAGAAAACGCATACGCCCTTTTTGGCCAAGCAAGCAAGTGGGCAATGCAAATCTGCACTACAAAGAAGTATCACTTCCCACCGGTCAAAAGGGACCTCCACAAAATGTGTAAAAACCAGAAAGGCAAGACAGGCCCTGGAGAACAGGGAGCCTTGTTATGCTGATGGGCGGGATGTAAATTGCCAACTGCCTCACTGGAGGAGTGCATTGCGTTCCCTAAAACAAGTAAACAACGGAGCTACAGAGCCAAGGGCACTTCCAGTCTAGGGAATATACCTTGGGAAAACTGAAAATCAATAAGACAGAGCCACCCCCAAATTTAGGGCTGCACTGCTTACAAGAACCTCAACTTGGGGACACCTTAAATATCCCAGGAAATATAAAAATGGTTCAAAAAACTGTGGTATTTATGTACGATGGAATATCCCTCAGCCATGAAATCAATGTCATAAGACCAGGAGCAGCAAAGTGAGTGGATTCAGGTACGATGATTCTAAGTGAAATAAGTCACACAGAAAAAGAAACTTATCATAAGATATCACTTATGAAGATCCTGTAAACATGGCTACACATGAACTGAGTTAGGAAAGAGAACAGAGTCTCACATTTAGAAAACACTCTTATGCCTGCTTAAGGGGAAAGGAGAGGTGGGGTGATGCATAAAACCAGAGTTTGATATAAGCACAGGTACCATTTCTAAAACCAACTGTGAAATAGACAAGACCTACACCTTCCTCAGTGAAAGGGACTCAAAACCCCATATTTCCCGCAGAGGAATAGATCTGACTAGTAAGAATCTTAAAACCTATGTATTGATATGTCTCTGTAAGGGAATCAAGTGTGTCTAGACTGGCATAAACATGGAAGCGAGAATCAGCTCAAACCCACTATAAAAAGGAATTTCAAAAACAAAACCAATAAACAGGGAAATTCTTTACATTTCCTTCAGGGTCTCTGATGAACCCTGGAATGACCGTATCTACAATGAGAGCTGGATGTGGCATAAGGCTGGACACTTGGGACTGAGAGGATTGGTGAGATTGGGTGAGCAAATGCAGACACTTTAAAGCAAAAATGCATGGCCCCCATTCCATGGGTCCCAGCTCTCCATGTTGAAGGGAATATTACTACAGCTATAACATGTACGGGAAACCTAGAGAATGGACACACTGTGAATACAAAAGGTTTCTAAAACTCAAAGTGTAGTCCCCCTCCTGGTGCTCCGGTTTGACTTTCCAACTGCTTTCCTATCAATCTCCCAACTTGGAGAGACAACCCCTTTAACCTCCTCGTTCGCACACGTTGCCAATTTGGCAGAGGATGGAAGGGAAGAGGGAGAACCAATGAGAGAGTAGCTGTTAGGCATTTGGTCGGGCACATGTCACTCTAGTTTCCCGGCAGGAAGAAGAATTAACCAGAGTCTCAGCCACCCACCGGGAACAAGTATAGGTCCTGAACCAAAATTTTGGACTTGCGTACAGCTCACAAAAAACGACTTGAAAAATTGAGCTCAGGGGCACAGCAATTCATAAACGGGCAGAGTAATAAAGGACAACAGTCGTCAAAAAAT
Organism: Mesoplodon bidens; assembly: GCF_964165515.1. NCBI lineage: Eukaryota > Metazoa > Chordata > Mammalia > Artiodactyla > Ziphiidae > Mesoplodon > Mesoplodon bidens. The sequence continues at coordinate 130,373 of NW_027671506.1, forward strand.
CTGTTGAGGGAAGGCAACGAGGCGGACTTGAAAGCGAGGCAGAATAGCAGGAAACAGATTTCAAGAAGTACGTTGGAATCGCCTTTAAAGCACAGGAAGAGTGGCACAACTTCGACAATGAAGAACTTGGCCAAAAAGGGCGTATGCGTTTTCTCCTGAATATATTCAGGAGAAAACGCATACGCCCTTTTTGGCCAAGGAAGCAAGCGGGCAATGCAAATCTGCACTACAAAGAAGTATCACTTCCCACCGGTCAAAAGCGACATTCACAAAATGTGTAAAAACCAGAAAGGCAAGACAGGCCCTGGAGAACCTGGAGCCTTGTTATGCTGATGGGCGGGATGTAAATTGCCAACTGCCTCACTGGAGGAGTGCTTTGCGTTCCCTAAAACAAGTAAACAACAGAGCTACAGAGCCAAAGGCACTTCCAGTCTAGGGAATATACCTTGGAAATATGAAAATCAATAAGACAGAGCCAACCCCAAATTTAGGGCTGCACTGCTTACAAGAACCTCAACTTGGGTACACCTTAAATATCCCAGGAAATATAAAAATGGTTCAAAAAATTGTGGTATTTATGTACGATGGAATATCCCTCAGCCATGAAATCAATGTCATAAGACCAGGAGCAGCAAAGTGAGTGGATTCAGGTACGATGATTCTAAGTGAAATAAGTCACACAGAAAAAGAAACTTATCATAAGATATCACTTATGAAGATCCTGTAAACATGGATACACATGAACTGAGTTAGGAAAGAGAACAGAGTCTCACATTTACAAAACACTCTTATGCTTGCTTAAGGGGAAAGGAGAGGTGGGGTGATGCATAAAACCAGAGTTTGATACAAGCACAGGTACCATTTCTAAAACCAACTGTGGAATAGACAAGACCTACACCTTCCTCAGTGAAAGGGACTCAAAACCCCATATTTCCCGCAGAGGAATAGATCTGACTAGTAAGAACCTTAAAACCTATGTATTGATATGTCTCTGTAAGGGAATCATGTGTGTCTACACTGGCATAAACATGGAAGCGAGAATCAGCTCAAACCCACTATAAAAAGGAATTTCAAAAACAAAACCAATAAACAGGGAAATTCTTTCCATTTCCTTCAGGGTCTCTGATGAAACCTGGAATGACCCTATCTACAATGAGAGCTGCATGTGGCATAAGGCTGGACACTTGGGACTGAGAGGATTGGTGAGATTGGGTGAGCAAATGCAGACACTTTAAAGCAAAATGCATGGCCCCCATTCCATGGGTCCCAGCTCTCCATGTTGAAGGGAATATTACTACAGCTATAACATGTATGGGAAACCTAGAGAATGGACACACTGTGAATACAAAAGGTTTCTAAAACTCAACGAGTAGTCCCTCTCCTGGTGCTCCGGTTTGACTTTCCAACTGCTTTACTATCAATCTCCCAACTTGGAGAGACCACCCCTTTAACATCCTCGTTCGCAAAGGTTGCCAATTTGGCAGAGGATGGAAGGGAAGAGGGAGAACCAGTGAGAGAGTAGCTGTTAGGCATTTGGACGGGAACATGTCACTCTAATTTCCCGGCAGGAAGAAGAATTAACCAGAGTCTCAGCCACCCGTCGGGAACCAGTATAGGTCCTGAACCAAAGTTTTGGACTTGCGTACAGCTCACAAAAAACGAGTTGAATAATTGAGCTCTGGGGCACAGCAATTCACAAACTGGCAGAGTAATAAAGGACAACTGTCGTCCAAAAATCTGTTGAGGGAAGGCAACGAGGCGGACTTGAAAGCGAGGCAGAATAGCAGGAAACAGATTTCAAGAGGTACGTTGGAATCGCCTTTAAAGCACAGGAAGAGTGGCACAACTTCGACAATGACGCACTTGGCCAAAAAGGTCATATGCGTTTTCTCCTGAATATACTCAGGAGAAAACGCATACGCCCTTTTTGGCCAAGCAAGCAAGCGGGCAATGCAAATCTGCACTACAAAGAAGTATCACTTCCCACCGGTCAAAAGGGACATCCACAAAATGTGTAAAAACCAGAAAGGCAAGACAGGCCCTGGAGAACCGGGAGCCTTGTTATGCTGATGGGCGGGATGTAAATTGCCAACTGCCTCACTGGAGGAGTGCATTGCGTTCCCTAAAACAAGTAAACAACAGAGCTACAGAGCCAAGGGCACTTCCAGTCTAGGGAATATACCTTGGGAAAACTGAAAATCAATAAGACAGAGCCACCCCCAAATTTAGGGCTGCACTGCTTACAAGAACCTCAACTTGGGTGCACCTTAAATATCCCAGGAAATATAAAATTGGTTCAAAAAACTGTGGTATTTATGTACGATGGAATATCCCTCAGCCATGTAATCAATGACATAAGACCAGGAGCAGCACAGTGAGTGGATTCAGGTACGATTATTCTAAGTGAAATAAGTCACACAGAAAAAGAAACTTATCATAAGATATCACTTATGAAGATCCTGTAAACATGGATACACATGAACTGAGTTAGGAAAGAGAACAGAGTCTCACATTTAGAAAACACTCTTATGCCTGCTTAAGGGGAAAGTAGAGGTGGGCTGATGTATAAAACCAAAGTTTGATATAAGCACAGGTACCATTTCAAAAACCAACTGTGGAATAGACAAGACCTACACCTTCCTCAGTGAAAGGGACTCAAAACCCCATATTTCCCGCAGAGGAATAGATCTGACTAGTAAGAATCTGAAAACTTTGTATTGATATGTCTCTGTAAGGGAATCAAGTGTGTCTAGACTGGCATAAACATGGCAGCGAGAATCAGCTCAAACCCACTATAAAAAGGAATTTCAAAAACAAAAGCAAAAAACAGGGAAATTCTTTCCATTTCCTTCAGGGTCTCTGATGAAACCTGGAACGACCCTATCTACAATGACAGCTGGATGTGACATAAGGCTGGACACTTCGGACTGAGAGGATTGGTGAGATTGGGTGAGCAAATGCAGACCCTGTAAAGCAAAAATTCAAGGCCCCCATTACATGGGTCCCAACTCTCCAGGTTGAAGCAATATTAATACAGTTATAACATGTACGGGAAACTTAGAGAATGGACACACTGTGAATACAAAAGGATTCTAAAACTCAACGCGTAGTCCCTCTCCTGGTGCTCCGGGTTGACTTTCCAACTGCTTTACTATCAATCTCCCAACTTGGAGAGACAACCCCTTTAACCACCAGGTTCGCACAGGTTGCCAATTTGGCAGAGGATGGAAGGGAAGAGGGAGAACCAATGAGAGAGTAGTTGTTAGGCATTTGGACGGGCACATGTCACTCTAATTTCCCGGCGGGAAGAAGAATTAACCAGAGTCTCAGCCACCCACCGGGAAACAGTAGAGGTCCTGAACCAAAATTTTGGACTTGCGTACAGCTCACAAAAAACGAGTTGAAAAATGGAGCTCAGGGGCACAGCAATTCACAAACTGGCAGAGTAATAAAGGAAAACTATCGTCCAAAAATCTGTTGAGGGAAGGCAACGAGGCGGACTTGAAAGCGAGGCAGAATAGCAGGAAACAGATTTCAAGAGGTACGTTGGAATTGCCTTTAAAGCACAGGAAGAGGGGCACAACTTCGACAATGACGCGCTTGGCCAAAAAGGGCGTATGTGTTTTCTCCTGAATATATTCAGGAGAAAACTCATACACTCTTTTTGGCCAAGCAAGCAAGCGGGCAATGCAAATCTGCACTACAAAGAAGTATCACATCCCACCGGTCAAAAGGGATATCCACAAAATGTGTAAAAATCAGAAAGGCAAGACACGCCCTGGAGAACAGGGAGCCTTGTAATGCTGATGGGCGGGATGTAAATTGCCAACTGCCTCACTGGAGGAGTGCATTGCGTTCCCTAAAACAAGTAAACAACAGAGCTACAGAGCCAAGGGCACTCCCAGTCTAGAGAATATACCTTGGGAAAACTTAAAATCAATAAGACAGAGCCACCCCCAAATTTAGGGCTGCACTGCTTACAAGAACCTCAACTTGGGTACACCTTAAATATCCCAGGAAATATAAAAATGGTTCAAAAAACTGTGGTACTTATGTACGATGCAATAGCCCTCAGCCATGAAATCAATTTCATAAGACCAGGAGCAGCAAAGTGAGTGGAATCAGGTACGATGATTCTAAGTGAAATAAGTCACACAGAAAAAGAACCTTATCATAAGATTTCACTTATGAAGATCCTGTAAACATGGCTACATATGAACTGAGTTAGGAAAGAGAACAGAGTCTCACATTTAGAAAACACTCTTATGCCTGCTTAAGGGGAAAGTAGAGGGGGGGTGATGCATAAAACCAGAGTTTGATATAAGCACAGGTACCATTTCTAAAACCAACTGTGGAATAGACAAGACCTACACCTTCCTCAGTGAAAGGGACTCAGAACCCCATATTTCCCGCAGAGGAATAGATCTGACTAGTAAGAATCTTAAAACCTATGTATAGATATGTCTCTGTAAGGGAATCAATTGTCTAGACAGGCATAAACATGGCAGCGAAAATCAGCTCAAACCCACTATAAAAAGGAATTTCAAAAACAAAACCAAAAAACAGGGAAATTCTTTACATTTCCTTCAGGGTCTCTGATGAAACCTGGAATGACCCTATCTACAATGACAGCTGGATGTGGCATAAGGCTGGACACTTGGGACTGAGAGGATTGGTGAGATTGGGTGAGCAAATGCAGACCCTTTAAAGCAAAAATGCATGGCCCCCATTCCATGGGTCCCAACTCTCCATGTTGAAGGGAATATTTCTACAGCTATAACATGTACGGGAAACCTAGAGAATGGACACACTGTTAATACAAAATGTTGCTAAAACTCAAAGTGTAGTCCCCCTCCTGGTGCTCCGATTTGACTTTCCAACTGCTTTACTATCAATGTCACAACTTGTAGAGACGACCCCTTTAACCTCCTGGTTCGCACATGTTGCCAATTTGGCAGAGGATGGAAGGGAAGAGGGAGAACCAATGAGAGATTAGCTGTTAGGCATTTGGACGGGCACATGTCACTCTAATTTCCCGGCAGGAAGAAGAATTAACCAGAGTCTCAGCCACCCACCGGGAACCAGTAGAGGTCCTGAACCAAAATTTTGGACTTGCGTACAGCTCACAAAAAACGAGTTGAAAAATGGAGCTCAGGGGCACAGCAATTCACAAACTGGCAGAGTAATAAAGGAAATCTATCGTCCAAAAATCAGTTGAGGGAAGGCAACGAGGCGGACTTGAAAGCGAGGCAGAATAGCAGGAAACAGATTTCAAGAGGTACGTTGGAATCGCCTTTAAAGCACAGGAAGAGGGGCACAACTTCGACAATGACGCACTTGGCCAAAAAGGGCATATGCGTTTTCTCCTGAATATATTCAGGATAATACGCATACGCTCTTTTTGGCCAAGCAAGCAAGCGGGCAATGCAAATCTGCACTACAAAGAAGTATCACATCCCACCGGTCAAAAGGGACATCCACAAAATGTGTAAAAATCAGAAAGGCAAGACACGCCCTGGAGAACAGGGAGCCTTGTTATGCTGATGGGTGGGATGTAAATTGCCAACTGCCTCACTGGAGGAGTGCATTGCGTTCCCTAAAACAAGTAAACAACAGAGCTACAGAGCCAAGGGCACTCCCAGTCTAGAGAATATACGTTGGGAAAACTGAAAATCAATAAGACACAGCCACCCCCAAATTTAGGGCTGCACTGCTTACAAGAACCTCAACTTGGGTAAAATTTAATATCCCAGGAAATATAAAAATGGTTCAAAAAACTGTGGTACTTATGTACGATGGAATATCCCTCAGCCATGAAATCAATGTCATAAGACCAGGAGCAGCACAGTGAGTGGATTCAGGTACGATGATTCTAAGTGAAATAAGTCACACAGAAAAAGAAACTTATCATAAGATATCACTTATGAAGATCCTGTAAACATGGCTACACATGAACTGAGTTAGGAAAGAAAAGAGAGTCTCACATTTAGAAAACACTCTTATGCCTGCTTAAGGGGAAAGGAGAGGTGGGGTGATGCATAAAACCAGAGTTTGATATAAGCACAGGTACCATTTCTAAAACCAACTGTGGAATAGACAAGACCTACACCTTCCTCAGTGAAAGGGACTCAAAACCCCATATTTCCCGCAGAGGAATAGATCTGACTAGTAAGAATCTTAAAACCTATGTATTGATATATCTCTGTAAGGGAATCAAGTGTGTCTAGACTGGCATAAACATGGCAGCGAGAATCAGCTTAAACCCACTATAAAAAGGAATTTCAAAAACAAAACCAAAAAACAGGGAAATTCTTTACATTTCCTTCAGGGTCTCTGATGAAACCTGGAATGACCCTATCTACAATGACAGCTGGATGTGACATAAGGCTGGACACTTGGGACTTAGAGGATTGCTGAGATTGGGTGAGCAAATGCAGACCCTGTAAAGCAAAAATGCATGGCCCCCATTCCATGGGTCCCAACTCTCCAGGCTGAAGGGAATATTAATACAGCTATAACACGTACGGGAAACCTAGAGAAAGGACACACTGTGAATACAAAAGGATTCTAAATCTCAACGCGTAGTCCCTCTCCTGGTGCTCCGGTTTCACTTTCCAACTGCTTTACTATCAATCTCCCAACTTGGAGAGACAACACCTTTAACCACCTGGTTCGCACAGATTGCCAATTTGGCAGAGGATGGAAGGGAAGAGGGAGAACCAATGAGAGAGTAGTTGTTAGGCATTTGGACGGGCACATGTCACTCTAATTTCCCGGCAGGAAGAAGAATTAACCAGAGTCTCAGCCACCCACCGGGAAACAGTAGAGGTCCTGAACCAAAGTTTTGGACTTGCGTACAGCTCACAAAAAACGACTTGAAAAATTGAGCTCAGGGGCACAGCAATTCACAAACTAGCAGAGTAATAAAGGAAAACTATCGTCCAAAAATCTGTTGAGGGAAGGCAACGAGGCAGACTTGAAAGCGAGGCAGAATAGCAGGAAACAGATTTCAAGAGGTACGTTGGAATTGCCTTTAAAGCACAGGAAGAGGGGCACAACTTCGACAATGACGCACTTGGCCAAAAAGGGCGTATGCGTTTTCTCCTGAATATATTCAGGAGAAAACGCATACGCCCTTTTTGGCAGCAAGCAAGCGGGCAATGCAAATCTGCACGAAAAAGAAGTATCACATCCCACCGGTCAAAAGGGACATCCACAAAATGTGTAAAAATCAGAAAGGCAAGACACGCCCTGGAGAACAGGGAGCCTTCTAATGCTGATGGGCGGGATGTAAATTGCCAACTGCCTCACTGGAGGAGTGCATTGCGTTCCCTAAAACAAGTAAACAACAGAGCTACAGAGCCAAGGGCACTCCCAGTCTAGAGAATATACGTTGGGAAAACTGAAAATCAATAAGACAGAGCCACCCCCAAATTTAGGGCTGCACTGCTTACAAGAACCTCAACTTGGGTACAACTTAAATATCCCAGGAAATATAAAAATGGTTCAAAAAACTGTGGTACTTATGTACGATGCAATATCCCACAGCCATGAAATGAATTTCATAAGACAAGGAGCAGCAAAGTGAGTGGATTCAGGTACGATGATTCTAAGTGAAATAAGTCACACAGAAAAAGAAACATCATAAGATTTCACTTATGAAGATCCTGTAAACATGGCTACACATGAACTGAGTTAGGAAAGAAAACAGAGTCTCACATTTAGAAAACACTCTTACGCCTGCTTAAGCGGAAAGGAGAGGTGGGGTGATGCATAAAACCAGAGTTTGATATAAGCACAGGCAACATTTCTAAAACCAACTGTGGAATAGACAAGACCTACACCTTCCTCAGTGAAAGGGACTCAAAACCCCAAATTTCCCGCAGAGGAATAGATCTGACTAGTAAGAATCTTAAAACCTATGTATTGATATGTCTCTGTAAGGGAATCAAGTGTGTCTAGACTGGCATAAACATGGCAGCGAGAATCAGCACAAACCCACTATAGAAAGGAATTTCAAAAACAAAACCAAAAAACTGGGAAATTCTTTACATTTCCTTCAGGGTCTCTGATGAAACCTGGAATGACCCTATCTACAATGACAGCTGGATGTGGCATAAGGCTGGACACTTGGGGCTGAGAGGATTGGTGAGATTGGGTGAGCAAATGCAGACCATGTAAAGCAAAAATGCATGGCCCCCATTCCATGGGTCCCAACTCTCCAGGTTGAAGGGAATATTAATACAGTTATAACATGTACGGGAAACTTCGAGAATGGACACACTGTGAATACAAAAGGATTCTAAAACACAACGAGTAGTCCCTCTCCTGGTGCTCCGGTTTGACTTTCCAACTGCTTTACTATCAATCTCCCAACTTGGAGAGACAACCCCTTTAACATCCTCGTTCGCACAGGTTGCCAATTTGGCAGAGGATGGAAGGGAAGAGGGAGAACCAATGAGAGAGTAGCTGTTAGGCATTTGGACGGGCACATGTCACTCTAATTTCCCGGCAGGAAGAAGAATTAACCAGAGTCTCAGCCACCCACCGAGAACCAGTATAGGTCTTGAACCAAAATTTTGGACTTGCGTACAGCTCACAAAAAACGAGGTGAAAAATGGAGCTCAGGGGCATAGCAATTCACAAACTGGCAGAGTAATAAAGGACAACTATCGTCCAAAAATCTGTTGAGGGAAGGCAACGAGGCGGACTTGAAAGCGAGGCAGAATAGCAGGAAACAGATTTCAAGAGGTACGTTGGAATCTCCTTTAAAGCACAGGAAGAGGGGCACAACTTCGACAATGACGCACTTGGCCAAAAAGCGCGTATGTGTTTTCTCCTGAATATATTCAGAGAAAACGCATACGCCCTTTTTGGCCAGCAAGCAAGCGGGCAATGCAAATCTGAACTACAAAGAAGTATCACTTCCCACCGGTGAAAAGGGACATCCACAAAATGTGTTAAAACCAGAAAGGCAAGACAGGCCCTGAAGAATAGGGAGCCTTGTTATGCTGATGGGTGGGATGTAAATTGTCAACTGCCTCACTGGAGGAGTGCATTGCGTTCCCTAAAACAAGTAAACAACAGAGCTACAGAGCCAATGGCACTTCCAGTCTAGGGAATATACCTTGGGAAAACTGAAAATCAATAAGACAGAGCCACCCCCAAATTTAGGCCTGCACTGCTTACAAGAACCTCAACTTGGGTGCACCTTAAATATCCCAGGAAATATAAAATTGGTTCAAAAAACTGTGGTATTTATGTACGATGGAATATCCCTCAGCCATGTAATCAATGACATAAGACCAGGAGCAGCACAGTGAGTGGATTCAGGTACGATGATTCTAAGTGAAATAAGTCACACAGAAAAAGAAACTTATCATAAGATATCACTTATGAAGATCCTGTAAACATGGCTACACATGAACTGAGTTAGGAAAGAGAACAGAGTCTCTCATTTAGAAAACACTCTTATGCCTGCTTAAGGGGAAAGGAGAGGTGGGGTATGCATAAAACCAGAGTTTGATATAAGCACAGGTACCATTTCTAAAACCAACTGTGGAATAGACAAGACCTACACCTTCCTCAGTGAAAGGGACTCAAAACCCCATATTTCCCGCAGAGGAAAAGATCTGACTAGTAAGAATCTTAAAACCTATGTATTGATATGTCTCTGTAAGGGAATCAAGTGTGTCTAGACTGGCATAAACATGGCAGCGAGAATCAGCTCAAACCCACTATAAAAAGGAAGTTCAAAAACAAAACCAAAAAAACAGGGAAATTCTTTACATTTCCTTCAGGGTCTCTGATGAAACCTGGAATGACCCTATCTACAATGACAGCTGGATGTGGCATAAGGCTGGACACTTGGGACTGAGAGGATTGGTGAGATTGGGTGAGCAAATGCAGACCCTTTAAAGCAAAAATGCATGGCCCCCATTCCATGGGTCCCAACTCTCCATGTTGAAGGGAATATTACTACAGCTATAACATGTACGGGAAACCTAGAGAATGGACATACTGTGAATACAAAAGGTTTCTAAAACTCAACGAGTAGTCCCTCTCCTGGTGCTCCGGTTTGACTTTCCAACTGCTTTCCTATCAACCTCCCAACTTGGAGAGACAACCCCTTTAACCTCCTCGTTCGCACAGGTTCCCAATTTGGCAGAGGATGGAAGGGAAGAGGGAGAACCAATGAGAGAGTAGCTGTTAGGCATTTGGACGGGCACATGTCACTCTAGTTTCACGGCAGGAAGAAGAATTAACCAGAGTCTCAGCCCCCCAAAGGGAGCCAGTATAGGTCCTGAACCAAAATTTTGGACTTGCGTACAGCTCACAAAAAACGAGTTGAAAAATTGAGCTCAGGGGCACAGCAATTCACAAACTGGCAGAGTAATAAAGGACAACTGTCGTCCAAAAATCTGTTGAGGGAAGGCAACGAGGCGGACTTGAAAGCGAGGCAGAATAGCAGGAAACAGATTTCAAGAGGTACGTTGGAATCGCCTTTAAAGCACAGGAAGTGTGGCACAATTTGGACAATGACGCACTTGGCCAAAAAGGGCGTATGCCTTTTCTCCTGAATATATTCAGGAGAAAACGCATACGCCCTTTTTGGCTAAGCAAGCAAGCGGGCAATGCAAATCTGCACTACAAAGAAGTATCACTTGCCACCGGTCAAAAGGGACATCCACAAAATGTGTAAAAATCAGAAAGGCAAGACACGCCCTGGAGAAGAGGGAGCCTTGTAATGCTGATGGGCGGGATGTAAATTGCCAACTGCCTCACTGGAGGAGTGCATTGCGTTCCCTAAAACAAGTAAACAACAGAGCTACAGAGCCAAGGGCACTCCCAGTCTAGAGAATATACCTTGGGAAAACTTAAAATCAATAAGACAGTGCCACCCCCAAATTTAGGGCTGCACTGCTTACAAGAACCTCAACTTGGGTACAACTTAAATATCCCAGGAAATATAAAAATGGTTCAAAAAACTGTGGTACTTATGTACGATGCAATATCCCACAGCCATGAAATGAATTTCATAAGACCAGGAGCAGCAAAGTGAGTGGATTCAGGTACGATGATTCTAAGTGAAATAAGTCACACAGAAAAAGAAACTTATCATAAGATATCACTTATGAAGATCCTGTAAACATGGCTACACATGAACTGAGTTAGGAAAGAGAACAGAGTCTCACATTTAGAAAACACTCTTATGCCTGCTTAAGGGGAAAGTAGAGGGGGGGTGATGCATAAAACCAGAGTTTGATATAAGCACAGGTACCATTTCTAAAACCAACTGTGGAATAGACAAGACCTACACCTTCCTCAGTGAAAGGGACTGAAAACCCCATATTTCCCGCAGAGGAATAGATCTGACTAGTAAGAATCTTAAAACCTATGTATTGATATGTCTCTGTAAGGGAATCAATTGTCTAGACTGGCATAAACATGGCAGCGAAAATCAGCTCAAACCCACTATAAAAAGGAATTTCAAAAACAAAACCAAAAAACAGGGAAATTCTTTACATTTCCTTCAGGGTCTCTGATGAAACCTGGAATGACCCTATCTACAATGACAGCTGGATGTGGCATAAGGCTGGACACTTTGGACTGAGAGGATTGGTGAGATTGGGTGAGCAAATGCAGACCCTTTAAAGCAAAAATGCATGGCCCCCATTCCATGGGTCCCAACTCTCCATGTTGAAGGGAATATTACTACAGCTATAACATGTACGGGAAACCTAGAGAATGGACACATTGTGAATACAAAAGGTTGCTAAAACTCAAAGTGTAGTCCCCCTCCTGGTGCTCCGATTTGACTTTCCAACTGCTTTACTATCAATGTCACAACTTGGAGAGACAACCCCTTTAACCTCCTGGTTCGCACAGGTTGCCAATTTGGCAGAGGATGGAAGGGAAGAGGGAGAACCAATGAGAGAGTAGCTGTTAGGCATTTGGACGGGCACATGTCACTCTAATTTCCCGGCAGGAAGAAGAATTAACCAGAGTCTCAGCCACCCACTGGGAACCAGTATAGGTCCTGAACCAAAATTTTGGACTTGCGTACAGCTCACAAAAAACGAGTTGAAAAATGGAGCTCAGGGGCACAGCAATTCACAAACTGGCAGAGTAATAAAGGAAAACTATCGTCCAAAAATCTGTTCAGGGAAGGCAACGAGGCGGACTTGAAAGCGAGGCAGAATAGCAGGAAACAGATTTCAAGAGGTACGTTGGAATTGCCTTTAAAGCACAGGAAGAGGGGCACAACTTCGACAATGACGCGCTTGGCCAAAAAGGGCGTATGTGTTTTCTCCTGAATATATTCAGGAGAAAACTCATACACTCTTTTTGGCCAAGCAAGCAAGCGGGCAATGCAAATCTGCACTACAAAGAAGTATCACATCCCACCGGTCAAAAGGGATATCCACAAAATGTGTAAAAATCAGAAAGGCAAGACACGCCCTGGAGAACAGGGAGCCTTGTAATGCTGATGGGCGGGATGTAAATTGCCAACTGCCTCACTGGAGGAGTGCATTGCGTTCCCTAAAACAAGTAAACAACAGAGCTACAGAGCCAAGGGCACTCCCAGTCTAGAGAATATACCTTGGGAAAACTTAAAATCAATAAGACAGAGCCACCCCCAAATTTAGGGCTGCACTGCTTACAAGAACCTCAACTTGGGTACACCTTAAATATCCCAGGAAATATAAAAATGGTTCAAAAAACTGTGGTACTTATGTACGATGCAATAGCCCTCAGCCATGAAATCAATTTCATAAGACCAGGAGCAGCAAAGTGAGTGGAATCAGGTACGATGATCTAAGTGTAATAAGTCACACAGAAAAAGAACCTTATCATAAGATTTCACTTATGAAGATCCTGTAAACATGGCTACATATGAACTGAGTTAGGAAAGAGAACAGAGTCTCACATTTAGAAAACACTCTTATGCCTGCTTAAGGGGAAAGTAGAGGGGGGGTGATGCATAAAACCAGAGTTTGATATAAGCACAGGTACCATTTCTAAAACCAACTGTGGAATAGACAAGACCTACACCTTCCTCAGTGAAAGGGACTCAGAAACCCATATTTCCCGCAGAGGAATAGATCTGACTAGTAAGAATCTTAAAACCTATGTATAGATATGTCTCTGTAAGGGAATCAATTGTCTAGACAGGCATAAACATGGCAGCGAAAATCAGCTCAAACCCACTATAAAAAGGAATTTCAAAAACAAAACCAAAAAACAGGGAAATTCTTTACATTTCCTTCAGGGTCTCTGATGAAACCTGGAATGACCCTATCTACAATGACAGCTGGATGTGGCATAAGGCTGGACACTTGGGACTGAGAGGATTGGTGAGATTGGGTGAGCAAATGCAGACCCTTTAAAGCAAAAATGCATGGCCCCCATTCCATGGGTCCCAACTCTCCATGTTGAAGGGAATATTTCTACAGCTATAACATGTACGGGAAACCTAGAGAATGGACACACTGTTAATACAAAATGTTGCTAAAACTCAAAGTGTAGTCCCTCTCCTGGTGCTCCGGTTTCACTTTCCAACAGCTTTACTATCAATCTCCCAACTTGGAGAGACAACCCCTTTAACCTCCTGGTTCGCACAGGTTGCCAATTTGGCAGAGGATGGAAGGGAAGAGGGAGAACCAATGAGAGAGTAGCTGTTAGGCATTTGGACGGGCACATGTCACTCTAATTTCCCGGCAGGAAGAAGAATTAACCAGAGTCTCAGCCACCCACTGGGAACCAGTATAGATCCTGAACCAAAATTTTGGACTTGCGTACAGCTCACAAAAAACGAGTTGAAAAATGGAGCTCAGGGGCACAGCAATTCACAAACTGGCAGAGTAATAAAGGAAATCTATCGTCCAAAAATCAGTTGAGGGAAGGCAACGAGGCGGACTTGAAAGCGAGGCAGAATAGCAGGAAACAGATTTCAAGAGGTACGTTGGAATCGCCTTTAAAGCACAGGAAGAGGGGCACAACTTCGACAATGACGCACTTGGCCAAAAAGGGCATATGCGTTTTCTCCTGAATATATTCAGCATAATACGCATACGCTCTTTTTGGCCAAGCAAGCAAGCGGGCAATGCAAATCTGCACTACAAAGAAGTATCACATCCCACCGGTCAAAAGGGACATCCACAAAATGTGTAAAAATCAGAAAGGCAAGACACGCCCTGGAGAACAGGGAGCCTTGTTATGCTGATGGGTGGGATGTAAATTGCCAACTGCCTCACTGGAGGAGTGCATTGCGTTCCCTAAAACAAGTAAACAACAGAGCTACAGAGCCAAGGGCACTCCCAGTCTAGAGAATATACGTTGGGAAAACTGAAAATCAATAAGACACAGCCACCCCCAAATTTAGGGCTGCACTGCTTACAAGAACCTCAACTTGGGTAAAACTTAAATATCCCAGGAAATATAAAAATGGTTCAAAAAACTGTGGTACTTATGTACGATGGAATATCCCTCAGCCATGAAATCAATGTCATAAGACCAGGAGCAGCACAGTGAGTGGATTCAGGTACGATGATTCTAAGTGAAATAAGTCACACAGAAAAAGAAACTTATCATAAGATATCACTTATGAAGATCCTGTAAACATGGCTACACATGAACTGAGTTAGGAAAGAAAAGAGAGTCTCACATTTAGAAAACACTCTTATGCCTGCTTAAGGGGAAAGGAGAGGTGGGGTGATGCATAAAACCAGAGTTTGATATAAGCACAGGTACCATTTCTAAAACCAACTGTGGAATAGACAAGACCTACACCTTCCTCAGTGAAAGGGACTCAAAACCCCATATTTCCCGCAGAGGAATAGATCTGACTAGTAAGAATCTTAAAACCTATGTATTGATATATCTCTGTAAGGGAATCAAGTGTGTCTAGACTGGCATAAACATGGCAGCGAGAATCAGCTTAAACCCACTATAAAAAGGAATTTCAAAAACAAAACCAAAAAACAGGGAAATTCTTTACATTTCCTTCAGGGTCTCTGATGAAACCTGGAATGACCCTATCTACAATGACAGCTGGATGTGACATAAGGCTGGACACTTGGGACTTAGAGGATTGGTGAGATTGGGTGAGCAAATGCAGACCCTGTAAAGCAAAAATGCATGGCCCCCATTCCATGGGTCCCAACTCTCAAGGCTGAAGGGAATATTAATACAGCTATAACACGTACGGGAAACCTAGAGAAAGGACACACTGTGAATACAAAAGGATTCTAAATCTCAACGCGTAGTCCCTCTCCTGGTGCTCCGGTTTCACTTTCCAACTGCTTTACTATCAATCTCCCAACTTGGAGAGACAACACCTTTAACCACCTGGTTCGCACAGATTGCCAAATTGGCAGAGGATGGAAGGGAAGAGGGAGAACCAATGAGAGAGTAGTTGTTAGGCATTTGGACGGGCACATGTCACTCTAATTTCCCGGCAGGAAGAAGTATTAACCAGAGTCTCAGCCACCCACCGGGAAACAGTAGAGGTCCTGAACCAAAATTTTGGACTTGCGTACAGCTCACAAAAAACGACTTGAAAAATTGAGCTCAGGGGCACAGCAATTCACAAACTAGCAGAGTAATAAAGGAAAACTATCGTCCAAAAATCTGTTGAGGGAAGGCAACGAGGCAGACTTGAAAGCGAGGCAGAATAGCAGGAAACAGATTTCAAGAGGTACGTTGGAATTGCCTTTAAAGCACAGGAAGAGGGGCACAACTTCGACAATGACGCACTTGGCCAAAAAGGGCGTATGCGTTTTCTCCTGAATATATTCAGGAGAAAACGCATACGCCCTTTTTGGCAGCAAGCAAGCGGGCAATGCAAATCTGCACGAAAAAGAAGTATCACATCCCACCGGTCAAAAGGGACATCCACAAAATGTGTAAAAATCAGAAAGGCAAGACACGCCCTGGAGAACAGGGAGCCTTGTAATGCTGATGGGCGGGATGTAAATTGCCAACTGCCTCACTGGAGGAGTGCATTGCGTTCCCTAAAACAAGTAAACAACAGAGCTACAGAGCCAAGGGCACTCCCAGTCTAGAGAATATACGTTGGGAAAACTGAAAATCAATAAGACAGAGCCACCCCCAAATTTAGGGCTGCACTGCTTACAAGAACCTCAACTTGGGTACAACTTAAATATCCCAGGAAATATAAAAATGGTTCAAAAAACTGTGGTACTTATGTACGATGCAATATCCCACAGCCATGAAATGAATTTCATAAGACCAGGAGCAGCAAAGTGAGTGGATTCAGGTACGATGATTCTAAGTGAAATAAGTCACACAGAAAAAGAAACATCATAAGATTTCACTTATGAAGATCCTGTAAACATGGCTACACATGAACTGAGTTAGGAAAGAAAACAGAGTCTCACATTTAGAAAACACTCTTACGCCTGCTTAAGGGGAAAGGAGAGGTGGGGTGATGCATAAAACCAGAGTTTGATATAAGCACAGGCAACATTTCTAAAACCAACTGTGGAATAGACAAGACCTACACCTTCCTCAGTGAAAGGGACTCAAAACCCCAAATTTCCCACAGAGGAATAGATCTGACTAGTAAGAATCTTAAAACCTATGTATTGATATGTCTCTGTAAGGGAATCAAGTGTGTCTAGACTGGCATAAACATGGCAGCGAGAATCAGCACAAACCCACTATAGAAAGGAATTTCAAAAACAAAACCAAAAAACTGGGAAATTCTTTACATTTCCTTCAGGGTCTCTGATGAAACCTGGAATGACCCTATCTACAATGACAGCTGGATGTGGCATAAGGCTGGACACTTGGGGCTGAGAGGATTGGTGAGATTGGGTGAGCAAATGCAGACCATGTAAAGCAAAAATGCATGGCCCCCATTCCATGGGTCCCAACTCTCCAGGTTGAAGGGAATATTAATACAGTTATAACATGTACGGGAAACTTCGAGAATGGACACACTGTGAATACAAAAGGATTCTAAAACACAACGAGTAGTCCCTCTCCTGGTGCTCCGGTTTGACTTTCCAACTGCTTTACTATCAATCTCCCAACTTGGAGAGACAACCCCTTTAACCTCCTGGTTCGCACAGGTTGCCAATTTGGCAGAGGATGGAAGGGAAGAGGGAGAACCAATGAGAGAGTAGCTGTTAGGCATTTGGACGGGCACATGTCACTCTAATTTCCCGGCAGGAAGAAGAATTAACCAGAGTCTCAGCCACCCACCGAGAACCAGTATAGGTCTTGAACCAAAATTTTGGACTTGCGTACAGCTCACAAAAAACGAGGTGAAAAATGGAGCTCAGGGGCATAGCAATTCACAAACTGGCAGAGTAATAAAGGACAACTATCGTCCAAAAATCTGTTGAGGGAAGGCAACGAGGCGGACTTGAAAGCGAGGCAGAATAGCAGGAAACAGATTTCAAGAGGTACGTTGGAATCTCCTTTAAAGCACAGGAAGAGGGGCACAACTTCGACAATGACGCACTTGGCCAAAAAGCGCGTATGTGTTTTCTCCTGAATATATTCAGAGAAAACGCATACGCCCTTTTTGGCCAGCAAGCAAGCGGGCAATGCAAATCTGAACTACAAAGAAGTATCACTTCCCACCGGTGAAAAGGGACATCCACAAAATGTGTTAAAACCAGAAAGGCAAGACAGGCCCTGAAGAATAGGGAGCCTTGTTATGCTGATGGGTGGGATGTAAATTGTCAACTGCCTCACTGGAGGAGTGCATTGCGTTCCCTAAAACAAGTAAACAACAGAGCTACAGAGCCAAGGGCACTTCCAGTCTAGGGAATATACCTTGGGAAAACTGAAAATCAATAAGACAGAGCCACCCCCAAATTTAGGCCTGCACTGCTTACAAGAACCTCAACTTGGGTGCACCTTAAATATCCCAGGAAATATAAAATTGGTTCAAAAATCTGTGGTATTTATGTACGATGGAATATCCCTCAGCCATGTAATCAATGACATAAGACCAGGAGCAGCACAGTGAGTGGATTCAGGTACGATGATTCTAAGTGAAATAAGTCACACAGAAAAAGAAACTTATCATAAGATATCACTTATGAAGATCCTGTAAACATGGCTACACATGAACTGAGTTAGGAAAGAGAACAGAGTCTCTCATTTAGAAAACACTCTTATGCCTGCTTAAGGGGAAAGGAGAGGTGGGGTATGCATAAAACCAGAGTTTGATATAAGCACAGGTACCATTTCTAAAACCAACTGTGGAATAGACAAGACCTACACCTTCCTCAGTGAAAGGGACTCAAAACCCCATATTTCCCGCAGAGGAAAAGATCTGACTAGTAAGAATCTTAAAACCTATGTATTGATATGTCTCTGTAAGGGAATCAAGTGTGTCTAGACTGGCATAAACATGGCAGCGAGAATCAGCTCAAACCCACTATAAAAAGGAAGTTCAAAAACAAAACCAAAAAAACAGGGAAATTCTTTACATTTCCTTCAGGGTCTCTGATGAAACCTGGAATGACCCTATCTACAATGACAGCTGGATGTGGCATAAGGCTGGACACTTGGGACTGAGAGGATTGGTGAGATTGGGTGAGCAAATGCAGACCCTTTAAAGCAAAAATGCATGGCCCCCATTCCATGGGTCCCAACTCTCCATGTTGAAGGGAATATTACTACAGCTATAACATGTACGGGAAACCTAGAGAATGGACATACTGTGAATACAAAAGGTTTCTAAAACTCAACGAGTAGTCCCTCTCCTGGTGCTCCGGTTTGACTTTCCAACTGCTTTCCTATCAACCTCCCAACTTGGAGAGACAACCCCTTTAACCTCCTCGTTCGCACAGGTTCCCAATTTGGCAGAGGATGGAAGGGAAGAGGGAGAACCAATGAGAGAGTAGCTGATAGGCATTTGGACGGGCACATGTCACTCTAGTTTCACGGCAGGAAGAAGAATTAACCAGAGTCTCAGCCCCCCAAAGGGAACCAGTATAGGTCCTGAACCAAAATTTTGGACTTGCGTACAGCTCACAAAAAACGAGTTGAAAAATTGAGCTCAGGGGCACAGCAATTCACAAACTGGCAGAGTAATAAAGGACAACTGTCGTCCAAAAATCTGTTGAGGGAAGGCAACGAGGCGGACTTGAAAGCGAGGCAGAATAGCAGGAAACAGATTTCAAGAGGTACGTTGGAATCGCCTTTAAAGCACAGGAAGTGTGGCACAATTTGGACAATGACGCACTTGGCCAAAAAGGGCGTATGCCTTTTCTCCTGAATATATTCAGGAGAAAACGCATACGCCCTTTTTGGCCAAGCAAGCAAGCGGGCAATGCAAATCTGCACTACAAAGAAGTATCACTTGCCACCGGTCAAAAGGGACATCCACAAAATGTGTAAAAATCAGAAAGGCAAGACACGCCCTGGAGAAGAGGGAGCCTTGTAATGCTGATGGGCGGGATGTAAATTGCCAACTGCCTCACTGGAGGAGTGCATTGCGTTCCCTAAAACAAGTAAACAACAGAGCTACAGAGCCAAGGGCACTCCCAGTCTAGAGAATATACCTTGGGAAAACTTAAAATCAATAAGACAGAGCCACCCCCAAATTTAGGGCTGCACTGCTTACAAGAACCTCAACTTGGGTACAACTTAAATATCCCAGGAAATATAAAAATGGTTCAAAAAACTGTGGTACTTTGTACGATGCAATATCCCTCAGCCATGAAATCAATGTCATAAGACCAGGAGCAGCAAAGTGAGTGGATTCAGGTACGATGATTGTAAGTGAAATAAGTCACACAGAAAAAGAAACTTATCATAAGATTTCACTTATGATGATCCTGTAAACATGGCTACACATGAACTGAGTTAGGAAAGAGAACAGAGTCTCACATTTAGAAAACACTCTTATGCCTGCTTAAGGGGAAAGTAGAGGGGGGGTGATGCATAAAACCAGAGTTTGATATAAGCACAGGTACCATTTCTAAAACCAACTGTGGAATAGACAAGACCTACACCTTCCTCAGTGAAAGGGACTGAAAACCCCATATTTCCCGCAGAGGAATAGATCTGACTAGTAAGAATCTTAAAACCTATGTATTGATATGTCTCTGTAAGGGAATCAATTGTCTAGACTGGCATAAACATGGCAGCGAAAATCAGCTCAAACCCACTATAAAAAGGAATTTCAAAAACAAAACCAAAAAACAGGGAAATTCTTTACATTTCCTTCAGGGTCTCTGATGAAACCTGGAATGACCCTATCTACAATGACAGCTGGATGTGACATAAGGCTGGACACTTGGGACTTAGAGGATTGGTGAGATTGGGTGAGCAAATGCAGACCCTGTAAAGCAAAAATGCATGGCCCCCATTCCATGGGTCCCAACTCTCCAGGCTGAAGGGAATATTAATACAGCTATAACACGTACGGGAAACCTAGAGAAAGGACACACTGTGAATACAAAAGGATTCTAAATCTCAACGCGTAGTCCCTCTCCTGGTGCTCCGGTTTCACTTTCCAACTGCTTTACTATCAATCTCCCAACTTGGAGAGACAACACCTTTAACCACCTGGTTCGCACAGATTGCCAATTTGGCAGAGGATGGAAGGGAAGAGGGAGAACCAATGAGAGAGTAGTTGTTAGGCATTTGGACGGGCACATGTCACTCTAATTTCCCGGCAGGAAGAAGAATTAACCAGAGTCTCAGCCACCCACCGGGAAACAGTAGAGGTCCTGAACCAAAATTTTGGACTTGCGTACAGCTCACAAAAAACGACTTGAAAAATTGAGCTCAGGGGCACAGCAATTCACAAACTGGCAGAGTAATAAAGGAAAACTATCGTCCAAAAATCTGTTGAGGGAAGGCAACGAGGCAGACTTGAAAGCGAGGCAGAATAGCAGGAAACAGATTTCAAGAGGTACGTTGGAATTGCCTTTAAAGCACAGGAAGAGGGGCACAACTTCGACAATGACGCACTTGGCCAAAAAGGGCGTATGCGTTTTCTCCTGAATATATTCAGGAGAAAACGCATACGCTCTTTTTGGCAGCAAGCAAGCGGGCAATGCAAATCTGCACGACAAAGAAGTATCACATCCCACCGGTCAAAAGGGACATCCACAAAATGTGTAAAAATCAGAAAGGCAAGACACGCCCTGGAGAACAGGGAGCCTTGTAACGCTGATGGGCGGGATGTAAATTGCCAACTGCCTCACTGGAGGAGTGCATTGCCTTCCCTAAAACAAGTAAACAACAGAGCTACAGAGCCAAGGGCACTCCCAGTCTAGAGAATATACGTTGGGAAAACTGAAAATCAATAAGACAGAGCCACCCCCAAATTTAGGGCTGCACTGCTTACAAGAACCTCAACTTGGGTACAACTTAAATATCCCAGGAAATATAAAAATGGTTCAAAAAACTGTGGTACTTATGTACGATGCAATATCCCACAGCCATGAAATGAATTTCATAAGACCAGGAGCAGCAAAGTGAGTGGATTCAGGTACGATGATTCTAAGTGAAATAAGTCACACAGAAAAAGAAACTTAACATAAGATATCACTTATGAAGATCCTGTAAACATGGCTACACATGAACTGAGTTAGGAAAGAGAACAGAGTCTCACATTTAGAAAACACTCTTATGCCTGCTTAAGGGGAAAGTAGAGGGGGGGTGATGCATAAAACCAGAGTTTGATATAAGCACAGGTACCATTTCTAAAACCAACTGTGGAATAGACAAGACCTACACCTTCCTCAGTGAAAGGGACTGAAAACCCCATATTTCCCGCAGAGGAATAGATCTGACTAGTAAGAATCTTAAAACCTATGTATTGATATGTCTCTGTAAGGGAATCAATTGTCTAGACTGGCATAAACATGGCAGCGAAAATCAGCTCAAACCCACTATAAAAAGGAATTTCAAAAACAAAACCAAAAAACAGGGAAATTCTTTACATTTCCTTCAGGGTCTCTGATGAAACCTGGAATGACCCTATCTACAATGACAGCTGGATGTGGCATAATGCTGGACACTTGGGACTGAGAGGATTGGTGAGATTGGGTGAGCAAATGCAGACCCTTTAAAGCAAAAATGCATGGCCCCCATTCCATGGGTCCCAACTCTCCATGTTGAAGGGAATATTACTACAGCTATAACATGTACGGGTAACCTAGAGAATGGACACATTGTGAATACAAAAGGTTGCTAAAACTCAAAGTGTAGTCCCCCTCCTGGTGCTCCGATTTGACTTTCCAACTGCTTTACTATCAATGTCACAACTTGGAGAGACAACCCCTTTAACCTCCTGGTTCGCACAGGTTGCCAATTTGGCAGAGGATGGAAGGGAAGAGGGAGAACCAATGAGAGAGTAGCTGTTAGGCATTTGGACGGGCACATGTCACTCTAATTTCCCGGCAGGAAGAAGAATTAACCAGAGTCTCAGCCACCCACTGGGAACCAGTATAGGTCCTGAACCAAAATTTTGGACTTGCGTACAGCTCACAAAAAACGAGTTGAAAAATGGAGCTCAGGGGCACAGCAATTCACAAACTGGCAGAGTAATAAAGGAAAACTATCGTCCAAATTCAGTTGAGGGAAGGCAACGAGGCGGACTTGAATGCGAGGCAGAATAGCAGGAAACAGATTTCAAGAGGTACGTTGGAATCGCCTTTAAAGCACAGGAAGAGGGGCACAACTTCGACAATGACGCACTTGGCCAAAAAGGGCATATGCGTTTTCTCCTGAATATATTCAGGATAATACGCATACGCTCTTTTTGGCCAAGCAAGCAAGCGGGCAATGCAAATCTGCACTACAAAGAAGTATCACATCCCACCGGTCAAAAGGGACATCCACAAAATGTGTAAAAATCAGAAAGGCAAGACACGCCCTGGAGAACAGGGAGCCTTGTTATGCTGATGGGTGGGATGTAAATTGCCAACTGCCTCACTGGAGGAGTGCATTGCGTTCCCTAAAACAAGTAAACAACAGAGCTACAGAGCCAAGGGCACTCCCAGTCTAGAGAATATACGTTGGGAAAACTGAAAATCAATAAGACACAGCCACCCCCAAATTTAGGGCTGCACTGCTTACAAGAACCTCAACTTGGGTAAAACTTAAATATCCCAGGAAATATAAAAATGGTTCAAAAAACTGTGGTACTTATGTACGATGGAATATCCCTCAGCCATGAAATCAATGTCATAAGACCAGGAGCAGCAAAGTGAGTGGATTCAGGTACGATGATTCTAAGTGAAATAAGTCACACAGAAAAAGAAACATCATAAGATTTCACTTATGAAGATCCTGTAAACATGGCTACACATGAACTGAGTTAGGAAAGAAAAGAGAGTCTCACATTTAGAAAACACTCTTATGCCTGCTTAAGGGGAAAGGAGAGGTGGGGTGATGCATAAAACCAGAGTTTGATATAAGCACAGGTACCATTTCTAAAACCAACTGTGGAATAGACAAGACCTACACCTTCCTCAGTGAAAGGGACTCAAAACCCCATATTTCCCGCAGAGGAATAGATCTGACTAGTAAGAATCTTAAAACCTATGTATTGATATATCTCTGTAAGGGAATCAAGTGTGTCTAGACTGGCATAAACATGGCAGCGAGAATCAGCTCAAACCCACTATAAAATGGAATTTCAAAAACAAAACCAAAAAACGGGGAAATTCTTTACATTTCCTACAGGGTCTCTGATGAAACCTGGAATGAAACTATCTACAATGTCAGCTGGATGTGGCATAAGGCTGGACACTTGGGACTGAGAGGATTGGTGAGATTGGGTGAGCAAATGCAGACCCTTTAAAGCAAAAATGCATGGCCCCCATTCCATGGGTCCCAACTCTCCATGTTGAAGGGAATATTACTACAGCTATAACATGTACGGGAAACCTAGAGAATGGACACACTGTGAATACAAATGGTTTCTAAAACTCAACGCGTAGTCCCTCTCCTGGTGCTCCGGTTTGACTTTCCAACTGCTTTACTATCAATCTCCCTAGTTGGAGAGACAGCCCCTTTAACCTCCTGGTTCGCGCAGGTTGCCAATTTGGCAGAGGATGGAAGGGAAGAGGGAGAACCAATGAGTGAGTAGTTGTTAGGCATTTGGACGGGCACATGTCACTCTAATTTCCCGGGGGGAAGAAGAATTAACCAGAGTCTCAGCCACCCACCGGGAACCAGTATAGGTCCTGAACCAAAATTTTGGACTTGCGTACAGCTCACAAAAAACGAGGTGAAAAATGGAGCTCAGGGGCACAGCAATTCACAAACTGGCAGAGTAATAAAGGACAACTATCGTCCAAAAATCTGTTGAGGGAAGGCAACGAGGCGGACTTGAAAGCGAGGCAGAATAGCAGGAAAAAGATTTCAAGAGGTACGTTGGAATCGCCTTTAAAGCACAGGAAGAGGGGCACAACTTCGACAATGACGCACTTGGCCAAAAAGCGCGTATGCGTTTTCTCCTGAATATATTCAGAGAAAACGCATATGCCCTTTTTGGCCAGCAAGCAAGCGGGCAATGCAAATCTGCACTACAAAGAAGTATCACTTCCCACCGGTGAAAAGGGACATCCACAAAATGTGTTAAAACCAGAAAGGCAAGACAGGCCCTGGAGAATAGGGAGCCTTGTTATGCTGATGGGCGGGATGTAAATTGTCAACTGCCTCACTGGAGGAGTGCATTGCGTTCCCTAAAACAAGTAAACAACAGAGCTACAGAGCCAAGGGCACTCCCAGTCTAGAGAATATACGTTGGGAAAACTGAAAATCAATAAGACACAGCCACCCCCAAATTTAGGGCTGCACTGCTTACGAGAACCTCAACTTGGGTACAACTTAAATATCCCAGGAAATATAAAAATGGTTCAAAAAACTGAGGTACTTATGTACGATGGAATATCCCTCAGCCTTGAAATCAATGTCATAAGACCAGGAGCAGCAAAGTGAGTGGATTCAGGTACGATGATTCTAAGTGAAATAAGTCACACAGAAAAAGAAACTTATCGTAAGATTTCACTTATGAAGAGCCTGTAAACATGGCTACACATGAACTGAGTTAGGAAAGAGGAGAGAGTCTCACATTTAGAAAACACTCTTATGCCTGCTTAAGGGGAAAGGAGAGGTGGAGTGATGCATAAAACCAGAGTTTGATATAAGCACAGGTACCATTTCTAAAACGAACTGTGGAATAGACAAGACCTACACCTTCCTCAGTGAAAGGGACTCAAAACCCCATATTTCCCGCAGAGGAATAGATCTGACTAGTAAGAATCTTAAAACCTATGTATTTATATGTCTCTGTAAGGGAATCAAGTGTGTCTAGACTGGCATAAATATGGCAGCGAGAATCAGCTTAAACCCACTATAAAAAGGAATTTGAAAAACAAAACCAAAAAACAGGGAAATTCTTTACATTTCCTTCAGGGTCTCTGATGAAACCTGGAATGACCCTATCTACAATGACAGCTGGATGTGACATAAGGCTGGACACTTGGGACTTAGAGGATTGGTGAGATTGGGTGAGCAAATGCAGACCCTGTAAAGCAAAAATGCATGGCCCCCATTCCATGGGTCCCAACTCTCCAGGCTGAAGGGAATATTAATACAGCTATAACACGTACGGGAAACCTAGAGAAAGGACACACTGTGAATACAAAAGGATTCTAAATCTCAACGCGTAGTCCCTCTCCTGGTGCTCCGGTTTCACTATCCAACTGCTTTACTATCAATGTCACAACTTGGAGAGACAACCCCTTTAACCTCCTGGTTCGCACAGGTTGCCAATTTGGCAGAGGATGGAAGGGAAGAGGGAGAACCAGTGAGAGAGTAGCTGTTAGGCATTTGGACGGGCACATGTCACTCTAATTTCCCGGCAGGAAGAAGAATTAACCAGAGTCTCAGCCACCCACTGGGAACCAGTATAGGTCCTGAACCAAAATTTTGGACTTGCGTACAGCTCACAAAAAACGAGTTGAAAAATGGAGCTCAGGGGCACAGCAATTCACAAACTGGCAGAGTAATAAAGGAAAACTATCTTCCAAAAATCAGTTGAGGGCAGGCAACGAGGCGGACTTGAAAGCGAGGCAGAATAGCAGGAAACAGATTTCAAGAGGTACGTTGGAATCGCCTTTAAAGCACAGGAAGAGGGGCACAACTTCGACAATGACGCACTTGGCCAAAAAGGGCATATGCGTTTTCTCCTGAATATATTCAGGATAATACGCATACGCTCTTTTTGGCCAAGCAAGCAAGCGGGCAATGCAAATCTGCACTACAAAGAAGTATCACATCCCACCGGTCAAAAGGGACATCCACAAAATGTGTAAAAATCAGAAAGGCAAGACACGCCCTGGAGAACAGGGAGCCTTGTTATGCTGATGGGTGGGATGTAAATTGCCAACTGCCTCACTGGAGGAGTGCATTGCGTTCCGTAAAACAAGTAAACAACAGAGCTACAGAGCCAAGGGCACTCCCAGTCTAGAGAATATACGTTGGGAAAACTGAAAATCAATAAGACACAGCCACCCCCAAATTTAGGGCTGCACTGCTTACAAGAACCTCAACTTGGGTACAACTTAAATATCCCAGGAAATATAAAAATGGTTCAAAAAACTGTGGTACTTATGTACGATGGAATATCCCTCAGCCATGAAATCAATGTCATAAGACCAGGAGCAGCAAAGTGAGTGGATTCAGGTACGATGATTCTAAGTGAAATAAGTCACACAGAAAAAGAAACATCATAAGATTTCACTTATGAAGATCCTGTAAACATGGCTACACATGAACTGAGTTAGGAAAGAAAAGAGAGTCTCACATTTAGAAAACACTCTTATGCCTGCTTAAGGGGAAAGGAGAGGTGGGGTGATGCATAAAACCAGAGTTTGATATAAGCACAGGTACCATTTCTAAAACCAACTGTGGAATAGACAAGACCTACACCTTCCTCAGTGAAAGGGACTCAAAACCCCATATTTCCCGCAGAGGAATAGATCTGACTAGTAAGAATCTTAAAACCTATGTATTGATATATCTCTGTAAGGGAATCAAGTGTGTCTAGACTGGCATAAACATGGCAGCGAGAATCACCTCAAACCCACTATAAAATGGAATTTCAAAAACAAAACCAAAAAACGGGGAAATTCTTTACATTTCCTACAGGGTCTCTGATGAAACCTGGAATGAAACTATCTACAATGACAGCTGGATGTGGCATAAGGCTGGACACTTGGGACTGAGAGGATTGGTGAGATTGGGTGAGCAAATGCAGACCCTTTCAAGCAAAAATGCATGGCCCCCATTCCATGGGTCCCAACTCTCCATGTTGAAGGGAATATTACTACAGCTATAACATGTACGGGAAACCTAGAGAATGGACACACTGTGAATACAAAAGGTTTCTAAAACTCAACGCGTAGTCCCTCTCCTGGTGCTCCGGTTTGACTTTCCAACTGCTTTACTATCAATCTCCCTAGTTGGAGAGACAGCCCCTTTAACCTCCTGGTTCGCGCAGGTTGCCAATTTGGCAGAGGATGGAAGGGAAGAGGGAGAACCAATGAGAGAGTAGTTGTTAGGCATTTGGACGGGCACATGTCACTCTAATTTCCCGGGGGGAAGAAGAATTAACCAGAGTCTCAGCCACCCACCGGGAACCAGTATAGGTTCTGAACCAAAATTTTGGACTTGCGTACAGCTCACAAAAAACGAGGTGAAAAATGGAGCTCAGGGGCACAGCAATTCACAAACTGGCAGAGTAATAAAGGAAAACTATCGTCCAAAAATCAGTTGAGGGAAGGCAACGAGGTGGACTTGAAAGCGAGGCAGAATAGCAGGAAACAGATTTCAAGAGGTACGTTGGAATCGCCTTTAAAGCACAGGAAGAGGGGCACAACTTCGACAATGACGCACTTGGCCAAAAAGGGCATATGCGTTTTCTCCTGAATATATTCAGGATAATACGCATACGCTCTTTTTGGCCAAGCAAGCAAGCGGGCAATGCAAATCTGCACTACAAAGAAGTATCACATCCCACCGGTCAAAAGGGACATCCACAAAATGTGTAAAAATCAGAAAGGCAAGACACGCCCTGGAGAACAGGGAGCCTTGTTATGCTGATGGGTGGGATGTAAATTGCCAACTGCCTCACTGGAGGAGTGCATTGCGTTCCCTAAAACAAGTAAACAACAGAGCTACAGAGCCAAGGGCACTCCCAGTCTAGAGAATATACGTTGGGAAAACTGAAAATCAATAAGACACAGCCACCCCCAAATTTAGGGCTGCACTGCTTACAAGAACCTCAACTTGGGTACAACTTAAATATCCCAGGAAATATAAAAATGGTTCAAAAAGCTGTGGTACTTATGTACGATGGAATATCCCTCAGCCATGAAATCAATGTCATAAGACCAGGAGCAGCAAAGTGAGTGGATTCAGGTACGATGATTCTAAGTGAAATAAGTCACACAGAAAAAGAAACATCATAAGATTTCACTTATGAAGATCCTGTAAACATGGCTACACATGAACTGAGTTAGGAAATAAAAGAGAGTCTCACATTTAGAAAACACTCTTATGCCTGCTTAAGGGGAAAGGAGAGGTGGGGTGATGCATAAAACCAGAGTTTGATATAAGCACAGGTACCATTTCTAAAACCAACTGTGGAATAGACAAGACCTACACCTTCCTCATTGAAAGGGACTCAAAACCCCATATTTCCCGCAGAGGAATAGATCTGACTAGTAAGAATCTTAAAACCTATGTATTGATATATCTCTGTAAGGGAATCAAGTGTGTCTAGACTGGCATAAACATGGCAGCGAGAATCAGCTCAAACCCACTATAAAATGGAATTTCAAAAACAAAACCAAAAAACAGGGAAATTCTTTACATTTCCTACAGGGTCTCTGATGAAACCTGGAATGAAACTATCTACAATGACAGCTGGATGTGGCATAAGGCTGGACACTTGGGACTTAGAGGATTGGTGAGATTGGGTGAGCAAATGCAGACCCTGTAAAGCAAAAATGCATGGCCCCCATTCCATGGGTCCCAACTCTCCAGGCTGAAGGGAATATTAATACAGCTATAACACGTACGGGAAACCTAGAGAAAGGACACACTGTGAATACAAAAGGATTCTAAATCTCAACGCGTAGTCCCTCTCCTGGTGCTCCGGTTTCACTTTCCAACTGCTTTACTATCAATGTCACAACTTGGAGAGACAACCCCTTTAACCTCCTGGTTCGCACAGGTTGCCAATTTGGCAGAGGATGGAAGGGAAGAGGGAGAACCAATGAGAGAGTAGCTGTTAGGCATTTGGACGGGCACATGTCACTCTAATTTCCCGGCAGGAAGAAGAATTAACCAGAGTCTCAGCCACCCACTGGGAACCAGTATAGGTCCTGAACCAAAATTTTGGACTTGCGTACAGCTCACAAAAAACGAGTTGAAAAATGGAGCTCAGGGGCACAGCAATTCTCAAACTGTCAGAGTAATAAAGGAAAACTATCGTCCAAAAATCAGTTGAGGGAAGGCAACGAGGCGGACTTGAAAGCGAGGCAGAATAGCAGGAAACAGATTTCAAGAGGTACGTTGGAATCGCCTTTAAAGCACAGGAAGAGGGGCACAACTTCGACAATGACGCACTTGGCCAAAAAGGGCATATGCGTTTTCTCCTGAATATATTCAGGATAATACGCATACGCTCTTTTTGGCCAAGCAAGCAAGCGGGCAATGCAAATCTGCACTACAAAGAAGTATCACATCCCACCGTTCAAAAGGGACATCCACAAAATGTGTAAAAATCAGAAAGGCAAGACACGCCCTGGAGAACAGGGAGCCTTGTTATGCTGATGGGTGGGATGTAAATTGCCAACTGCCTCACTGGAGGAGTGCATTGCGTTCCCTAAAACAAGTAAACAACAGAGCTACAGAGCCAAGGGCACTCCCAGTCTAGAGAATATACGTTGGGAAAACTGAAAATCAATAAGACACAGCCACCCCCAAATTTAGGGCTGCACTGCTTACAAGAACCTCAACTTGGGTACAACTTAAATATCCCAGGAAATATAAAAATGGTTCAAAAAACTGTGGTACTTATGTACGATGGAATATCCCTCAGCCATGAAATCAATGTCATAAGACCAGGAGCAGCAAAGTGAGTGGATTCAGGTACGATGATTCTAAGTGAAATAAGTCACACAGAAAAAGAAACATCATAAGATTTCACTTATGAAGATCCTGTAAACATGGCTACACATGAACTGAGTTAGGAAAGAAAAGAGAGTCTCACATTTAGAAAACACTCTTATGCCTGCTTAAGAGGAAAGGAGAGGTGGGGTGATGCATAAAACCAGAGTTTGATATAAGCACAGGTACCATTTCTAAAACCAACTGTGGAATAGACAAGACCTACACCTTCCTCAGTGAAAGGGACTCAAAACCCCATATTTCCCGCAGAGGAATAGATCTGACTAGTAAGAATCTTAAAACCTATGTATTGATATATCTCTGTAAGGGAATCAAGTGTGTCTAGACTGGCATAAACATGGCAGCGAGAATCAGCTCAAACCCACTATAAAATGGAATTTCAAAAACAAAACCAAAAAACGGGGAAATTCTTTACATTTCCTACAGGGTCTCTGATGAAACCTGGAATGAAACTATCTACAATGACAGCTGGATGTGGCATAAGGCTGGACACTTGGGACTGAGAGGATTGGTGAGATTGGGTGAGCAAATGCAGACCCTTTAAAGCAAAAATGCATGGCCCCCATTCCATGGGTCCCAACTCTCCATGTTGAAGGGAATATTACTACAGCTATAACATGTACGGGAAACCTAGAGAATGGACACACTGTGAATACAAAAGGTTTCTAAAACTCAACGCGTAGTCCCTCTCCTGGTGCTCCGGTTTGACTTTCCAACTGCTTTACTATCAATCTCCCTAGTTGGAGAGACAGCCCCTTTAACCTCCTGGTTTGCGCAGGTTGCCAATTTGGCAGAGGATGGAAGGGAAGAGGGAGAACCAATGAGAGAGTAGTTGTTAGGCATTTGGACGGGCACATGTCACTCTAATTTCCCGGGGGGAAGAAGAATTAACCAGAGTCTCAGCCACCCACCGGGAACCAGTATAGGTCCTGAACCAAAATTTTGGACTTGCGTACAGCTCACAAAAAACGAGGTGAAAAATGGAGCTCAGGGGCACAGCAATTCACAAACTGGCAGAGTAATAAAGGACAACTATCGTCCAAAAATCTGTTGAGGGAAGGCAACGAGGCGGACTTGAAAGCGAGGCAGAATAGCAGGAAAAAGATTTCAAGAGGTACGTTGGAATCGCCTTTAAAGCACAGGAAGAGGGGCACAACTTCGACAATGACGCACTTGGCCAAAAAGCGTGTATGCGTTTTCTCCTGAATATATTCAGAGAAAACGCATACGCCCTTTTTGGCCAGCAAGCAAGCGGGCAATGCAAATCTGCACTACAAAGAAGTATCACTTCCCACCGGTGAAAAGGGACATCCACAAAATGTGTTAAAACCAGAAAGGCAAGACAGGCCCTGGAGAATAGGGAGCCTTGTTATGCTGATGGGCGGGATGTAAATTGTCAACTGCCTCACTGGAGGAGTGCATTGCGTTCCCTACAACAAGTAAACAACAGAGCTACAGAGCCAAGGGCACTCCCAGTCTAGAGAATATACGTTGGGAAAACTGAAAATCAATAAGACACAGCCACCCCCAAATTTAGGGCTGCACTGCTTACGAGAACCTCAACATGGGTACAACTTAAATATCCCAGGAAATATAAAAATGGTTCAAAAAACTGTGGTACTTATGTACGATGGAATATCCCTCAGCCTTGAAATCAATGTCATAAGACCAGGAGCAGCAAAGTGAGTGGATTCAGGTACGATGATTCTAAGTGAAATAAGTCACACAGAAATAGAAACTTATCGTAAGATTTCACTTATGAAGAGCCTGTAAACATGGCTACACATGAACTGAGTTAGGAAAGAGAAGAGAGTCTCACATTTAGAAAACACTCTTATGCCTGCTTAAGGGGAAAGGAGAGGTGGAGTGATGCATAAAACCAGAGTTTGATATAAGCACAGGTACCATTTCTAAAACGAACTGTGGAATAGACAAGACCTACACCTTCCTCAGTGAAAGGGACTCAAAACCCCATATTTCCCGCAGAGGAATAGATCTGACTAGTAAGAATCTTAAAACCTATGTATTTATATGTCTCTGTAAGGGAATCAAGTGTGTCTAGACTGGCATAAACATGGCAGCGAGAATCAGCTTAAACCCACTATAAAAAGGAATTTCAAAAACAAAACCAAAAAACAGGGAAATTCTTTACATTTCCTTCAGGGTCTCTGATGAAACCTGGAATGACCCTATCTACAATGACAGCTGGATGTGACATAAGGCTGGACACTTGGGACTTAGAGGATAGGTGAGATTGGGTGAGCAAATGCAGACACTGTAAAGCAAAAATGCATGGCCCCCATTCCATGGGTCCCAACTCTCCAGGCTGAAGGGAATATTAATACAGCTATAACACGTACGGGAAACCTAGAGAAAGGACACACTGTGAATACAAAAGGATTCTAAATCTCAACGCGTAGTCCCTCTCCTGGTGCTCCGGTTTCACTTTCCAACTGCTTTCCTATCAATGTCACAACTTGGAGAGACAACCCCTTTAACCTCCTGGTTCGCACAGGTTGCCAATTTGGCAGAGGATGGAAGGGAAGAGGGAGAACCAATGAGAGAGTAGCTGTTAGGCATTTGGACGGGCACATGTCACTCTAATTTCCCGGCAGGAAGAAGAATTAACCAGAGTCTCAGCCACCCACTGGGAACCAGTATAGGTCCTGAACCAAAATTTTGGACTTGCGTACAGCTCACAAAAAACGAGTTGAAAAATGGAGCTCAGGGGCACAGCAATTCACAAACTGGCAGAGTAATAAAGGAAAACTATCGTCCAAAAATCAGTTGAGGGAAGGCAACGAGGCGGACTTGAAAGCGAGGCAGAATAGCAGGAAACAGATTTCAAGAGGTACGTTGGAATCGCCTTTAAAGCACAGGAAGAGGGGCACAACTTCGACAATGACGCACTTGGCCAAAAAGGGCATATGCGTTTTCTCCTGAATATATTCAGGATAATACGCATACGCTCTTTTTGGCCAAGCAAGCAAGCGGGCAATGCAAATCTGCACTACAAAGAAGTATCACATCCCACCGGTCAAAAGGGACATCCACAAAATGTGTAAAAATCAGAAAGGCAAGACACGCCCTGGAGAACAGGGAGCCTTGTCATGCTGATGGGTGGGATGTAAATTGCCAACTGCCTCACTGGAGGAGTGATTGCGTTCCCTAAAACAAGTAAACAACAGAGCTACAGAGCCAAGGGCACTCCCAGTCTAGAGAATATACGTTGGGAAAACTGAAAATCAATAAGACACAGCCACCCCCAAATTTAGGGCTGCACTGCTTACAAGAACCTCAACTTGGGTACAACTTAAATATCCCAGGAAATACAAAAATGGTTCAAAAAACTGTGGTACTTATGTACGATGGAATATCCCTCAGCCATGAAATCAATGTCATAAGACCAGGAGCAGCAAAGTGAGTGGATTCAGGTACGATGATTCTAAGTGAAATAAGTCACACAGAAAAAGAAACATCATAAGATTTCACTTATGAAAATCCTGTAAACATGGCTACACATGAACTGAGTTAGGAAAGAAAACAGAGTCTCACATTTAGAAAACACTCTTATGCCTGCTTAAGGGGAAAGGAGAGGTGGGGTGATGCATAAAACCAGAGTTTGATATAAGCACAGGTACCATTTCTAAAACCAACTGTGGAATAGACAAGACCTACACCTTCCTCAGTGAAAGGGACTCAAAACCCCATATTTCCCGCAGAGGAATAGATCTGACTAGTAAGAATCTTAAAACCTATGTATTGATATATCTCTTTAAGGGAATCAAGTGTGTCTAGACTGGCATAAACATGGCAGCGAGAATCAGCTCAAACCCACTATAAAATGGAATTTCAAAAACAAAACCAAAAAACGGGGAAATTCTTAACATTTCCTACAGGGTCTCTGATGAAACCTGGAATGAAACTATGTACAATGACAGCTGGATGTGGCATAAGGCTGGACACTTGGGACTGAGAGGATTGGTGAGATTGGGTGAGCAAATGCAGACCCTTTAAAGCAAAAATGCATGGCCCCCATTCCATGGGTCCCAACTCTCCATGTTGAAGGGAATATTACTACAGCTATAACATGTACGGGAAACCTAGAGAATGGACACACTGTGAATACAAAAGGTTTCTAAAACTCAACGCGTAGTCCCTCTCCTGGTGCTCCGGTTTGACTTTCCAACTGCTTTACTATCAATCTCCCTAGTTGGAGAGACAACCCCTTTAACCTCCTGGTTCGCACAGGTTGCCAATTTGGCAGAGGATGGAAGGGAAGAGGGAGAACCAATGAGAGAGTAGCTGTTAGGCATTTGGACGGGCACATGTCACTCTAATTTCCCGGCAGGAAGAAGAATTAACCAGAGTCTCAGCCACCCACTGGGAACCAGTATAGGTCCTGAACCAAAATTTTGGACTTGCGTACAGCTCACAAAAAACGAGTTGAAAAATGGAGCTCAGGGGCACAGCAATTCACAAACTGGCAGAGTAATAAAGGAAAACTATCGTCCAAAAATCAGTTGAGGGAAGGCAACGAGGCGGACTTGAAAGCGAGGCAGAATAGCAGGAAACAGATTTCAAGAGGTACGTTGGAATCGCCTTTAAAGCACAGGAAGAGGGGCACAACTTCGACAATGACGCACTTGGCCAAAAAGGGCATATGCGTTTTCTCCTGAATATATTCAGGATAATACGCATACGCTCTTTTTGGCCAAGCAAGCAAGCGGGCAATGCAAATCTGCACTACAAAGAAGTATCACATCCCACCGGTCAAAAGGGACATCCACAAAATGTGTAAAAATCAGAAAGGCAAGACACGCCCTGGAGAACAGGGAGCCTTGTTATGCTGATGGGTGGGATGTAAATTGCCAACTGCCTCACTGGAGGAGTGCATTGCGTTCCCTAAAACAATTAAACAACAGAGCTACAGAGCCAAGGGCACTCCCAGTCTAGAGAATATACGTTGGGAAAACTGAAAATCAATAAGACACAGCCACCCCCAAATTTAGGGCTGCACTGCTTACAAGAACCTCAACTTGGGTACAACTTAAATATCCCAGGAAATATAAAAATGGTTCAAAAAACTGTGGTACTTATGTACGATGGAATATCCCTCAGCCATGAAATCAATGTCATAAGACCAGGAGCAGCAAAGTGAGTGGATTCAGGTACGATGATTCTAAGTGAAATAAGTCACACAAAAAAAGAAACATCATAAGATATCACTTATGAAGATCCTGTAAACATGGCTACACATGAACTGAGTTAGGAAAGAAAAGAGAGTCTCACATTTAGAAAACACTCTTATGCCTGCTTAAGGGGAAAGGAGAGGTGGGGTGATGCATAAAACCAGAGTTTGATATAAGCACAGGTACCATTTCTAAAACCAACTGTGGAATAGACAAGACCTACACCTTCCTCAGTGAAAGGGACTCAAAACCCCATATTTCCCGCAGAGGAATAGATCTGACTAGTAAGAATCTTAAAACCTATGTATTGATATATCTCTGTAAGGGAATCAAGTGTGTCTAGACTGGCATAAACATGGCTGCGAGAATCAGCTCAAACCCACTATAAAATGGAATTTCAAAAACAAAACCAAAAAACGGGGAAATTCTTTACATTTCCTACAGGGTCTCTGATGAAACCTGGAATGAAACTAACTACAATGACAGCTGGATGTGGCATAAGGCTGGACACTTGGGACTGAGAGGATTGGTGAGATTGGGTGAGCAAATGCAGACCCTTTAAAGCAAAAATGCATGGCCCCCATTCCATGGGTCCCAACTCTCCATGTTGAAGGGAATATTACTACAGCTATAACATGTACGGGAAACCTAGAGAATGGACACACTGTGAATACAAAAGGTTTCTAAAACTCAACGCGTAGTCCCTCTCCTGGTGCTCCGGTTTGACTTTCCAACTGCTTTACTATCAATCTCCCTAGTTGGAGAGACAGCCCCTTTAACCTCCTGGTTCGCGCAGGTTGCCAATTTGGCAGAGGATGGAAGGGAAGAGGGAGAACCAATGAGAGAGTAGTTGTTAGGCATTTGGACGGGCACATGTCACTCTAATTTCCCGGGGGGAAGAAGAATTAACCAGAGTCTCAGCCACCCACCGGGAACCAGTATAGGTCCTGAACCAAAATTTTGGACTTGCGTACAGCTCACAAAAAACGAGGTGAAAAATGGAGCTCAGGGGCACAGCAATTCACAAACTGGCAGAGTAATAAAGGACAACTATCGTCCAAAAATCTGTTGAGGGAAGGCAACGAGGCGGACTTGAAAGCGAGGCAGAATAGCAGGAAACAGATTTCAAGAGGTACGTTGGAATCGCCTTTAAAGCACAGGAAGAGGGGCACAACTTCGACAATGACGCACTTGGCCAAAAAGCGCGTATGCGTTTTCTCCTGAATATATTCAGAGAAAACGCATACGCCCTTTTTGGCCAGCAAGCAAGCGGGCAATGCAAATCTGCACTACAAAGAAGTATCACTTCCCACCGGTGAAAAGGGACATCCACAAAATGTGTTAAAACCAGAAAGGCAAGACAGGCCCTGGAGAATAGGGAGCCTTGTTATGCTGATGGGCGGGATGTAAATTGTCAACTGCCTCACTGGAGGAGTGCATTGCGTTCCCTAAAACAAGTAAACAACAGAGCTACAGAGCCAAGGGCACTCCCAGTCTAGAGAATATACGTTGGGAAAACTGAAAATCAATAAGACACAGCCACCCCCAAATTTAGGGCTGCACTGCTTACGAGAACCTCAACTTGGGTACAACTTAAATATCCCAGGAAATATAAAAATGGTTCAAAAAACTGTGGTACTTATGTACGATGGAATATCCCTCAGCCTTGAAATCAATGTCATAAGACCAGGAGCAGCAAAGTGAGTGGATTCAGGTACGATGATTCTAAGTGAAATAAGTCACACAGAAAAAGAAACTTATCGTAAGATTTCACTTATGAAGAGCCTGTAAACATGGCTACACATGAACTGAGTTAGGAAAGAGAAGAGAGTCTCACATTTAGAAAACACTCTTATGCCTGCTTAAGGGGAAAGGAGAGGTGGAGTGATGCATAAAACCAGAGTTTGATATAAGCACAGGTACCATTTCTAAAACGAACTGTGGAATAGACAAGACCTACACCTTCCTCAGTGAAAGGGACTCAAAACCCCATATTTCCCGCAGAGGAATAGATCTGACTAGTAAGAATCTTAAAACCTATGTATTTATATGTCTCTGTAAGGGAATCAAGTGTGTCTAGACTGGCATAAACATGGCAGCGAGAATCAGCTTAAACCCACTATAAAAAGGAATTTCAAAAACAAAACCAAAAAACAGGGAAATTCTTTACATTTCCTTCAGGGTCTCTGATGAAACCTGGAATGACCCTATCTACAATGACAGCTGGATGTGACATAAGGCTGGACACTTGGGACTTAGAGGATTGGTGAGATTGGGTGAGCAAATGCAGACCCTGTAAAGCAAAAATGCATGGCCCCCATTCCATGGGTCCCAACTCTCCAGGCTGAAGGGAATATTAATACAGCTATAACATGTACGGGAAACCTAGAGAAAGGACACACTGTGAATACAAAAGGATTCTAAAAGTCAACGCGTAGTCCCTCTCCTGGTGCTCCGGTTTCACTTTCCAACTGCTTTACTATCAATCTCCCAACTTGGAGAGACAACACCTTTAACCACCTGGTTCGCACAGGTTGCCAATTTGGCAGAGGATGGAAGGGAAGAGGGAGAACCAATGAGAGAGTAGTTGTTAGGCATTTGGACGGGCACATGTCACTCTAATTTCCCGGCAGGAAGAAGAATTAACCAGAGTCTCAGCCACCCACCGGGAACCAGTAGAGGTCCTGAACCAAAATTTTGGACTTGCGTACAGCTCACAAAAAACGAGTTGAAAAATGGAGCTCAGGGGCACAGCAATTCACAAACTGGCAGAGTAATAAAGGAAAAATTTGGTCCAAAAATCTGTTGAGGGAAGGCAACGAGGCAGACTTGAAAGCGAGGCAGAATAGCAGGAAACAGATTTCAAGAGGTACGTTGGAATTGCCTTTAAAGCACTGGAAGAGGGGCACAACTTCGACAATGACGCACTAGGCCAAAAAGGGCGTATGCGTTTTCTCCTGAATATATTCAGGAGAAAACGCATACGCTCTTTTTGGCAGCAAGCAAGCGGGCAATGCAAATCTGCACTACAAAGAAGTATCACATCCCACCGGTCAAAAGGGACATCCACAAAATGTGTAAAAATCAGAAAGGCAAGACACGCCCTGGAGAACAGGGAGCCTTGTAATGCTGATGGGCGGGATGTAAATTGCCAACTGCCTCACTGGAGGAGTGCATTGCATTCCCTAAAACAAGTAAACAACAGAGCTACAGAGCCAAGGGCACTCCCAGTCTAGAGAATATACGTTGGGAAAACTGAAAATCAATAAGACAGAGCCACCCCCAAATTTAGGGCTGCACTGCTTACAAGAACCTCAACTTGGGTACAACTTAAATATCCCAGGAAATATAAAAATGGTTCAAAAAACTGTGGTACTTATGTACGATGCAATATCCCACAGCCATGAAATGAATTTCATAAGACCAGGAGCAGCAAAGTGAGTGGATTCAGGTACGATGATTCTAAGTGAAATAAGTCACACAGAAAAAGAAACATCATAAGATTTCACTTATGAAGATCCTGTAAACATGGCTACACATGAACTGAGTTAGGAAAGAAAACAGAGTCTCACATTTAGAAAACACTCTTACGCCTGCTTAAGGGGAAAGGAGAGGTGGGGTGATGCATAAAACCAGAGTTTGATATAAGCACAGGTAACATTTCTAAAACCAACTGTGGAATAGACAAGACCTACACCTTCCTCAGTGAAAGGGACTCAAAACCCCATATTTCCCGCAGAGGAATAGATCTGACTAGTAAGAATCTTAAAACCTATGTATTGATATGTCTCTGTAAGGGAATCAAGTGTGTCTAGACTGGCATAAACATGGCAGCGAGAATCAGCTCAAACCCACTATAGAAAGGAATTTCAAAAACAAAACAAAAAAACAGGGAAATTCTTTACATTTCCTTCAGGGTCTCTGATGAAACCTGGAATGACCCTATCTACAATGACAGCTGGATGTGGCATAAGGCTGGACACTTGGGGCTGAGAGGATTGGTGAGATTGGGTGAGCAAATGCAGACCCTGTAAAGCAAAAATGCATGGCCCCCATTCCATGGGTCCCAACTCTCCAGGTTGAAGGGAATATTAATACAGTTATAACATGTACGGGAAACCTAGAGAATGGACACACTGTGAATACAAAAGGATTCTAAAACTCAACGAGTAGTCCCTCTCCTGGTGCTCCGGTTTGACTTTCCAACTGCTTTACTATCAATCTCCCAACTTGGAGAGACAAACCCTTTAACCTCCTGGTTCGCACAGGTTGCCAATTTGGCAGAGGATGGAAGGGAAGAGGGAGAACCAATGAGAGAGTAGCTGTTAGGCATTTGGACGGGCACATGTCACTCTAATTTCCCGGCAGGAAGAAGAATTAACCAGAGTCTCAGCCACCCACCGAGAACCAGTATAGGTCCTGAACCAAAATTTTGGACTTGCGTACAGCTCACAAAAAACGAGTTGAAACATTGAGCTCAGGGGCATAGCAATTCACAAACCGGCAGAGTAATAAAGGACAACTATCGTCCAAAAATCTGTTGAGGGAAGGCAACGAGGCGGACTTGAAAGCGAGGCAGAATAGCAGGAAACAGATTTCAAGAGGTACGTTGGAATCTCCTTTAAAGCACAGGAAGAGGGGCACAACTTCGACAATGACGCACTTGGCCAAAAAGCGCGTATGCGTTTTCTCCTGAATATATTCAGAGAAAACGCATACGCCCTTTTTGGCCAGCAAGCAAGCGGGCAATGCAAATCTGCACTACAAAGAAGTATCACTTCCCACCGGTGAAAAGGGACATCCACAAAATGTGTTAAAACCAGAAAGGCAAGACAGGCCCTGGAGAATAGGGAGCCTTGTTATGCTGATGGGCGGGATGTAAATTGTCAACTGCCTCACTGGAGGAGTGCATTGCGTTCCCTAAAACAAGTAAACAACAGAGCTACAGAGCCAAGGGCACTTCCAGTCTAGGGAATATACCTTGGGAAAACTGAAAATCAATAAGACAGAGCCACCCCCAAATTTAGGGCTGCACTGCTTACAAGAACCTCAACTTGGGTGCACCTTAAATATCCCAGGAAATATAAAATTGGTTCAAAAAACTGTGGTATTTATGTACGATGGAATATCCCTCAGCCATGTAATCAATGACATAAGACCAGGAGCAGCACAGTGAGTGGATTCAGGTACGATGATTCTAAGTGAAATAAGTCACACAGAAAAAGAAACTTATCATAAGATATCACTTATGAAGATCCTGTAAACATGGCTACACATGAACTGAGTTAGGAAAGAGAACAGAGTCTCTCATTTAGAAAACACTCTTATGCCTGCTTAAGGGGAAAGGAGAGGTGGGGTATGCATAAAACCAGAGTTTGATATAAGCACAGGTACCATTTCTAAAACCAACTGTGGAATAGACAAGACCTACACCTTCCTCAGTGAAAGGGACACAAAACCCCATATTTCCCGCAGAGGAAAAGATCTGACTAGTAAGAATCTTAAAACCTATGTATTGATATGTCTCTGTAAGGGAATCAAGTGTGTCTAGACTGGCATAAACATGGAAGCGAGAATCAGCTCAAACCCACTATAAAAAGGAATTTCAAAAACAAAACCAAAAAAACAGGGAAATTCTTTACATTTCCTTCAGGGTCTCTGATGAAACCTGGAATGACCCTATCTACAATGACAGCTGGATGTGGCATAAGGCTGGACACTTGGGACTGAGAGGATTGGTGAGATTGGGTGAGCAAATGCAGACCCTTTAAAGCAAAAATGCA
Source organism: Mesoplodon bidens (assembly GCF_964165515.1). NCBI lineage: Eukaryota > Metazoa > Chordata > Mammalia > Artiodactyla > Ziphiidae > Mesoplodon > Mesoplodon bidens. Next base: position 171,561 of record NW_027671506.1, read on the forward strand.
TGGCCCCCATTCCATGGGTCCCAACTCTCCATGTTGAAGGGAATATTACTACAGCTATAACATGTACGGGAAACCTAGAGAATGGACACCCTGTGAATACAAAAGGTTTCTAAAACTCAACGAGTAGTCCCTCTCCTGGTGCTCCGGTTTGACTTTCCAACTGCTTTCCTATCAACCTCCCAACTTGGAGAGACAACCCCTTTAACCTCCTCGTTCGCACAGGTTCCCAATTTGGCAGAGGATGGAAGGGAAGAGGGAGAACCAATGAGAGAGTAGCTGTTAGGCATTTGGACGGGCACATGTCACTCTAGTTTCACGGCAGGAAGAAGAATTAACCAGAGTCTCAGCCCCCCAAAGGGAACCAGTATAGGTCCTGAACCAAAATTTTGGACTTGCGTACAGCTCACAAAAAACGAGTTGAAAAATTGAGCTCAGGGGCACAGCAATTCACAAACTGGCAGAGTAATAAAGGACAACTGTCGTCCAAAAATCTGTTGAGGGAAGGCAACGAGGCGGACTTGAAAGCGAGGCAGAATAGCAGGAAACAGATTTCAAGAGGTACGTTGGAATCGCCTTTAAAGCACAGGAAGTGTGGCACAATTTGGACAATGACGCACTTGGCCAAAAAGGGCGTATGCCTTTTCTCCTGAATATATTCAGGAGAAAACGCATACGCCCTTTTTGGCCAAGCAAGCAAGCGGGCAATGCAAATCTGCACTACAAAGAAGTATCACTTCCCACCTGTCAAAAGGGACATCCACAAAATGTGTAAAAACCAGAAAGGCAAGACTGGCCCTGGAGAACAGAGAGCCTTGTTATACTGATGGGCGGGATGTTAATTGCCAACTGCCTCACTGGAGGAGTGCATTGCGTTCCCTAAAACAAGTAAACAACAGAGCTACAGAGCCAAGGGCACTTCCAGTCTAGGGAATATACCTGGGGAAAACTGAAAATCAATAAGACAGAGCCACCCCCAAATTTAGGGCTGCACTGCTTACAAGAACCTCAACTTGGGTACAACTTAAATATCCCAGGAAATATAAAAATGGTTCAAAAAACTGTGGTACTTATGTACGATGCAATATCCCACAGCCATGAAATGAATTTCATAAGATCAGGAGCAGCAAAGTGAGTGGATTCAGGTACGATGATTCTAAGTGAAATAAGTCACACAGAAAAAGAAACATCATAAGATTTCACTTATGAAGATCCTGTAAACATGGCTACACATGAACTGAGTTAGGAAAGAAAACAGAGTCTCACATTTAGAAAACACTCTTACGCCTGCTTAAGGGGAAAGGAGAGGTGGGGTGATGCATAAAACCAAAGTTTGATATAAGCACAGGTACCATTTCTAAAACCAACTGTGGAATAGACAGACCTACACCTTCCTCAGTGAAAGGGACTCAAAACCCCATATTTCCCGCAGAGGAATAGATCTGACTAGTAAGAATCTTAAAACCTATGTATTGATATGTCTCTGTAAGGGAATCAAGTGTGTCTAGACTGGCATAAACATGGCAGCGAGAATCAGCTCAAACCCACTATAAAAAGGAATTTCAAAAACAAAACCAAAAAACAGGGAAATTCTTTCCATTTCCTTCAGGGTCTCTGATGAAACCTGGAATGACCCTATCTACAATGACAGCTGGATGTGACATAAGGCTGGACACTTCGGACTGAGAGGATTGGTGAGATTGGGTGAGCAAATGCAGACCCTGTAAAGCAAAAATGCAAGGCCCCCATTACATGGGTCCCAACTCTCCAGGTTGAAGCAATATTAATACAGTTATAACATGTACGGGAAACTTAGAGAATGGACACACTGTGAATACAAAAGGATTCTAAAACTCAACGAGTAGTCCCTCTCCTGGTGTTCCGGTTTGACTTTCCAACTGCTTTACTATCAATCTCCCTAGTTGGAGAGACAGCCCCTTTAACCTCCTGGTTCGCGCAGGTTGCCAATTTGGCAGAGGATGGAAGGGAAGAGGGAGAACCAATGAGAGAGTAGTTGTTAGGCATTTGGACGGGCACATGTCACTCTAATTTCCCGGGGGGAAGAAGAATTAACCAGAGTCTCAGCCACCCACCGGGAACCAGTATAGGTCCTGAACCAAAATTTTGGACTTGCGTACAGCTCACAAAAAACGAGGTGAAAAATGGAGCTCAGGGGCACAGCAATTCACAAACTGGCAGAGTAATAAAGACAACTATCGTCCAAAAATCTGTTGAGGGAAGGCAACGAGGCGGACTTGAAAGCGAGGCAGAATAGCAGGAAACAGATTTCAAGAGGTACGTTGGAATCGCCTTTAAAGCACAGGAAGAGGGGCACAACTTCGACAATGACGCACTTGGCCAAAAAGCGCGTATGCGTTTTCTCCTGAATATATTCAGAGAAAACGCATACGCCCTTTTTGGCCAGAAAGCAAGCGGGCAATGCAAATCTGCACTACAAAGAAGTATCACTTCCCACTGGTGAAAAGGGACATCCACAAAATGTGTTAAAACCAGAAAGGCAAGACAGGCCCTGGAGAATAGGGAGCCTTGTTATGCTGATGGGCGGGATGTAAATTGTCAACTGCCTCACTGGAGGAGTGCATTGCGTTCCCTAAAACAAGTAAACAACAGAGCTACAGAGCCAAGGGCACTCCCAGTCTGGAGAATATACGTAGGGAAAACTGAAAATCAATAAGACACAGCCACCCCCAAATTTAGGGCTGCACTGCTTACGAGAACCTCAACTTGGGTACAACTTAAATATCCCAGGAAATATAAAAATGGTTCAAAAAACTGTGGTACTTATGTACGATGGAATATCCCTCAGCCTTGAAATCAATGTCATAAGACCAGGAGCAGCAAAGTGAGTGGATTCAGGTACGATGATTCTAAGTGAAATAAGTCACACAGAAAAAGAAACTTATCGTAAGATTTCACTTATGAAGATCCTGTAAACATGGCTACACATGAACTGAGTTAGGAAAGAGAAGATAGTCTCACATTTAGAAAACACTCTTATGCCTGCTTAAGGGGAAAGGAGAGGTGGAGTGATGCATAAAACCAGAGTTTGATATAAGCACAGGTACCATTTCTAAAACGAACTGTGGAATAGACAAGACCTACACCTTCCTCATTGAAAGGGACTCAAAACCCCATATTTCCCGCAGAGGAATAGATCTGACTAGTAAGAATCTTAAAACCTATGTATTTATATGTCTCTGTAAGGTAATCAAGTGTGTCTAGACTGGCATAAACATGGCAGCGAGAATCAGCTTAAACCCACTATAAAAAGGAATTTCAAAAACAAAACCAAAAAACAGGGAAATTCTTTACATTTCCTTCAGGGTCTCTGATGAAACCTGGAATGACCCTATCTACAATGACAGCTGGATGTGACATAAGGCTGGACACTTGGGACTTAGAGGATTGGTGAGATTGGGTGAGCAAATGCAGACCCTGTAAAGCAAAAATGCATGGCCCCCATTCCATGGGTCCCAACTCTCCAGGCTGAAGGGAATATTAATACAGCTATAACATGTACGGGAAACCTAGAGAAAGGACACACTGTGAATACAAAAGGATTCTAAAACTCAACGATGAGTCCCTCTCCTGGTGCTCCGGTTTCACTTTCCAACTGCTTTACTATCAATCTCCCAACTTGGAGAGACAACACCTTTAACCACCTGGTTCGCACAGGTTGCCAATTTGGCAGAGGATGGAAGGGAACAGGGAGAACCAATGAGAGAGTAGGTGTTAGGCATTTGGACGGGCACATGTCACTCTAATTTACCGGCAGGAAGAAGAATTAACCAGAGTCTCAGCCACCCCCCGGGAACCAGTATAGGTCCTGAACCAAAATTTTGGACTTGCGTACAGCTCACAAAAAACGAGTTGAAAAATGGAGCTCAGGGGCACAGCAATTCACAAACTGGCAGAGTAATAAAGGACAACTATCGATCAAAAATCTGTTGAGGGAAGGCAACGAGGCGGACTTGAAAGCCAGGCAGAATAGCAGGAAACAGATTTCAAGAGGTACGTTGGAATCGCCTTTAAAGCACAGGAAGAGGGGCACAACTTCGACAATGACGCACTTGGCCAAAAAGGGCGTATGTGTTTTCTCCTGAATATATTCAGGAGAAAACGCATACGCCCTTTTTGGCCAAGCAAGCAAGCGGGCAATGCAAATCTGCACTACAAAGAAGTATCACACCCCACCGGTCAAAAGGGACATCCACAAAATGTGTAAAAATCAGAAAGGCAAGACACGCCCTGGAGAACAGGGAGCCTTGTTATGCTGATGGGCGTGATGTAAATTGCCAACTGCCTCACTGGAGGATTGCATTGCGTTCCCTAAAACAAGTAAACAACAGAGCTACAGAGCCAAGGGCACTTCCAGTCTAGGGAATATACCTTGGGAAAACTTTAAATCATTAAGAGAGAGTCACCCCCAAATTTAGGGCTGCACTGCTTACAAGAACCTCCACTTGGGTACACCTTAAATATCCCAGGAAATATAAAAATGGTTGAAAAAACTATGGTATTTATGTACGATGGAATATCCCTCAGCCATGAAATCTATGTCATAAGACCAGGAGCAGCAAAGTAGGTGGATTCAGGTACGATGATTCTAAGTGAAATAAGTCACACAGAAAAAGAAACTTATCATAACATATCACTTATGAAGATCCTGTAAACATGGCTACACATGAACTGAGTTAGGAAAGAGAATAGAGTCTCACATTTAGAAAACACTCTTTTGCCTGCTTAAGGGGAAATGAGAGGTGCGGTGATGCATAAAACCTGTGTTTGATATAAACACAGGTACCATTTCTAAAACCAACTGTGGAATAGACAAGACCTACACCTTCCTCAGTGAAAGGGACTCAAAACCCCATATTTCCCGCAGAAGAATAGATCTGACTAGTACGAATCTTAAAACCTATGTATTGATATGTCTCTGTAAGGGAATCAAGTGTGTCTAGACTGGCATAAACATGGCAGCGAGAATCAGCTCAAACCCACTATAAAAAGGAATTTCAAAAACAAAACCAAAAAACACGGAAATTCTTTCCATTTCCTTCAGGGTCTCTGATGAAACCTGGAATGACCCTATCTACAATGACAGCTGGATGTGACATAAGGCTGGACACTTGGGACTGAGAGGATTGGTGAGATTGGGTGAGAAAATGCAGACCCTGTAAAGCAAAAATGCATGGCCCCCATTCCATGGGTCCCAACTCTCCAGGTTGAAGGTAATACTAATACAGTTATAACATGTACGGGAAACCTAGAGAATGGACACACTGTGAATACAAAAGGATTCTAAAACTCAACGAGTAGTCCCTCTCCTGGTTCTCCGGTTTGACTTTCCAACTGCTTTACTATCAATCTCCCAACTTGGAGAGACAACCCCTTTAACCTCCTGGTTCACACAGGTTGCCAATTTGGCAGAGGATGGAAGGGAAGAGGGAGAACCAAGGAGAGAGTAGCTGTTAGGCATTTGGACGGGCACATGTCACTCTAATTTCCCGGCAGGAAGAAGAATTAACCAGAGTCTCAGCCACCCACCGGGAACCAGTATAGGTCCTGAACCAAAATTTTGGACTTGCGTACAGTTCACAAAAATCGAGTTGAAAAATGGAGCTCAGGGGCACAGCAATTCACAAACTGGCAGAGTAATAAAGACAACTATCGTCCAAAAATCTGTTGAGGGAAGGCAACGAGGCGGACTTGAAAGCGAGGCAGAATAGCAGGAAACAGATTTCAAGAGGTACGTTGGAATCGCCTTTAAAGCAAAGGAAGAGGGGCACAACTTCGACAATGATGCACTTGGCCAAAAAGGGCGTATGCGTTTTCTCCTGAAAAACGCATACGCCCTTTTTGGCCAAGCAAGCAAGCGGGCAATGCAAATCTGCACTACAAAGAAGTATCATTTCCCACCGGTCAAAAGGGACATCCACAAATGTGTAAAAACTAGAAAGGCAAGACAGGCCCTGGAGAACAGGGAGCCTTGTTATGCTGATGGTCGGGATGTAAATTGCCTACTGCCTCACTGGAGGAGTGCATTGCGTTCCCTAAAACAAGTAAACAACAGAGCTACAGAGCCAAGGGCACTTCCAGTCTAGGGAATATACCTGGGAAAACTGAAAATCATTAAGACAGAGCCACCCCAAATTTAGGGCTGCACTGCTTACAAGAACCTCCACTTGGGTACACCTTAAATATCCCAGGAAATATAAAAATGGTTCAAAAAACTATGGTATTTATGTACGATGAAATATCCCTCAGCCATGAAATCTATGTCATAAAACCAGGAGCAGCAAAGTAGGTGGATTCAGGTACGATGATTCTAAGTGAAATAAGTCACACAGAAAAAGAAACTTATCATAAGATATCACTTATGAAGATCCTGTAAACATGGCTACACATGAACTGAGTTAGGAAAGAGAACAGTGTCTCACATTTAGAAAACACTCTTTTGCCTGCTTAAGGGGAAAGGAGAGGTGGGGTGATGCATAAAACCAGAGTTTGATATAAGCACAGGTACCATTTCTAAAACCAACTGTGGAATAGACAAGACCTACACCTTCCTCAGTGAAAGGGACTCAAAACCCCATATTTCCCACAGAGGAATAGATCTGACTAGTACGAATCTTAAAACCTATGTATTGATATGTCTCTGTAAGGGAATCAAGTGTGTCTAGACTGGCATAAACATGGCAGCGAGAATCAGCTCAAACACACTATAAAAAGGAATTTCAAAAACAAAACCAAAAAACAGGGAAATTCTTTCCATTTCCTTCAGGGTCTCTGATGAAACCTGGAATGACCGTATCTACAATGACAGCTGGATGTGACATAAGGCTGGACACTTGGGACTGAGAGGATTGGTGAGATTGGGTGAGCAAATGCAGACCCTATAAAGCAAAAATGCATGGTCCCCATTCCATGGGTCCCAACTCTCCAGGTTGAAGGGAATATTAATACAGTTATAACATGTACGGGAATCCTAGAGAATGGACACACTGTGAATACAAAAGGATTCTAAAACTCAACGAGTAGTCCCTCTCCTGGTGCTCCGGTTTGACTTTCCAACTGCTTTACTATCAAACTCCCAACTTGGAGAGACAACCCCTTTAACCTCCTGGTTCGCACAGGTTGCCAATTTGGCAGAGGATGGAAGGGAGGAGGGAGAACCAATGAGAGAGTAGCTGTTAGGCATTTGGACGGGAATATGTCACTCTAATTTCCCGGCAGGAAGAAGAATTAACCATAGTCTCAGCCACCCACCGGGAACCAGTAAAGGTCTTGAACCAAAATTTTGGACTTGCGTACAGCTCACAAAAAACGAGTTGAAAAATGGAGCTCAGGGGCACAGCAATTCACAAACTGGCAGAGTAATAAAGGACAACTATCGTCCAAAAATCTGTTGAGGGAAGGCAACGAGGCGGACTTGCAAGCGAGGCAGAATAGCAGGAAACAGATTTCAAGAGGTACGTTGGAATCGCCTTTAAAGCACAGGAAGAGGGGCACAACATCGACAATGACGCACTTGGCCAAAAAGGGCGTATGCGTATTCTCCTGAATATATTCAGGAGAAAACGCATACGCCCTTTTTGGCCAAACAAGCAAGCGGGCAATGCAAATCTGCACTACAAAGAAGTATCATTTCCCAACGGTCAAAAGGGACATCCACAAATGTGTAAAAACTAGAAAGGCAAGACAGGCCCTGGAGAACAGGGAGCCTTGTTATGCTGATGGGCGGGATGTAAATTGCCAACTGCCTCACTGGAGGATTGCATTGCGTTCCCTAAAACAAGTAAACCACAGAGCTACAGAGCCAAGGGCACTTCCAGTCTAGGGAATATACCTTGGGAAAACTGAAATTCATTAAGACAGAGCCACCCCCAAATTTAGGGCTGCACTGCTTACAAGAACCTCAACTTGGGTACACCTTAAATATCCCAGGAAATATAAAAATGGTTCAAAAAACTATGGTATTTATGTACGATGGAATATCCCTCAGCCATGAAAACTATGTCATAAGACCAGGAACAGCAAAGTAGGTGGATTCAGGTACGATGATTCTAAGTGAAATAAGTCACACAGAAAAAGAAACTTATCATAAGATATCACTTATGAAGATCCTGTAAACATGGCTACACATGAACTGAGTTAGGAAAGAGAACAGAGTCTCACATTTAGAAAACACACTTTTGCCTGCTTAAGGGGAAATGAGAGGTGCGGTGATGCATAAAACCAGAGTTTGATATAAGCACAGGTACCATTTCTAAAACCAACTGTGGAATAGACAAGACCTACACCTTCCTCAGTGAATGGGACTCAAAACCCCATATTTCCCGCAGAGGAATAGATCTGACTAGTACGAATCTTAAAACCTATGTATTGATATGTCTCTGTAAGGGAATCAAGTGTGTCTAGACTGGCATAAACATGGCAGCGAGAATCAGCTCAAACACACTAAAAAGGAATTTTAAAAACAAAACCAAAAAACAGGGAAATTCTTTCCAAATCCTTCAGGGTCTCTGATGAAACCTGAAATGACCCTATCTACAATGACAGCTGGATGTGCCATAAGCCTGGACACTTGGGACTGAGAGGATTGGTGAGATTGGGTGAGAAAATGCAGACCGTGTAAATCAAAAATGCATGGCCCCCATTCCATGGGTCCCAACTCTCCAGGTTGAAGGGAATATTAATACAGTTATAACATGTACGGGAAACCTAGAGAATGGACACACTGTGAATACAAAAGGATTCTAAAACTCAACGAGTAGTCCCTCTCCTGGGGCTCCGGTTTGACTTTCCAACTGCTTTACTATCAATCTCCCAACTTGGAGAGACAACCCCTTTAACCTCCTGGTTCGCACAGGTTGCCAATTTGGCAGAGGATGGAAGGGAAGAGGGAGAACCAATGAGAGAGTAGCTGTTAGGCATTTGGACGGGCACATGTCACTCTAATTTCCCGGCAGGAAGAAGAATTAACCAGAGTCTCAGCCACCCACCGGGAACCAGTATAGGTCCTGAACCAAAATTTTGGACTTGCGTACAGCTCACAAAAAACGAGTTGAAAAATGGAGCTCAGGGGCACAGCAATTCACAAACTGACAGAGTAATAAAGGACAACTATCGTCCAAAAATCTGTTGAGGGAAGGCAACGAGGCGGACTTCAAAGCGAGGCAGAATAGCAGGAAACAGATTTCAAGAGGTACGTTGGAATCGCCTTTAAAGCACAGGAAGAGGGGCACAACATCGACAATGACGCACTTGGCCAAAATATATTCAGAAGAAAACGCATACGCCCTTTTTGGCCAAACAAGCAAGCGGGCAATGCAAATCTGCACTACAAAGAAGTATCATTTCCCACCGGTCAAAAAGGACATCCACAAATGTGTAAAAACTAGTAAGGCAAGACAGGCCCTGGAGAACAGTGAGCCTTGTAATGCTGATGGGCGGGATGTAAATTGCCTACTGCCTCACTGGAGGAGTGCATTGCGTTCCATAAAACAAGTAAACAACAGAGCTACAGAGCCAAGGGCACTTCCAGTCTAGGGAATATACCTGGGAAAACTGAAAATCATTAAAACAGAGCCACCCCAAATTTAGGGCTGCACTGCTTACAAGAACCTCAACTTGGGTACACCTTAAATATCCCAGGAAATATAAAAATGGTTCAAAAAACTATGGTATTTATGTACGATGGAATATCCCTCAGCCATGAAAACTATGTCATAAGACCAGGAGCAGCAAAGTAGGTGGATTCAGGTACGATGATTCTAAGTGAAATAAGTCACACAGAAAAAGAAACTTATCATAAGATATCACTTATGAAGATCCTGTAAACATGGCTACACATGAACTGATTTAGGAAAGAGAACAGAGTCTCACATTTAGAAAACACACTTTTGCCTGCTTAAGGGGAAAGGAGAGGTGCGGTGATGCATAAAAACAGAGTTTGATATAAGCACAGGTACCATTTCTAAAACCAACTGTTGAATAGACAAGACCTACACCTTCCTCAGTGAAAGGGACTCAAAACCCCATATTTCCCGCAGAGGAATAGATCTGACTAGTACGAATCTTAAAACCTATGTATTGATATGTCTCTGTAAGGGAATCAAGTGTGTCTAGACTGGCATAAACATGGCAGCGAGAATCAGCTCAAACACACTAAAAAGGAATTTTAAAAACAAAACCAAAAAACAGGGAAATTCTTTCCAAATCCTTCAGGGTCTCTGATGAAACCTGGAATGACCCTATCTACAATGACAGCTGGATGTGGCATAAGGCTGGACACTTGGGACTGAGAGGATTGGTGAGATTGGGTGAGAAAATGCAGATCCTGTAATGCAAAAATGCATGTCCCCCATTCCATGGGTCCCAACTCTCCAGGTTGAAGGGAATATTAATACAGTTATAACATGTACGGGAAACCTAGAGAATGGACACACTGTGAATACAAAAGGATTCTAAAACTCAACGAGTAGTCCCTCTCCTGGTGCTCCGGTATGACTTTCTAACTGCTTTACTATCAATCTCCCAACTTGGAGAGACAACCCCTTTAACCTCCTGGTTCGCACAGGTTGCCAATTTGGCAGAGGATGAAAGGGAAGAGGGAGAACCAATGAGAGAGTAGCTGTTAGGCATTTGGACGGGCACATGTCACTCTAATTTCCCGGCAGGAAGAAGAATTAACCAGAGTCTCAGCCACCCACCGGGAACCAGTATAGGTCCTGAACAAAAATTTTGGACTTGCGTACAGCTCACAAAAAACGAGTTGAAAAATGGAGCTCAGGGGCACAGCAATTCACAAACTGGCAGAGTAATAAAGACAACTATCGTCCAAAAATCTGTTGAGGGTAGGCAACGAGGCGGACTTGAAAGCGAGGCAGAATAGCAGGAAACAGATTTCAAGAGGTACGTTGGAATCGCCTTTAAAGCACAGGAAGAGGGGCACAACTTCAACAATGACGCACTTGGCCAAAAAGGGCGTATGCGTTTTCTCCTGAATATATTCAGGAGAAAACGCATACGCCCCTTTTGGCCAAGCAAGCAAGCGGGCAATGCAAATCTGCACTACAAAGAAGTATCATTTCCCACCGGTCAAAAGGGACATCCAAAAATGTGTAAAAACTAGAAAGGCAAGACAGGCCCTGGAGAACAGGGAGCCTTGTAATGCTGATGGGCGGGATGTAAATTGCCAACTGCCTCACTGGAGGATTGCATTGAGTTCCCTAAAACAAGTAAACAACAGAGCTACAGAGCCAAGGCCACTGCCAGTCTAGAGTATATACGTTGGGAAAACTGAAATTCAATAAGAGAGAGCCACCCCAAAATTTAGGGCTGCACTGCTTACAAGAAGCTCAACTTGGGTACACCTTAAATATCCCAGGAAATATAAAAATGGTTCAAAAAACTGTGATACTTATGTAGAATGTAATATCCCTCAGCCATGAAATCAATGTCATAAGACCAGGAATAGCAAAGTGAGTGGATTCAGGTACGATGATTCTAAGTGAAATAAGTCACACAGAAAAAGAAACTTATCATAAGATATCACTTATGATGATCCTGTAAACATGGCTCCACATGAACTGAGTTAGGAAAGAGAACAGAGTCTCACATTTAGAAAACACTCTTATGCCTGCTTAAGGGGAAAGGAGAGGTGGGGTGATGCATAAAACCAGAGTTTGATATAAGCACAGGTACCATTTCTATAACCAACTGTGGAATAGACAAGACCTACACCATCCTCAGTGAAAGGGACTCGAAACCCCATATTTCCCGCAGAGGAATAGATCTGACTAGTAAGAATCTTAAAACGTATGTATTGATATGTCTCTGTAAGGGAATCAAGTGTGTCTAGACTGGCATAAACATGGCAGCGAGAATCAGCTCAAACCCACTATAAAAAGGAATTTCAAAAACAAAACCAAAAAACAGGGAAATTCTTTCCATTTCTTTCAGGGTCTCTGATGAAACCGGGAATGACCCTATCTACAATGACAGCTGGATGTGGCATAAGGCTGGACACTTGGGACTGAGAGGATTGGTGAGATTGGGTGAGCAAATGCATACCATTTAAAGCAAAAATCCATGGCCCCCATTCCATGGGTCCCAACTCTCCATGTTGAAGGGAATATTACTACAGCTATAACATGTACGGGAAACCTAGAGAATGGACACACTGTGAATACAAAAGGTTTCTAAAACTCAACGCGTAGTCCCTCTCCTGGCGCTCCGGTTTGACTTTCCAACTGCTTTACTATCAATCTCCCAAGTTGGAGAGACAGCCCCTTTAAGATCCTGGTTCGCACAGGTTTCCAATTTGGCAGAGGATGGAAGGGAAGAGAGAGAACCAATGAGAGAGTAGCTGTTAGGCATTTGGACGGGCACATGTCACTCTAATTTCCCGGCAGGAAGAAGAATTAACCAGAGTCTCAGCCACCCACCGGGAACCAGTATAGGTCCTGAACCAAAATTTTGGACTTGCGTACGGCTCACAAAAATGAGTTGAAAAATTGAGCTCAGGGGCACAGCAATTCACAAAGTGGCAGAGTAATAACGGACATCTATCGTCCAAAAATCTGTTGAGAGAAGGCAACGAGGCGGACTTGAAAGCGAGGCAGAATAGCAGGAAACAGATTTCAAGAGGTACGTTGGAATCGCCTTTAAAGCACAGGAAGAGGGGCACAACTTCGACAATGACGAACTTGGCCAAAAAGGGCATATGCGTTTTCTTCTGAATATATTCATGAGAAAACGCATACGCCCTTTTTGGCCAAGCAAGCAAGCGGGCAATGCAAATCTGCACTACAAAGAAGTATCACATCCCACCGGTCAAAAGGGACATCCACAAAATGTGTAAAAATCAGAAACACAAGACACGCCCTAGAGAACAGGGAGCCTTTTTATGCTGATGGGCGGGATGTAAATTGCCAACTGCCTCACTGGAGGAGTGCATTGCGTTCCCTAAAACAAGTAAACAACAGAGCTACGGAGCCAAGGGCACTCCCAGTCTACAGAATATACATTGGGAAAACTGAAAATCAATAAGACAGAGCCAACCCCAATTTAGGGCTGCACTGCTTACAAGAACCTCAACTTGGGTACACCTTAAATATCCCAGGAAATATAAAAATGGTTCAAAAAACTGTGGTATTTATGTACGATGGAATATCCCTCAGCCATGAAATCAATGTCATAAGACCAGGAGCAGCAAAGTGAGTGGATTCAGGTACGATGATTCTAAGTGAAATAAGTCACTCAGAAAAAGAAACTTATCATAAGATATCATTTATGAAGATCCTGTAAACATGGATACACATGAACTGAGTTAGGAAAGAGAACAGAGTCTCACATTTAGAAAACACTCTTATGCCTGCTTAAGGAGAAAGGAGAGGTGGGGTGATGCATAAAACCAGAGTTTGATATAAGCAGAGGTACCATTTCTAAAACCAACTGTGGAATAGACAAGACCTACACCTTCCTCAGTGAAAGGGACTCAAAACCCCATATTTCCCGCAGAGGAATATATCTGACTAGTAAGAATCTCAAAACCTATGTATTGATATGTCTCTTTAAGGGAATCAAGTGTGTCTAGACTGGCATAAACATGGCAGCGAGAATCAGTTCAAACCCACTAAAAAAATGACTTTCAAAAACAAAACCAAAAAACAGGGAAATTATTTCCATTTCCTTCAGTGTTTCTGATGAAACCTGGAATGACCCTATCTACAATGACAGCAGGATGTGGCATAAGGCTGGACACTTGGGACTGAGAGGATTGGTGTGATTGGGTGAGAAAATGCAGACCCTGTAAAGCAAAAATGCATGGCCCCAATTCCATGGGTCCCAACTCTCCAGGTAGAAGGGAATATTTATACAGTTATAACATGTACGGGAAACCTAGAGAATGGACACACTGTGAATAAAAAAGGATTCTAAAACTCAACGAGTACTCCCTCTCCTGGTGCTCCGGTTTGACTTTCCAACTGCTTTCCTATCAATCTCCCAACTTGGAGAGACAACCCCTTTAACCTCCTGGTTCGCACAGGTTGCCAATTTGGCAGAGGATGGAAGTGAAGAGGGAGAACCAATGAGAGAGTAGCTGTTAGGCATTTGGACGGGCACATGTCACTCTAATTTAACGGCAGGAAGAAGAATTAACCAGAGTCTCAGCCACCCACCGGGAACCAGTATAGGTACTGAACCAAAATTTTGGACTTGCGTACAGCTCACAAAAAACGAGTTGAAAAATGGAGCTCAGGGGCACAGCAATTCACAAACTGGCAGAGTAATAAAGAACAACTATCGTCCAAAAATCTGTTGAGGGAAGGCAACGAGGCGGACTTGAAAGCAAGGCAGAATAGGAGGAAACAGATTTCAAGAGGTACGTTGGAATCGCCTTTAAAGCACAGGAAGAGGGGCACAACTTCGACAATGACGCACTTGGAAAAAAAGGGCGTATGCGTTTTCTCCTGAATATATTCAGGAGAAAACGCATACGCCCTTTTTGGCCAAGCAAGCAAGCGCGCAATGCAAATCTGCACTACAAAGAAGTATCACATCCCACCGGTCAAAAGGGACATCCACAAAATGTGTAAAAATCAGAAAGGCAAGACACGCCCTGGAGAACAGGGAGCCTTGTTATGCTGATGGGCGGGATGTAAATTGCCAACTGCCTCACTGGAGGAGTGCATTGCGTTCCCTAAAACAAGTAAACAACAGAGCTACCGAGCCAAGGGCACTCCCAGTCTAGGGAATATACGTTGGGTAAACTGAAAATCAATAAGACACAGCCACCCCCAAATTTAGGGCTGCACTGCTTACAAGAACCTCAACTTGGGTACACCTTAAATATCCCAGGAAATATAAAAATGGTTCAAAAAACTGTGGTACTTATGTACGATGGAATATCGGTCAGCCATGAAATCAATGTCATAAGACCAGGAGCAGCAAAGTGAGTGGATTCAGGTACGATGATTCTAAGTGAAATAAGTCACACAGAAAAAGAAACTTATCATAAGATTTCACTTATGAAGATCCTGTAAACATGGCTACACATGACCTGAGTTAGGAAAGAGAAGAGAGTCTCACATTTAGAAAACACTCTTATGCCTGCTTAAGGGGAAAGGAGAGGTGGAGTGATGCATAAAACCAGAGTTTGATATAAGCACAGGTACCATTTCTAAAACGAACTGTGGAATAGACAAGACCTACACCTTCCTCAGTGAAAGGGACTCAAAACCCCATATTTCCCGCAGAGGAATAGATCTGACTAGTAAGAATCTTAAAACCTATGTATTTATATGTCTCTGTAAGGGAATCAAGTGTGTCTAGACTGGCATAAACATGGCAGCGAGAATCAGCTTAAACCCACTATAAAAAGGAATTTCAAAAACAAAACCAAAAAACAGGGAAATTATTTACATTTCCTTCAGGGTCTCTGATGAAACCTGGAATGACCCTATCTACAATGACAGCTGGATGTGACATAAGGCTGGACACTTGGGACTTAGAGGATTGGTGATATTGGGTGAGAAAATGCAGACCCTGTAAAGCAAAAATGCATGGCCCCCATTCCATGGGTCCCAACTCTCCAGGCTGAAGGGAATATTAATACAGCTATAACATGTACGGGAAACCTAGAGAAAGGACACACTGTGAATACAAAAGGATTCTAAAACTCAACGAGTAGTCCCTCTCCTGGTGCTCCGGTTTCACTTTCCAACTGCTTTACTATCAATCTCCCAACGTGGAGAGACAACACCTTTAACCACCTGGTTCTCACAGGTTGCCAATTTGGCAGAGGATGGAAGGGAACAGGGAGAACCAATGAGAGAGTAGGTGCTGGCATTTGGACGGGCACATGTCACTCTAATTTCCCGGCAGGAAGAAGAATTAACCAGAGTCTCAGCCACCCACCGGGAACCAGTATAGGTCCTGAACCAAAATTTTGGACTTGCGTACAGCTCACAAAAAACGAGTTGAAAAATGGAGCTCAGGGGCACAGCAATTCACAAACTGGCAGAGTAATAAAGGAAAACTATTGTCCAAAAATCTGTTGAGGGAAGGCAACGAGGCGGACTTGAAAGCCAGGCAGAATAGCAGGAAACAGATTTCAAGAGGTACGTTGGAATCGCCTTTAAAGCACAGGAAGAGGGGCACAACTTCGACAATGACGCACTTGGCCAAAAAGGGCGTATGTGTTTTCTCCTGAATATATTCAGGAGAAAACACATACGCCCTTTTTGGCCAAGCAAGCAAGCGGGCAATGCAAATCTGCACTACAAAGAAGTATCACATCCCACCAGGCAAAAGGGACATCCACAATATGTGTTAAAACCAGAAAGGCAAGACAGGCCCTGGAGAACAGGGAGACTTTTTATGCTGATGGGCATGATGTAAATTGCCAACTGCCTCACTGGAGGAGTGCATTGCGTTCCCTAAAACAAGTAAACAACAGAGCTACAGAGCCAAGGGCACTCCCAGTCTAGAGAATATACGTTGGGAAAACTGAAAATCAATAAGACAGATCCACCCCCAAATTTAGGGCTGCACTGCTTACAAGAACCTCAACTTGGGTACACCTTAAATATCCCAGGAAATATAAAAATGGTTCAAAAACCTGTGGTACTTATGTACGATGGAATATCCCTCAGCCATGAAATCAATGTCATAAGACCAGGAGCAGCAAAGTGAGTGGATTCAGGTACGATGATTCTAAGTGAAATAAGTCACACAGAAAAAGAAACTTATCATAAGATATCACTTATGAAGATCCTGTAAACATGGCTACACATGAACTGAGTTAGGAAAGAGAACAGAGTCTCACATTTAGAAAACACTCTTATGCCTGCTTAAGGGGAAAGGAGAGGTGGGGTGATACATAAAACCAGAGTTTGATATAAGCACAGGTACCATTTCTAAAACCAACTGTGGAATAGACAAGACCTACACCTTCCTCAGTGAAAGGGACTCAAAACCCCATATTTCCTGCAGAGGAATAGATCTGACTAGTAAGAATCTTAAAACCTATGTATTGATATGTCTCTGTAAGGGAATCAAGTGTGTCTAGACTGGCATAAACATGGCAGCGAGAGTCAGCTCAAACACACTATAAAAAGTAATTTCAAAAACAAAACCAAAAAACAGGGAAATTCTTTCCATTTCCTTCAGGGTCTCTGATGAAACCTGGAATGACCCTATCTAAAATGACAGCTGGATGTGACATAAGGCTGGACACTTGGGACTGAGAGGATTGGTGAGATTGGGTGAGAAAATGCAGACCCTGTAAAGCAAAAATGCACGGCCCCCATTCCATGGGTCCCAACTCTCCAGGTTGAAGGGAATATTAATACAGCTATAACATGTACGGGAAACCTAGAGAATGGACACACTGTGAATACAAATGGATTCTAAAACTCAACGAGTAGTCCCTCTCCTGGTGCTCCGGTTTCACTTTCCAACTGCTTTACTATCAGTCTCCCAACTTGGAGAGACAACCCCATTAAACTCCTGGTTCGCACAGGTTGCCAATTTGGCAGAGGATAGAAGGGAAGAGGGAGAACCAATGAGAGAGTAGCTGTTAGGCATTTGGACGGGAACATGTCACTCTAATTTCCCGGCAGGAAGAACAATTAACCAGAGTCTCAGCCACCCACCGGGAACCAGTATAGGTCCTGAACCAAAATTTTGGACTTGCGTACAGCTCACAAAAAACGAGTCGAAAAATGGAGCTCAGGGGCACAGCAATTCACAAACTGGCAGAGTAATAAAGGACAACTATCGTCCAAAAATCTGTTGAGGGAAGGCAACGAGGCGCACTTGAAATCGAGGCAGAATAGCAGGAAACAGATTTCAAGAGGTACGTTGGAATCGCCTTTAAAGCACAGGAAGAGGGGCACAAATTCGACAATGATGCAATTGGCCAAAAAGGGTGTATGTGTTTTCTCCTGAATATATTCAGGAGAAAACGCATACGCCCTTTTTGGCCAAGCAAGCAAGCGGGCAATGCAAATCTGCACTACAAAGAAGTAGAACACCCCACCAGTCAAAAGGGACATCCACAAAATGTGTAAAAATCAGAAAGGCAAGACACGCCCTGGAGAACAGGGAGCCTTGTTATGCTGATGGGCGTGATGTAAATTGCCAACTGCCTCACTGGAGGATTGCATTGCGTTCCCTAAAACAAGTAAACAACAGAGCTACAGAGCCAAGGGCACTTCCAGTCTAGGGAATATACCTTGGGAAAACTTTAAATCATTAAGAGAGAGTCACCCCCAAATTTAGGGCTGCACTGCTTACAAGAACCTCCACTTGGGTACACCTTAAATATCCCAGGAAATATAAAAATGGTTCAAAAAACTATGGTATTTATGTACGATGGAATATCCCTCAGCCATGAAATCTATGTCATAAGACAAGGAGCAGCAAAGTAGGTGGATTCAGGTACGATTATTCTAAGTGAAATAAGTCACACAGAAAAAGAAACTTATCATAAGATATCACTTATGAAGATCCTGTAAACATGGCTACACATGAACTGAGTTAGGAAAGAGAACAGAGTCTCACATTTAGAAAACACTCTTTTGCCTGCTTAAGGGGAAATGAGAGGTGCGGTGATGCATAAAACCTGTGTTTGATATAAACACAGGTACCATTTCTAAAACCAACTG
This sequence comes from Mesoplodon bidens, assembly GCF_964165515.1. Lineage (NCBI taxonomy): Eukaryota > Metazoa > Chordata > Mammalia > Artiodactyla > Ziphiidae > Mesoplodon > Mesoplodon bidens. The sequence continues at coordinate 190,259 of NW_027671506.1, forward strand.
TGGAATAGACAAGACCTACACCTTCCTCAGTGAAAGGGCCTCAAAACCCCATATTTCCCGCAGAAGAATAGATCTGACTAGTACGAATCTTAAAACCTATGTATTGATATGTCTCTGTAAGGGAATCAAGTGTGTCTAGACTGGCATAAACATGGCAGCGAGAATCAGCTCAAACCCACTATAAAAAGGAATTTCAAAAACAAAACCAAAAAACACGGAAATTCTTTCCATTTCCTTCAGGGTCTCTGATGAAACCTGGAATGACCCTATCTACAATGACAGCTGGATGTGACATAAGGCTGGACACTTGGGACTGAGAGGATTGGTGAGATTGGGTGAGAAAATGCAGACCCTGTAAAGCAAAAATGCATGGCCCCCATTCCATGGGTCCCAACTCTCCAGGTTGAAGGTAATATTAATACAGTTATAACATGTACGGGAAACCTAGAGAATGGACACACTGTGAATACAAAAGGATTCTAAAACTCAACGAGTAGTCCCTCTCCTGGTTCTCCGGTTTGACTTTCCAACTGCTTTACTATCAATCTCCCAACTTGGAGAGACAACCCCTTTAACCTCCTGGTTCGCACAGGTTGCCAATTTGGCAGAGGATGGAAGGGAAGAGGGAGAACCAAGGAGAGAGTAGCTGTTAGGCATTTGGACGGGCACATGTCACTCTAATTTCCCGGCAGGAAGAAGAATTAACCAGAGTCTCAGCCCCCCACCGGGAACCAGTATAGTTCCTGAACCAAAATTTTGGACTTGCGTACAGCTCACAAAAAACGAGTTGAAAAATGGAGCTCAGGGGCACAGCAATTCACAAACTGGCAGAGTAATAAAGACAACTATCGTCCAAAAATCTGTTGAGGGAAGGCAACGAGGCGGACTTGAAAGCGAGGCAGAATAGCAGGAAACAGATTTCAAGAGGTACGTTGGAATCGCCTTTAAAGCAAAGGAAGAGGGGCACAACTTCGACAATGATGCACTTGGCCAAAAAGGGCGTATGCGTTTTCTCCTGAAAAACGCATACGCCCTTTTTGGCCAAGCAAGCAAGCGGGCAATGCAAATCTGCACTACAAAGAAGTATCATTTATCACCGGTCAAAAGGGACATCCACAAATGTGTAAAAACTAGAAAGGCAAGACAGGCCCTGGAGAACAGGGAGCCTTGTTATGCTGATGGGCGGGATGTAAATTGCCAACTGCCTCACTGGAGGATTGCATTGCGTTCCCTAAAACAAGTAAACAACAGAGCTACAGAGCCAAGGGCACTTCCAGTCTAGGGAATATACCTTTGGAAAACTGAAAATCATTAAGAGAGAGCCACGCCCAAATTTAGGGCTGCACTGCTTACAAGAACTTCCACTTGGGTACACCTTAAATATCCCAGGAAATATAAAAATGGTTCAAAAAACTATGGTATTTATGTACGATGAAATATCCCTCAGCCATGAAATCTATGTCATAAAACCAAGAGCAGCAAAGTAGGTGGATTCAGGTACGATGATTCTAAGTGAAATAAGTCACACAGAAAAAGAAACTTATCATAAGATATCACTTATGAAGATCCTGTAAACATGGCTACACATGAACTGAGTTAGGAAAGAGAACAGAGTCTCACATTTAGAAAACACTCTTTTGCCTGCTTAAGGGGAAAGGAGAGGTGCGGTGATGCATAAAACCAGAGTTTGATATAAGCACAGGTACCATTTCTAAAACCAACTGTGGAATAGACAAGACCTACACCTTCCTCAGTGAAAGGGACTCAAAACCCCATATTTCCCGCAGAGGAATAGATCTGACTAGTAAGAATCTTAAAACCTATGTATTGATATGTCTCTGTAAGGGAATCAAGTGTGTCTAGACTGGCATAAACATGGCAGCGAGAATCAGCTCAAACACACTATAAAAAGGAATTTCAAAAACAAAACCAAAAAACAGGGAAATTCTTTCATTTCCTTCAGGGTCTCTGATGAAACCTGGAATGACCCTATCTACAATGACAGCTGGATGTGACATAAGGCTGGACACTTGGGACTGAGAGGATTGGTGAGATTGGGTGAGAAAATGCAGACCGTGTAAATCAAAAATGCATGGCCCCCATTCCATGGGTCCCAACTCTCCAGGTTGAAGGGAATATTAATACAGTTATAACATGTACGGGAAACCTAGAGAATGGACACACTGTGAATACAAAAGGATTCTAAAACTCAACGAGTAGTCCCTCTCCTGGGGCTCCGGTTTGACTTTCCAACTGCTTTACTATCAATCTCCCAACATGGAGAGACAACCCCTTTAACCTCCTGGTTCGCACAGGTTGCCAATTTGGCAGAGGATGGAAGGGAAGAGGGAGAACCAATGAGAGAGTAGCTGTTAGGCATTTGGACGGGCACATGTCACTCTAATATCCCGAAAGGAAGAAGAATTAACCAGAGTCTCAGCCACCCACCGGGAACCAGTATAGGTCCTGAACCAAAATTTTGGACTTGCGTACAGCTCACAAAAAACGAGTTGAAAAATGGAGCTCAGGGGCACAGCAATTCACAAACTGGCAGAGTAATAAAGACAACTATCGTCCAAAAATCTGTTGAGGGTAGGCAACGAGGCGGACTTGCAAGCGAGGCAGAATAGCAGGAAACAGATTTCAAGAGGTACGTTGGAATCGCCTTTAAAGCACAGGAAGAGGGGCACAACATCGACAATGACGCACTTGGCCAAAAAGGGCGTATGCGTTTTCTCCTGAATATATTCAGGAGAAAACGCATACGCCCTTTTTGGCCAAACAAGCAAGCGGGCAATGCAAATCTGCACTACAAAGAAGTATCATTTCCCACCGCTCAAAAAGGACATCCACAAATGTGTAAAAACTAGTAAGGCAAGACAGGCCCTGGAGAACAGGGAGCCTTGTAATGCTGATGGGCGGGATGTAAATTGCCTACTGCCTCACTGGAGGAGTGCATTGCGTTCCATAAAACAAGTAAACAACAGAGCTACAGAGCCAAGGGCACTTCCAGTCTAGGGAATATACCTGGGAAAACTGAAAATCATTAAGACAGAGCCACCCCAAATTTAGGGCTGCACTGCTTACAAGAACCTCAACTTGGGTACACCTTAAATATCCCTGGAAATATAAAAATGGTTCAAAAAACTATGGTATTTATGTACGATGGAATATCCCTCAGCCATGAAAACTATGTCATAAGACCAGGAGCAGCAAAGTAGGTGGATTCAGGTACGATGATTCTTAGTGAAATAAGTCACACAGAAAAAGAAACTTATCATAAGATATCACTTATGAAGATCCTGTAAACATGGCTACACATGAACTGAGTTAGGAAAGAGAACAGAGTCTCACATTTAGAAAACACACTTTTGCCTGCTTAAGGGGAAAGGAGAGGTGCGGTGATGCATAAAAACAGAGTTTGATATAAGCACAGGTACCATTTCTAAAACCAACTGTGGAATAGACAAGACTTACACCTTCCTCAGTGAAAGGGACTCAAAACCCCATATTTCCCGCAGAGGAATAGATCTGACTAGTACGAATCTTAAAACCTATGTATTGATATGTCTCTGTAAGGGAATCAAGTGTGTCTAGACTGGCATAAACATGGCAGCGAGAATCAGCTCAAACACACTAAAAAGGAATTTCAAAAACAAAACCAAAAAACAGGGAAATTCTTTCCAAATCCTTCAGGGTCTCTGATGAAACCTGGAATGACCCTATCTACAATGACAGCTGGATGTGACATAAGGCTGGACACTTGGGACTGAGAGGATTGGTGAGATTGGGTGAGAAAATGCAGATCCTGTAAAGCAAAAATGCATGTCCCCCATTCCATGGGTCCCAACTCTCCAGGTTGAAGGGAATATTAATACAGTTATAACATGTACGGGAAACCTAGAGAATGGACACACTGTGAATACAAAAGGATTCTAAAACTCAACGAGTAGTCCCTCTCCTGTTGCTCCGGTATGACTTTCTAACTGCTTTACTATCAATCTCCCAACTTGGAGAGACAACCCCTTTAACCTCCTGGTTCGCACAGGTTGCCAAATTGGCAGAGGATGAAAGGGAAGAGGGAGAACCAATGAGAGAGTAGCTGTTAGGCATTTGGACGGGCACATGTCACTCTAATTTCCCGGCAGGAAGAAGAATTAACCAGAGTCTCAGCCACCCACCGGGAACCAGTATAGGTCCTGAACCAAAATTTTGGACTTGCGTACAGCTCACAAAAAACGAGTTGAAAAATGGAGCTCAGGGGCACAGCAATTCACAAACTGGCAGAGTAATAAAGACAACTATCGTCCAAAAATCTGTTGAGGGTAGGCAACGAGGCGGACTTGAAAGCGAGGCAGAATAGCAGGAAACAGATTTCAAGAGGTACGTTGGAATCGCCTTTAAAGCACAGGAAGAGGGGCACAACTTCAACAATGACGCACTTGGCCAAAAAGGGCGTATGCGTTTTCTCCTGAATATATTCAGAGAAAACGCATACGCCCTTTTTGACCAAGCAAGCAAGCGGGAAATGCAAATCTGCACTACAAAGAAGTATCATTTCCCACTGGTCAAAAGGGACATCCAAAAATGTGTAAAAACTAGAAAGGCAAGACAGGCCCTGGAGAACAGGGAGCCTTGTAATGCTGATGGGCGGGATGTAAATTGCCAACTGCCTCACTGGAGAATTGCATTGAGTTCCCTAAAACAAGTAAACAACAGAGCTACAGAGCCAAGGCCACTCCCAGTCTAGAGGATATACGTTGGGAAAACTGAAATTCAATAAGAGAGAGCCACCCCAAAATTTAGGGCTGCACTGCTTACAAGAAGCTCAACTTGGGTACACCTTAAATATCCCAGGAAATATAAAAATGGTTCAAAAAACTGTGATACTTATGTAGAATGTAATATCCCTCAGCCATGAAATCAATGTCATAAGACCAGGAATAGCAAAGTGAGTGGATTCAGGTACGATGATTCTAAGTGAAATAAGTCACACAGAAAAAGAAACTTATCATAAGATTTCACTTATGAAGATCCTGTAAACATGGCTACACATGTACTGAGTTAGGAAAGAGAACAGAGTCTCACATTTAGAAAACACTCTTTTGCCTTCTTAAGGGGAAAGGAGAGGTGCGGTGATGCATAAAACCAGAGTTTGATATAAGCACAAGTTCCATTTCTAAAACCAACTGTGGAATAGACAAGACCTACACCTTCCTCAGTGAAAGGGACTCAAAACCCCATATTTCCCACAGAGGAATAGATCTGACTAGTAAGAATCTTAAAACCTATGTATTGATATGTCTCTGTAAGGGAATCAAGTGTGTCTAGACTGGCATAAACATGGCAGCGAGAATCAGCTCAAACCCACTATAAAAAGGAATTTCAAAAACAAAACCAAAAAACAGGGAAATTCTTTCCATTTCCTTCAGGGTCTCTGATGAAACCTGGAATGACCCTATCTACAATGACAGCTGGATGTGACATAAGGCTGGACACTTGGGACTTAGAGGATTGGTGATATTGGGTGAGCAAATGCAGACCCTTTAAAGCAAAAATGCATGGCCCCCATTCCATGGGTCCCAACTCTCCAGGCTGAAGGGAATATTAATACAGCTATAACATGTACGGGAAACCTAGAGAAAGGACACACTGTGAATACAAAAGGATTCTAAAACTCAACGAGTAGTCCCTCTCCTGGTGCTCCGGTTTCACTTTCCAACTGCTTTACTATCAATCTCCCAACGTGGAGAGACAACACCTTTAACCACCTGGTTCTCACAGGTTGCCAATTTGGCAGAGGATGGAAGGGAACAGGGAGAACCAATGAGAGAGTAGGTGCTGGCATTTGGACGGGCACATGTCACTCTAATTTCCCGGCAGGAAGAAGAATTAACCAGAGTCTCAGCCACCCACCGGGAACCAGTATAGGTCCTGAACCAAAATTTTGGACTTGCGTACAGCTCACAAAAAACGAGTTGAAAAATGGAGCTCAGGGGCACAGCAATTCACAAACTGGCAGAATAATAAAGGACAACTATCGTCCAAAAATCTGTTGAGGGAAGGCAACGAGGCGGACTTGAAAACCAGACAGAATAGCAGGAAACAGATTTCAAGAGGTACGTTGGAATCGCCTTTAAAGCACAGGAAGAGGGGCACAACTTCGACAATGACGCACTTGGCCAAAAAGGGCGTATGTGTTTTCTCCTGAATATATTCAGGAGAAAACACATACGCCCTTTTTGGCCAAGCAAGCAAGCGGGCAATGCAAATCTGCACTACAAAGAAGTATCACATCCCACCAGGCAAAAGGGACATCCACAATATGTGTTAAAACCAGAAAGGCAAGACAGGCCCTGGAGAACAGGGAGAATTTTTATGCTGATGGGCATGATGTAAATTGCCAACTGCCTCACTGGAGGAGTGCATTGCGTTCCCTAAAACAAGTAAACAACAGAGCTACAGAGCCAAGGGCACTCCCAGTCTAGAGAATATACGTTGGGAAAACTGAAAATCAATAAGACAGATCCACCCCCAAATTTAGGGCTGCACTGCTTACAAGAACCTCAACTTGGGTACACCTTAAATATCCCAGGAAATATAAAAATCGTTCAAAAACCTGTGGTATTTATGTACGATGGAATATCCGTCAGCCATGAAATCAATGTCATAAGACGAGGAGCAGCAAAGTGAGTGGATTCAGGTACGATGATTCTAAGTGAAATAAGTCACACAGAAAAAGAAACTTATCATAAGATATCACTTATGAAGATCCTGTAAACATGGCTACACATGAACTGAGTTAGGAAAGAGAACAGAGTCTCACATTTAGAAAACACTCTTATGCCTGCTTAAGGGGAAAGGAGAGGTGGGGTGATACATAAAACCAGAGTTTGATATAAGCACAGGTACCATTTCTAAAACCAACTGTGGAATAGACAAGACCTACACCTTCCTCAGTGAAAGGGACTCAAAACCCCTTATTTCCTGCAGAGGAATAGATCTGACTAGTAAGAATCTTAAAACCTATGTATTGATATGTCTCTGTAAGGGAATCAAGTGTGTCTAGACTGGCATAAACATGGCAGCGAGAGTCAGCTCAAACACACTATAAAAAGTAATTTCAAAAACAAAACCAAAAAACAGGGAAATTATTTCCATTTCCTTCAGGGTCTCTGATGAAACCTGGAATGACCCTATCTAAAATGACAGCTGGATGTGACATAAGGCTGGACACTTGGGACTGAGAGGATTGGTGAGATTGGGTGAGAAAATGCAGACCCTGTAAAGCAAAAATGCACAGCCCCCATTCCATGGGTCCCAACTCTCCAGGTTGAAGGGAATATTAATACAGCTATAACATGTACGGGAAACCTAGAGAATGGACACACTGTGAATACAAATGGATTCTAAAACTCAACGAGTAGTCCCTCTCCTGGTGCTCCGGTTTGACTTTCCAACTGCTTTACTATCAGTCTCCCAACTTGGAGAGACAACCCCATTAAACTCCTGGTTCGCACAGGTTGCCAATTTGGCAGAGGATAGAAGGGAAGAGGGAGAACCAATGAGAGAGTAGCTGTTAGGCATTTGGACGGGAACATGTCACTCTAATTTCCCGGCAGGAAGAACAATTAACCAGAGTCTCAGCCACCCACCGGGAACCAGTATAGGTCCTGAACCAAAATTTTGGTCTTGCGTACAGCTCACAAAAAACGAGTCGAAAAATGGAGCTCAGGGGCACAGCAATTCACAAACTGGCAGAGTAATAAAGGACAACTATCGTCCAAAAATCTGTTGAGGGAAGGCAACGAGGCGGACTTGAAATCGAGGCAGAATAGCAGGAAACAGATTTCAAGAGGTACGTTGGAATCGCCTTTAAAGCACAGGAAGAGGGGCACAAATTCGACAATGATGCAATTGGCCAAAAAGGGTGTATGTGTTTTCTCCTGAATATATTCAGGAGAAAACGCATACGCCGTTTTTGGCCAAGCAAGCAAGCGGGCAATGCAAATCTGCACTACAAAGAAGTATCACACCCCACCGGTCAAAAGGGACATCCACAAAATGTGTAAAAATCAGAAAGGCAAGACACGCACTGGAGAACAGGGAGCCTTGTTATGCTGATGGGCGGGATGTAAATTGCCAACTGCCTCACTGGAGGATTGCATTGCGTTCCCTAAAACAAGTAAACAACAGAGCTACAGAGCCAAGGGCACTTCCAGTCTAGGGAATATACCTTGGGAAAACTTTAAATCATTAAGAGAGAGCCACCCCCAAATTTAGGGCTGCACTGCTTACAAGAACCTCCATTTGGGTACACCTTAAATATCCCAGGAAATATAAAAATGGTTCAAAAAACTATGGTATTTATGTACGATGGAATATCCCTCAGCCATGAAATCTATGTCATAAGACCAGGAGCAGCAAAGTAGGTGGATTCAGGTACGATTATTCTAAGTGAAATAAGTCACACAGAAAAAGAAACTTATCATAAGATATCACTTATGAAGATCCTGTAAACATGGCTACACATGAACTGAGTTAGGAAAGAGAACAGAGTCTCACATTTAGAAAACACTCTTTTGCCTGCTTAAGGGGAAATGAGAGGTGCGGTGATGCATAAAACCTGTGTTTGATATAAACACAGGTACCATTTCTAAAACCAACTGTGGAATAGACAAGACCTACACCTTCCTCAGTGAAAGGGCCTCAAAACCCCATATTTCCCGCAGAAGAATAGATCTGACTAGTACGAATCTTAAAACCTATGTATTGATATGTCTCTGTAAGGGAATCAAGTGTGTCTAGACTGGCATAAACATGGCAGCGAGAATCAGCTCAAACCCACTATAAAAAGGAATTTCAAAAACAAAACCAAAAAACACGGAAATTCTTTCCATTTCCTTCAGGGTCTCTGATGAAACCTGGAATGACCCTATCTACAATGACAGCTGGATGTGACATAAGGCTGGACACTTGGGACTGAGAGGATTGGTGAGATTGGGTGAGAAAATGCAGACCCTGTAAAGCAAAAATGCATGGCCCCCATTCCATGGGTCCCAACTCTCCAGGTTGAAGGTAATATTAATACAGTTATAACATGTACGGGAAACCTAGAGAATGGACACACTGTGAATACAAAAGGATTCTAAAACTCAACGAGTAGTCCCTCTCCTGGTTCTCCGGTTTGACTTTCCAACTGCTTTACTATCAATCTCCCAACTAGGAGAGACAACCCCTTTAACCTCCTGGTTCGCACAGGTTGCCAATTTGGCAGAGGATGGAAGGGAGGAGGGAGAACCAATGAGAGAGTAGCTGTTAGGCATTTGGACGGGAATATGTCACTCTAATTTCCGGGCAGGAAGAAGAATTAACCATAGTCTCAGCCACCCACCGGGAACCAGTAAAGGTCTTGAACCAAAATTTTGGACTTGCGTACAGCTCACAAAAAACGAGTTGAAAAATGGAGCTCAGGGGCACAGCAATTCACAAACTGGCAGAGTAATAAAGACAACTATCATCCAAAAATCTGTTGAGGGAAGGCAACGAGGCGGACTTGAAAGCGAGGCAGAATAGCAGGAAACAGATTTCAAGAGGTACGTTGGAATCACCTTTAAAGCACAGGAAGAGGGGCACAACTTCGTCAATGACGCACTTGGCCAAAAAGGGCGTATGCGTTTTCTCCTGAATATATTCAGGAGAAAACGCATACGCCCTTTTTGGCCAAGCAAGCAAGCGGGCAATGCAAATCTGCACTACAAAGAAATATCATTTCCCACCGGTCAAAAGGACATCCACAAATGTGTAAAAACTAGAAAGGCAAGACAGGCCCTGGAGAACAGGGAGCCTTGTTATGCTGATGGGCGGGATGTAAATTGCCAACTGCCTCACTGGAGGATTGCATTGCGTTCCCTAAAACAAGTAAACAACAGAGCTACAGAGCCAAGGGCACTTCCAGTCTAGGGAATATACCTTGGGAAAACTGAAATTCATTAAGACAGAGCCACACCCAAATTTAGGGCTGCACTGCTTACAAGAACCTCAATTTGGGTACACCTTAAATATCCCAGGAAATATAAAAATGGTTCAAAAAACTATGGTATTTATGTACGATAGAATATCCCTCAGCCATGAAATCTATGTCATAAGACCAGGAATAGCAAAGTAGGTGGATTCAGGTACGATGATTCTAAGTGAAATAAGTCACACAGAAAAAGAAACTTATCATAAGATATCACTTATGAAGATCCTGTAAACATGGCTACACATGAACTGAGTTAGGAAAGAGAACAGAGTCTCACATTTAGAAAACACTCTTTTGCCTGCTTAAGGGGAAAGGAGAGGTGCGGTGATGCATAAAACCAGAGTTTGATATAAGCACAGGTACCATTTCTAAAACCAACTGTGGAATAGACAAGACCTACACCTTCCTCAGTGAAAGGGACTCAAAACCCCATATTTCCCGCAGAGGAATAGATCTGACTGGTACGAATCTTAAAACCTATGTATTGATATGTCTCTGTAAGGGAATCAAGTGTGTCTAGACTGGCATAAACATGGCAGAGAGAATCAGCTCAAACCCACTATAAAAAGGAATTTCAAAAACAAAACCAAAAAACAGGGTAATTCTTTCATTTCTTTCAGGGTCTCTGATGAAACCTGGAATCACCCTATCTACAATGACAGCTGGATGTGACATAAGCCTGGACACTTGGGACTGAGAGGATTCGTGAGATTGGGTGAGAAAATGCAGACCGTGTAAATCAAAAATGCATGGCCCCCATTCCATGGGTCCCAACTCTCCAGGTTGAAGGGAATATTAATACAGTTATAACATGTACGGGAAACCTAGAGAATGGACACACTGTGAATACAAAAGGATTCTAAAACTCAACGAGTAGTCCCTCTCCTGGGGCTCCGGTTTGACTTTCCAACTGCTTTACTATCAATCTCCCAACTTGGAGAGACAACCCCTTTAACCTCCTGGTTCGCACAGGTTGCCAATTTGGCAGAGGATGGAAGGGAAGAGGGAAAACCAATGAGAGAGTAGCTGTTAGGCATTTGGACGGGCACATGTCACTCTAATATCCCGAAAGGAAGAAGAATTAACCAGAGTCTCAGCCACCCACCGGGAACCAGTATAGGTCCTGAACCAAAATTTTGGACTTGCGTACAGCTCACAAAAAACGAGTTGAAAAATGGAGCTCAGGGGCACAGCAATTCACAAACTGGCAGAGTAATAAAGGACAACTATCGTCCAAAAATCTGTTGAGGGAAGGCAACGAGGCGGACTTGCAAGCGAGGCAGAATAGCAGGAAACAGATTTCAAGAGGTACGTTGGAATCGCCTTTAAAGCACAGGAAGAGGGGCACAACATCGACAATGACGCACTTGGCCAAAAAGGGCGTATGCGTTTTCTCCTGAATATATTCAGGAGAAAACGCATACGCCCTTTTTGGCCAAACAAGCAAGCGGGCAATGCAAATCTGCACTACAAAGAAGTATCATTTCCCACCGGTCAAAAAGGACATCCACAAATGTGTAAAAACTAGTAAGGCAAGACAGGCCCTGGAGAACAGGGAGCCATGTAATGCTGATGGGCGGGATGTAAATTGCCTACTGCCTCACTGGAGGAGTGCATTGCGTTCCATAAAACAAGTAAACAACAGAGCTACAGAGCCAAGGGCACTTCCAGTCTAGGGAATATACCTGGGAAAACTGAAAATCATTAAGACAGAGCCACCCCAAATTTAGGGCTGCACTGCTTACAAGAACCTCAACTTGGGTACACATTAAATGTCCCAGGAAATATAAAAATGGTTCAAAAAACTATGGTATTTATGTACGATGGAATATCCCTCAGCCATGAAAACTATGTCATAAGACCAGGAGCAGCAAAGTAGGTGGATTCAGGTACGATGATTCTAAGTGAAATAAGTCACACAGAAAAAGAAACTTATCATAAGATATCACTTATGAAGATCCTGTAAACATGGCTACACATGAACTGAGTTAGGAAAGAGAACAGAGTCTCACATTTAGAAAACACACTTTTGCCTGCTTAAGGGGAAAGGAGAGGTGCGGTGATGCATAAAAACAGAGTTTGATATAAGCACAGGTACCATTTCTAAAACCAACTGTTGAATAGACAAGACCTACACCTTCCTCAGTGAAAGGGACTCAAAACCCCATATTTCCCGCAGAGGAATAGATCTGACTAGTACGAATCTTAAAACCTATGTATTGATATGTCTCTGTAAGGGAATCAAGTGTGTCTAGACTGGCATAAACATGGCAGCGAGAATCACCTCAAACACACTAAAAAGGAATTTCAAAAACAAAACCAAAAAACAGGGAAATTCTTTCCAAATCCTTCAGGGTCTCTGATGAAACCTGGAATGACCCTATCTACAATGACAGCTGGATGTGACATAAGGCTGGACACTTGGGACTGAGAGGATTGGTGAGATTGGGTGAGAAAATGCAGATCCTGTAAAGCAAAAATGCATGTCCCCCATTCCATGGGTCCCAACTCTCCAGGTTGAAGGGAATATTAATACAGTTATAACATGTACGGGAAACCTAGAGAATGGACACACTGTGAATACAAAAGGATTCTAAAACTCAACGAGTAGTCCCTCTCCTGTTGCTCCGGTATGACTTTCTAACTGCTTTACTATCAATCTCCCAACTTGGAGAGACAACCCCTTTAACCTCCTGGTTCGCACAGGTTGCCAAATTGGCAGAGGATGAAAGGGAAGAGGGAGAACCAAAGAGAGAGTAGCTGTTAGGCATTTGGACGGGCACATGTCACTCTAATTTCCCGGCAGGAAGAAGAATTAACCAGAGTCTCAGCCACCCACCGGGAACCAGTATAGGTCCTGAACCAAAATTTTGGACTTGCGTACAGCTCACAAAAAACGAGTTGAAAAATGGAGCTCAGGGGCACAGCAATTCACATACTGGCAGAGTAATAAAGACAACTATCGTCCAAAAATCTGTTGAGGGTAGGCAACGAGGCGGACTTGAAAGCGAGGCAGAATAGCAGGAAACAGATTTCAAGAGGTACGTTGGAATCGCCTTTAAAGCACAGGAAGAGGGGCACAACTTCAACAATGACGCACTTGGCCAAAAAGGGCGTATGCGTTTTCTCCTGAATATATTCAGAGAAAACGCATACGCCCTTTTTGGCCAAGCAAGCAAGCGGGCAATGCAAATCTGCACTACAAAGATGTATCATTTCCCACCGGTCAAAAGGGACATCCAACAATGTGTAAAAACTAGAAAGGCAAGACAGACCCTGGAGAACAGGGAGCCTTGTAATGCTGATGGGCGGGATGTAAATTGCCAACTGCCTCACTGGAGGATTGCATTGAGTTCCCTAAAACAAGTAAACAACAGAGCTACAGAGCCAAGGCCACTCCCAGTCTAGAGAATATACGTTGGGAAAACAGAAATTCAATAAGAGAGAGCCACCCCAAAATTTAGGGCTGCACTGCTTACAAGAAGCTCAACTTGGGTACACCTTAAATATCCCAGGAAATATAAAAATGGTTCAAAAAACTGTGATACTTATGTAGAATGTAATATCCCTCAGCCATGAAATCAATGTCATAAGACCAGGAATAGCAAAGTGAGTGGATTCAGGTACGATGATTCTAAGTGAAATAAGTCACACAGAAAAAGAAACTTATCATAAGATTTCACTTATGAAGATCCTGTAAACATGGCTACACATGTACTGAGTTAGGAAAGAGAACAGTCTCACATTTAGAAAACACTCTTTTGCCTTCTTAAGGGGAAAGGAGAGGTGCGGTGATGCATAAAACCAGAGTTTGATATAAGCACAAGTTCCATTTCTAAAACCAACTGTGGAATAGACAAGACCTACACCTTCCTCAGTGAAAGGGACTCAAAACCCCATATTTCCCACAGAGGAATAGATCTGACTAGTAAGAATCATAAAACCTATGTATTGATATGTCTCTGTAAGGGAATCAAGTGTGTCTAGACTGGCATAAACATGGCAGCGAGTATCAGCTCAAACCCACTATAAAAAGGAATTTCAAAAACAAAACCAAAAAACAAGGAAATTCTTTCCATTTCTTTCAGGGTCTCTGATGAAACCGGGAATGACCCTATCTACAATGACAGCTGGATGTGGCATAAGGCTGGACACTTGGGACTGAGAGGATTGGTGAGTTTGGGTGAGCAAATGCATACCCTTTAAAGCAAAAATGCATGGCCCCCATTCCATGGGTCCCAACTCTCCATGTTGAAGGGAATATTACTACAACTATAACATGTACGGGAAACCTAGAGAATGGACACACTGTGAATACAAAAGGTTTCTAAAACTCAACGCGTAGTCCCTCTCCTGGCGCTCCGGTTTGACTTTCCAACTGCTTTACTATCAATCTCCCAAGTTGGAGAGACAGCCCCTTTAAGATCCTGGTTCGCACAGGTTTCCAATTTGGCAGAGGATGGAAGGGAAGAGAGAGAACCAATGAGAGAGTAGCTGTTAGGCATTTGGACGTGCACATGTCACTCTAATTTCCCGGCAGGGAGAAGAATTAACCAGAGTCTCAGCCACCCACCGGGAACCAGTAGAGGTCCTGAACCAAAATTTTGGACTTGCGTACGGCTCACAAAAAATGAGTTGAAAAATTGAGCTCAGGGGCACAGCAATTCACAAAGTGGCAGAGTAATAACGGACATCTATCGTCCAAAAATCTGTTGAGGGAAGGCAACGAGGCGGACTTGAAAGGGAGGCAGAATAGCAGGAAACAGATTTCAAGAGGTACGTTGGAATCGCCTTTAAAGCACAGGAAGAGGGGCACAACTTCGACAATGACGAACTTGGCCAAAAAGGGCATATGCGTTTTCTTCTGAATATATTCATGAGAAAACGCATACGCCCTTTTTGGCCAAGCAAGCAAGCGGGCAATGCAAATCTGCACTACAAAGAAGTATCACATCCCACCGGTCAAAAGGGACATCCACAAAATGTGTAAAAATCAGAAACACAAGACACGCCCTAGAGAACAGGGAGCCTTGTTATGCTGATGGGCGGGATGTAAATTGCCAACTGCCTCACTGGAGGAGTGCATTGCGTTCCCTAAAACCAGTAAACAACAGAGCTACGGAGCCAAGGGCACTCCCAGTCTAGAGAATATACATTGGGAAAACTGAAAATCAATAAGACAGAGCCAACCCCAATTTAGGGCTGCACTGCTTACAAGAACCTCAACTTGGGTACACCTTAAATATCCCAGGAAATATAAAAATGGTTCAAAAAACTGTGGTATTTATGTACGATGGAATATCCCTCAGCCATGAAATCAATGTCATAAGACCAGGAGCAGCAAAGTGAGTGGATTCAGGTACGATGATTCTAAGTGAAATAAGTCACTCAGAAAAAGAAACTTATCATAAGATATCACTTATGAAGATCCTGTAAACATGGATACACATGAACTGAGTTAGGAAAGAGAACAGAGTCTCACATTTAGAAAACACTCTTATGCCTGCTTAAGGAGAAAGGAGAGGTGGGGTGATGCATAAAACCAGAGTTTGATATAAGCACAGGTACCATTTCTAAAACCAACTGTGGAATAGACAAGACCTACACCTTCCTCAGTGAAAGGGACTCAAAACCCCATATTACCCGCAGAGGAATATATCTGACTAGTAAGAATCTCAAAATCTATGTATTGATATGTCTCTTTAAGGGAATCAAGTGTGTCTAGACTGGCATAAACATGGCAGGGAGAATCAGTTCAAACCCACTAAAAAAATGACTTTCAAAAACAAAACCAAAAAACAGGGAAATTATTTCCATTTCCTTCAGGGTTTCTGATGAAACCTGGAATGACCCTATCTACAATGACAGCAGGATGTGGCATAAGGCTGGACACTTGGGACTGAGAGGATTGGTGTGATTGGGTGAGAAAATGCAGACCCTGTAAAGCAAAAATGCATGGCCCCAATTCCATGGGTCCCAACTCTCCAGGTTGAAGGGAATATTTATACAGTTATAACATGTACGGGAAACCTAGAGAATGGACACACTGTTAATAAAAAAGGATTCTAAAACTCAACGAGTACTCCCTCTCCTGGTGCTCCGGTTTGACTTTCCAACTGCTTTCCTATCAATCTCCCAACTTGGAGAGACAACCCCTTTAACCTCCTGGTTCGCACAGGTTGCCAATTTGGCAGAGGATGGAAGTGAAGAGTGAGAACCAATGAGAGAGTAGCTGTTAGGCATTTGGACGGGCACATGTCACTCTAATTTAACGGCAGGAAGAAGAATTAACCAGAGTCTCAGCCACCCACCGGGAACCAGTATAGGTACTGAACCAAAATTTTGGACTTGCGTACAGCTCACAAAAAACGAGTTGAAAAATGGAGCTCAGGGGCACAGCAATTCACAAACTGGCAGAGTAATAAAGGACAACTATCGTCCAAAAATCTGTTGAGGGAAGGCAACGAGGCGGACTTGAAAGCGAGGCAGAATAGCAGGAAACAGATTTCAAGAGGTACGTTGGAATCGCATTTAAAGCACAGGAAGAGGGCCACAACTTCGACAATGACGCACTTGGACAAAAAGGGCGTATGCGTTTTCTCCTGAATATATTCAGGAGAAAACGCATACGCCCTTTTTGGACAAGCAAGCAAGCGGGCAATGCAAATCTGCACTACAAAGAAGTATCACTTCCCACCAGTCAAAAGGGACATCCACAAATGTGTAAAAACCAGAAAGTCAAGACAGGCCCTGGAGAACAGGGAGCCTTGTTATGCTGATGGGCGGGATGTAAATTGCCAACTGCCTCACTGGATGAGTGCATTGCGTTCCCTAAAACAATAAACAACAAAGCTACAGAGCCAAGGGCACTTCCAGTCTAGGGAATATACCTTGGGAAAACTGAAAATCATTAAGACAGAGCCACCCCCAAATTTAGAGCTGCACTGCTTACAAGAACCTCAACTTGGGTACACCTTAAATATCCCAGGAAATATAAAAATGGTTCAAAAAACTATGGTATTTATGTACGATGGAATATCCCTCAGCCATGAAATCTATGTCATAAGACCAGGAGCAGCAAAGTGAGTGGATTCAGGTACGATGATTCTAAGTGGAATAAGTCACACAGAAAAAGAAACTTATCATAAGATATCACTTATGAAGATCCTGTAAACATGGCTACACATGAACTGAGTTAGGGAAGAGAACAGAGTCTCACATTTAGAAAACACTCTTATGCCTTCTTAAGGGGAAAGGAGAGGTGGGGTGATGCATAAAACCAGAGTTTGATATAAGCACAGGTACCATTTCTAAAACCAACTGTGGAATAGACAAGACCTACACCTTCCTCAGTGAAAGGGACTCAAAACCCCATATTTCCGGCAGAGGAATAGATCTGACTAGTAAGAATCTTAAAACCTATGTATTGATATGTCTCTGTAAGGGAATCAAGTGTGTCTAGACTGGCATAAACATGGCAGCGAGAATCAGCTCAAACACACTATAAAAAGGAATTTCAAAAACAAAACCAAAAAACAGGGAAATTCTTTCCATTTCCTTCAGGGTCTCTGATGAAACCTGGAATGACCCTATCTACAATGACAGCTGGATGTGGCATAAGGCTGGACACTTGGGACTGAGAGGATTTGTGAGATTGGGTGAGCAAATGCAGACCATTTAAAGCAAAATTGCATGGCCCCATTCCATGGGTCCCAACTATCCATGTTGAAGGGAATATTACTACAGCTATAACATGTACGGGAAACCTAGAGAATGGACACACTGTGAATACAAAAGGTTTCTAAAACTCAACGAGTAGTCCCTCTCCTGGTGCTCCGGTTTGACTTTCCAACTGCTTTACTATCAATCTCCCTACTTGGAGAGACAACCCATTTAACTTCCTGGTTCGCACAGGTTGCCAATTTGGCAGAGGATGGAAGGGAAGAGGGAGAACCAAGGAGAGAGTAGCTGTTAGGCATTGGGATGGGCACATGTCACTCTAATTTCCCGGCAGGAAGAAGAATTAACCAGAGTCTCAGCCACCCACCGGGAACCAGTATAGGTCCTGAACCAAAATTTTGGACTTGCGTACAGCACACAAAAAACGAGTTGAAAAATGGAGCTCAGGGGCACAGCAATTCACAAACTGGCAGAGTATTAATGGACAACTATCGTCCAAAAATCTGTTGAGGGAAGGCAACGAGGCGGACTTGAAAGCGAGGCAGAATAGCAGGAAACAGATTTCAAGAGGTACGTTGGAATCGCATTTAAAGCACAGGAAGAGGGGCACAACTTCGACAATGACGCACTTGGCCAAAAAGGGCATAGGCGTTTTCTCCTGAATATATTCAGGAGAAAACGCATACGCCCTTTTTGGCCAAGCAAGCAAGCGGGCAATGCAAATATGCACTACAAAGAAGTATCTCTTCCCACCAGTCAAAAGGGACATCCACAAATGTGTAAAAACAAGAAAGTCAAGACAGGCCCTGGAGAACAGGGAGCCTTGTTATGCTGATGGGCGGGATGTAAATTGCCAACTGCCTCACTGGATGAGTGCATTGCGTTCCCTAAAACAAGTAAACAACAGAGCTACAGAGCCAAGGGCACTTCCAGTCTAGGGAATATACCTTGGGAAAACTGAAAATCATTAAGACAGAGCCACCCCCAAATTTAGAGCTGCACTGCTTACAAGAACCTCAACTTGGGTACACCTTAAATATCCCAGGAAATATAAAAATGGTTCAAAAAACTGTGGTACTTATGTACGATGGAATATCCCTCAGCCATGAAATCTATGTCATAAGTCCAGGAGCAGCAAAGTGAGTGGATTCAGGTACGATGATTCTAAGAGGAATAAGTCACACAGAAAAAGAAACTTATCATAAGATATCACTTATGAAGATCCTGTAAACATGGCTACACATGAACTGAGTTAGGAAAGAGAACAGAGTCTCACATTTAGAAAACACTCTTATGCCTTCTTAAGGGGAAAGGAGAGGTGGGGTGATGCATAAAACCAGAGTTTGATATAAGCACAGGTACCATTTCTAAAACCAACTGTGGAATAGACAAGACCTACACCTTCCTCAGTGAAAGGGACTCAAAACCCCATATTTCCCGCAGAGGAATAGATCTGACTAGTAAGAATCTTAAAACCTATGTATTGATATGTCTCTGTAAGGGAATCAAATGTGTCTAGACTGGCATAAACATGGCAGCGAGAATCAGCTCAAACACACTATAAAAAGGAATTTCAAAAACAAAACCAAAAAACAGGGAAATTCTTTCCATTTCCTTCAGGGTCTCTGATGAAACCTGGAATGACCCTATCTACAATGACAGCTGGATGTGGCATAAGGCTGGACACTTGGGACTGAGAGGATTGGTGAGATTGGGTGAGCAAATGCAGACCATTTAAAGCAAAATTGCATGGCCCCATTCCATGGGTCCCAACTATCCATGTTGAAGGGAATATTACTACAGCTATAACATGTACGGGAAACCTAGAGAATGGACACACTGTGAATACAAAAGGTTTCTAAAACTCAACGAGTAGTCCCTCTCCTGGTGCTCCGGTTTGACTTTCCAACTGCTTTACTATCAATCTCCCTACTTGGAGAGACAACCCATTTAACTTCCTGGTTCGCACAGGTTGCCAATTTGGCAGAGGATGGAAGGGAAGAGGGAGAACCAAGGAGAGAGTAGCTGTTAGGCATTGGGATGGGCACATGTCACTCTAATTTCCCGGCAGGAAGAAGAATTAACCAGAGTCTCAGCCACCCACCGGGAACCAGTATAGGTCCTGAACCAAAATTTTGGACTTGCGTACAGCACACAAAAAACGAGGTGAAAAATGGAGCTCAGGGGCACAGCAATTCACAAACTGGCAGAGTAATAATGGACAACTATCGTCCAAAAATCTGTTGAGGGAAGGCAACGAGGCGGACTTGAAAGCGAGGCAGAATAGCAGGAAACAGATTTCAAGAGGTACGTTGGAATCGCATTTAAAGCACAGGAAGAGGGGCACAACTTCGACAATGACGCACTTGGCCAAAAAGGGCGTATGCGTTTTCTCCTGAATATATTCAGGAGAAAACGCATACGCCCTTTTTGGCCAAGCAAGCAAGCGGGCAATGCAAATATGCACTACAAGGAAGTATCATTTCCCACCGGTCAAAAGGGACATCCACAAATGTGTAAAAACCAGAAAGGCAAGACAGGCCCTGGAGAACAGGGAGCCTTGTTATGCTGATGGGCGGGATGTAAATTGCCAACTGCCTCACTGGAGGAGTGCAATGCGTTCCTTAAAACAAGTAAACAACAGAGCTACAGAGCCAAGGGCACTTCCAGTCTAGGGAATATACCTTGGGAAAACTGAAAATCATTAAGACAGAGCCACCCACAAATTTAGAGCTGCACTGCTTACAAGAACCTCAACTTGGGTACACCTAAAATATGCCAGGATATATAAAAATGGTTCAAAAAACTATGGTATTTATGTACGATGGAATATCGGTCAGCCATGAAATCTATGTCATAAGACCAGGAGCAGCAAAGTGAGTGGATTCAGGTACGATGATTCTAAGTGAAATAAGTCACACAGAAAAAGAAACTTATCATAAGATATCACTTATGAAGATCCAGTAAACATGGCTACACATGAACTGAGTTAGGAAAGAGAACAGAGTCTCACATTTAGAAAACACTCTTATGCCTGCTTAAGGGGAAAGGAGAGGTGGGGTGATGCATAAAACCAGAGTTTGATATAAGCACAGGTACCATTTCTAAAACCAACTGTGGAATAGACAAGACCTACACCTTCCTCAGTGAAAGGGCCTCAAAACCCCATATTTCCCGCAGAGGAATAGATCTGACTAGTAAGAATCTTAAAACCTATGTATTGATATGTCTCTGTAAGGGAATCAAGTGTGTCTAGACTGTCATAAACATGGCAGCGAGAATCAGTTCAAACACACTAAAAAAATGACTTTCAAAAACAAAACAAAAAAACAGGGAAATTCTTTCCATTTCCTTCAGGGTCTCTGATGCAACCTGGAATGACCCTATCTACAATGACAGCTGGATGTGGCATAAGGCTGGACACTTGGGACTGAGAGGATTGGTGAGATTGGGTGAGCAAATGCAGACCCTTTAAAGCAAAAATGCATGGCCCCCATTCCATGGGTCCCAACTCTCCATGTTGAAGGGAATATTAATACAGTTATAACATGTACGGGAAACCTAGAGAATGGACACACAGTGAATACAAAAGGATTCTAAAACACAACGAGTAGTCCCTCTCCTGGTGCTCCGGTTTGACTTTCCAACTGCTTTACTATCAATCTCCCAACTTGGAGAGACAACCCCTTTAACCTCCTGGTTCGCACAGGTTGCCAATTTGGCAGAGGATGGAAGGGAAGAGGGAGAACCAATGAGAGATTAGCTGTTAGGCATTCGGACGGGCACATGTCACTCTAATTTCCCGGCTGGAAGAAGAATTAACCAGAGTCTCAGCCACCCACCGGGAACCAGTAGAGGTCCTGAACCAAAATTTTGGACATGCGTACAGCTCACAAAAAACGAGATGAAAAATGGAGCTCAGGGGCACAGCAATTCACAAACTGGCAGAGTAATAAAGGACAACTATCGTCCAAAAATCTGTTGAGGGAAGGCAACGAAGCGGACTTGAAAGCGAGGCAGAATAGCAGGAAACAGATTTCAAGAGGTACGTAGGAATCGCCTTTAAAGCACAGGAAGAGGGCACAACTTCGACAATGACGCACTTGGCAAAAAGCTCGTATGCGTTTTCTCCTGAATATATTCAGGAGAAAACGCATACGCCCTTTTGCCCAAGCAAGCAAGCGGGCAATGCAAATCTGCACTACAAAGAAGTATCACTTCCCACCGGTCAAAAGGGACATCCACAATATGTGTAAAAATCAGAAAGGCAAGACAGGCCCGGGAGAACAGGGAGCCTTGTTATGCTGATGGGCGGGATGTAAATTGCCAACTGCCTCACTGGAGGAGTGCATACTGTTCCCTAAAACAAGTAAACAACACAGCTACCGAGCCAAGGGCATTCCCTGTCTAGAGAATATACCTTGGGAAAACTGAAAATCAATAAGACAGAGCCACCCCCAAATTTAGGGCTGCACTGCTTACAAGAACCTCAACTTGGGTACACCTTAAATATCCCAGGAAATATAAAAATGGTTCAAAAAACTGTGGTACTTATGTACGATGGAATATCGGTCAGCCATGAAATCAATGTCATAAGACCAGGAGCAGCAAAGTGAGTGGATTCAGGTACGATGATTCTAAGTGAAATAAGTCACACAGAAAAAGAAACTTATCATAAGATATCACTTATGAAGATACTGTAAACATGGCTACACATGAACTGAGTTAGGAAAGAGAACAGAGTCTCACATTTAGAAAACACTCTTATGCCTGCTTAAGGGGAAAGGAGAGGTGGGGTGATGCCTAAAACCAGAGTTTGATATAAGCACAGGTACCATTTCTAAAACCAACTGTGGAATAGACAAGACCTACACCTTCCTCAGTGAAAGGGCCTCAAAACCACATATTTCCCGCAGAGGAATAGATGTGACTAGTACGAATCTTAAAACCTATGTATTGATATGTCTCTGTAAGGGAATCAAGTGTGTCTAGACTGGCATAAACATGGCCTCGAGAATCAGTTCAAACCCACTAAAAAAATGAATTTCAAAAACAAAACCAAAAAACAGGGAAATTCTTTACATTTCCTTCAGGGTCTCTGATGAAACCTGGAATGACCCTATCTACAATGACAGCTGGATGTGGCATAAGGCTGGACACTTGGGACTGAGAGGATTGGTGAGATTGGGTGAGCAAATGCAGACCCTTTAAAGCAAAAATGCATGGCCCCCATTCCATGGGTCCCAACTCTCCATGTTGAAGGAAATATTAATACAGCTATCACATGTACGGGAAACCTAGAGAATGGACACACTGTGAATACAAAAGTTTTCTAAAACTCAACGAGTAGTCCCTATCCTGGTGCTCCGGTTTGACTTTCCAACTGCTTTACTATCAATCTCCCAACTTGGAGAGACAACCCCTTTAACCTCCTGGTTCGCACAGGTTGCCAATTTGGCAGAGGATGGAAGGGAAGAGGGAGAACCAAGGAGAGAGTAGCTGTTAGGCATTGGGATGGGCATATGTCACTCTAATTTCCCGGCAGGAAGAAGAATTAACCAGAGTCTCAGCCACCCACCGGGAACCAGTATAGGTCCTGAACCAAAATTTTGGACTTGCGTACAGCTCACAAAAAACGAGTTGAAAAATGGAGCTCAGGGGCACAGCAATTCACAAACTGGCAGAGTAATAAAGGTCAACTATCGTCCAAAAATCTGTTGAGGGAAGGCAACGAGGCGGACTTGAAAGCGAGGCAGAATAGCAGGAAACAGATTTCAAGAGGTACGTTGGAATCACCTCTAAAGCACAGGAAGAGGGGCACAACTTCGACAATGACGCACTTGGCCAAAAAGGGCGTATGTGTTTTCTCCTGAATATATTCAGGAGAAAACGCATACGCCGTTTTTGGCCAAGCAAGCAAGCAGGCAATGCAAATCTGCACTACAAAGAAGTATCATTTCCCACCGGTCAAAAGGGACATCCACAAATGTGTAAAAACTAGAAAGGCAAGACAGGCCCTGGAGAACAGGGAGCCTTGTTATGCTGATGGGCGGGATGTATATTGCCAACTGCCTCACTGGAGGAGTGCATTGCGTTCCCCAAAAGAAGTAATCAACAGACCTACAGAGCCAAGGGCACATCCAGTCTAGGGAATATACCTTGGGAAAACTGAAAATGATTAAGACAGAGCCACCCCCAAATTTAGGGCTGCACTGCTTACAAGAACCTCAACTTGGGTACACCTTAAATATCCCAGGAAATATAAAAATGGTTCAAAAAACTATGGTATTTACGTACGATGGAATATCCCTCAGCCATGAAATCTATGTCATAAGACCAGGAGCAGCAAAGTAGGTGGATTCAGGTACGATGATTCTAAGTGAAATAAGTCACAAAGAAAAAGAAACTTATCGTAAGTTATCACTTATGAAGATCCTGTAAACATGGCTACACATGAACTGAGTTAGGAAAGAGAACAGAGTCTCACATTTAGAAAACACTCTTATGCCTGCTTAAGGGGAAAGGAGAGGTGGGGTGATGCATAAAACCAGAGTTTGATATAAGCACAGGTACCATTTCTAAAACCAACTGTGGAATAGACAAGACCTACACCTTCCTCAGTGAAAAGGCCTCAAAACCACATATTTCCCGCAGAGGAATAGATCTGAGTAGTAAGAATCTTAAAACCTATGTATTGATATGTCTCTGTAAGGGAATCAAGTTTGTCTAGACTGGCATAAAGATGGCAGCGAGAATCAGCTCAAACACACTATAAATAGGAATTTCAAAAACAAAACCAAAAAACAGGGAAATTCTTTCCATTTCCTTCAGGGTCTCTGATGAAACCTGGAATGACCCTATCTACAATGACAGCTGGATGTGACATAAGACTGGACACTAGGGACTGAGAGGATTGGTGAGATTGGGTGAGAAAATGCAGACCCTGTAAAGCAAAAATGCATGGCCCCCATTCCATGGGTCCCAACTCTCCAGGTTGAAGGGAATATTAATACAGTTATAACATGTACGGGAGACCTAGAGAATGGACACACTGTGAATACAAAAGGATTCTAAAACTCAACGAGTAGTCCCTCTCCTGGTGCTCCGGTTTGACTTTCCAACTGCTTTACTATCAATCTCCCAACTTGGAGAGACAACCCCTTTAACCTCCTGGTTCGCACATGTTGCCAATTTGGCAGAGGATGGAAGGGAAGAGGGAGAACCAAAGAGAGAGTAGCTGTTAGGCATTTGGACGGTCACATGTCACTCTAATTTCCCGGGAGGAAGAAGAATTAACCAGAGTCTCAGCCACCCACCGGGAAAGAGTATAGGTCCTGAACCAAAATTTTGGACTTGCGTACAGCTCACAAAAAACGAGTTGAAAAATGGAGCTCAGGGGCACAGCAATTCACAAACTGGCAGAGTAATAAAGGACAACTATCGTCCAAAAATCTGTTGAGGGAAGGCAACGTGGCAAACTTGAAGGCGAGGCAGAATAGCAGGAAACAGATTTCAAGAGGTACGTAGGAATCGCCTTTAAAGCACAGGAAGAGGGCACAACTTCGACAATGACGCACTTGGCCAAAAAGGTCGTATGCGTTTTCTCCTGAATATATTCAGGAGAAAACGCATACGCCCTTTTTGCCCAAGCAAGCAAGCGGGTAATGCAAATCTGCACTACAAAAAGTATCACTTCCCAACGGTCAAAAGGGACATCCACAAAATGTGTAAAAATCAGAAAGGCAAGACACACCCTGGAGAACATGGAGCCTTTTTATGCTGATGGGCGGGATGTAAATTGCCAACTGCCTCACTGGAGGAGTGCAGTGCGTTCCCTAAAAGAAATAAACAACAGAGCTACAGAGCCAAGTGCACTTCCAGTCTAGGGAATATATCTTGGGAAAACTGAAAATGATTAAGACAGAGCCACCCCCAAATTTAGGGCTGCAGTGCTTACAAGAACCTCAACTTGGGTACACCTTAAATATCCCAGGAAATATAAAAATGGTTCAAAAAACTATGGTATTTATGTACGATGGAATATCCCTCAGCCATGAAATCTATGTCATAAGACCAGGAGCAGCAAAGTAGGTGGATTCAGGTACGATTATTCTAAGTGAAATAAGTCACACAGAAAAAGAAACTTATCATAAGATTTCACTTATGAAGATCCTGTAAACATGGCTACACATGAACTGCGTTAGGAAAGAGAACAGAGTCTCACATTTAGAAAACACTCTTATGCCTGCTTAAGGGGAAAGGAGAGGTGGGGTGATGCATAAAACTAGAGTTTGATATAAGCACAGGCACCATTTCTATAACCAACTGTGGAATAGACAAGACCTACACCTTCCTCAGTGAAAGGGACTCAAAACCCCATATTTCCCGCAGAGGAATAGATCTGACTAGTAAGAATCTTAAAACCTATGTATTGATATGTCTCTGTAAGGGAATCAAGTGTGTCTAGACTGGCATAAACATGGCAGCGAGAATCAGCTCAAACACACTATAAAAAGGAATTTCAAAAACAAAACCAAAAAACAGGGAAATTCTTTCCATTTCCTTCAGGGTCTCTGATGAAACCTGGATTGACCCTATCTACAATGAGAGCTGGATGTGGCATAAGGCTGGACACTTGGGACTGAGAGGATTGGTGAGACTGGGTGAGCAAATGCAGACCCTTTAAAGCAAAAATGCATGGCCCCCATTCCATGGGTCCCAACTCTCCATGTTGAAGGGAATATTACTACAGCTATAACATGTACGGGAATACTAGAGAATGGACACACTGTGAATACAAAAGGTTTCTAAAACTCAACGCGTAGTCCCTCTCCTGGTGCTCCGGTTTGACTTTCCAACTGCTTTACTATCAATCACCCTACTTGGAGAGACAACCCATTTAACCTCCTGGTTCGCACAGGTTGCCAATTTGGCAGAGGATGGAAGGGAAGAGGGAGAACCAAGGAGAGAGTAGCTGTTAGGCATTGGGAAGGGCACATGTCACTCTAATTTCCCAGCAGGAAGAAGAATTAACCAGAGTCTCAGCCACCCACCGGGAACCAGTATATGTCCGGAACCAAAATTTTGGACTTGCGTACAGCACACAAAAAATGAGTTGAAAAATGGAGCTCAGGGGCACAGCAATTCACAAACTGGCAGAGTAATAAAGGACAACTATCGTCCAAAAATCTGTTGAGGGAAGGCAACGAGGCGGACTTGAAAGCGAGGCAGTATAGCAGGAAGCAGATTTCAAGAGGTACGTTGGAATCGCATTTTAAGCACAGGAAGAGGGGCACAACTTCGACAATGACGCACTTGGCCAAAAAGGGCGTATGCGTTTTCTCCTGAATATATTCAGGAGAAAACGCATACGCCCTTTTTGGCCAAGCAAGCAAGCGGGCAATGCAAATATGCACTACAAAGAAGTATCATTTCCCAGCGGTCAAAAGGGACATCCACAAATGTGTAAAAACCAGAAAGACAAGACAGGCCCTGGAGAACAGGGATCCTTGTTATGCTGATGGGCGGGATGTAAATTGACAACTGCCTCACTGGAGGAGTGCAATGCGTTCCTTAAAACAAGTAAACAACAGAGCTACAGAGCCAAGGGCACTTCCAGTCTAGGGAATATACCTTGGGAAAACTGAAAATCATTAAGACAGAGCCACCCACAAATTTAGGGCTGCACTGCTTACAAGAACCTCAACTTGGGTACACCTTAAATATGCCAGGAAATATAAAAATGGTTCAAAAAACTATGGTATTTATGTACGATGGAATATCCCTCAGCCATGAAATCTATGTCATAAGACCAGGAGCAGCAAAGTGAGTGGATTCAGATACGATGATTCTAAGTGAAATAAGTCATACAGAAAAAGAAACTTATCATAAGATATCACTTATGAAGATCCTGTAAACATGGCTACACATGAACTGAGTTAGGAAATAGAATAGAGACTCACATTTAGAAAACACTCTTATGCCTGCTTAAGGGGAAAGGAGAGGTGCGGTGATGCATAAAACCAGAGTTTGATATAAGCACAGGTACCATTTCTAAAACCAACTGTGGAATAGACAAGACCTACACCTTCCTCAGTGAAAGGGACTCAAAACCTCATATTTCCCGCAGAGGAATAGATCTGACTAGTAAGAATCTTAAAACCTATGTATTGATATGTCTCTGTAAGGGAATCAAGTGTGTCTAGACTGGCATAAACATGGCAGCGAGAATCAGCTCAAACCCACTATAAAAAGGAATTTCAAAAACAAAACCAAAAAACAGAGAAATTCTTTACATTTCCTTCAGGGTCTCTGATGAAACCTGGAATGACCCTATCTACAATGACAGCTGGATGTGACATAAGGCTGGACACTTGGGACTGAGAGGATTGGTGATATTGGGTGAGCAAATGCAGACCCTTTAAAGCAAAAATGCATGGCCCCCATTCCATGGGTCCCAACTCTCCTTGTTGAAGGGAATATTACTACAGCTATAACATGTACGGGAAACCTAGAGAATGGACACACAGTGAATACAAAATGTTTCTAAAACTCAACGAGTAGTCGCTCTCCTGGTGCTCCGGTTTGACTTTCCAACTGCTTTACTATCAATCTCCCAACTTGGAGAGACAACCCCTTTAACCTCCTCGTTCGCACAGGTTGCCAATTTGGCAGAGGATGGAAGGGAAGAGGGAGAACCAATGAGAGATTAGCTGTTAGGCATTGGGACGGGCACATGTCACTCTAATTTCCCGGCTGGAAGAAGAATTACCCAGAGTCTCAGCCACCCACCGGGAACCAGTATAGGTCCTGAACCAAAATTTTGGACTTGCGTACAGCTCACAAAAAACAAGTTGAAAAATGGAGCTCAGGGGCACAGCAATTCACAAACTGGCAGAGTAATAAAGGACAACTATCGTCGAAAAATCTGTTGAGGGAATGCAACGAGGCGGACTTGAAAGCGAGGCAGAAGAGCAGGAAACAGATTTCAAGAGGTATGTAGGAATCGCCTTTAAAGCACAGGAAGAGGGCACAACTTCGACAATGTCGCACTTGGCCAAAAAGCTCGTATGCGATTTCTCCTGAATATATTCAGGAGAAAACGCATACGACCTTTTTGGCCAAGCAAGCAAGCGGGCAATGCAAATCTGCACTACAAAGAAGTATCACATCCCACCGTTCAAAAGGGACATCCACAAAATTTGTAAAAACCCGAAAGGCAAGACAGGCCCTGGAGAACAGGGAGCCTTGTTATGCTGATGGGCGGGATGTAAATTGCCAACTGCCTCACTGGAGGAGTGCATTGCGTTCCTTAAAACATGTAAACAACAGAGCTACAGAGCCAAGGGCACTTCCAGTCTAGGGAATATACCATGAGAAAACTGAATATCATTAAGACAGAGCCACCCCCAAATTTAGGGCTGCACTGCTTACAAGAACCTCAACGTGGGTACAACTTAAATATCCCAGGAAATATAAAATTGGTTCAAAAAACAGTGGTACTTATGTATGATAGAATATCCCTCACCCATGAAATCAATGTCATAAGACCAGGAGCAGCAAAGTGAGTGGATTCAGGTACGATGATTCTAAGTGAAATAAGTCACACAGAAAAAGAAACTTATCATAAGATATCACTTATGAAGATCCTGTAAACATGGCTACACATGAATTTAGTTAGGAAAGAGAACAGAGTCTCACATTTAGAAAACACTCTTATGCCTGCTTAAGGGGAAAGGATAGGTGGGGTGATGCATAAAACCAGAGTTGGATAAAAGCACAGGTACCATTTCTAAAACCAACTGTGGAATAGACAAGACCTACACCTTCCTCAGTGAAAGGGACTCAAAACCCCATATTTCCCGCAGAGGAATAGATCTGACTAGTAAGAACCTTAAAACCTATGTATTGATATGTCTCTGTAAGGGAATCAAGTTTGTCTAGACTGGCATAAACATGGCAGCGAGAATCAGCTCAAACCCACTATAAAAAGGAATTTCAAAAACAAAACCAAAAAACAGGGAAATTCTTTCCATTTCCTTCAGGGTCTCTGATGAAACCTGGAATGACCCTATCTACAATGACAGCTGGATGTGGCATAAGGCTGGACACTTGGGACTGAGAGGATTGGTGAGATTGGGTTAGCAAATGCAGACTCTTTAAAGGAAAAATGCATGGTCCCCATTCCATGGGTCCCAACTCTCCATGTTGAAGGGAATATTACTACAGCTATAACATGTACGGGAAACCTAGAGAATGGACACACTGTGAATACAAAAGGTTTCTAATACTCAACGAGTAGTCGCTGTCCTGGTGCTCCGGTTTGACTTTCCAACTGCTTTACTATCAATCTCCCAACTTGGAGAGACAACCCCTTTAACCTCCTGGTTCGCAGAGGTTGCCAATTTGGCAGAGGATGGAAGGGAAGAGGGAGAACCAATGAGAGAGTAGCTGTTAGGCATTGGGACGGGCACATGTCACTCTAATTTCCCGGCTGGAAGAAGAATTAACCAGAGTCTCAGCCACCCACCGGGAACCAGTATAGGTCCTGAACCAAAATTTTGGACTTGCGTACAGCTCACAAAAAACGACTTGAAAAATGGAGCTCAGGGGCATAGCAATTCACAGACTGGCAGAGTAATAAAGGACAACTATCGTCCAAAAATCTGTTGAGGGAAGGCAACGAGGCGGACTTGAAAGCGAGGCAGAATAGCAGGAAACAGATTTCAAGAGGTACGTTGGAATCACCTTTAAAGCACAGGAAGAGGGGCACAACTTCGACAATGATGCACTTGGCCAAAAAGGGCGTATGCGTTTTCTCCTGAATATATTCAGGAGAAAACGCATACGCCCTTTTTGGCCAAGCAAGCAAGCAGGCATTGCAAATCTGCACTACAAAGAAGTATCACGTCCCACCGGTCAAAAGGGACATCCACAAAATGTGTAAAAATCTGAAAGGCAAGACACGCCCTGGAGAACATGGAGCCTTGTTGTGCTGATGGGCGGGATGTAAATTGCCAACTGCCTCACTGGAGGAGAGCATTGTGTTCCCTAAAACAAGTAAACAACAGAGCTACAGAGCCAAGGGCACTCCCAGTCTAGAGAATATACCTTGGAAAAACTGAAAATCAAGAAGACAGAGCCACCCCCAAATTTAGGGCTGCACTGCTTACAAGCACCTCAACTTGGGTACACCTTAAATATCCCAGGAAATATAAAAATGTTTCAAAAATCTGTGGTACTTATGTACGGTGGAATATCCCTCAGCCATGAAATCAATGTCATAAGACCAGGAGCAGCAAAGTGAGTGGATTCAGGTACGATGATTCTAAGTGAAATAAGTCACACAGAAAAAGAAACTTATCATAAGATATCACTTATGAAGATCCTGTAAACATGGCTACACATGAACTGAGTTAGGAAAGAGAACAGAGTCTCACATTTAGAAAACACTCTTATGCCTGCTTAAGGGGAAAGGAGAGGTGGGGCGGTGCATAAAACCAGAGTTTGATATAAGCACAGGTACCATTTCTAAAACCAACTGTGGAATAGACAAGACCTACACCTTCCTCAGTGAAAGGGACTCAAAACCCCATATTTCCCGCAGAGGAATAGATCTGACTAGTAAGAATCTTAAAACCTATGTATTGATATGTCTCTGTAAGGGAATCAAGTGTGTCTAGACTGGCATAAACATGGCAGCGAGAATCAGCTCAAACACACTATAAAAAGGAATTTCAAAAACAAAACCAAAAAACAGGGAAATTCTTTCCATTTCCTTCAGGGTCTCTGATGAAACCTGGAATGACCATATCTACATAGACACCTGGATGTGACATAAGGCTGGACACTTGGGACTGAGAGGATTGGTGAAATGGGTGAGAAAATGCAGACCCTGTAAAGCAAAAATGCATGGCCCCCATTCCATGGGTCCCAACTCTCCAGGTTGAAGGGAATATTAATACAGTTATAACATGTACGGGAAACCTAGAGAATGGATACACTGTGAATACAAAAGGTTTCTAAAACTCTACGCGTAGTCCCTCTCCTGGTGCTCCGGTTTGACTTTCCAACTGCTTTACTATCAATCTCCCAAGTTGGAGATACAGCCCCTTTAACCTCCTGATTCGCACAGGTTGCCAATTTGCAGAGGTTGGAAGGGAAGAGGGAGAACCAATGAGAGAGTAGCTGTTAGGCATATGGACGGGCACATGTCACTCTAATTTCCCGGCAGGAAGAAGAATTAACCAGAGTCTCAACCACCCAACGGGAACCAGTATAGGTCCTGAACCAAAATTTTGGACTTGGGTACAGCTCACAAAAAACGAGTTGAAAAATGGAGCTCAGGGGCACAGCAATTCACAAACTCGCAGAGTAATAAACGAAAACTATCGTCCAAAAATCTGTTCAGGGTAGGCAACGAGGCGGACTTGAAAGCGAGGCAGAAGAACAGGAAACAGATTTCAAGAGGTACGTTGGAATCGCCTTTTAAGCACAGTAAGAGGGGCACAACTTCGACAATGACGCACTGGGCCAAAAAGGGTGTATGTGTTTTAAAACGCATACGCACTTTTTGGCCAAGCTAGCAAGCGGGAAATGCAAATCTGCACTACAAAGAAGTATCACTTCCCACCGTTCAAAAGGGACATCCACAAAATGCGTAAAAACCAGAAAGGCAAGACAGGCCCTGGAGAACAGGGAGCCTTGTTATGCTGATGGGCGGGATGTAAATTGCCAACTGCCTCACTGGAGGAGTGCATTGCGTTCCTTAAAAGAAGTAAACAACAGAGCTACAGAGCCAAGGGCACTTCCAGTCTAGGGAATATACCATGGGAAAACTGAATATCATAAAGACAGAGCCACCCCCAAATTTAGGACTGCACTGCTTACAAGAACCTTAACCTGGGTACACCTTAAATATCCCAGGAAATATAAAAATGGTTCAAAAAACAGTGGTACTTATGTATGATGGAATATCCCTCACCCATGAAATCAATGTCATAAGACCAGGAGCAACAAAGTGAGTGGATTCAGGTACGATGATTCTAAGTGAAATAAGTCACACAGAAAAAGAAACTTATCATAAGATATCACTTATGAAGATCCTGTAAACATGGCTACACATGAATTGAGTTAGGAAAGAGAACAGAGTCTCACATTTAGAAAACACTCTTATGCCTGCTTAAGGGGAAAGGAGAGGTGGGGCGGTGCATAAAACCAGAGTTTGATAAAAGCACAGGTACCATTTCTAAAACCTACTGTGGAATAGACAAGACCTACACCTTCCTCAGTGAAAGGGAATCAAAACCCCATATTTCCCGCAGAGGAATAGATCTGACTAGTAAGAATCTTAAAACCTATGTATTGATATGTCTCTGTAAGGGAATCAAGTTTGTCTAGACTGGCATAAACATGGCAGCGAAAATCAGCTCAAACCCACTATAAAAAGGAATTTCAAAAACAAAACCAAAAAACAGGGAAATTCTTTCCATTTCCTTCAGGGTCTCTGATGAAACCTGGAATGACCCTATCTACAATGACAGCTGGATGTGGCATAAGGCTGGACACTTGGGACTGAGAGGATTGGTGAGATTGGGTTAGCAAATGCAGACCCTTTAAAGAAAAATGCATGGCCCCCATTCCATGGGTCCCAACTCTCCATGTTGAAGGGAATATTACTACAGCTATAACATGTACGGGAAACCTAGAGAATGGACACACTGTGAATACAAAATGTTTCTAATACTCAACGAGTAGTCGCTGTCCTGGTGCTCCGGTTTGACTTTCCAACTGCTTTACTATCAATCTCCCAACTTGGAGAGACAACCCCTTTAACCTCCTGGTTCGGACAGGTTGCCAATTTGACAGAGGATGGAAGGGAAGAGGGAGAACCAATGAGAGAGTAGGTGTTAGGCATTGGGACGGGCACATGTCACTCTAATTTCCCGGCTGGAAGAAGAATTAACCAGAGTCTCAGCCACCCTCCGGGAACCAGTATAGGTCCTGAACCAAAATTTTGGACTTGCGTACAGCTCACAAAAAACGAGTTGATAAATGGAGCTCAGGGGCATAGCAATTCACAGACTGGCAGAGTAATAAAGGACAACTATCATCCAAAAATCTGTTGAGGGAAGGCAACGAGGCGGACTGGAAAGCGAGGCAGAATAGCAGGAAACAGATTTCAAGAGGTATGTTGGAATCACCTTTAAAGCACAGGAAGAGGGGCACAACTTCGACAACGACGCACTTGGCCAAAAAGGGCGTATGCGTTTTCTCCTGAATATATTCAGGAGAAAACGCATACAACCTTTGTGGCCAAGCAAGTAAGCGGGCAATGCAAATCTGCACAACAAAGAAGTATCACTTCCCCCCGGTCAAAAGGGACATCCACAAAATGTGTAAAAACCAGAAAGGCAAGACAGGCCCTGGAGAACAGGGAGCCTTGTTATGCTGATGGGCGGGATGTATATTGCCAACTGCCACACTGGAGGAGTGCATTGCGTTCCCTAAAACAAGTAAACAACAGAGCTACAGAGCCAAGGGCACTTCCAGTCTAGGGATTATACCTTGGGCAAACTGAAAATCAATAAGACAGTGCCACCTCCAAATTTAGGGATGCACTGCGTACAAGAACCTCAACTTGGGTACACCTTAAATATCCCAGGAAATATAAAAATGGTTCAAAATCTATGGTATTTATGTACGAAGGAATATCCCTCAGCCATGAAATCTATATCATAAGACCAGGAGCAGCAAAGTGAGTGGATTCATGTACGATGATTCTAAGTGAAATAAGTCACACAGAAAAAGAAACTTATCCTAAGATATCACTTATGAAGATCCTGTAAACATGGCTACCCATGAACTGAGTTAGGAAAGAGAACAGAGTCTCACATTTAGAAAACACTCTTATGCCTGCTTAAGGGGAAAGGAGAGGTTGGGTGATGCATAAAACCAGAGATTGATATAAGCACAGGTACCATTTCTAAAACCAACAGTGGAATAGACAAGACCTACACCTTCCTCAGTGAAAGGGACTCAAAACCCCATATTTCCCGAGGAGGAATAGATCTGACTAGTAAGAAACTTAAAACCTATGTATTGATATGTCTCTGTAAGGGAATCAAGTGTGTCTAGACTGGCATAAACATGGCAGCGAGAATCAGCTCAAAACCACTATAAAAAGGAATTTCAAAAACAAAACCAAAAAACAGGGAAATTCTTTCCATTTCCTTCAGGGTCTCTGATGAAACCTGGAATGACCCTATCTACAATGACAGCTGGATGTGGCATAAGGCTGGACACTTGGCACTGAGAGGATTGGTGAGATTGGGTGAGAAAATGCAGACCCTGTAAAGGAAAAATGCATGGCCCCCATTCCATGGGTCCCAACTCTCCAGGTTGAAGGGAATATTAATACAGTTATAACATGTACGGGAAACCTAGAGAATGGACACACTGTGAATACAAAAGGATTCTAAAACTCAACGAGTAGTCCCACTCCTGGTGCTCCGGTTTGACTTTCCAACTGCTTTACTATCAATCTCCCAACTTGGAGAGACAACCCCTTTAACCTCCTGGTTCGCACAGGTTGCCAATTTGGCAGAGGATGGAAGGGAAGAGGGAGAACCAATGAGAGAGCAGCTGTTAGGCATTCGGACGGGCACATGTCACTCTAATTTCCCGGCAGGAAGAAGAATTAACCAGAGTCTCAGCCACCCACCGGGAACCAGTATAGGTCCTGAACCAAAATTTTGGACGTGCATACAGCTCACAAAAAACGAGTTGAAAAATGGAGCTCAGGGGCACAGCATTTCACAAACTGGCAGAGTAATAAAGGACAACTATCGTCCAAAAACCTGTTGAGGGAGGGCAACGAGCCGCACTTGAAAGCGAGGCAGAATAGCAGGAAGCAGATTTCAAGAGGTATGTTGGAATCGCCTTTAAAGCACAGGAAGAGGGGCACAACTTTGACCATTACGCACTTGGCCAAAAAGGGCGTATATGTTTCCTCCTGAATATATTCACGAGAAAACGCATTCGACATTTTGGGCCAAGCAAGCAAGCCGGCAATGCAAATCTGCACTACAAAGAAGTATCACTTCCCACCGGTCAAAACGGACATCCACAAAATGTGTAAAAACCAGAAAGGCAAAACAGGCACTGGAGAACAGGGAGCCTTGTTATGCTGATGGGCGGGATGTAAATTGCCCACTGCCTCAATGGAGGAGTGCATTGTGTTCCCTAAAACAAGTAAACAACAGAGCTACAGAGACAAGGGCACTTCCAGTCTAGGGAATATACCTTGGGAAAACTGAAAATAAATAAGAGAGAGCCACCCCCAAATTTAGGGCTGAACTCCTTACAAGAACCTCAACTTGGGTACACCTTAAATATGCCAGGACATATAAAAATGGTACAAAAAATTGTGGTACTTATGTACGATGGAATATCCCTCAGCCATGAAATCAATGTCATAAGACCAGGAGCAGCAAAGTGAGTGGATTCAGGTACGATGATTCTAAGTGAAATAAGTCACACAGAAAAAGAAACTTATCATAAGATATCACTTATGAAGTTCCTGTAAACATGGCTACACATGAACTGAGTTAGGAAAGAGAACAGAGTCTCACATTTAGAAAACACTGTTATGCCTGCTTAAGGGGGAAGGAGAGGTGGGGTGATGCATAAAACCAGAGTTTGATATAAGCACAGGTACCGTTTCTAAAACCACCATTGGAATAGAAAAGACCTACACCTTCCTCAGTGAAAGGGACTCCAAAACCCATATTTCCCTCAGAGGAATAGATCTGACTAGTAAGAATCTTAAAACCTATGTATTGATATGTCTCCGTAAGGGAATCAAGTGTGTCTAGAATGGCATAAACATGGCAGCGAGAATCAGATCAAACCCACGATAAAAAGGAATTTCAAATACAAAACCAAAAAACAGGGAAATTCTTTACAATTCCTTCAGGGTCTCTGATGAAACCTGGAATGACCCTATCTACAATGACAGCTGGATGTGGCATAACGCTGGATACTTGGGACTGAGAGGATTGGTGAGATTGGGTGAGCAAATGCACACCCTTTAAAGCGAAAATGAATGGCCCCCATTCCATGGGTCCCAACTCTCCATGTTGAAGGGAATATTACTACAGCTATAACATGTACGGGAAACCTAGAGAATGGACACACTGTGAATACAAAAGGTTTCTAAAACTCATCGAATAGTCCCTCTCCTGGTGCTCCGGTTTGACTTTCCAACTGCTTTACTATCAATCTTCCACTTGGAGAGACAGACCCTTTAAGCTCCTGGTTCGCACAGGCTGCCAATTTGGCAGAGGATGGAAGGGAAGAGGGAGAACCAATGAGAGAGCAGCTGTTAGGCATTTGGACGGGCACATGTCACTCTAATTTCCCGGCAGGAAGAATTAACCAAAGTCTCAGCCACCCACCGGGAACCAGTAGAGGTCCTGAACCAACAGTTTGGACTTGCATTCAGCTCACAAAAAACGAGTTGGAAAATGGAGCTCAGGGGCACAGCAATTCACAAACTGGCAGAGTAATAAAGGTGAACTATCGTCCAAAAATCTGTTGAGGGAAGGCAACGAGGCGGAATTGAAAGCGAGGCAGAATAGCACGAAAGAGATTTCAAGAGGTACGTTGGAATCGCCTTTAAAGCACAGGAAGAGGGGCACAACTTCGACAATGACGCACTTGGCCAAAAAGTGTGTATGCGTTTTCTCCTAAATATATTCAGGAGAAAACGCATACGCCCTTTTTGGGCAAGCAAGCAAGCGGGAAATGCAAATCTGCACTACAAACTAGTATCACTTCCCACCGGTCAAAAGGGACATCCACAAAATGTGTAAAAACCAGAAAGGCAAGACAGGCCCTGGAGAACAGGGAGCCTTGTTATGCTGATGGGCGGGATGTAAATTACCAACTGGCTCAATGGAGGAGTGCATTGTGTTCCCTAAAACAAGTAAACAACACAGCTACAGAGACAAGGGCACTTCCAGTCTAGGGAATATACCTTGGGAAAACTGAAAATCAATAAGACAGAGCCACCGCCAAATTTAGGGCTGCACTCCTTACAAGAACCTCAACTTGGGTACACCTTAAATATCCCAGGAAATATAAAAATGGTTCAAAAAATTGTGGTACTTATGTACGATGGAATATCCCTCAGCCATGAAATCAATGTCATAAGACCAGGAGCAGCAAAGTGAGTGGATTCAGGTTCGATGATTCTAAGTGAAATAAGTCACACAGAAAAAGAAACTTATCATAAGATATCATTAAGAAGTTCCTGTAAACATGGCTACACATGAACTGAGTTAGGAAAGAGAACAGAGTCTCACATTTAGAAAACACTGTTATGCCTGCTTAAGGGGGAAGGAGAGGTGGGGTGATGCATAAAACCAGAGTTTGATATAAGCACAGGTACCGTTTCAAAACCACCATTGGAATAGAAAAGACCTACACCTTCCTCAGTGAAAGGGACTCCAAAACCCATATTTCCCTCAGAGGAATAGATCTGACTAGTAAGAATCTTAAAACCTATGTATTGATATGTCTCCGTAAGGGAATCAAGTGTGTCTAGACTGGCATAAACATGGCAGCGAGAAGCAGCTCAAACCCACTATAAAAAGGAATTTCAAAAACAAAACCAAAAAACAGGGATATTCTTTACAATTCCTTCAGGGTCTCTGATGAATCCTGGAATGACCCTATCTACATTGACAGCTGGATGTGGCATAAGGCTGGACACTTGGGACTGAGAGGATTGGTGAGATTGGGTGAGCAAATGCAGACCCTTTAAAGCGAAAATGCATGGCCCCCATTCCATGGGTCCCAACTCTCCATGTTGAAGGGAATATTACTACAGCTATAACATGTATGGGAAACCTAGAGAATGGACACACTGTGAATACAAAAGGTTTCTAAAACTCAACGAATAGTCCCACTCCTGGTGCTCCGGTTTTACTTTCCAACTGCTCTACTATCAATCTCCCAACTTGGAAAGACAGACCCTTTAACCTCCTGGTTCGCACAGGTTGCCAATTTGGCAGAGGATGGAAGGGAAGAGGGAGAACCAATAAGAGACTAGCTGTTAGGCATTTGGACGGGCACATGTCACTCTAATTTCCCGGCAGGAAGAAGAATTAACCAAAGTCTCAGCCACCCACCGGGAACCAGTGGAGGTCCTGAACCAACAGTTTGGACTTGCATTCAGCTCACAAAAAACGAGTTGAATAATGGAGCTCAGGGGCACAGCAATTCACAATCTGGCAGAGTAATAAAGGACAACTATCGTCGAAAAATCTGTTGAGGGAAGGCAACGAGGCGGACTTGAAAGCGAGGCAGAATAGCAGGAAACAGATTTCAAGAGGTACATTGGGATCGCCTTTAAAGCACAGGAAGAGGGGCACAACTTCGACAATGACGCACTTGGCCAAAAAGGGTGTGTGGGTTTTCTCCTGAATATATTCAGCAGAAAACGCATACGCCCATTTTGGCCAAGCAAGCAAGCGGGCAATGCAAATCTGCACTACAAAGAAGTATCACTTCCCACCGGTCAAAAGGGACATCCACAAAATGTGTAAAAACCAGAAAGGCAAGACAGACCCTGGAGAACAGGGAGCCTTGTTATGCTGATGGGCGGGATGTAAATTGCCCACTCCCTCCCTGGAGGAGTGCATTGTGTTCCCTAAAACAAGTAAACAACACAGCTACAGAGCCAAGGGCACTTCCAGTCTAGGGAATATACCTTGGGAAAACTGAAAATCAATAAGACAGAGCCACCCCCAAATTTAGGGCAGCACTCCTTACAAGAACCTCAACTTGAGTACACCTTAAATATCCCAGGAAATATAAAAATGGTTCAAAAATTGGGGTACTTATGTACGATGGAATATCCCTCAGCCATTAAATCAATGTCATAAGACCAGGAGCAGCAAAGTGCGTGGATTCAGGTACGATGATTCTAAGTGAAATAAGTCACACAGAAAAAGAAACTTATCATAAGATATCACTTACGAAGATTCTGTAAACATGGCTACACATGAACTGAGTTAAGAAAGAGAACAGTGTCTCACATTTAGAAAACACTGTTATGCCTGCTTAAGGGGGAAGGAGAGGTGGGGTGATGCATAAAACCAGAGTTTGATATAAGCACAGGTACCGATTTTAAAACCAACTTTGGAATAGACAAGACCTACACCTTCCTCAGTGAAAGGGACTCAAAACACCATATTTCCCGTAGAGGAATGGATCTGACTAGTAAGATTCTTCAAACCTATGTATTGCTATGTCTCTGTAATGGAATCAAGTGTGTCTAGACTGGCATAAATATGGCAGCGAGAATCAGCTCAATCCCACTATAAAAAGGAATTTCAAAAACAAATCCAAAAAACAGGGAAATTCTTTACAATTCCTTCAGGGTCTCTGATGAAACCTGGAATGACCCTATCTACAATGACAGCTGGATGTGACATAAGGCTTGACACTTGGGACTGAGAGGATTGGTGAGATTGGGTGAGCAAATGCAGACCCTTTAAAGGAAAAATGCATGGCCCCCATTCCATGGGTCCCAACTCTCCATGTTGAAGTAAATATTACTACAGCTATAACATGTACGGGAAAAATAGAGAATGGACACACTGTGAATACAAAAGGTTTCTAAAACTCAACGAATAGTCCCTCTCCTGGTCCTCCAGTTTGACTTTGCAACTGCTTTACTATCAATCTCCCAACTTGGAAAGACAGCCCTTTAACCTCCTGGTTCGCACAGGTTGCCAATTTGGCAGAGGATGGAAGGGAAGAGGGAGAACCAATGAGAGACTAGCTGTTAGGCATTTGGACGGGCACATGTCACTCTAATTTCCCGGCAGGAAGAAGAATTAACCAAAGTCTCAGCCACCCACCGGGAACCAGTAGAGGTCCTGAACCAAAATTTTGGACTTGCGTTCAGCTCACAAAAAACGAGTTGAAAAATGGAGCTCAGGGGCACAGCAATTCAAAAACTGGCAGAGTAATAAAGGACAACTATCGTCCAAAAATCTGTTGAGGGAAGGCAACGAGATGGACTTGAAATCGAGGCAGAATAGCAGGAAACAGATTTCAAGAGGTACGTTGGAATCACCTTTAAAGCACAGGAAGAGGGGCACATCTTCGACAATGACGCACTTGGCCAAAAAGGGCGTATGCGTTTTCTCCTGAATATATTCAGGAGAAAACGCATACGCCCTTTTTGGCCAAGCAAGCAAGCGGGCAATGCAAATCTGCACTACAAAGAAGTATCACTTCCCACTGGTCAAAGGGACATCCACAAAATGTGTAAAAACCAGAAAGGCAAGACAGGCCCTGGAGAACAGGGAGCCATGTTATTCTGATGGGCGGGATGTAAATTGCCAACTGCCTCATTGGAGGAGTGCATTGTGTCCCTAAAACAAGTAAACAACAGAGCTACAGAGCCAAGGGCACTTCCAGTCTAGGGAATATACCTTGGGAAAACTGAAAATCAATAAGACAGAGCCAACCACAAATTTAGGGCTGCAGTGCTTACGAGAACCTCAACATGGGTACATCTTAAATATCCCAGGAAATATAAAAATGGTTCAAAAAATTGTGGTACTTATGTACGATGGAGTATCCTTCAGCCATGAAATCAATGTCATAAGACCAGGAGCAGCAAA
The DNA here is from genome assembly GCF_964165515.1 of Mesoplodon bidens. Classification (NCBI taxonomy): domain Eukaryota; kingdom Metazoa; phylum Chordata; class Mammalia; order Artiodactyla; family Ziphiidae; genus Mesoplodon; species Mesoplodon bidens. The sequence goes on from NW_027671506.1 coordinate 231,665, forward strand.
GTGAGTGGATTCAGGTACGATGATTCTAAGTGAAATAAGTCAAACAGAGAAAGAAACTTATCATAAGATATCACTTATGAAGATCCTGTAAAGATGGCTACACATGAACTGAGTTAGGAAAGAGAGCAGAGGCTCACATTTAGAAAACACTCTTATGCCTGCTTAAGGGGGAAGGAGAGGTGGGGTGATGCATAAAACCAGAGTTTGATATAAGCACAGGTACCGTTTCTAAAACCAACTTTAGAATAGAAATGACCTACACCTTGCTCCGTGAAAGGGACTCAAAACCCCATATTTCCCGCAGAGGTATATATCTCACTAGTAAGAATCTTAAAACCTATGTATTGATATGCCTCCGTAAGGGAATCAAGTGTGTCTAGACTGGCATAAACATGGCAGCGAGAATCAGCTCAAATCCACTAAAAAAAGGAATTTCAAAAACAAAAGAAAACACCAAGGATATACTGTACAATTCCTTCAGGGTCTCTGATGAAACCTGGAATGACCATTTCTACAATGACTGCTGGATGTGGCATAAGGCTGGACACTTGGGACTGAGAGGATTGGTGAGATTGGGTGAGCAAATGCAGACCCTTTAAAGCAAAAATGCATGGCCCCCATTCCATGGGTCCCAACTCTCCATGTGGAAGGGAATATTACTACAGCTATAACATGTACGGGAAACCTAGAGAATGGACACACTGTGAATACAAAAGGTTTCTAAAACTCAACGAGTAGTCCCTCTCCTGCTTCTCCGGTTTGACTTTCCAACTGCATTCCTATCAATCTCCCAACTTGGAGATACAAACCCTTTAACCTCCTGGTTCGCACAGGTTGCCAATTTGGCAGAGGATGGAAGGGAAGAGGGAGAACCAATGAGAGAGTAGCTGTTAGGCATTTGGATGGGCACATGTCACTGTAATTTCCCGGCAGGAAGAAGAATTAACCAGAGTCACAGCCACCAACCGGGAACCAGTATAGGTCCTGAACCAAAATTTTGGACTTGCGTACAGCTCACAAAAAACGAGTTGAAACATTGAGCTCAGGGGCACAGCAATTCACAAAAGGGCAGAGTAATAAAGGACAACTGTCGTCCAAAAATCTGTTGAGTGAAGGCAACGAAGCGGACTTGAAAGCAAGGCATAATAGCAGGGAACAGATTTCAAGAGGTACGTTGGAATGACCTTTAAAGCACAGGAAGAGGGGCACAACTTCGACAATGACGCACTTGGCCAAAAAGGGCGTATGCGTTTTCTCCTGAATATATTCAGGAGAAAACGCATACGCCCTTTTTGGCGAAGAAAGCAAGCGGGCAATGCAAATCTGCACTACAAAGAAGTAATACTTCCCACCGGTCAAAAGGGGTATCCACAAAATGTGTAAAAACCAGAAATGCAAGACAGGCCCTGGAGAACAGGGAGCCTTGTTATGCTGATGGACGGGATGTAAATTGCCAACTGCCTCACTGGAGGAGTGCATTGCGTTCCCAAAAACAAGTAAACAACAGAGCTCCAGAGCCAAGGGCACTTCCAGTCTAGGGAATATACCTTGGGAAAACTGAATATCAATAAGACAGAGCCACCCCCAAATTTAGGGCTACACTGCTTACAAGAACCTCAACTTGGGTACACCTTAAATATCCCAGGAAATATAAAAATGGTTCATAAAACTGTGGTATTTATATACGATGGAATATCCCTAAGACATGAAATCAATATCATAAGACCAGGAGCAGCAAAGTGAGTGGATTCAGGTACGATGATTCTAAGTGAAATAAGTCACACAGAAAAAGAAACTTATCATAAGATATCACTTATGAAGATCCTGTAAACATGGCTAAACATGAACTGAGTTAGGAAAGAGAACAGAGTTTCACTTTTACAAAACACTCTTATGCCTGCTTAAGGGGGAAGGAGAGGTGGGGTGATGCATAAAACCAGAGTTTTACATAACCACAGGTACCATTTCTAAAACCGACTGTGGAATAGACAAGACCTACACCTTCCTCAGTGAAAGGGACTCAAAACCCCTTATTTCCCGCAGAGGAATAGATCTGTCTAGTAAGAATCTTAAAACCTATGTATTGATATGTCTCTGTAAGGGAATCAAGTTTGTCTAGACTGGCATAAACATGGCAGCGAGAATCAGCTCAAACCCACTATAAAAAGGAATTTCAAAAACAAAACCAAAAAACAGGGAAATTCTTTACATTTCCTTCAGGGTCTCTGATGAAACCTGGAATGACCGTATCTACAATGACAGCTGGATGTGGCATAATGCTGGACACGTGGGACTGAGAGGACTGGTGAGATTGGGTGAGCAAATGCAGACCCTTTAAAGCAAAAATGCATGGCCCCCATTCCATGGGTCCCAACTCTCCATGTTGAAGGGAATATTACTACAGCTATAACATGTACGGGAAACCTAGAGAATGAACACACTGTGAATACAAAAGCTTTCTAAAACTCAACGAGTAGTCCCTCTCCTGGTGCTCCGCTTTGACTTTCCAACTGCTTTACTATCAATCTCCCACCTTGGTTAGACAGCCCCTTTAATCTCCTGGTTCGCACAGGTTGCCAATTTGGCAGAGGATGGAAGGGAAGAGGGAGAACCAATGAGAGAGTAGCTGTTAGGCATTTGGACGGGAACATGTCACTAATTTCCCGGCAGGAAGAAGAATTAACCAGTGTCTCAGCCACCCACCGGGAACTAGTATAGGTCCTGAACCAAAATTTTGGACTTGCGTACAGCTCACAATAAACGAGTTGATAAATGGAGCTCAGGGGCACAGCAATTCACAAACTGGCAGAGTAATAAAGGACAACTATCGTCCAAAAATCTGTTGAGGGAAGGCAACGCGGCGGACTTGAAAGCAAGGCAGAATAGCAGGAAACAGATTTCAAGTGGTACGTTGGAATCGCCTTTAAAGCAAAGGAAGAGGGGCACATCTTCGACAATGACGCACTTGGCCAAAAAGGGCGTATGCGTTTTCTCCTAAATATATTCAGGAGAAAAAGCATACGCCCTTTTTGGCCAAGCAAGCAAGCGGGCAATGCAAATCTGCACTACAAAGAAGTATCAGTTCCCACCGGTCAAAAGGGACATCCACAAAATTTGTAAAAACCAGAAAGGCAAGACTGGCCCTGGAGAACAGGGAGCCTTGTTATGTTGATGGGCGGGATGTAAATTGCCAACTGCCTCACTGGAGGAGTGCATTGCATTGCCTAAAACAAGTAAACAACAGAGCTACAGAGCCAAGGGCACTTCCACTCTAGGGAATATACCTTGGGAAAACTGAAAATCAATAAGACAGAGCCACCCCCAAATTTAGGGCTGCACTGCTTACAAGAACCTCATCTTGGGTACACCTTAAATATCCCAGGAAATATAAAAATGGTTCAAAAAACTGTCGTATTTACGTACGATGGAATATCCCTCAGACATGAAATGAATGTCATAAGGTCAGGAGCAGCAAAGTGAGTGGATTCAGGTACGATGATTCTAAGTGAAATAAGTCACACAGAAAAAGAAACTTATCATAAGATTTCACTTATGAAGGTCCTATAAACATGGCTACACATGAAGTGAGTTAGGAAAGATAACAGAGTCTCACATTTAGGAAACACTCTTATGCCTGTTTAAGGGGAAAGGAGAGGTGGGGTGATGCATAAAACCAGAGTTTGATATAAGCACAGGTACCGTTTCTAAAACCACCATTGGAATAGAAAAGACCTACACCTTCCTCAGTGAAAGGGACTCCAAAACCCATATTTCCCTCAGAGGAATAGATCTGACTAGTAAGAATCTTAAAACCTATGTATTGATATGTCTCCGTAAGGGAATCAAGTGTGTCTAGAATGGCATAAACATGGCAGCGAGAATCAGATCAAACCCACGATAAAAAGGAATTTCAAATACAAAACCAAAAAACTGGGAAATTCTTTACAATTCCTTCAGGGTCTCTGATGAAACCTGGAATGACCCTATCTACAATGACAGCTGGATGTGGCATAAGGCTGGACACTTGGGACTGAGAGGATTGGTGAGATTGGGTGAGCAAATGCAGACCCTTTAAAGCGAAAATGAATGGCCCTCATTCCATGGGTCCCAACTCTCCATGTTGAAGGGAATATTACTACAGCTATAACATGTACGGGAAACCTAGAGAATGGACACACTGTGAATACAAAAGGTTTCTAAAACTCATCGAATAGTCCCTCTCCTGGTGCTCCGGTTTGACTTTCCAACTGCTTTACTATCAATCTTCCACTTGGAGAGACAGACCCTTTAAGCTCCTGGTTCGCACAGGCTGCCAATTTGGCAGAGGATGGAAGGGAAGAGGGAGATCCAATGAGAGAGCAGCTGTTAGGCATTTGGACGGGCACATGTCACTCTAATTTCCCGGCAGGAAGAATTAACCAAAGTCTCAGCCACCCACCGGGAACCAGTAGAGGTCCTGAACCAAAATTTAGGACTTGCATTCAGCTCACAAAAAACGAGTTGGGAAATGGAGCTCAGGGGCACAACAATTCACAAACTGGCAGAGTAATAAAGGCGAACTATCGTCCAAAAATCTGTTGAGGGAAGGCAACGAGGCGGAATTGAAAGCGAGGCAGAATAGCACGAAAGAGATTTCAAGAGGTACGTTGGAATCGCATTTAAAGCACAGGAAGAGGGGCACAACTTCGACAATGACGCACTTGGCCAAAAAGGGTGTATGCGTTTTCTCCTAAATATATTCAGGAGAAAACGCATACGCCCTTTTTGGCCAAGCAAGCAAGCGGGAAATGCAAATCTGCACTACAAAGTAGTATCACTTCCCACCGGTCAAAAGGGACATCCACAAAATGTGTAAAAACCAGAAAGGCAAGACAGGCCCTGGAGAACAGGGAGCCTTGTTATGCTGATGGGCGGGATGTAAATTACCAACTGGCTCAATGGAGGAGTGCATTGTGTTCCCTAAAACAAGTAAACAACACAGGTACAGAGCCAAGGGCACTTCCCGTCTAGGGAATATACCTTGGGAAAACTGAAAATCAATAAGACAGAGCCACCCCCAAATTTAGGGCTGCACTGCTTACAAGAACCTCAACTTGGGTACACCTTAAATATCCCAGGAAATATAAAAATGGTTCAAAAAATTGTGGTACTTATGTACGATGGAATATCCCTCATTCATGAAATCAATGTCATAAGACCAGGAGCAGCAAAGTGAGTGGATTCAGGTACGATGATTCTAAGTGAAATAAGTCACACAGAAAAAGAAACTTATCATAAGATATCACTTATGAAGATCCTGTAAACATGGCTAAACATGAACTGAGTTAGGAAAGAGAACAGAGTTTCACATTTACAAAACACTCTTATGCCTGCTTAAGGGGGAAGGAGAGGTGGGGTGATGCATAAAACCAGAGTTTGATATAAACACAGGTACCATTTCTAAAACCAACTGTGGAATAGACAATACCTACACCTTCCTCAGTGAAAGGGACTCAAAACCCCATGTTTCCCGCAGAGGAATAGATCTGACTAGTAAGAATCTTAAAACCTATGTATTGATATGTCTCTGTAAGGGAATCAAGTGTGTCTAGACTGGCATAAACATGGAAGCGAGAATCAGCTCAAACCCACTATAAAAAGGAATTTCAAAAACAAAACCAAAAAACAGGGAAATTCTTTACATTTCCTTCAGGGTCTCTGATGAATCCTGGAATGACCCTATCTACAATGACAGCTGGATGTCGCATAAGGCTGGACACTTGGGACTGAGAGGATTGGTGAGATTGGGTGAGCAAATGCAGACCCTTTAAAGCAAAAATGCATGGCACCCATTCCATGGGTCCCAACTCTCCATGTTGAAGGGAATATTACTACAGCTATAACATGTACGGGAAACCTAGAGAATGGACACACTGTGAAAACAAAAGGTTTCTAAAACTCAACGAGTAGTCCCTCTCCTGGTGCTCCGGTTTGACTTTCCAACTGCTTTACTATCAATCTCCCAACTTGGAGAGACAGCCCCTTTAACCTCCTGGTTCGCACAGGTTGCCTATTTGGCAGAGGATGGAAGGGAAGAGGGAAAACCAATGAGAGAGCAGCTGTTAGGCATTTGGACGGGCACATGTCACTCTAATTTCCCGGAAGGAAGAAGAATTAACCAGAGTCTCAGCCACCCACCGGGAACCAGTATAGGTCCTGAACCAAAATTTTGGACTTGCTTACAGCTCACAAAAAACGAGTTGAAAAATGGAGCTCAGGGGCACAGCAATTCACAAAATGGCAAAGTAATAAAGGACAACTGTCGTCCAAAAATCTGTTGAGGGAAGCCAACGAGGCGGAATTGAAAGCGAGGCAGAATAGCAGGAAACAGATTTCAAGACGTACGTTGAAATCGCCTTTAAAGCACAGGAAGAGGGGCACGACTTCGACAATAACGCACTTGTCCAAAAAGGGCGTATGCGTTTTCTCCTGAATATATTCAGGAGAAAACGCATACGCCCTTTTTGGTCAAGCAAGCAAGCGGGCAATGCAAATCTGCACTACAAAGAAGTATCACTTCCCACCGGTCAAAAGGGACATCCACAAAATGTGTAAAAGCCAGAAAGGCAAGACAGGCCCTGGAGAACAGGGAGCCTTGTTATGCTGATGGGCGGGATGTAAATTGCCAACTGCCTCACTGGAGGAGTGCATTGCGTTCCCTAAAACAAGTAAACTACAGAGCTACAGAGCCAACGGCACTTCTAGTCTAGGGAATATACCTTGGGAGAACTGAAAATCAATAAGACAGAGCCACCCCCAAATTTAGCGCTGCACTGCTTACAAGAACCTCAACTTGGGTACACCTTAAATATCCCAGGAAATATAAAAATGGTTCAAAAACCTGTGGTATTTATGTACGATGGAATATCCCTCAGACATGAAATCAATGTCATAAGTCCAGGAGCAGCAAAGTGAGTGGATTCTGGTTCGATGATTCTAAGTGAAATAAGTCACACAGAAAAAGAAACTTATCATAAGATATCACTTATGAAGATCCTGTAAACATGGCTACACATGAACTGAGTTAGGAAAGAGAACAGAGTCTCACATTTAGAAAACACTCGTATGCTTGCTTAAGGGGAAAGGATAGGTGGGGTGATGCATAAAACCAGAGTTTGATATAAGCACAGGTACCATTTCTAAAACCAACTGTGGAATAGACAAGACCTACACCTTCCTGAGTGAAAGGGACTCAAAACCCCATATTTCCCGCAGAGGAATAGATCTGGCAAGTAAGAATCTTAAAACCTATGTATTGATATGTCTCTGTAAGGGAATCAAGTGTGTCTAGACTGGCATAAACATGGCATCGAGAATCAGCTCAAACCCACTATAAAAAGGAATTTCAAAAACAAAACCTAAAACAGGGAAATTCTTTACATTTCCTTCAGGGTCTCTGATGAAACCTGGAATGACCATATCTACAATGACAGCTGGATGTGGCATAAGGCTGGACACTTGGGACTGAGAGGATTGGTGAGATTGGGTGAGCAAATGCAGACCCTTTAAAGCAAAAATGCATGGCCCCCATTCCATGGGTCCCAACTCTCCATGTTGAAGGGAATATTACTACAGCTATAACATGTACGGGAAACCTAGAGAATGGACACACTGTGAATACAAAAGGTTGCTAAAACTCAACGAGTAGTCCCTCTCCTGGTGCTCCGGTTTGACTTTCCAACTGCTTTCCTATCAATCTCCCAACTTGGAGAGACAACCCCTTTAACCTCCTGGTTCGCACAGGTTGCCAATTTGGCAGAGGATGGAAGGGACGAGGGAGAACCAATGAGGGAGTAGCTGTTAGGCATTTGGACGGGAACATGTCACTAATTTCCCGGCAGGAAGAAGAATTAACCAGATTCACAGCCACCCACCGGGAACCAGTATAGGTCCTGTACCAAAATTTTGGACTTGCGTACAGCTCACAAAAAACGAGTTGAAAAATGGCGCTCAGGGGCACAGCAATTCACAAACTGGCAGAGTAATAAAGGACAACTGTCGTCCAAAAATCTGTTCAGGGAAGGCAACGAGGCGGACTTGAAAGTGAGGCAGAATAGCAGGAAACAGATTTCAAGAGGTACGTTGGAATCGCTTTTAAAGCACAGGAAGAGGGGCACAACTTCGACAATGACGCACTTGGCCAAAAAGTGCGTATGGGTTTTCTCCTGAATATATTCAGGAGAAAACGCATACGCCATTTTTGGCCAAGCAAGCAAGCGGGCAATGCAAATCTGCACTACAAAGAAGTATCACTTCCCACCGGTCAAAAGGAACATCCACAAAATGTGTAAAAACCAGAAAGGCAAGACAGTCCCTGGAGAACAGGGAGCCTTGTTATGCTGATGGGCGGGAGGTAAATTGCCAACTGCCTCACTGGAGGAGTGCATTGCGTTCCCTAAAACATGTAAACAACAGAGCTACAGAGCCAAGGGCACATCCAGTCTAGGGAATATACCATGGGAAAACTGAAAATCAATAAGACAGGGCCACCCCCAAATTTAGGGATGCACTGCTTACAAGAACCTCAACTTGGGTACAACTTAAATATCCCAGGAAATATAAGAATGGTTCAAAAAACTGTGGTATTTATGTACGATGGAATATCCCTCAGACATGAAATCAATGTCATAAGACCAGAAGCAGCAAAGTGAGTGGATTCAGGTACGATGATTCTAAGTGAAATAAGTCACACAGAAAAAGAAACTTATCATAAGATATCACTTATGAAGATCCTGTAAACATGGCTACACATGAACTGAGTTAGGAAAGAGAACAGAGTCTCACATTTAGAAAACACTCTTATGCCTGCTTAAGGGGAAAGGAGAGGTGGGGTGGTGAATAAACCAGAGTTTGATATAAGCACAGGTACCCTTACTAAAACCAACTGTGGAATAGAAAAGACCTACACCTTCCTCAGTGAAAGGGACTCAAAACCCCATATTTCCCACAGAGGAATAGATCTGACTAGTAAGAATCTTAAAACCTATGTATTGATATGTCTCTGTAAGGGAATCAAGTGTGTCTAGACTGGCATAAACATGGAAGTGAGAATCAGCTCAAACCCACTATAAAAAGGAATTCAAAAACAGAACCAAAAAACAGGGAAATTCTTTACATTCCCTTCAGGGTCTCTGATGAAACCTGGAATGACCCTATCTACAATGACAGCTGGATGTGGCATAAGGCTGGACACTTGGGACTGAGAGGATTGGTGAGATTGGGTGAGCAAATGCAGACCCTTTAAAGCAAAAAGGCATGGCCCCCATTCCATGGGTCCCAACTCTCCATGTTGAAGGGAATATTACTACAGCTATAACATGTACGGGAAACCTAGAGAATGGACACACTGTGAATACAAAAGTTTGCGAAAACTCAACGAGTAGTCCCTCTCCTGGTGCTACGGTTTGACTTTCCAACTGCTTTACTATCAATCTCCCAACTTGGAGAGACAACCGCTTTAACCTCCTGGTTCGCACAGGTTGCCAATTTGGCAGAGGATGGAAGGGACGAGGGAGAACCAATGAGAGAGTAGCTGTTAGGCATTTGGACGGGAACATGTCACTAATTTCCCGGCAGGAAGAAGAAATGACCAGAGTCACAGCCACCCTCCGGGAACCAGTATAGGTCCTGAACCAAAATTTTGGACTTGCGTACAGCTCACAAAAAACGAGTTGAAAAATGGAGCTCAGGGGCACAGCAATTCACAAACTGGCAGAGTAATAAAGGACAACTATCGTCCAAATATCTGTTGAGGGAAGGCAACGAGGCGGACTTGAAAGCAAGGCAGAATAGCAGGAGACAGATTTCAAGAGGTACGTTGGAATCGCCTTTAAAGCACAGGAAGAGGGGCCCAACTTCGACAATGACGCACTTGGCCAAAAAGGGCGTATGCGTTTTCTCCGGAATATATTCAGGAGAAAATGCATACGCCCTTTTTGGCCAAGCAAGAAAGCGGGCAATGCAAATCTGCACTACCAAGAAGTATCACTTCCCACCGGTCAAAAGGGACTTCCACAAAATGTGTAAACACCAGAAAGGCAAGACAGGCCCTGGAGAACAGGGAGCCTTGTTAAGCTGATGGGTGCGATGTAAATTGCCAACTGCCTCACTGGAGGAGTGCATTGCGTTCCCTAAAACAAGTAAACAACTGAGCTACAGAGCAAAGGGCACATCCAGTCTAGGGAATATACCTTGGGAAAACTGAAATTCAATAAGACAGGGCCACCCCAAATTTAGGGCTGCACTGCTTACAAGAACCTCCACTTGGGTACACCTTAAATATCCAAGGAAATATAAAAATGGTTCAAAAAACTGTGGTATTTATGTACGATGGAATATCCCTCAAAAATGAAATCAATGTCATAAGTCCAGTAGCAGCAAAGTGAGTGGATTCAGGTACGATGATTCTAAGTGAAATAAGTCACACAGAAGAAGAAACTTATCATAAGATATCACTTATGAAGATCCTGTAAACATGGCTACACATGAACTGAGTTAGGAAAGAGAACAGAGTCTCACATTTAGAAAACACTCGTATGCTTGCTTAAGGGGAAAGGATAGGTGGGGTGATGCATAAAACCAGAGTTTGATATAAGCACAGGTACCATTTCTAAAACCAACTGTGGAATAGAAAAGACCTACACCTTCCTCAGTGAAAGGGACTCAAAACCCCATATTTCCCGCAGAGGAATAGATCTGGCAAGTAAGAATCTTAAAACCTATGTATTGATATGTCTCTGTAAGGGAATCAAGTGTGTCTAGACTGGCATAAACATGGCATCGAGAATCAGCTCAAACCCACTATAAAAAGGAATTTCAAAAACAAAACCTAAAACAGGGAAATTCTTTACATTTCCTTCAGGGTCTCTGATGAAACCTGGAATGACCATATCTACAATGACAGCTGGATGTGGCATAAGGCTGGACACTTGGGACTGAGAGGATTGGTGAGATTGGGTGAGCAAATGCAGACCCTTTAAAGCAAAAATGCATGGCCCCCATTCCATGGGTCCCAACTCTCCATGTTGAAGGGAATATTACTACAGCTATAACATGTACGGGAAACCTAGTGAATGGACACACAGTGAATACAAAAGGTTGCTACAACTCAACGAGTAGTCCCTCTCCTGGTGCTCCGGTTTGACTTTCCAACTGCTTTCCTATCAATCTCCCAACTTGGAGAGACAACCCCTTTAACCTCCTGGTTCGCACAGGTTGCCAATTTGGCAGAGGATGGAAGGGACGAGGGAGAACCAATGAGGGAGTAGCTGTTAGGCATTTGGACGGGAACATGTCACTAATTTCCCGGCAGGAAGAAGAATTAACCAGATTCACAGCCACCCACCGGGAACCAGTATAGGTCCTGTACCAAAATTTTGGACTTGCGTACAGCTCACAAAAAACGAGTTGAAAAATGGCGCTCAGGGGCACAGCAATTCACAAACTGGCAGAGTAATAAAGGACAACTGTCGTCCAAAAATCTGTTGAGGGAAGGCAACGAGGCGGACTTGAAAGCGAGGCAGAATAGCAGGAAACAGATTTCAAGAGGTACGTTGGAATCGCTTTTAAAGCACAGGAAGAGGGGCACAACTTCGACAATGACGCACTTGGCCAAAAAGGGCGTATGCGTTTTCTCCTGAATATATTCAGGAGAAAACGCATACGCCCTTTTTGGCCAAGCAAGCAAGCGGACAATGCAAATCTGCACTACAAAGAAGTATCACTTCCCACCGGTCAAAAGGGACATCCACAAAATGTGTAAAAACCAGAAAGGCAAGACAGTCCCTGGAGAACAGGGAGCCTTGTTATGCTGATGGGCGGGAGGTAAATTGCCAACTGCCTCACTGGAGGAGTGCATTGCGTTCCCTAAAACATGTAAACAACAGAGCTACAGAGCCAAGGGCACATCCAGTCTAGGGAATATACCATGGGAAAACTGAAAATCAATAAGACAGGGCCACCCCCAAATTTAGGGATGCACTGCTTACAAGAACCTCAACTTGGGTACAACTTAAATATCCCAGGAAATATAAGAATGGTTCAAAAAACTGTGGTATTTATGTACGATGGAATATCCCTCAGACATGAAATCAATGTCATAAGACCAGAAGCAGCAAAGTGAGTGGATTCAGGTACGATGATTCTAAGTGAAATAAGTCACACAGAAAAAGAAACTTATCATAAGATATCACTTATGAAGATCCTGTAAACATGGCTACACATGAACTGAGTTAGGAAAGAGAACAGAGTCTCACATTTAGAAAACACTCTTATGCCTGCTTAAGGGGAAAGGAGAGGTGGGGTGGTGAATAAACCAGAGTTTGATATAAGCACAGGTACCCTTACTAAAACCAACTGTGGAAAAGAAAAGACCTACACCTTCCTCAGTGAAAGGGACTCAAAACCCCATATTTCCCACAGAGGAATAGATCTGACTAGTAAGAATCTTAAAACCTATGTATTGATATGTCTCTGTAAGGGAATCAAGTGTGTCTAGACTGGCATAAACATGGAAGTGAGAATCAGCTCAAACCCACTATAAAAAGGAATTCAAAAACAGAACCAAAAAACAGGGAAATTCTTTACATTCCCTTCAGGGTCTCTGATGAAACCTGGAATGACCCTATCTACAATGACAGCTGGATGTGGCATAAGGCTGGACACTTGGGACTGAGAGGATTGGTGAGATTGGGTGAGCAAATGCAGACCCTTTAAAGCAAAAAGGCATGGCCCCCATTCCATGGGTCCCAACTCTCCATGTTGAAGGGAATATTACTACAGCTATAACATGTACGGGAAACCTAGAGAATGGACACACTGTGAATACAAAAGTTTGCGAAAACTCAACGAGTAGTCCCTCTCCTGGTGCTACGGTTTGACTTTCCAACTGCTTTACTATCAATCTCCCAACTTGGAGAGACAACCGCTTTAACCTCCTGGTTCGCACAGGTTGCCAATTTGGCAGAGGATGGAAGGGACGAGGGAGAACCAATGAGAGAGTAGCTGTTAGGCATTTGGACGGGAACATGTCACTAATTTCCCGGCAGGAAGAAGAAATGACCAGAGTCACAGCCACCCACCGGGAACCAGTATAGGTCCTGAACCAAAATTTTGGACTTGCGTACAGCTCACAAAAAACGAGTTGAAAAATGGAGCTCAGGGGCACAGCAATTCACAAACTGGCAGAGTAATAAAGGACAACTATCGTCCAAATATCTGTTGAGGGAAGGCAACGAGGCGGACTTGAAAGCAAGGCAGAATAGCAGGAGACAGATTTCAAGAGGTACGTTGGAATCGCCTTTAAAGCACAGGAAGAGGGGCCCAACTTCGACAATGACGCACTTGGCCAAAAAGGGCGTATGCGTTTTCTCCGGAATATATTCAGGAGAAAATGCATACGCCCTTTTTGGCCAAGCAAGAAAGCGGGCAATGCAAATCTGCACTACCAAGAAGTATCACTTCCCACCGGTCAAAAGGGACTTCCACAAAATGTGTAAACACCAGAAAGGCAAGACAGGCCCTGGAGAACAGGGAGCCTTGTTAAGCTGATGGGTGCGATGTAAATTGCCAACTGCCTCACTGGAGGAGTGCATTGCGTTCCCTAAAACAAGTAAACAACTGAGCTACAGAGCAAAGGGCACATCCAGTCTAGGGAATATACCTTGGGAAAACTGAAATTCAATAAGACAGGGCCACCCCAAATTTAGGGCTGCACTGCTTACAAGAACCTCCACTTGGGTACACCTTAAATATCCCAGGAAATATAAAAATGGTTCAAAAAACTGTGGTATTTATGTACGATGGAATATCCCTCAAAAATGAAATCAATGTCATAAGTCCAGTAGCAGCAAAGTGAGTGGATTCAGGTACGATGATTCTAAGTGAAATAAGTCACACAGAAGAAGAAACTTATCATAAGATATCACTTATGAAGATCCTGTAAACATGGCTACACATGAACTGAGTTAGGAAAGAGAACAGAGTCTCACATTTAGAAAACACTCGTATGCTTGCTTAAGGGGAAAGGATAGGTGGGGTGATGCATAAAACCAGAGTTTGATATAAGCACAGGTACCATTTCTAAAACCAACTGTGGAATAGAAAAGACCTACACCTTCCTCAGTGAAAGGGACTCAAAACCCCATATTTGCCGCAGAGGAATAGATCTGGCAAGTAAGAATCTTAAAACCTATGTATTGATATGTCTCTGTAAGGGAATCAAGTGTGTCTAGACTGGCATAAACATGGCATCGAGAATCAGCTCAAACCCACTATAAAAAGGAATTTCAAAAACAAAACCTAAAACAGGGAAATTCTTTACATTTCCTTCAGGGTCTCTGATGAAACCTGGAATGACCATATCTACAATGACAGCTGGATGTGGCATAAGGCTGGACACTTGGGACTGAGAGGATTGGTGAGATTGGGTGAGCAAATGCAGACCCTTTAAAGCAAAAATGCATGGCCCCCATTCCATGGGTCCCAACTCTCCATGTTGAAGGGAATATTACTACAGCTATAACATGTACGGGAAACCTAGTGAATGGACACACAGTGAATACAAAAGGTTGCTACAACTCAACGAGTAGTCCCTCTCCTGGTGCTCCGGTTTGACTTTCCAACTGCTTTCCTATCAATCTCCCAACTTGGAGAGACAACCCCTTTAACCTCCTGGTTCGCACAGGTTGCCAATTTGGCAGAGGATGGAAGGGACGAGGGAGAACCAATGAGGGAGTAGCTGTTAGGCATTTGGACGGGAACATGTCACTAATTTCCCGGCAGGAAGAAGAATTAACCAGATTCACAGCCACCCACCGGGAACCAGTATAGGTCCTGTACCAAAATTTTGGACTTGCGTACAGCTCACAAAAAACGAGTTGAAAAATGGCGCTCAGGGGCACAGCAATTCACAAACTGGCAGAGTAATAAAGGACAACTGTCGTCCAAAAATCTGTTGAGGGAAGGCAACGAGGCGGACTTGAAAGCGAGGCAGAATAGCAGGAAACAGATTTCAAGAGGTACGTTGGAATCGCATTTAAAGCACAGGAAGAGGGGCACAACTTCGACAATGACGCACTTGGCCAAAAAGGGCGTATGCGTTTTCTCCTGAATATATTCAGGAGAAAACGCATACGCCCTTTTTGGCCAAGCAAGCAAGCGGACAATGCAAATCTGCACTACAAAGAAGTATCACTTCCCACCGGTCAAAAGGGACATCCACAAAATGTGTTAAAACCAGAAAGGCAAGACAGTCCCTGGAGAACAGGGAGCCTTGTTATGCTGATGGGCGGGAGGTAAATTGCCAACTGCCTCACTGGAGGAGTGCATTGCGTTCCCTAAAACATGTAAACAACAGAGCTACAGAGCCAAGGGCACATCCAGTCTAGGGAATATACCATGGGAAAACTGAAAATCAATAAGACAGGGCCACCCCCAAATTTAGGGCTGCACTGCTTACAAGAACCTCAACTTGGGTACACCTTAAATATCCCAGGAAATATAAAAATGGTTCAAAAAACTGTGGTATTTATGTACGATGGAATATCCCTCAGACATGAAATCAATGTCATAAGACTAGGAGAAGCAAAGTGATTGGATTCAGGTACGATGATTCTAAGTGAAATAAGTCACACAGAAAAAGAAACTTATCATAAGATATCACTTATGAAGATCCTGTAAACATGGCTACACATGAACTGAGTTAGGAAAGAGAACAGAGTCTCACATTTAGAAAACACTCTTATGCCTGCTTAAGGGGAAAGGAGAGGTGGGGTGATGAATAAACCAGAGTTTGATATAAAGCACAGGTACCCTTTCTAAAACCAACTGTGGAATAGACAAGACCTACACCTTCCTCAGTGAAAGGGACTCAAAACCCCATATTTCCCACAGAGGAATAGATCTGACTAGTAAGAATCTTAAAACCTATGTATTGATATGTCTCTGTAAGGGAATCAAGTGTGTCTAGACTGGCATAAATATGGAAGCGAGAATCAGCTCAAACCCACTATAAAAAGGAATTTCAAAAACAAAACCAAAAAACAGGGAAATTCTTTACATTCCCTTCAGGGTCTCTGATGAAACCTGGAATGACCCTATCTACAATGTCAGCTGGATGTGGCATAAGGCTGGACACTTGGGACTGAGAGGATTGGTGAGAATGGGTGAGCAAATGCAGACCCTTTAAAGCAAAAATGCATGGCCCCCATTCCATGGGTCCCAACTCTCCATGTTGAAGGGAATATTACTACAGCTATAACATGTACGGGAAACCTAGAGAATGGACACACTGTGAATACAAAAGTTTGCTAAAACTCAACGAGTAGTCCCTCTCCTGGTGCTACGGTTTGACTTTCCAACTGCTTTACTATCAATCTCCCAACTTGGAGAGACAACCGCTTTAACCTCCTGGTTCGCACAGGTTGGCAATTTGGCAGAGGATGGAAGGGAAGAGGGAGAACCAATGAGAGAGTAGTTGTTAGGCATTTGGACGGGAACATGTCACTAATTTCCCGGCAGGAAGAAGAAATAACCAGAGTCACAGCCACCCACCGGGAACCAGTATAGGTCCTGAACCAAAATTTTGGACTTGCGTACAGCTCACAAAAAACGAGTTGAAAAATGGAGCTCAGGGGCACAGCAATTCACAAACTGGCAGAGTAATAAAGGACAACTATCTTCCAAAAATCTGTTGAGGGAAGGCAACGAGGCGGACTTGAAAGCAAGGCAGAATAGAAGGAGACAGATTTCAAGAGGTACGTTGGAATCACCTTTAAAGCACAGGAAGAGGGGCACAACTTCGACAATGACGCACTTGGCCAAACAGGGCTTATGTGTTTTCTCCTGAATATATTCAGGAGAAAACGCATACGCCCTGTTTGGCCAAGCAAGCAAGCGGGCAATGCAAATCTGAACTACAAAGAAGTATCACTTCCCACCGGTCAAAAGGGACATCCACAAAATGTGTAAAAACCAGAAAGGCAAGACAGTCCCTGGAGAACAGGGAGCCTTGTTATGCTGATGGGTGGGATGTAAATTGCCAACTGCCTCACTGGAGGAGTGCATTGCGTTCCCTAAAACAAGTAAACAACAGAGCTACAGAGCCAAGAGCACATCCAGTCTAGGGAATATACCTTGGGAAAACTGAAAATCAATAAGACAGGGCCACCCCCAAATTTAGGGCTGCACTGCTTACAAGAACCTCAACTTGGGTACACCTTAAATATCCCAGGAAATATAAAAATGGTTCAAAAAACTGTGGTATTTATGTACGATGGAATATCCCTCAGACATGAAATCAATGTCATAAGTCCAGGAGCAGCAAAGTGAGTGGATTCAGGTACGATGATTCTAAGTGAAATAAGTCACACAGAAAAAGAAACTTATCCTAAGATATCACTTATGAAGATCCTGTAAACATGGCTACACATGAACTGAGTTAGGAAAGAGAACAGAGTCTCACATTTAGAAAACACTAGTATGCTTGCTTAAGGGGAAAGGATAGGTGGGGTGATGCATAAAACCAGAGTTTGATATAAGCACAGGTACCATTTCTAAAACCAACTGTGGAATAGAAAAGACCTACACCTTCCTGAGTGAAAGGGACTCAAAACCCCATATTTCCCGCAGAGGAATAGATCTGGCAAGTAAGAATCTTAAAACCTATGTATTGATATGTCTCTGTAAGGGAATCAAGTGTGTCTAGACTGGCATAAACATGGCATCGAGAATCAGCTCAAACCCACTATAAAAAGGAATTTCAAAAACAAAACCAAAAACAGGGAAATTCTTTACATTTCCTTCAGGGTCTCTGATGAAACCTGGAATGACCCTATCTACAATGACAGCTGGATGTGGCATAAGGCTGGACACTTGGGACTGAGAGGATTGGTGAGATTGGGTGAGCAAATGCAGACCCTTTAAAGCAAAAATGCATGGCCCCCATTCCATGGGTCCCAACTCTCCATGTTGAAGGGAATATTACTACAGCTATAACATGTACGGGAAACCTAGAGAATGGACACACTGTGAATACAAAAGTTTGCTAAAACTCAACGAGTAGTCCCTCTCCTGGAGCTCCGGTTTGATTTTCCAACTGCTTTACTATCAATCTCCCAACTAGGAGAGACAACCGCTTTAACCTCCTGGTTCGCACAGGTTGCCAATTTGGCAGAGGATGGAAGGGAAGAGGCAGAACCAATGAGAGAGTAGCTGTTAGGCATTTGGACGGGAACATGTCACTAATTTCCCGGCAGGAAGAAGAAATAACCAGAGTCACAGCCACCCACCGGGAACCAGTATAGGTCCTGAACCAAAATTTTGGACTTGCGTACAGCTCACAAAAAACGAGTTGAAAAATGGAGCTCAGGGGCACAGCAATTCACAAACTGTCAGAGTAATAAAGGACAACTGTCGTCCAAAAATCTGTTGAGGGAAGGCAACGAGGCGGACTTGAAAGCGAGGCAGAATAGCAGGAAACAGATTTCAAGAGGTACGTTGGAATTGCCTTTAAAGCACAGGAAGAGGGGCACAACTTCGACAATGACGCACTTGGCCAAAAAGGGCGTATGCGTTTTCTCCTGAATATATTCAGGAGAAAACGCATACGCCCTTTTTGGCCAAGCAAGCAAGCGGGCAATGCAAATCTGCACTACAAATAAGTATCACTTCCCACCGGTCAAAAGGGACATCCACAAAATGTGTAAAAACCAGAAAGGCAAGACAGTCCCTGGAGAACAGGGAGCCTTGTTATGCTGTTGGGCGGGATGTAAATTGCCAACTGCCTCCCTGGAGGAGTGCATTGCGTTCCCTAAAACAAGTAAACAACAGAGTTACAGAGCCAAGTGCACATCCAGTCTAGGGAATATACTTTGGGGAAACTGAAAATCAATAAGACAGGGCCACCCCCAAATTTAGGGCTGCACTGCTTACAAGAACCTCAACTTGGGTACACCTTAAATATCCCAGGAAATATAAAAATGGTTCAAAAAACTGTGGTAATTATGTACGATGGAATATCCCTCAGACATGAAATCAATGTCATAAGACCAGGAACAGCAAAGTGAGTGGATTCAGGTACGATGATTCTAAGTGAAATAAGTCACACAGGAAAAGAAACTTATCATAAGATATCATTTATGAAGATCCTGTAAACATGGGTACATATGAACTGAGTTAGGAAAGAGAACAGAGTCTCACATTTAGAAAACACTCGTATGCCTGCTTAAGGGAAAAGGAGAGGTGGGGTGATGCATAAAACCAGAGTTTGATATAAGCACAGGTACCATTTCTAAAACCAACTGTGGAATGGACAAGACCTACACCTTCCTCAGTGAAAGGGACTCAAAACCCCATATTTCCCGCAGAGGAATTGATATGGCAAGTAAGAATCTTAAACCCTATGTATTGAAATGACTCTGTAAGGGAATCAAGTGTGTCTAGACTGGCATAAACATGGCATCGAGAATCAGCTCAAACCCACTATAAAAAGGAATTTCAAAAACAAAACCAAAAAACAGGGAAATTCTTTCCATTTCCTTCAGGGTCTCTGATGAAACCCGGAATGACCCTATCTACAATGACAGCTGGATGTGGCATAAGGCTGGACACTTGGGACTGAGAGGATTGGGGAGATTGGTTGAGCAAATGCACACCCTTTAAAGCCAAAATGCATGGCCCCCCATTCCATGGGTCCCAACTCTCCATGTTGAAGGGAATATTACTACAGATATAACATGTACAGGAAACCTAGAGAATGGACACACTGTGCATACAAAAGTTTTCTAAAACTCAACGAGTAGTCCCTCTCCTGGTGCTACGGTTTGACTTTCCAACTGCTTTCCTATCAATCTCCCAACTTGGAGAGACAACCCCTTTAACCTCCTGGTTCGCACAGGTTGCCAATTTGGCAGATGATGGAAGGGAAGAGGGAGAACCAATGAGAGAGTAGCTGTTAGCATTTGGACGGGAACATGTCACTAATTTCCCGGCAGGAAGAAGAATTAACCAGATTCACAGCCAGTCACCGGGAACCAGTATAGGTCCTGAACCAAAATTTTGGACTTGCGTACAGCTCACAAAAAACTAGTTTAAAAATGGAGCTCAGGGGCACAGCAATTCACAAACTGGCAGAGTAATAAGACAACTATCGTCCAAAAATCTGTTGAGGGAAGGCAACGAGGCGGACTTGAAAGCAAGGCAGAATAGCAGGAGACAGATTTCAAGAGGTACGTTGGAATCGCCTTTAAAGCACAGGAAGAGGGGCACAACTTCGACAATGACGCACTTGGCCAAATTGGGGGTATGAGTTTTCTCCTGAATACATACAGAAGAAAACGCATACGCCCTGTTTGGCCAAGCAAGCAAGTGGGCAATGCAAATCTGCACTACAAAGAAGTATCACTTCCCACCGGTCAAAAGGGCCATCCACAAAATGTGTAAAAACCAGAAAGGCAAGACTGTCCCTGGAGAACAGGGAGCCTTGTTATGCTGATGGGCGGGATGTAAATTGCCAACTGCCTCACTGGAGGAGTGCATTGCGTTCCATAAAACAAGTAAACAACAGAGCTACAGAGCCAAGGGCACATCCAGTCTAGGGAATATACTTTGGGAAACTGAAAATCAATAAGACAAGGCCACCCCCAAATTTAGGGCTGCACTGCTTACAAGAACCTCAACTTGGGTACACCGTAAATATCCCAGGAAATATAAAAATGGTTCAAAAAACTGTGCTATTTTTGTACGATGGAATATCCCTCAGACATGAAATCAATGTCATAAGTCCAGGAGCAGCAAAGTGAGTGGATTCAGGTACGATGATTCTAAGTGAAATAAGTCACACAGAAAAAGAAACTTATCATAAGATATCACTTATGAAGAACCTGTAAACATGGCTACACATGAACTGAGTTAGGAAAGAGAACAGAGTCTCACATTTAGAAAACACTCGTATGCCTGCTTAAGGGGAAAGGATAGTTGGGGTGATGCATAAAACCAGAGATTGATATAAGCACAGATACCATTTCTGAAACCAACTGTGGAATAGAGAAGACCTACACCTTTCTGAGTGAAAGGAACTCAAAACCCCATATTTCCCGCAGAGGAATAGATCTGGCAAGTAAGAATCTTAAAACCTATGTATTGATATGTCTCTGTAAGGGAATCAAGTGTGTCTAGACAGGCATAAACATGGCAGCGAGAATCAGCTCAAACCCACTATAAAAAGGAATTTCAAAAAGAAAACCAAAAAACAGGGAAATTCTTTACATTTCCTTCAGGGTCTCTGATGAAACCTGGAATGACCCTATCTACAGTGACAGCTGGATGTGGCATAAGGCTGGACACTTGGGACTGAGAGGATTGGTGAGATTGGGTGAGCAAATGCAGACCCTTTAAAGCAAAAATGCATGGCCCTCATTCCATGGATCCCAACTCTCCATGTTGAAGGGAATATTACTACAGCTATAACATGTACGGGAAACCTAGAGAATGGACACACTGTGAATACAAAAGGTTTCTAAAACTCAACAAGTAGTCCCTCTCCTGGTGCTCCGGTTTGACTTTCCAACTGCTTTCCTATCAATCTCCCAACTTGGAGATACAACCCCTTTAACCTCCTGGTTCGCACAGGTTGCCAATTTGGCAGAGGATGGAAGGGAAGAGGGAGAACCAATGGGAGAGTAGCTGTTAGGCATTTGGACGGGCACATATCACTCTAATTTCCCGGCAGGAAGAAGAATTAACCAGAGTCACAGCCACCCACCGGGATACAGTATAGTTCCTGAACCAAAATTTTGGACTTGCGTACAGCTCACAAAAAACGAGTTGAAAAATGGAGCTCAGGGGCACAGCAATTCACAAACTGGCAGAGTAATAAAGGACAACTATCGTCCAAAAATCTGTTGAGGGAAGGCAACGAGGCGGACTTGAAAGCAAGGCAGAATAGCAGGAGACAGATTTCAAGAGGTACGTTGGAATCGCCTTTAAAGCACAGGACGAGGGGCACAACTTCGACAATGACGTACTTGGCCAAACAGGGCGTATGTGTTTTCTCCTGAATATATTCAGGAGAAAACGCATACGCCCTCTTTGGCCAAGCAAGCAAGCGGGCAATGCAAATCTGCACTACAAAGAAGTATCACTTCCCACCGGTCAAAAGGGACATCCACAAAATGTGAAAAAACCAGAAAGGCAAGACAGTCCCTGCAGAACAGGGAGCCTTGTTATGCTGTTGGGCTTGATGTAAATTGCCAACTGCCTCACTGGAGGAGTGCATTGCGTTCCCTAAAACAAGTAAACAACAGAGCTACAGAGCCAAGGGCACATCCAGTCTAGGGAATATACCTTGGGAAAACTGAAAATCAATACGACAGGGCCACGCCCAAATTTAGGGCTGCACTGCTTACAAGAACCTCAACTTGGGTACACCTTAAATATCCCAGGAAATATAAAAATGGTTCAAAAAACTGTGGTATTTATGTACGATGGAATATCCCTCACACATGAAATCAATGTCATAAGACCAGGAACAGCAAAGTGAGTGGATACAGGTACGATGATTCTAAGTGAAATAAGTCACACAGAAAAAGAAACTTATCATAAGATATCACTTATGAAGTTCCTGTAAACATGGGTACACATGAACTGAGTTAGGAAAGAGAACAGAGTCTCACATTTAGAAAACACTCGTATGCCTGCTTAAGGGGAAAGGATAGGTGGGGTGATGCATAAAACCAGAGTTTGATATAAGCACAGGTACCATTTCAAAAACCAACTGTGGAATAGAAAAGACCTACACCTTCCTCAGTGAAAGGGACTCAAAACCCCATATTTCCCGCAGAGGAATAGATCTGACTAGTAAGAATCTTAAAACCTATGTATTGATATGTCTCTGTAAGGGAATCAAGTGTGTCTAGACTGGCATAAACATGGCAGCGAGAATCAGCTCAAAGCCACTATAAAAAGGAATTTCAAAAACAAAACCAAAAAACAGGGAAATTATTTCCATTCCCTTCAGGGTCTCTGATGAAACCTGGAATGACCCTATCTACAATGACAGCTGGATGTGGCATAAGGCTGGACACTTGGGACTGAGAGGATTGGTGAGATTGGGTGAGCAAATGCAGACCGTTGAAAGCAAAAATGCATGGCCCCCATTCCATGGGGCCCAACTCTCCATGTTGAAGGGAATATTACTACAGCTATAACATGTACGGGAAACCTAGAGAATGGACACACTGTGAATACAAAAGGTTTCTAAAACTCAACGAGTAGTCCCTCTCCTGGTGCTCCGGTTTGACTTTCCAACTGCTTTCCTATCAATCTCCCATCTTGGAGAAACAACCCCTTTAACCTCCTGGTTCGCACAGGTTGCTAATTTGGCAGAGGATGGAAGGGAAGAGGGAGAATCAATGAGAGAGTAGCTGTGAGGCATTTGGACGGGCACATGTCACTCTAATTTCCCGGCAGGAAGAAGAATTAACCAGAGTCACAGCCACCCACCGGGAACCAGTATAGTTCCTGAACCAAAATTTTGGACTTGCGTACCGCTCACAAAAAACGAGTTGAAAAATGGAGCTCAGGGGCACAGATATTCACAAACTGGCAGAGTAATAAAGACAACTATCGTCCAAAAATCTGTTGAGGGAAGGCAACGAGGCTGACCTGAAAGCAAGGCAGAATAGCAGGAGACAGATTTCAAGAGGTACGTTGGAATCGCCTTTAAAGCACAGGAAGAGGGGCACACCTTCGACAATGACGCACTTGGCCAAAAAGGGCGTATGCGTTTTCTCCTGAATATATTCAGGAGAAAACGCATACGCCCTTTTTGGCCAAGCAAGCAATCGGGCAATGCAAATCTGCACTACCAAGAAGTATCACTTCCCACCGGTCAAAAGGGACTTCCACAAAATGTGTAAACACCAGAAAGGCAAGACAGGCCCTGGAGAACAGGGAGCCTTGTTATGCTGATGGGTGGGATGTAAATTGCCAACTGCCTCACTGGAGGAGTGCATTGCGTTCCCTAAAACAAGTAAAAAACAGAGCTACAGAGCCAAGTGCACATCCAGTCTAGGGAATATACCTTGGGAAAACTGAAAATCAATAAGACAGGGCCACCCCCAAATTTAGGGCTGCACTCCTTACAAGAACCTCAACTTGGGTACACCTTAAATATCCCAAGAAATATAAAAATGGTTCAAAAAACTGTGGTATTTATGTACGACGGAAAATCCCTCAGACATGAAATCAATGTCATAAGACCAGGAGCAGCAAAGTGAGTGGATTCAGGTACGATGATTCTAAGTGAAATAAGTCACACAGAAAAAGAAACTTATCATAAGATATCACTTATGAAGATCCTGTAAACATGGCTACACGTGAACTGAGTTAGGAAAGAGAACAGAGTCTCACATTAAGAAAACACTCGTATGCCTGCTTAAGGGGAAAGGATAGGTGAGGTGATGCATAAAACCAGAGTTTGATATAAGCACAGGTACCATTTCTAAAACCAACTGTGGAATAGACAAGACCTACACCTTCCTCAGTGAAAGGGACTCAAAACCCCATATTTCCCGCAGAGGAATAGATCTGGCAAGAAAGAATCTTAAAACCTATGTATTGATATGTCTCTGTAAGGGAATCAAGTGTGTCTAGACTGGCATAAACATGGCAGCGAGAATCATCTCAAACCCACTATAAAAAGGAATTTCAAAAACAAAACCAAAAAACAGGGAAATTCTTTACATTTCCTTCAGGGTATCTGATGAAACCTGGAATGACCCTGTCTACAATGACAGCTGGATGTGGCATAAGGCTGGACTCTTGGGACTGAGAGGATTGGTGAGATTGGGTGAGCAAATGCAGACCTTTTAAAGCAAAAATGCATGGCCCCCATTCCATGGGTCCCAACTCTCCATGTTGAAGGGAATATTACTACAGCTATAACATATACGGGAAACCTAGAGAATGGACACACTGTGAATACAAAAGGTTGCTAAAAATCAACGAGTAGTTCCTCTCCTGGTGCTCCGGTTTGACTTTCCAACTGCTTTCCTATCAATCTCCCAACTTGGAGAGACAACACATTTAACCTCCTGGTTCGCACAGGTTGCCAATTTGGCAGAGGATGGAAGGGAAGAAGGAGAACCAATGAGAGATTAGCTGTTAGGCATTTGGACGGGAACATGTCACTAATTTCCCGGCAGGAAGAAGAATTAACCAGAGTCACAGCCACCCACCGGGAACCAGTATAGGTCCTGAAGCAAAATTTTGGACTTGCGTACAGCTCACAAAAAACGAGTTGAAAAATGGAGCTCTGGGGCACAGCAATTCACAAACTGGCAGAATAATAAAGGACAACTATCGTCCAAAAATCTGTTGAGGAAAGGCCACGAGGCGGACTTGAATGCGAGGCAGAATAGCAGGAAACAGATTTCAAGAGGTACGTTGGAATCGCCTTTAAAGCACAGGAAGAGGGGCACAACTTCGACAATGACGCACTTGGCAAAAAAGGGTGTATGCGTTTTCTCCTGAATATATTCTGGGGAAAACGCATACGCCCTTTTTGGCCAAGCAAGCAAGCGGGCAATGCAAATCTGCACTACAAAGAAGTATCACTTCCCACTGGTCAAAAGGGACATCCACAAATGTGTAAAAACCAGAAAGGCAAGACAGGCCCTGGAGAACAGGGAGCCTTGTTATGCTGATGGGCGGGATGTAAATTGCCAACTGCCTCACTGGAGGAGTGCATTGCGTTCCCTAAAACAAGTAAACAACAGAGCTACAAATCCAAGGGCACTTCCAATCTAGGGAATATACCTTTGGAAAACTGAAAATCAATACGACAGAGTCACCCCCAAATTTAGGGCTGCACTGCTTACAAGAACCTCAACTTGGGTACACCTTAAATATCCCAGGAAATATAAAAATGGTTGAAAAAACTGTGGTATTTATGTATGATGGAATATCCCTCAGCCATGAAATCAATGTCATAAGACCAGGAGCAGCAAAGTGAGTGGATTCAGGTACGATGATTCTAAGTGAAATAAGTCACACAGAAAAAGAAACTTATCCTAAGATATCACTTATGAGTATCCTGTAAACATGGCTACACATGATTTGAGTTAGGAAAGAGAACAGAGTCTATCATTTAGAAAACACTCTCATGCCTGCTTAAGGGGAAAGGAGAGGTGGGGTGATGCATAAATCCAGAGTTTGATATAAGCACAGGTACCATTTCTATAACCAACTGTGGAATAGACAAGACCTACACAATCCTCAGTGAAAGGGACTCAAAACCCCATATTTCCCGCAGAGGAATAGATCTGACTAGTAAGAATCTTAAAACCTATGTATTGATATGTATCTGTAAGGGAATCAAGTGTGTCTAGACTGGCATAAACATGGCAGCGAGAATAATCTCAAACCCACTATAAAAAGGAATTTCAAAAACAAAACCAAAAAACAGGGAAATTCTTTAAATTTCCTTCCGGGTCTCTGAGGAAACCTGTAATGACCCTATCTACAATGACAGCTGGATGTGGCATAAGGCTGGACACTTGGGACTGAGAGGATTGGTGAGATTGGGTGAGCAAATGCAGACCCTTTAAAGCAAAAATGCATGGCCCCCTTTCCATGGGTCCCAACTCTCCATGTTGATGGTAATATTACTTGAGCTTTTAACATGTACGGGAAACCTAGAGAATGGACACACTGTGAATACAGAAGGTTTCTAAAACTCAACGAGTAGTCCCTCTCCTGGTGCTCCGGTTTCTCTTTCCAACTGCTTTACTATCAATCTCCCAACTTGGAGAGACAACCCCTTTAACCTCCTGGTTCGCACACGTTGCCAATTTGGCAGAGGATGCAAGGGAAGAGGGTTAACCAATGAGAGAGTAGCTGTTAGGCATTTGGACGGGCACATGTCACTGTAATTTCCCGGCAGGAAGAAGAATTAACCAGAGTCTCAGGAACCCACTGGGAACCAGTATAGGTCCTTAACCAAAATTTTGGACTTGCGTACAGCTCACAAAAAACGAGTTGAAAAATGGAGCTCTGGGGCACAGCAATTCACAAACTGGCAGAGTAATAATGGACAACTATCGTCCAAAAATCTGTTGAGGAAAGGCAACGAGGCGGACTTGAAACTGAGGCAGAATAGCAGGAAACAGATTTCAAGAGGTACGTTGGAATCGCGTTTAAAGCACAGGAAGAGGGGCACAACTTCGACAATGACGCACTTGTCCAAAAAGGGCGTATATGTTTTCTCCTGAATATATTCAGGAGAAAACGCATACGCCCTTTCTGGCCAAGCAAGCAAGCGGGCAATGCAAATGTGCACTACAAAGAAGTATCACTTCCCACTGGTCAAAAGGGACTTCCACAAATGTGTAAAAACCAGAAAGGCAAGACAGGCCCTGGAGAACAGTGAGCCTTGTTATGCTGATGGGCGGGATGTAAATTGCCAACTGCCTCACTGGAGGAGTGCATTGCGTTCCCTAAAACAAGTAAACAACAGAGCTACAAAGCCAAGGGCACTTCCAGTCTAGGGAATATACCTTGGGAAAACTGAAAATCAATAAGACAGAGCCACCCCCAAATTTAGGGCTGCCCTGCTTACAAGAACCTCAACTTGGGTACACCTTAAATATCCCAGGAAATATAAAAATGGTTCAAAAATCTGTGGTATTTATGTACGATGGAATATGCCTCAGCCATGAAATCAATGTCATAAGACCAGGAGCAGCAAAGTGAGTGGATTCAGGTACGATGATTCTAAGTGAAATAAGTCACACAGAAAAAGAACCTTATCATAATATATCATTAGGAAGATCCGGTAACATGGTTACACATGAGCTGAGTTAGGAAAGAGAACAGAGTCTCACATTTAGAAAACACTCTTATGCCTGCTTAAGGGGGAAGGAGAGGTGGGGTGATGCATAAAACCAGAGTTTGATATAAGCACAGGTACCGTTTGTAAAACCAACTGTGGAATTGACAAGACCTACACCTTCCTGAGTGAAAGGGACTCAAAACCCCATATTTCCCGCAGAGGAATAGATCTGACTAGTAAGAATCTTAAAACCTATGTATTGATATGTCTCTGTAAGGGAATCAAGTGTGCTTAGACTGGCATAAACATGGCAGCGAGAATAAGCTCAAACCCAGTATAAAAAGGAATTACAAAAACAAAACCAAAAAACAGGGAAATTCTTTACATTTCCTTCAGGGTCTGTGATGAAACCTGGAATGACCCTAACTACAATGCCAGCTGGATGTGGCATAAGGCTGGACACTTGGGACTGAGAGGATTGGTGAGATTGGGTGAGCAAATGCAGACCATTTAAAGCAATAATGCATGGTCACCATTCCATGGGTCGCAACTCTCCAGGTTGAAGGGAATATTACTACAGCTATAACATGTACGGGAAACCTAGAGAATGGACACACTGTGAATACAAAAGGTTTCTAAAACTCAACGAATAGTCCCTTTCCTGGTGCTCCGGTTTGACTTTCCAACTGCTTTACTATCAATCTCCCAACTTGGAGAGACAGGCCCTTTAAGCTCCTGGTTTGCACAGGTTGCCAATTTGCCAGAGGATGGAAGGGAAGAGGGAGAACCAATGAGAGAGTAGCTGTTAGGCATTTGGACGGGCACATGTCACTCTAATTTCCCGGCAGGAAGAAAAATTAACCAGAGTCTCAGCCACCAACCGGGAACCAGTATAGGTCCTGAACCAAAATTTTGGACTTGCGTTCAGCTCACAAAAAACTAGTTGAAAAATGGAGCTCAGGGGCACAACAATTCACAAAATGGCAGAGTAATAAAGGACATCTAACTTGCTAAAATCTGTTGAGGGAAGGTAACGAGGCGGACTTGAAAGCGAGGCAGAATAGCAGGAAACAGATTTCAAGAGGTACGTTGGAATCGCCTTTAAAGCACAGGAAGAGGGGCACAGCTTCAACAGTGACGCACTTGGCCAAAAAGGGCGTATGCGTTTTCTCCTGAATATATTCTGGAGAAAACGCATACGCCCTTTTTGGCCAAGCAAGCAAGCGGGCAATACAAATCTGCACTACAAAGAAGTATTAATTCTCTCCGGTCAAAACGGACATCCACAAAATGTGTAAAAACCAGAAAGGCAAGACAGGCCCTAGAGAACAGGGAGCCTTGTTATTCTAATGGGCGGGATGTAAATTGCCAACTGCCTCACTGGAGGAGTGCATTGTCTTCCCTAAAACAAGTAAACAACAGAGCTACAGAGCCAAGGGCACTTCCAGTCAGGGAATATACCTTGGGAAAACTGAAAATCAATAAGACAGAGCCACCCCCAATTTTAGGGCATCACTGCTTAAAAGAACCTCAACTTGGGTACACCTTAAATATCCCAGGAAATATAAAAAAGGTGCAAAAAATTGTGGTACTTATGTACGATGGAATATCCCTCAGCCATGAAATCATTGTCATAAGACCAGGAGCAGCAAAGTGAATGGATTTAGTTACGATGATTCCAAGTGAAATAAGTCACACAGAAAAAGAAACTTATCATAAGATATCACTTATGAAGATCCTGAAAACATGGCTACACATGAACTGAGTTAAGAAAGAGAACAGAGTCTCACATTTAGAAAACACTCTTATGCCTGCTTAAGGGGGAAGGAGAGGTGGGGTGATGCATAAAACCAGAGTTTGATATAAGCACAGGTACCGTTTGTAAAACCAACTTTGGAATAGACAAGACCTACCCCTTCCTCACTGAAAGGGACGCAAAACCCCATATTTCCCGCAGAGGAATAGATCTGACTAGTAAGAATCTTAAAACCTATGTATTGATATGTCTCCATAAGGGAATCAAGTGTGTCTAGAGTGGCATAAACATGGCAGTGAGAATCAGCTCAAACCAACTATAAATAGGAATTTCAAAAACACAACCAAAAACCAGGGAAATTCTTTACAATTCCTTCAGGGTCTCTGATGAAAACTGGAATGACCCTATCTACAATGACAGCTGGATGTGACATAAGGCTGGACACTTGGGACTGAGAGGATTGGTGAGATTGGGTGAGCAAATGCAGACCCTTTAAATCAAAAATGCATGGCCCCCATTCCATGGGTCCCAACTCTCCATGTTGAAGGGAATATTACTACAGATATAACATGTACGAGAACCCTAGAGAATGGACACACGGTGAATATGAAAGGTTTCTAAAACTCAACGAATAGTCCCTATCCTGGTGCTCCGGTTTAACTTTCCAACTGCTTTACTATCAATCTCCCAACTTGGAGAGCCAGCCCCTTTAACCTCCTGGTTCGCACAGGTTGCCAATTTGGCAGAGGATGGAAGGGAAGAGGGAGAACCAATGAGAGAGTAGCTGTTAGGCATTTGGACGGGCACATGTCACTCTAATTTCCCGGCAGGAAGAAAAATTAACCAGAGTCTCAGCCACCAACCGGGAACCAGTATAGGTCCTGAACCAAAATTTTGGACTTGCTTTCAGCTCACAAAAAACTAGTTGAAAAATGGAGCTCAGGGGCACAACAATTCACAAAATGGCAGAGTAATAAAGGACAACTAACTTGCTAAAATCTGTTGAGGGAAGGTAACGAGGCGGACTTGAAAGCGAGGCAGAATAGCAGGAAACAGATTTCAAGAGGTACGTTGGAATCGCCTTTAAAGCACAGGAAGAGGGGCACAGCTTCGACAGTGACGCACTTGGCCAAAAAGGGAGTATGCGTTTTCTCCTGAATATATTCTGGAGAAAACGCATACGCCCTTTTTGGCCAAGCAAGCAAGCGGGCAATACAAATCTGCACTACAAAGAAGTATTAATTCTCTCCGGTCAAAACGGACATCCACAAAATGTGTAAAAACCAGAAAGGCAAGACAGGCCCTAGAGAACAGGGAGCCTTGTTATTCTAATGGGCGGGATGTAAATTGCCAACTGCCTCACTGGAGGAGTGCATTGTCTTCCCTAAAACAAGTAAACAACAGAGCTACAGAGCCAAGGGCACTTCCAGTCAGGGAATATACCTTGGGAAAACTGAAAATCAATAAGACAGAGCCACCCCCAATTTTAGGGCAGCACTGCTTAAAAGAACCTCAACTTGGGTACACCTTAAATATCCCAGGAAATATAAAAAAGGTGCAAAAAATTGTGGTACTTATGTACGATGGAATATCCCTCAGCCATGAAATCATTGTCATAAGACCAGGAGCAGCAAAGTGAGTGGATTTAGTTACGATGATTCCAAGTGAAATAAGTCACACAGAAAAAGAAACTTATCATAAGATATCACTTATGAAGATCCTGAAAACATGGCTACACATGAACTGAGTTAAGAAAGAGAACAGAGTCTCACATTTAGAAAACACTCTTATGCCTGCTTAAGGGGGAAGGAGAGGTGGGGTGATGCATAAAACCAGAGTTTGATATAAGCACAGGTACCGTTTGTAAAACCAACTTTGGAATAGACAAGACCTACCCCTTCCTCACTGAAAGGGATGCAAAACCCCATATTTCCCGCAGAGGAATAGATCTGACTAGTAAGAATCTTAAAACCTATGTATTGATATGTCTCTGTAAGGGAATCAAGTGTGTCTAGAGTGGCATAAACATGGCAGTGAGAATCAGCTCAAACCAACTATAAATAGGAATTTCAAAAACACAACCAAAAACCAGGGAAATTCTTTACAATTCCTTCAGGGTCTCTGATGAAAACTGGAATGACCCTATCTACAATGACAGCTGGATGTGGCATAAGGCTGGACACTTGGGACTGAGAGGATTGGTGAGATTGGGTGAGCAAATGCAGACCCTTTAAAGCAAAAATGCATGGCCCCCATTCCATGGGTCCCAACTCTCCATGTTGAAGGGAATATTACTACAGATATAACATGTACGAGAACCCTAGAGAATGGACACACGGTGAATATGAAAGGTTTCTAAAACTCAACGAATAGTCCCTATCCTGGTGCTCCGGTTTGACTTTCCAACTGCTTTACTATCAATCTCCCAACTTGGAGAGACAGCCCCTTTAACCTCCTGGTTCGCACAGGTTGCCAATTTGGCAGAGGATGGAAGGGAAGAGGGAGAACCAATGAGAGAGTAGCTGTTAGGCATTTGGACGGGCACATGTCACTCTAATTTCCCGGCAGGAAGAAAAATTAACCAGAGTCTCAGCCACCAACCGGGAACCAGTATAGGTCCTGAACCAAAATTTTGGACTTGCGTTCAGCTCACAAAAAACTAGCTGAAAAATGGAGCTCAGGGGCACAACAACTCACAAAATGGCAGAGTAATAAAGGACAACTAACTTGCTAAAATCTGTTGAGGGAAGGTAACGAGGCGGACTTGAAAGCGAGGCAGAATAGCAGGAAACAGATTTCAAGAGGTACGTTGGAATCGCCTTTAAAGCACAGGAAGAGGGGCACAGCTTCGACAGTGACGCACTTGGCCAAAAAGGGCGTATGCGTTTTCTCCTGAATATATTCTGGAGAAAACGCATACGCCCTTTTTGGCCAAGCAAGCAAGCGGGCAATACAAATCTGCACTACAAAGAAGTATTAATTCTCTCCGGTCAAAACGGACATCCACAAAATGTGTAAAAACCAGAAAGGCAAGACAGGCCCTAGAGAACAGGGAGCCTTGTTATTCTAATGGGCGGGATGTAAATTGCCAACTGCCTCACTGGAGGAGTGCATTGTCTTCCCTAAAACAAGTAAACAACAGAGCTACAGAGCCAAGGGCACTTCCAGTCAGGGAATATACCTTGGGAAAACTGAAAATCAATAAGACAGAGCCACCCCCAATTTTAGGGCAGCAGTGCTTAAAAGAACCTCAACTTGGGTACACCTTAAATATCCCAGGAAATATAAAAAAGGTGCAAAAAATTGTGGTACTTATGTACGATGGAATATCCCTCAGCCATGAAATCATTGTCATAAGACCAGGAGCAGCAAAGTGAGTGGATTTAGTTACGATGATTCCAAGTGAAATAAGTCAAACAGAAAAAGAAACTTATCATAAGGTATCACTTATGAAGATCCTGAAAACATGGCTACACATGAACTGAGTTAAGAAAGAGAACAGAGTCTCACATTTAGAAAACACTCTTATGCCTGCTTAAGGGGGAAGGAGAGGTGGGGTGATGCATAAAACCAGAGTTTGATATAAGCACAGGTACCGTTTGTAAAACCAACTTTGGAATAGACAAGACCTACCCCTTCCTCACTGAAAGGGACGCAAAACCCCATATTTCCCGCAGAGGAATAGATCTGACTAGTAAGAATCTTAAAACCTATGTATTGATATGTCTCCGTAAGGGAATCAAGTGTGTCTAGAGTGGCATAAACATGGCAGTGAGAATCAGCTCAAACCAACTATAAATAGGAATTTCAAAAACACAACCAAAAACCAGGGAAATTCTTTACAATTCCTTCAGGGTCTCTGATGAAAACTGGAATGACCCTATCTACAATGACAGCTGGATGTGGCATAAGGCTGGACACTTGGGACTGAGAGGATTGGTGAGATTGGGTGAGCAAATGCAGACCCTTTAAAGCAAAAATGCATGGCCCCCATTCCATGGGTCCCAACTCTCCATGTTGAAGGGAATATTACTACAGATATAACATGTACGAGAACCCTAGAGAATGGACACACGGTGAATATGAAAGGTTTCTAAAACTCAACGAATAGTCCCTATCCTGGTGCTCCGGTTTGACTTTCCAACTGCTTTACTATCAATCTCCCAACTTGGAGAGACAGCCCCTTTAACCTCCTGGTTCGCACAGGTTGCCAATTTTGCAGAGGATGGAAGGGAAGAGGGAGAACCAATGAGAGAGTAGCTGTTAGGCATTTGGACGGGCACATGTCACTCTAATTTCCCGGCAGGAAGAAGAATTAACCAAAGTCTCAGCCACCCACCGGGAACCAGTATAGGTCCTGAACCAAAATTTTGGACTTGCTTTCAGCTCACAAAAAACGAGTTGAAAAATGAAACTCAGGGGCACAGCAATTCACAAACTGGCAGAGTAATAAAGGACAACTATCGTCCAAAAATCTGTTGAGGGAAGGCAACGAGGCGGACTTGAAAGCGAGGCAGAATAGCAGGAAACAGATTTCAAGAGGTACGTTGGAATCGCCTTTAAAGCACAGGAAGAGGGGCACAATTTCGACAATGACGCACTTGGCCAAAAAGGGCGTATGCATTTCACCTGAATATATTCAGGAGAAAACGCATACACACTTTTTGGCCAAGCAAGCAAGGGGGCAATGCAAATCTGCACTACAAAGAAGTATCACATCCCACAGGTCAAAAGGGACATCCAAAAATGTGTAAAAACCAGAAAGGCAAGACAGTCCCTGGAGAACAGGGAGCCTTGTTATGCTGATGGGCGGGATGTAAATTGCCAACTGCCTCACTGGAGGAGTGCATTGTGTTCCCTAAAACAAGTAAACAACAGAGCTACAGAGCCAAGGGCACTTCCAGTCTAGGGAATATACCTTGGGAAAACTGAAAATCAATAAGACAGAGCCACACCCAAATTTAGGGCTGCACTGCTTACAAGAACCTCAACTTGGGTACACCTTAAATATCCCAGGAAATATGAACATGGTTCAAAAAACTGTGGTATTTATGTACGATGGAATATCCCTCAGCCATGAAATCAATGTCATAAGACCAGGAGCAGCAAAGTGAGTGGATTCAGGTACGATGATTCTAAGTGAAATAAGTCACACAGAAAAAGAACCTTATCATAAGATATCACTTAGGAAGATCCTGTAAACATGGTTACACATGAACTGAGTTAGGAAAGAGAACAGAGTCTCACATTTAGAAAACACTCTTATGCCTGCTTAAGGGGGATGGAGAGGTGGGGTGATGCATAAAACCAGAGTATGATGTAAGCACAGGTACCGTTTGTAAAACCAACTGTGGAATTGACAAGACCTACGCCTTCCTCAGTGAAAGGGACTCAAAACCCCATATTTCCCGCAGAAGAATAGATCTGACTAGTAAGAATCTTAAAACCTATGTATTGATATGTCTCCGTAAGGGAAACAAGTGTGTTTAGACTGGCATAAACATGGCAGCGAGAATCAGCTCAAACCCACTATAAAAATGAATTTCAAAAACAAAACCAAAAAAAAGGGAAATTCTTTTCAATTCCTTCAGGGTCTCTGATGAAACCTGGAATGACCCTATCTACAGCGACAGCTGGATGTGGCATAAGGCTGGACACTTGGGACTGAGAGGATTGGTGAGATTGGGGGAGCAAATGCAGACCCTTTAAAGCCATAATGCATGGCCCCCATTCCATGGGTCCCAACACTCCAGGTTGAAGGGAATATTACTACAGCTATAACATGTACGGGAAACCTAGAGAATGGACACACTGTGAATACAAAAGATTTCTAAAACTCAAAGAATAGTCCCTCTCCTGGTGCTCCGGTTTGACTTTCCAAATGCTTTACTGTCAATCTCCCGAATTGGAGAGACAGCCCCATTAAGCTCCTGGTTGGCAAGGTTGCCAATTTTGCAGAGGATGGAAGCGAATAGGGAGAACCAATGAGAGAGTAGCTGTTAGGCATTTGGACGGGCACACGTCACTGTAATTTCCCGGCAGGAAGAAGAATTAACCAAAGTCTCAGCCACCCACCGGGAACCAGTAGAGGTCCTGAACCAAAATTTTGGACTTGCGTTCAGCTCACAAAACACGAGGTGAAAAATGGAGCTCAGGGGCACAGCAATTCACGAACTTGCAGAGTAATAAAGGACAACTATCGTCCAAAAATCTGTGGAGGGAAGGCAACGAGATCGACTTGAAAGCGAGGCAGAATAGCAGGAAACAGATTTCAAGAGGTACGTTGGAATTGCCTTTAAAGCACAGGAAGAGGGGCACAAATTCGACAATGACGCCCTTGGCCAAAAAGGGAGTATGCGTTTTCTCCTGAATATATTCAGGAGAAAACGCATACGCCCTTTTTGGCCAAGCAAGTATGCGGGCAATGCAAATATGTACTGCAAAGAAGTATCACTTCCCACAGGTCAAAAGGAACATCCACAAAATGTGTAAAAACCAGAAAGGCAAGACAGGCCCTGGAGAACAGGGAGCCATGTTATGCTGATGGGCGGGATGTAAATTGCCAACTGACTCACTGGAGTAGTGCATTGTGTTCCCAAAAACAAGTAACCAACAGAGCTACAGAGCCAATGGCACTTCCAGTCTAGGGAATATACATTGGGAAAACTGAAAATCAATAAGACAGAGCCACCCCCAAATTTATGGCTGCACTGCTTACAAGAACCTCAACTTGGGTACACCTTAAATATCCCAGGAAATATGAACATGGTTCAATAAATTGTGGTACTTATGTACGATGGAATATCCCTCAGCCATGTACTCAATGTCAAAAGACCAGGAGCAGCTAAGTGATTGGATTCAGGTACGATGATTCTAAGTGAAATAAGTCACACAGAAAAAGAAACTTATCATAAGATATCACTTATGAAGATCCTGTAAACATGGCTACACATGAATTGAGTTAAGAACAGAACATAGTCTCACATTTAGAAAACACTCTTATGCCCACTTAAGGGGGAAGGAGAGGTGGGGTGATGCATAAAACCAGAGTTTAATATAAGCACAGGTACCGTTTGTAAAACAAACTGTGGAATTAACAAGACCTACACCTTCCTCAGTGAAAGGGACTCAAAACCCCATATTTCCAGCAGAGGAATAGATCTGACTAGTAAGAATCTTAAAACCTATGTATTGATATGTCTCTGTAAGGGAATCAAGTGTGTCTAGACTGGCATAAACATGGCAGCGAGAATCAGCTCAAACCCACTATAAAAAGGAATTTCAAAAATAAAACCAAAAAACAGGGAAATTCTTTACATTTCCTTCAGGGTCTCTGATGAAACCTGGAATGACCCTATCTACAATGACAGCTGGATGTGGCATAAGGCTAGGACACTTGGGACTGAGAGGATTGGTGAGATTGGGTGAGCAAATGCAGACCCTTTAAAGCAAAAATGCATGGCCCCCATTCCATGGATCCCAAGTCTCCAGGTTGAAGGGAATATTACTACAGCTATAACATGTACAGGAAACCTAGAGAATGGACACACTGTGAATACAAAAGTTTCTAAAACTCAACGAGTAGTCCCTCTCCTGGTGCTCCGGTTTGACTTTCCAACTGCTTTACTATCAATCTCCCAACTTGGAGAGACAGCCCCTTTAACTTCCTGGTTCGCACAGGTTGCCAATTTGGCAGAGGATGGAAGGGAAGAGGGAGAACCAATGAGAGAGTAGCTGTTAGGCATTTGGACGGGCACATGTCACTCTAATTTCCCGGCAGGAAGAAGAATTAACCAGAGTCTCAGCCACCCACCGGGAACCAGTATAGGTCCTGAACCAAAATTTTGGACTTGCGTACAGCTCACAAAAAACGAGTTGAAAAATGGAGCTCAGGGGCACAGCAATTCACTAAGTGGCAGAGTAATAAAGGACAACTATCGTCCAAAAATCTGTTGAGGGAAGGCAACAAGGCGGACTTGAAAGCGAGGCAGAATAGCAGGAAACAGATTTCAAGAGGTACGTTGGAATCGCCTTTAAAGCACAGGAAGAGGGGCACAACTTCGACAATGATGCACTTGGCCAAAAAGGGCGTATGTGATTTTTCCTGAATATATTCAGGAGAAAACGCATACGCCCTTTTTGGCCAAGCAAGCAAGCGGGCAATGCAAATCTGCACTACAAAGAAGTATCACTTCCCACAGGTCAAAAGGGACATCCACAAAATGTGTAAAAACCTGAAAGGCAAGACAGGCCCTGGAGAACAGGGAGCCTTGTTATGCTGATGGGCGGGATGTAAATTGCCAACTGCCTCACTGGAGGGGTGCATTGCGTTCCCTAAAACAAGTAAACAACAGAGCTACAGAGCCAAGGGCACTTCCAGTCTAGGGAATATACCTTGGGAAAACTGAAAATCAATTATACAGAGCCACCCCTAAATATAGGGCTGCACTGCTTACAAGAACCTCAACTTGGGTACACCTTAAATATCCCAGTATATAAAAAAATGGTTCAAAAAACTGTGGTATTTATGTACGATGGAATATCCCTCAGCCATGAAATCAATGTCATTGGACCAGGAGCAGCAAAGTGAGTGGATTAAGGTACGATGATTCTCAGTGAAATAAGTCACACAGAGAAAGAAAATTATCATAAGATATGACTTATGAAGATCCTGTAAACATGGCTCCACATGAACTGAGTTAGGAAAGAGAACAGAGTCTCACATTTAGAAAACACTCTTATGCCTGCTTAAGGGGAAAGAAGATGTGGGGTGATGCATAAAACCAGAGTTTGATCTAAGCACAGGTACCATTTCTAAAACCAACTGTGGAATAGACAAGACCTACACCATCCTCAGTGAAAGGGACTCAAAGCCCCATATTTCCTGCAGAGGAATAGATCTGACTAGTAAGAATGTTAAAACCTATGTATTGATATGTCTCTGTAAGGGAATCAAGTGTGTCTAGACTGGCATAAACATGGCAGCGAGAATCAGCTCAAACCCACTATAAAATGTAATTTCTAAAACAAAACCAAAAAACAGGGAAATTCATTACATTTCTTTCAGGGTCTCTGATGAAACCTGGAATGACCCTATCTACAATGACAGCTGGATGTGGCATAAGGCTGGACAGTAGGGACTGAGAGGATTGGTGAGATTGGGTGAGCAAATGCAGACCCTTTAAAACAAAAATGCATGGCCCCCATTCCATGGGTCCCAACTCTTCAAGTTGAAGGGAATATTACTACAGCTATAACATGTACGGGAAACCTAGAGAATGGACACACTGTGAATACAAAAGTTTCTAAAACTCAACGAGTAGTCCCTCTCCTGGTGCTCCGGTTTGACTTTCCAACTGCTTTACTATCAATCTCCCAACTTGGAGAGACAGCCCCTTTAACTTCCTGGTTCGCACAGGTTGCCAATTTGGCAGAGGATGGAAGGGAAGAGGGAGAACCAATGAGAGAGTAGCTGTTAGGCATTTGGACGGGCACATGTCACTCTAATTTCCCGGCAGGAAGAAGAATTAACCAGAGTCTCAGCCACCCACCGGGAACCAGTATAGGTCCTGAACCAAAATTTTGGACTTGCGTACAGCTCACAAAAAACGAGATGAAAAATGGAGCTCAGGGGCACAGCAATTCACTAAGTGGCAGAGTAATAAAGGACAAATATCGTCCAAAAATCTGTTGAGGGAAGGCAACAAGGCGGACTTGAAAGCGAGGCAGAATAGCAGGAAACATATTTCAAGAGGTACGTTGGAATCACCTTTAAAGCACAGGAAGAGGGGCACAACTTTGACAATGATGCACTTGGCCAAAAAGGGCGTATGCGTTTTGTCCTGAATATATTCAGGAGAAAACGCATACGCCCTTTTTGGACAAGCAAGCAAGCGGGCAATGCAAATCTGCACTACAAAGAAGTATCACTTCCCACGGGTCAAAATGGACATCCACAAAATGTGTAAAATCCAGAAAGGCAAGACTGGCCCTGGAGAACAGGGAGCCTTGTTATGCTGATGGGCGGGATGTAAATTGCCAACTGCCTCACTGGAGGAGTGCATTGCGTTCCCTAAAACGAGTAAACAACAGAGATACAGAGCCAAGGGCACTTCCAGTCTAGGGAATATACCTTGGGAAAACTGAAAATCAATAAGACAGGGCCACCCCCTAATTTAGGGCTGCACTGCTTACAAGAACCTCAACTTGGGTACACCTTAAATATGCCAGGAAATATAAAAATGGTTCAAAAAACTGTGGTATTTATGTACGATGGAATATCCCTCAGCCATGAAATCAATGTCATAAGACCAGGAGCAGCAAAGTGAGTGGATTCAGGTACGATGATTCTAAGTGAAATAAGTCACACAGAAAAGGAAACTTATCATAAGATATCACTTATGAAGATCCTGTAAACATGGCTCCACATGAACTGAGTTAGGAAAGAGAACAGAGTCTCACATTTAGAAAACACTCTTATGCCTGCTTAAGGGGAAAGAAGATGTGCGGTGATGCATAAAACC
The DNA here is from genome assembly GCF_964165515.1 of Mesoplodon bidens. Taxonomy (NCBI): domain Eukaryota; kingdom Metazoa; phylum Chordata; class Mammalia; order Artiodactyla; family Ziphiidae; genus Mesoplodon; species Mesoplodon bidens. Next base: position 271,812 of record NW_027671506.1, read on the forward strand.
AGAGTTTGATCTAAGCACAGGTACCATTTCTAAAACCAACTGTGGAATAGACAAGACCTACACCATCCTCAGTGAAAGGGACTCAAAGCCCCATATTTCCCGCAGAGGAATAGATCTGACTAGTAAGAATGTTAAAACCTATGTATTGATATGTCTCTGTAAGGGAATCAAGTGTGTCTAGACTGGCATAAACATGGCAGCGAGAATCAGCTCAAACCCACTATAAAATGGAATTTCTAAAACAAAACCAAAAAACAGGGAAATTCATTATATTTCCTTCAGGGACTCTGATGAAACCTGGAATGACCCTATCTACAATGACAGCTGGATGTGGCATAAGGCTGGACAGTAGGGACTGAGAGGATTGGTGAGATTGGGTGAGCAAATGCAGACCCTTTAAAGCAAAAATGCATGGCCCCCTTTCCATGGGTCCCAACTCTCCATGTTGAAGGGAATATTACTACAGCTATAACATGTACGGAAAACCTAGAGAATGGACACACTGTGAATACAAAAGGTTTCTAAACTCAACGAGTAGACCCTCTCCTGGTGCTCCGGTTTGACTTTCCAACTGCTTTACTATCAATCTCCCAACTTGGAGAGACAACACCTTTAACCTCCTGGTACGCAGAGGTTGCCAATTTGGCAGATCATGGAAGGGAAGAGGGAGAACCAATGAGAGAGTAGCTGTTAGGCATTTGGACGGGCACATGCCACTCTAATTTCCCGGCAGGAAGAAGAATTAACCAGAGTCACAGCCACCCACCGGGAACCAGTATACGTCCTCAACCAAAATTTTGGACTTGCATAGAGCTCACAAAAAACGAGTTGAAAAATGGAGCTCAGGGGCACAGCAATTCACAAACTGGCAGAGTAATAAAGGACAACTATCGTCCAAAAATCTGTTGAGGGAAGGCAACAAGGCGGACTTGAAAGCGAGGCAGAATAGCAGGAAACAGATTTCAAGAGGTACGTTGGAATCGCCTTTAAAGCACAGGAAGAGGGGCACAACTTCGACAATGATGCACTTGGCCAAAAAGGGCGTATGTGATTTCTCCTGAATATATTCAGGAGAAAACGCATACGCCCTTTTTGGCCAAGCAAGCAAGCGGGCAATGCAAATCTGCACTACAAAGAAGTATCACTTCCCACAGGTCAAAAGGGACATCCACAAAATGTGTAAAAACCTGAAAGGCAAGACAGGCCCTGGAGAACAGGGAGCCTTGTTATGCTGATGGGCGGGATGTAAATTGCCAACTGCCTCACTGGAGGAGTGCATTGCGTTCCCTAAAACAAGTAAACAACAGAGCTACAGAGCCAAGGGCACTTCCAGTCTAGGGAATATACCTTGGGAAAACTGAAAATCAATTATACAGAGCCACCCCTAAATTTAGGGCTGCACTGCTTACAAGAACCTCAACTTGGGTACACCTTAAATATCCCAGTACATAAAAAAATGGTTCAAAAAACTGTGGTATTTATGTACGATGGAATATCCCTCAGCCATGAAATCAATGTCGTTGGACCAGGAGCAGCAAAGTGAGTGGATTAAGGTACGATGATTCTAAGTGAAATAAGTCACACAGAAAAAGAAAATTATCATAAGATATGACTTATGAAGATCCTGTAAACATGGCTCCACATGAACTGAGTTAGGAAAGAGAACAGAGTCTCACATTTAGAAAACACTCTTATGCCTGCTTAAGGGGAAAGAAGATGTGGGGTGATGCATAAAACCAGAGTTTGATCTAAGCACAGGTACCATTTCTAAAACCAACTGTGGAAGAGACAAGACCTACACCATCCTCAGTGAAAGGGACTCAAAGCCCCATATTTCCCGCAGAGGAATAGATCTGACTAGTAAGAATGTTAAAACCTATGTATTGATATGTCTCTGTAAGGGAATCAAGTGTGTCTAGACTGGCATAAACATGGCAGCGAGAATCAGCTCAAACCCACTATAAAATGGAATTTCTAAAACAAATCCAAAAAACAGGGAAATTCATTACATTTCCTTCAGGGTCTCTGATGAAACCTGGAATGACCCTATCTACAATGACAGCTGGATGTGGCATAAGGCTGGACAGTAGGGACTGAGAGGATTGGTGAGATTGGGTGAGCAAATGCAGACCCTTTAAAACAAAAATGCATGGCCCCCATTCCATGGGTCCCAACTCTCCAAGTTGAAGGGAATATTACTACAGCTATAACATGTACGGGAAACCTAGAGAATGGACACACTGTGAATACAAAAGTTTCTAAAACTCAACGAGTAGTCCCTCTCCTGGTGCTCCGGTTTGACTTTCCAACTGCTTTACTATCAATCTCCCAACTTGGAGAGACAGCCCCTTTAACTTCCTGGTTCGCACAGGTTGCCAATTTGGCAGAGGATGGAAGGGAAGAGGGAGAACCAATGAGAGAGTAGCTGTTAGGCATTTGGACGGGCACATGTCACTCTAATTTCCCGGCAGGCAGAAGAATTACCCAGAGTCTCAGCCACCCACCGGGAACCAGTATAGGTCCTGAACCAAAATTTTGGACTTGCGTACAGCTCACAAAAAACGAGTTGAAAAATGGAGCTCAGGGGCACAGCAATTCACTAAGTGGCAGAGTAATAAAGGACAACTATCGTCCAAAAATCTGTTGAGGGAAGGCAACGAGGCGGACTTGAAAGCGAGGCAGAATAGCAGGAAACATATTTCAAGAGGTACGTTGGAATCACCTTTAAAGCACAGGAAGAGGGGCACAACTTCGACAATGATGCACTTGGCCAAAAAGGGCGTATGTGATTTCTCCTGAATATATTCAGGAGAAAACGCATACGCCCTTTTTGGCCAAGCAAGCAAGCGGGCAATGCAAATCTGCACTACAAAGAAGTATCACTTCCCACAGGTCAAAAGGGACATCCACAAAATGTGTAAAAACCTGAAAGGCAAGACACGCCCTGGAGAACAGGGAGCCTTGTTATGCTGATGGGCGGGATGTAAATTGCCAACTGCCTCACTGGAGGAGTGCATTGCGTTCCCTAAAACAAGTAAACAACAGAGCTACAGAGCCAAGGGCACTTCCAGTCTAGGGAATATACCTTGGGAAAACTGAAAATCAATTATACAGAGCCACCCCTAAATTTAGGGCTGCACTGCTTACAAGAACCTCAACTTGGGTACACCTTAAATATCCCAGTACATAAAAAAATGGTTCAAAAAACTGTGGTATTTATGTACGATGGAATATCCCTCAGCCATGAAATCAATGTCGTTGGACCAGGAGCAGCAAAGTGAGTGGATTAAGGTACGATGATTCTAAGTGAAATAAGTCACACAGAAAAAGAAAATTATCATAAGATATGACTTATGAAGATCCTGTAAACATGGCTCCACATGAACTGAGTTAGGAAAGAGAACAGAGTCTCACATTTAGAAAACACTCTTATGCCTGCTTAAGGGGAAAGAAGATGTGGGGTGATGCATAAAACCAGAGTTTGATCTAAGCACAGGTACCATTTCTAAAACCAACTGTGGAAGAGACAAGACCTACACCATCCTCAGTGAAAGGGACTCAAAGCCCCATATTTCCCGCAGAGGAATAGATCTGACTAGTAAGAATGTTAAAACCTATGTATTGATATGTCTCTGTAAGGGAATCAAGTGTGTCTAGACTGGCATAAACATGGCAGCGAGAATCAGCTCAAACCCACTATAAAATGGAATTTCTAAAACAAATCCAAAAAACAGGGAAATTCATTACATTTCCTTCAGGGTCTCTGATGAAACCTGGAATGACCCTATCTACAATGACAGCTGGATGTGGCATAAGGCTGGACAGTAGGGACTGAGAGGATTGGTGAGATTGGGTGAGCAAATGCAGACCCTTTAAAACAAAAATGCATGGCCCCCATTCCATGGGTCCCAACTCTCCAAGTTGAAGGGAATATTACTACAGCTATAACATGTACGGGAAACCTAGAGAATGGACACACTGTGAATACAAAAGTTTCTAAAACTCAACGAGTAGTCCCTCTCCTGGTGCTCCGGTTTGACTTTCCAACTGCTTTACTATCAATCTCCCAACTTGGAGAGACAGCCCCTTTAACTTCCTGGTTCGCACAGGTTGCCAATTTGGCAGAGGATGGAAGGGAAGAGGGAGAACCAATGAGAGAGTAGCTGTTAGGCATTTGGACGGGCACATGTCACTCTAATTTCCCGGCAGGAAGAAGAATTAACCAGAGTCTCAGCCACCCACCGGGAACCAGTATAGGTCCTGAACCAAAATTTTGGACTTGCGTACAGCTCACAAAAAACGAGTTGAAAAATGGAGCTCAGGGGCACAGCAATTCACTAAGTGGCAGAGTAATAAAGGACAACTATCGTCCAAAAATCTGTTGAGGGAAGGCAACAAGGCGGACTTGAAAGCGAGGCAGAATAGCAGGAAACAGATTTCAAGAGGTACGTTGGAATCGCCTTTAAAGCACAGGAAGAGGGGCACAACTTCGACAATGATGCACTTGGCCAAAAAGGGCGTATGTGATTTCTCCTGAATATATTCAGGAGAAAACGCATACGCCCTTTTTGGCCAAGCAAGCAAGCGGGCAATGCAAATCTGCACTACAAAGAAGTATCACTTCCCACAGGTCAAAAGGGACATCCACAAAATGTGTAAAAACCTGAAAGGCAAGACAGGCCCTGGAGAACAGGGAGCCTTGTTATGCTGATGGGCGGGATGTAAATTGCCAACTGCCTCACTGGAGGGGTGCATTGCGTTCCCTAAAACAAGTAAACAACAGAGCTACAGAGCCAAGGGCACTTCCAGTCTAGGGAATATACCTTGGGAAAACTGAAAATCAATTATACAGAGCCACCCCTAAATATAGGGCTGCACTGCTTACAAGAACCTCAACTTGGGTACACCTTAAATATCCCAGTATATAAAAAAATGGTTCAAAAAACTGTGGTATTTATGTACGATGGAATATCCCTCAGCCATGAAATCAATGTCATTGGACCAGGAGCAGCAAAGTGAGTGGATTAAGGTACGATGATTCTCAGTGAAATAAGTCACACAGAGAAAGAAAATTATCATAAGATATGACTTATGAAGATCCTGTAAACATGGCTCCACATGAACTGAGTTAGGAAAGAGAACAGAGTCTCACATTTAGAAAACACTCTTATGCCTGCTTAAGGGGAAAGAAGATGTGGGGTGATGCATAAAACCAGAGTTTGATCTAAGCACAGGTACCATTTCTAAAACCAACTGTGGAATAGACAAGACCTACACCATCCTCAGTGAAAGGGACTCAAAGCCCCATATTTCCTGCAGAGGAATAGATCTGACTAGTAAGAATGTTAAAACCTATGTATTGATATGTCTCTGTAAGGGAATCAAGTGTGTCTAGACTGGCATAAACATGGCAGCGAGAATCAGCTCAAACCCACTATAAAATGTAATTTCTAAAACAAAACCAAAAAACAGGGAAATTCATTACATTTCTTTCAGGGTCTCTGATGAAACCTGGAATGACCCTATCTACAATGACAGCTGGATGTGGCATAAGGCTGGACAGTAGGGACTGAGAGGATTGGTGAGATTGGGTGAGCAAATGCAGACCCTTTAAAACAAAAATGCATGGCCCCCATTCCATGGGTCCCAACTCTTCAAGTTGAAGGGAATATTACTACAGCTATAACATGTACGGGAAACCTAGAGAATGGACACACTGTGAATACAAAAGTTTCTAAAACTCAACGAGTAGTCCCTCTCCTGGTGCTCCGGTTTGACTTTCCAACTGCTTTACTATCAATCTCCCAACTTGGAGAGACAGCCCCTTTAACTTCCTGGTTCGCACAGGTTGCCAATTTGGCAGAGGATGGAAGGGAAGAGGGAGAACCAATGAGAGAGTAGCTGTTAGGCATTTGGACGGGCACATGTCACTCTAATTTCCCGGCAGGAAGAAGAATTAACCAGAGTCTCAGCCACCCACCGGGAACCAGTATAGGTCCTGAACCAAAATTTTGGACTTGCGTACAGCTCACAAAAAACGAGTTGAAAAATGGAGCTCAGGGGCACAGCAATTCACTAAGTGGCAGAGTAATAAAGGACAAATATCGTCCAAAAATCTGTTGAGGGAAGGCAACAAGGCGGACTTGAAAGCGAGGCAGAATAGCAGGAAACATATTTCAAGAGGTACGTTGGAATCACCTTTAAAGCACAGGAAGAGGGGCACAACTTTGACAATGATGCACTTGGCCAAAAAGGGCGTATGCGTTTTGTCCTGAATATATTCAGGAGAAAACGCATACGCCCTTTTTGGACAAGCAAGCAAGCGGGCAATGCAAATCTGCACTACAAAGAAGTATCACTTCCCACGGGTCAAAATGGACATCCACAAAATGTGTAAAATCCAGAAAGGCAAGACTGGCCCTGGAGAACAGGGAGCCTTGTTATGCTGATGGGCGGGATGTAAATTGCCAACTGCCTCACTGGAGGAGTGCATTGCGTTCCCTAAAACGAGTAAACAACAGAGATACAGAGCCAAGGGCACTTCCAGTCTAGGGAATATACCTTGGGAAAACTGAAAATCAATAAGACAGGGCCACCCCCTAATTTAGGGCTGCACTGCTTACAAGAACCTCAACTTGGGTACACCTTAAATATGCCAGGAAATATAAAAATGGTTCAAAAAACTGTGGTATTTATGTACGATGGAATATCCCTCAGCCATGAAATCAATGTCATAAGACCAGGAGCAGCAAAGTGAGTGGATTCAGGTACGATGATTCTAAGTGAAATAAGTCACACAGAAAAGGAAACTTATCATAAGATATCACTTATGAAGATCCTGTAAACATGGCTCCACATGAACTGAGTTAGGAAAGAGAACAGAGTCTCACATTTAGAAAACACTCTTATGCCTGCTTAAGGGGAAAGAAGATGTGCGGTGATGCATAAAACCAGAGTTTGATCTAAGCACAGGTACCATTTCTAAAACCAACTGTGGAATAGACAAGACCTACACCATCCTCAGTGAAAGGGACTCAAAGCCCCATATTTCCCGCAGAGGAATAGATCTGACTAGTAAGAATGTTAAAACCTATGTATTGATATGTCTCTGTAAGGGAATCAAGTGTGTCTAGACTGGCATAAACATGGCAGCGAGAATCAGCTCAAACCCACTATAAAATGGAATTTCTAAAACAAAACCAAAAAACAGGGAAATTCATTATATTTCCTTCAGGGACTCTGATGAAACCTGGAATGACCCTATCTACAATGACAGCTGGATGTGGCATAAGGCTGGACAGTAGGGACTGAGAGGATTGGTGAGATTGGGTGAGCAAATGCAGACCCTTTAAAGCAAAAATGCATGGCCCCCATTCCATGGGTCCCAACTCTCCATGTTGAAGGGAATATTACTACAGCTATAACATGTACGGAAAACCTAGAGAATGGACACACTGTGAATACAAAAGGTTTCTAAACTCAACGAGTAGACCCTCTCCTGGTGCTCCGGTTTGACTTTCCAACTGCTTTACTATCAATCTCCCAACTTGGAGAGACAACACCTTTAACCTCCTGGTACGCAGAGGTTGCCAATTTGGCAGATCATGGAAGGGAAGAGGGAGAACCAATGAGAGAGTAGCTGTTAGGCATTTGGACGGGCACATGCCACTCTAATTTCCCGGCAGGAAGAAGAATTAACCAGAGTCACAGCCACCCACCGGGAACCAGTATACGTCCTCAACCAAAATTTTGGACTTGCATAGAGCTCACAAAAAACGAGTTGAAAAATGGAGCTCAGGGGCACAGCAATTCACAAACTGGCAGAGTAATAAAGGACAACTATCGTCCAAAAATCTGTTGAGGGAAGGCAACAAGGCGGACTTGAAAGCGAGGCAGAATAGCAGGAAACAGATTTCAAGAGGTACGTTGGAATCGCCTTTAAAGCACAGGAAGAGGGGCACAACTTCGACAATGATGCACTTGGCCAAAAAGGGCGTATGTGATTTCTCCTGAATATATTCAGGAGAAAACGCATACGCCCTTTTTGGCCAAGCAAGCAAGCGGGCAATGCAAATCTGCACTACAAAGAAGTATCACTTCCCACAGGTCAAAAGGGACATCCACAAAATGTGTAAAAACCTGAAAGGCAAGACAGGCCCTGGAGAACAAGGAGCCTTGTTATGCTGATGGGCGGGATGTAAATTGCCAACTGCCTCACTGGAGGAGTGCATTGCGTTCCCTAAAACAAGTAAACAACAGAGCTACAGAGCCAAGGGCACTTCCAGTCTAGGGAATATACCTTGGGAAAACTGAAAATCAATTATACAGAGCCACCCCTAAATTTAGGGCTGCACTGCTTACAAGAACCTCAACTTGGGTACACCTTAAATATCCCAGTACATAAAAAAATGGTTCAAAAAACTGTGGTATTTATGTACGATGGAATATCCCTCAGCCATGAAATCAATGTCGTTGGACCAGGAGCAGCAAAGTGAGTGGATTAAGGTACGATGATTCTAAGTGAAATAAGTCACACAGAAAAAGAAAATTATCATAAGATATGACTTATGAAGATCCTGTAAACATGGCTCCACATGAACTGAGTTAGGAAAGAGAACAGAGTCTCACATTTAGAAAACACTCTTATGCCTGCTTAAGGGGAAAGAAGATGTGGGGTGATGCATAAAACCAGAGTTTGATCTAAGCACAGGTACCATTTCTAAAACCAACTGTGGAAGAGACAAGACCTACACCATCCTCAGTGAAAGGGACTCAAAGCCCCATATTTCCCGCAGAGGAATAGATCTGACTAGTAAGAATGTTAAAACCTATGTATTGATATGTCTCTGTAAGGGAATCAAGTGTGTCTAGACTGGCATAAACATGGCAGCGAGAATCAGCTCAAACCCACTATAAAATGGAATTTCTAAAACAAAACCAAAAAACAGGGAAATTCATTACATTTCCTTCAGGGTCTCTGATGAAACCTGGAATGACCCTATCTACAATGACAGCTGGATGTGGCATAAGGCTGGACAGTAGGGACTGAGAGGATTGGTGAGATTGGGTGAGCAAATGCAGACCCTTTAAAACAAAAATGCATGGCCCCCATTCCATGGGTCCCAACTCTCCAAGTTGAAGGGAATATTACTACAGCTATAACATGTACGGGAAACCTAGAGAATGGACACACTGTGAATACAAAAGTTTCTAAAACTCAACGAGTAGTCCCTCTCCTGGTGCTCCGGTTTGACTTTCCAACTGCTTTACTATCAATCTCCCAACTTGGAGAGACAGCCCCTTTAACTTCCTGGTTCGCACAGGTTGCCAATTTGGCAGAGGATGGAAGGGAAGAGGGAGAACCAATGAGAGAGTAGCTGTTAGGCATTTGGACGGGCACATGTCACTCTAATTTCCAGGCAGGAAGAAGAATTAACCAGAGTCTCAGCCACCCACCGGGAACCAGTATAGGTCCTGAACCAAAATTTTGGACTTGCGTACAGCTCACAAAAAACGAGTTGAAAAATGGAGCTCAGGGGCACAGCAATTCACTAAGTGGCAGAGTAATAAAGGACAACTATCGTCCAAAAATCTGTTGAGGGAAGGCAACGAGGCGGACTTGAAAGCGAGGCAGAATAGCAGGAAACATATTTCAAGAGGTACGTTGGAATCACCTTTAAAGCACAGGAAGAGGGGCACAACTTCGACAATGATGCACTTGGCCAAAAAGGGCGTATGTGATTTCTCCTGAATATATTCAGGAGAAAACGCATACGCCCTTTTTGGCCAAGCAAGCAAGCGGGCAATGCAAATCTGCACTACAAAGAAGTATCACTTCCCACAGGTCAAAAGGGACATCCACAAAATGTGTAAAAACCTGAAAGGCAAGACAGGCCCTGGAGAACAGGGAGCCTTGTTATGCTGATGGGCGGGATGTAAATTGCCAACTGCCTCACTGGAGGAGTGCATTGCGTTCCCTAAAACAAGTAAACAACAGAGCTACAGAGCCAAGGGCACTTCCAGTCTAGGGAATATACCTTGGGAAAACTGAAAATCAATTATACAGAGCCACCCCTAAATTTAGGGCTGCACTGCTTACAAGAACCTCAACTTGGGTACACCTTAAATATCCCAGTACATAAAAAAATGGTTCAAAAAACTGTGGTATTTATGTACGATGGAATATCCCTCAGCCATGAAATCAATGTCATTGGACCAGGAGCAGCAAAGTGAGTGGATTAAGGTACGATGATTCTAAGTGAAATAAGTCACACAGAAAAAGAAAATTATCATAAGATATGACTTATGAAGATCCTGTAAACATGGCTCCACATGAACTGAGTTAGGAAAGAGAACAGAGTCTCACATTTATAAAACACTCTTATGCCTGCTTAAGGGGAAAGAAGATGTGGGGTGATGCATAAAACCAGAGTTTGATCTAAGCACAGGTACCATTTCTAAAACCAACTGTGGAAGAGACAAGACCTACACCATCCTCAGTGAAAGGGACTCAAAGCCCCATATTTCCCGCAGAGGAATAGATCTGACTAGTAAGAATGTTAAAACCTATGTATTGATATGTCTCTGTAAGGGAATCAAGTGTGTCTAGACTGGCATAAACATGGCAGCGAGAATCAGCTCAAACCCACTATAAAATGGAATTTCTAAAACAAAACCAAAAAACAGGGAAATTCATTACATTTCCTTCAGGGTCTCTGATGAAACCTGGAATGACCCTATCTACAATGACAGCTGGATGTGGCATAAGGCTGGACAGTAGGGACTGAGAGGATTGGTGAGATTGGGTGAGCAAATGCAGACCCTTTAAAACAAAAATGCATGGCCCCCATTCCATGGGTCCCAACTCTCCAAGTTGAAGGGAATATTACTACAGCTATAACATGTACGGGAAACCTAGAGAATGGACACACTGTGAATACAAAAGTTTCTAAAACTCAACGAGTAGTCCCTCTCCTGGTGCTCCGGTTTGACTTTCCAACTGCTTTACTATCAATCTCCCAACTTGGAGAGACAGCCCCTTTAACTTCCTGGTTCGCACAGGTTGCCAATTTGGCAGAGGATGGAAGGGAAGAGGGAGAACCAATGAGAGAGTAGCTGTTAGGCATTTGGACGGGCACATGTCACTCTAATTTCCCGGCAGGAAGAAGAATTAATCAGAGTCTCAGCCACCCACCGGGAACCAGTATAGGTCCTGAACCAAAATTTTGGACTTGCGTACAGCTCACAAAAAACGAGTTGAAAAATGGAGCTCAGGGGCACAGCAATTCACTAAGTGGCAGAGTAATAAAGGACAACTATCGTCCAAAAATCTGTTGAGGGAAGGCAACGAGGCGGACTTGAAAGCGAGGCAGAATAGCAGGAAACATATTTCAAGAGGTACGTTGGAATCACCTTTAAAGCACAGGAAGAGGGGCACAACTTCGACAATGATGCACTTGGCCAAAAAGGGCGTATGTGATTTCTCCTGAATATATTCAGGAGAAAACGCATATGCCCTTTTTGGCCAAGCAAGCAAGCGGGCAATGCAAATCTGCACTACAAAGAAGTATCACTTCCCACAGGTCAAAAGGGACATCCACAAAATGTGTAAAAACCTGAAAGGCAAGACAGGCCCTGGAGAACAGGGAGCCTTGTTATGCTGATGGGCGGGATGTAAATTGCCAACTGCCTCACTGGAGGAGTGCATTGCGTTCCCTAAAACAAGTAAACAACAGAGCTACAGAGCCAAGGGCACTTCCAGTCTAGGGAATATACCTTAGGAAAACTGAAAATCAATTATACAGAGCCACCCCTAAATTTAGGGCTGCACTGCTTACAAGAACCTCAACTTGGGTACACCTTAAATATCCCAGTACATAAAAAAATGGTTCAAAAAACTGTGGTATTTATGTACGATGGAATATCCCTCAGCCATGAAATCAATGTCATTGGACCAGGAGCAGCAAAGTGAGTGGATTAAGGTACGATGATTCTAAGTGAAATAAGTCACACAGAAAAAGAAAATTATCATAAGATATGACTTATGAAGATCCTGTAAACATGGCTCCACATGAACTGAGTTAGGAAAGAGAACAGAGTCTCACATTTAGAAAACACTCTTATGCCTGCTTAAGGGGAAAGAAGATGTGGGGTGATGCATAAAACCAGAGTTTGATCTAAGCACAGGTACCATTTCTAAAACCAACTGTGGAAGAGACAAGACCTACACCATCCTCAGTGAAAGGGACTCAAAGCCCCATATTTCCCGCAGAGGAATAGATCTGACTAGTAAGAATGTAAAAACCTATGTATTGATATGTCTCTGTAAGGGAATCAAGTGTGTCTAGACTGGCATAAACATGGCAGCGAGAATCAGCTCAAACCCACTATAAAATGGAATTTCTAAAACAAAACCAAAAAACAGGGAAATTCATTACATTTCCTTCAGGGTCTCTGATGAAACCTGGAATGACCCTATCTACAATGACAGCTGGATGTGGCATAAGGCTGGACAGTAGGGACTGAGAGGATTGGTGAGATTGGGTGAGCAAATGCAGACCCTTTAAAACAAAAATGCATGGCCCCCATTCCATGGGTCCCAACTCTTCAAGTTGAAGGGAATATTACTACAGCTATAACATGTACGGGAAACCTAGAGAATGGACACACTGTGAATACAAAAGTTTCTAAAACTCAACGAGTAGTCCCTCTCCTGGTGCTCCGGTTTGACTTTCCAACTGCTTTACTATCAATCTCCCAACTTGGAGAGACAGCCCCTTTAACTTCCTGGTTCGCACAGGTTGCCAATTTGGCAGAGGATGGAAGGGAAGAGGGAGAACCAATGAGAGAGTAGCTGTTAGGCATTTGGACGGGCACATGTCACTCTAATTTCCCGGCAGGAAGAAGAATTAACCAGAGTCTCAGCCACCCACCGGGAACCAGTAGAGGTCCTGAACCAAAATTTTGGACTTGCGTACAGCTCACAAAAAACGAGTTGAAAAATGGAGCTCAGGGGCACAGCAATTCACTAAGTGGCAGAGTAATAAAGGACAAATATCGTCCAAAAATCTGTTGAGGGAAGGCAACGAGGCGGACTTGAAAGCGAGGCAGAATAGCAGGAAACATATTTCAAGAGGTACGTTGGAATCACCTTTAAAGCACAGGAAGAGGGGCACAACTTCGACAATGACGCACTTGGCCAAAAAGGGCATATGCGTTTTCTCCTGAATATATTCAGGAGAAAACGCATACGCCCTTTTTGGCCAAGCAAGCAAGCGGGCAATGCAAATCTGCACTACAAAGAAGTATCACTTCCCACGGGTCAAAAGGGACATCCACAAAATGTGTAAAATCCAGAAAGGCAATTCTGGCCCTGGAGAACAGGGAGCCTTGTTATGCTGTTGGGCGGGATGTAAATTGCCAACTGCCTCACTGGAGGAGTGCATTGCGTTCCCTAAAACAAGTAAACAACAGAGATACAGAGCCAAGGGCACTTCCAGTCTAGGGAATATACCTTGGGAAAACTGAAAATCAATAAGACAGGGCCACCCCCTAATTTAGGGCTGCACTGCTTACAAGAACCTCAACTTGGGTACACCTTAAATATGCCAGGAAATATAAAAATGGTTCAAAAAACTGTGGTATTTATGTACGATGGAATATCCCTCAGCCATGAAATCAATGTCATAAGACCAGGAGCAGCAAAGTGAGTGGATTCAGGTACGATGATTCTAAGTGAAATAAGTCACACAGAAAAGGAAACTTATCATAAGATATCACTTATGAAGATCCTGTAAACATGGCTACACAGGAACTGAGTTAGGAAAGAGAACAGAGTCTCACATTTAGAAAACACTCTTATGCCTGCTTAAGGGGAAAGGAGAGGTGGGGTGATGCATAAAACCAGAGTTTGATATAAGCACAGGTACCATTTCTAAAACCAACTGTGGAATAGAAAAGACCTACACCTTCCTCAGTGAAAGGGACTCAAAACCCCATATTTCCCGCAGAGGAATAGATCTGACTAGTAAGAATCTTAAAACCTATGTATTGATATGTCTCTGTAAGGGAATCAAGTGTGTCTAGACTGGCATAAACATGGCAGCGAGAATCAGCTCAAACCCACTATAAAATGGAATTTCAAAAACAAAACCAAAAAACAGGGAAATTCATTACATTTCCTTCAGGGTCTCTGATGAAACCTGGAATGCTACCCTATCTACAATGACAGCTGGATGTGGCATAAGGCTGGACACTTGGGACTGAGTGGATTGGTGAGATTGGGTGAGCAAATGCAGACCCTTTAAAGCAAAAATGCATGGCCCCCATTCCATGGGTCCCAACTCTCCATGTTGAAGGGAATATTACTACAGCTATAACGTGTACGGGAAACCTAGAGAATGGACACACTGTGAATACAAAAGGTTTCTAAAACTCAACGAGTATTCCCTCTCCTGGTGCTCCGGTTTGACTATCCAACTGCTTTACTATCAATCTCCCAACTTGGAGAGACAAACCCTTTAACCTCCTGGTTCGCACAGGTTGCCAATTTGGCAGAGGATCGAAGGGAAGACGGGGAACCAATGAGACAATAGCTGTTAGGCATTTGGACGGGTGCATGTCACTCTAATTTCCCGGCAGGAAGAAGAATTAACCAGAGTATCAGCCACCCACCGGGAATCAGTATAGGTCCTGATCCAAAATTTTGGACTTGCGTACAGCTCACAAAAAACGGGTTGAAAAATGGAGCTCAGGGGCACAGCAATTCACAAACTGGCAGAGTAGTAAAGAACAACTATCGTCCAAAAATCTGTTGAGGGAAGGCAACAAGGCGGACTTGAAAGCGAGGCAGAATAGCAGGAAACAGATTTCAAGAGGTACGTTGGAATCACCTTTAAAGCACAGGAAGAGGGACACAACTTCGACAATGATGCACTTGGCAAAAAAGGGCGTAGAGGTTTTCTCCTGAATGTATTCAGGAAAAACCATACGCCCTTTTAGGCCAAGCAAGCAAGCGGGCAATGCAAATCGGCACTACAAAGAAGTATCACTTCCCACTGGTCAAAAGGGACATCCACAAAATGTGTAAAAACCTGAAAGTCAAGACAGGCCCTGGAGAACAGGGAGCCTTGTTATGCTGATGGGCGGGATGTAAATTGCCAACTGCCTCACTGGAGGAGTGCATTGCGTTCCGTAAAACAAGTAAACAACAAAGCTACAGAGCCAAGGGCACTTCCAGTCTAGGGAATATACCTTGGGAAAACTGAAAATCAATAAGACACAGCCACCCCCAAATTTAGGGCTGCACTGCTTACAAGAACCTCAACTTGGGTACACATTAAATATCCCAGGATATATAAAAATGGTTCAAAAAACTGTGGTATTTATGTCCGATGGAATATCCCTCAGCCATGAAATCAATGTCATAAGACCAGGAGCAGCAAAGTGAGTGGATTCAGGTACGATGATTCTAAGTGAAATAAGTCACACAGAAAAAGAAATTTATCGTAAGATATCACTTATGAAGATCCTGTAAACATGGCTACACAGGAAATGAGTTAGGAAAGAGAACAGAGTCTCACATTTAGAAAACACTCTTATGCCTGCTTAAGGGGAAAGGAGAGGTGGGGTGATGCATAAAACCGGAGTTTGATATAGGCACAGGTACCATTTCTAAAACCAACTGTGGAATAGACAAGACCTACACCTTCCTCAGTGAAAGAACTCAAAATCCCATATTTCCCGCAGAGGACTAGATCTGACTAGTAAGAATCTTAAAACCTATGTATTGATATGTCTCTGTAAGGGAATCAAATGTGTCTAGACTGGCATAAACATGGCAGCGAGAATCAGCTCAAACCCACTATAAAAAGGAATTTCAAAAACAAAACCAAAAAACAGGGAAATTTTTTACATTTCCTTCAGGGTCTCTGATGAAACCTAGAATGACCCTATCTACAATGACAGCTGGATGTGGCATAAGGCTGGACACTTGGGACTGAGAGGATTGGTGAGATTGGGTGAGCAAATGCAGACCCTTTAAAGCAAAAATGCATGGCCCCCATTCCATGGGTCCCAACTCTCCATGTTGAAGGGAATATTACTACAGCTATAACATGTACGGAAAACCTAGAGAATGGACACACTGTGAATACAAAAGTTTCTAGAACTCAACGAGTAGTCCCTCTCCTGGTGCTCCGGTTTGACTTTCCAACTGCTTTACTATCAATCTCCCAACTTGGAGAGACAGCCCCTTTAACTTCCTGGTTCGCAGAGGTTGCCAATTTGGCAGAGGATGGAAGGGAAGAGGGAGAACCAATGAGAGAGTAGCTGTTAGGCATTTGGACGGGCTCATGTCACTCTAATTTCCCGGCAGGAAGAAGAATTAACCAGAGTCTCAGCCACCCACCGGGAACCAGTATAGGTCCTGAACCAAAATTTTGGACTTGCGTACAGCTCACAAAAAACGAGTTGAAAAATGGAGCTCAGGGGCACAGCAATTCACTAAGTGGCAGAGTAATAAAGGACAACTGTCGTCCAAAAATTTGTTGAGGGAAGGCAACGAGGCGGACTTGAAAGTGAGGCAGAATAGCAGGAAACAGATTTCAAGAGGTACGGTGGAATCGGCTCTAAAGCACAGGAAGAGGGGCACAACTTCGACAATGACGCACTTGGCCAAAAAGGGCGTATGCGATTTCTCCTGAATATATACAGGAGAAAACGCATACGCCCTTTTTGGCCAAGCAAGCAAGCGGGCAATGCAAATCTGCACTACAAAGAAGTATCACTTCCCACGGGTCAAAAGGGACATCCACAAAATGTGTAAAAACCTGAAAGGCAAGACAGGCCCTGGAGAACAGGGAGCCTTGTTATGCTGATGGGCGGGATGTAAATTGCCAACTGCCTCACTGGAGGAGTGCATTGCGTTCCCTAAAACAAGTAAACAACAGAGCTACAGAGCCAAGGGCACTTCCAGTCTAGGGAATATACCTTGGGAAAACTGAAAATCAATTATACAGAGCCACCCCTAAATTTAGGGCTGCACTGCTTACAAGAACCTCAACTTGGGTACACCTTAAATATCCCAGTATATAAAAAAATGGTTCAAAAAACTGTGGTATTTATGTACGATGGAATATCCCTCAGCCATGAAATCAATGTCATTGGACCAGGAGCAGCAAAGTGAGTGGATTAAGGTACGATGATTCTAAGTGAAATAAGACACACAGAAAAAGAAAATTATCATAAGATATGACTTATGAAGATCCTGTAAACATGGCTCCACATGAACTGAGTTAGGAAAGAGAACAGAGTGTCACATTTAGAAAACACTCTTATGCCTGCTTAAGGGGAAAGAAGATGTGGGGTGATGCATAAAACCAGAGTTTGATCTAAGCACAGGTAACATTTCTAAAACCAACTGTGGAATAGACATGACCTACACCATCCTCAGTGAAAGGGACTCAAAGCCCCATATTTCCCGCAGAGGAATAGATCTGACTAGTAAGAATGTTAAAACCTATGTATTGATAAGTCTCTGTAAGGGAATCAAGTGTGTCTAGACAGGCATAAACATGGCAGCGAGAATCAGCTCAAACCCACTATAAAATGGAATTTCTAAAACAAAACCAAAAAACAGGGAAATTCATTACATTTCCTTCAGGGTCTCTGATGAAACCTGGAATGACCTATCTACAATGACCGCTGGATGTGGCATAAGGCTGGACAGTAGGGACTGAGAGGATTGGTGAGATTGGGTGAGCAAATGCAGACCCTTTAAAACAAAAATGCATGGCCCCCATTCCATGGGTCCCAACTCTCCAAGTTGAAGGGAATATTACTACAGCTATAACATGTACGGGAAACCTAGAGAATGGACACACTGTGAATACAAAAGTTTCTAAAACTAAACGAGTAGTCCCTCTCCTGGTGCTCCGGTTTGACTTTCCAACTGCTTTACTATCAATCTCCCAACTTGGAGAGACAGCCCCTTTAACTTCCTGGTTCGCACAGGTTGCCAATTTGGCAGAGGATGGAAGGGAAGAGGGAGGACCAATGAGAGAGTAGCTGTTAGGCATTTGGACGGGCACATGTCACTCTAATTTCCTGGCAGGAAGACGAATTAACCAGAGTCTCAGCCACCCACCGGGAACCAGTATAGATCCTGAACCAAAATTTTGGACTTGCGTACAGCTCACAAAAAACGAGTTGAAAAATGGAGCTCAGGGGCACAGCAATTCACTAAGTGGCAGAGTAATAAAGGACAACTATCGTCCAAAAATCTGTTGAGGGAAGGCAACGAGGCGGACTTGAAAGCGAGGCAGAATAGCAGGAAACAGATTTCAAGTGGTACGTTGGAATCGCCTTTAAAGCACAGGAAGAGGGGCACAACGTCGACAATGATGCACTTGGCCAAAAAGGGCGTATGCGTTTTCTCCTGAATATATTCAGGAGAAAACGCATACGCCCTTTTTGGCCAAGCAAGCAAGCGGGCAATGCAAATCTGCACTACAAAGAAGTATCACTTCCCACGGGTCAAAAGGGACATCCACAAAATGTGTAAAAACCAGAAAGGCAAGACTGGCCCTGGAGAAGAGGGAGCCTTGTTATGCTGATGGGCGGGATGTAAATTGCCAACTGCCTCACTGGAGGAGTGCATTGCGTTCCCTAAAACAAGTAAACAACAGAGATACAGAGCCAAGGGCACTTCCAGTCTAGGGAATATACCTTGGGAAAACTGAAAATCAATAAGACAGGGCCACCCTCTAATTTAGGGCTGCACTGCTTACAAGAACCTCAACTTGGGTACACCATAAATATGCCAGGAAATATAAAAATGGTTCAAAAAACTGTGGTATTTATGTACGATGGAATATCCCTCAGCCATGAAATCAATGTCATAAGACCAGGAGCAGCAAAGTGAGTGGATTCAGGTACGATGATTCTAAGTGAAATAAGTCACACAGAAAAGGAAACTTATCATAAGATATCACTTATGAAGATCCTGTAAACATGGCTACACAGGAACTGAGTTAGGAAAGAGAACAGAGTCTCACATTTAGAAAACACTCTTATGCCTGCTTAAGGGGAAAGGAGAGGTGGGGTGATGCATAAAACCAGAGTTTGATATAAGCACAGGTACCATTTCTAAAACCAACTGTGGAATAGACAAGACCTACACCTTCCTCAGTGAAAGGGACTCAAAACCCCATATTTCCCGCAGAGGAATAGATCTGACTAGTAAGAATCTTAAAACCTATGTATTGATATGTCTCTGTAAGGGAATCAAGTGTGTCTAGACTGGCATAAACATGGCAGCGAGAATCAGCTCAAACCCACTATAAAATGGAATTTCAAAAACAAAACCAAAAAACAGGGAAATTCACTACATTTCCTTCAGGGTCTCTGATGAAACCTGGAATGCTACCCTATCTACAATGACAGCTGGATGTGGCATAAGGCTGGACACTTGGGACTGAGAGGATTGGTGAGATTGGGTGAGCAAATGCAGACCCTTTAAAGCAAAAATGCATGGCCCCCATTCCATGGGTCCCAACTCTCCATGTTGAAGGGAATATTACTACAGCTACAACGTGTACGGGAAACCTAGAGAATGGACACACTGTGTATACAAAAGGTTTCTAAAACTCAACGAGTATTCCCTCTCCTGGTGCTCCGGTTTGACTATCCAACTGCTTTACTATCAATCTCCCAACTTGGAGAGACAAACCCTTTAACCTCCTGGTTCGCACAGGTTGCCAATTTGGCAGAGGATCGAAGGGAAGACGGGGAACCAATGAGACAATAGCTGTTAGGCATTTGGACGGGTGCATGTCACTCTAATTTCCCGGCAGGAAGAAGAATTAACCAGAGTCTCAGCCACCCACCGGGTATCAGTATAGGTCCTGATCCAAAATTTTGGACTTGCGTACAGCTCACAAAAAATGGGTTGAGGAATGGAGCTCAGGGGCACCGCAATTCACAAACTGGCAGAGTAGTAAAGAACAACTATCGTCCAAAAATCTGTTGAGGGAAGGCAACAAGGCGGACTTGAAAGCGAGGCAATATAGCAGGAAACAGATTTCAAGAGGTACGTTGGAATCACCTTTAAAGCACAGGAAGAGGGACACAACTTCGACAATGATGTACTTGGCCAAAAAGGGCGTAGATGTTTTCTCCTGAATGTATTCAGGAAAAACCATACGCCCTTTTAGGCCAAGCAAGCAAGCGGGCAATGCAAATCGGCACTACAAAGAAGTATCACTTCCCACGGGTCAAAAGGGACATCCACAAAATGTGTAAAAACCAGAAAGGCAAGACAGGCCCTGGAGAACAGGGAGCCTTGGTATGCTGATGGGCGGGATGTAAATTGCCAACTGCCTCACTGGAGGAGTGCATTGCGTTCCCTAAAACAAGTAAACAACAATGCTACAGAGCCAAGGGCACTTCCAGTCTAGGGAATATACCTTGGGAAAACTGAAAATCAATAAGACACAGCCACCCCCAAATTTAGGGCTGCACTGCTTACAAGAACCTCAACTTGGGTACACATTAAATATCCCAGGATATATAAAAATGGTTCAAAAAACTGTGGTATTTATGTACGATGGAATATCCCTCAGCCATGAAATCAATGTCATAAGACGAGGAGCAGCAAAGTGAGTGGATTCAGGTACGATGATTCTAAGTGAAATAAGTCACACAGAAAAAGAAACTTATCGTAAGATATCACTTATGAAGATCCTGTAAACATGGCTACACAGGAAATGAGTTAGGAAAGAGAACAGAGTCTCACATTTAGAAAACACTCTTATGCCTGCTTAAGGGGAAAGGAGAGATGGGGTGATGCATAAAACCGGAGTTTGATATAGGCACAGGTACCATTTCTAAAACCAACTGTGGAATAGACAAGACCTACACCTTCCTCAGTGAAAGAACTCAAAATCCCATATTTCCTGCAGAGGAATAGATCTGACTAGTAAGAATCTTAAAACCTATGTATTGATATGTCTCTGTAAGGGAATCAAGTGTGTCTAGACTGGCATAAACATGGCAGCGAGAATCAGCTCAAACCCACTATAAAAAGGAATTTCAAAAACAAAACCAAAAAACAGGGAAATTCTTTACATTTCCTTCAGGGTCTCTGATGAAACCTAGAATGACCCTATCTACAATGACAGCTGGATGTGGCATAAGGCTGGACACTTGGGACTGAGAGGATTGGTGAGATTGGGTGAGCAAATGCAGACCCTTTAAAGCAAAAATGCATGGCCCCCATTCCATGGGTCCCAAGTCTCCAGGTTGAAGGGAATATTACTACAGCTATAACATGTACGGAAAACCTAGAGAATGGACACACTGTGAATACAAAAGGTTTCTAAAACTCAACGAGTAGTCCCTCTCCTGGTTCTCCGGTTTGACTTTCCAACTGCTTTACTATCAATCTCCCAACTTGGAGAGACAACCCCTTTAACCTCCTGGTTCGCAAAGGTTTCCAATTTGGCAGAGGATTGAAGGGAAGAGGGAGAACCAATGAGAGAGTAGCTGTTAGGCATTTGGACGGGCACATGTCACTCTAATTTCCCGGCAGGAAGAAGAATTAACCAGAGTCACAGCCACCCACCGGGAACCAGTATAGGTCCTGAACCAAAATTTTGGACTTGCGTACAGCTCACAAAAAACGAGTTGAAAAATGGAGCTCAGGGGCACAGCAATTCACAAACTGGCAGAGTAATAAAGGACAACTATCGTCCAAAAATCTGTTGAGGGAAGGCAACGATGCGGACTTGAAAGCGAGGCAGAATAGCAGGAAACAGATTTCAAGAGGTACGTTGGAATCGCCTTTAAAGCACAGGAAGAGGGGCACAACTTCGACAATGTTGCACTTGGGCAAAAAGGGTGTATGCGTTTTCTCCTGAATATACTCAGGAGAAAACGCATACGCCCTTTTTGGCCAAGCAAGCAAGCGGGCAATGCAAATCTGCACTACAAAGAAGTATCACTTCGCACCTGTCAAAAGGGACATCCACAAAATGTGTAAAAACCAGAAAGGCAAGACTGGCCCTGAAGAACAGAGAGCCTTGTTATACTGATGGGCGGGATGTTAATTGCCAACTGCCTCACTGGAAGAGTGCATTGCGTTCCCTAAAACAAGTAAACAACAGAGCTACAGAGCCAAGGGCACTTCCAGTCTAGGGAATATACCTTGGGAAAACTGAAAATCAATAAGACAGAGCCACCCCCTAATTTAGGGCTGCACTGCTTACAAGAACCTCAACTTGGGTACATCTTAAATATCCCAGGAAATATGAAAATGGTTCAAAAAACTGTGGTATTTATGTACGATGGAATATCCCTCAGGCATGAAATCAATGTCATAAGACCAGGAGCAGCAAAGTGAGTGGATTCAGGTACGATGATTCTAAGTGAAATAAGTCACACAGAAAAAGAAACTTATCATAAGATATCACTTATGAAGATCCTGTAAACATGGCTACACATGAACTGAGTTAGGAAAGAGAACAGAGTCCCACATTTAGAAAACACTCTTATGCCTGCTTAAGGGGAAAGGAGAGGTGGGGTGATGCATAAAACCAGAGTTTGTTATAAGCACATGTACCATTTCTAAAACCAATTGTGGAATAGACAAGACCTACACCTTCCTCAGTGAAAGGGACTCAAAACCCCATATTTCCGGCAGAGGAATAGATCTGACTAGTAAGAATCTTAAAACCTATGTATTGATATGTCTCTGTAAGGGAATCAAATGTGTCTAGACTGGCATAAACATGGCAGCGAGAATCAGCTCAAACCCACTATAAAAAGGAATTTCAAAAACAAAACCAAAAAACAGGGAAATTCTTTACTTTTCCTTCAGGGTCTCTGATGAAACCTAGAATGACCCTATCTACAATGACAGCTGGATGTGGCATAAGGCTGGACACTTGGGACTGAGAGGATTGGTGAGATTGGGTGAGCAAATGCAGACCCTTTAAAGCAAAAATGCATGGCCCCCATTCCATGGATCCCAAGTCTCCAGGTTGAAGGGAATATTACTACAGCTATAACATGTACGGAAAACCTAGAGAATGGACACACTGTGAATACAAAAGGTTTCTAAAACTCAACGAGTAGTCCCTCTCCTGGTTCTCCGGTTTGACTTTTCAACTGCTTTACTATCAATCTCCCAACTTGGAGAGACAACCCCTTTAACCTCCTGGTTCGCAAAGGTTTCCAATTTGGCAGAGGATTGAAGGGAAGAGGGAGAACCAATGAGAGAGTAGCTGTTAGGCATTTGGACGGGCACATGTCACTCTAATTTCCCGGCAGGAAGAAGAATTAACCAGAGTCACAGCCACCCACCGGGAACCAGTATAGGTCCTGAACCAAAATTTTGGACTTGCATAGAGCTCACAAAAAACGAGTTGAAAAATGGAGCTCAGGGGCACAGCGATTCACAAACTGGCAGAGTAATAAAGGACAACTATCGTCCAAAAATCTGTTGAGGGAAGGCAACATGGCGGACTTGAAAGCGAGGCAGAATAGCAGGAAACAGATTTCAAGAGGTACGTTGGAATCGCCTTTAAAGCACAGGAAGAGGGGCACAACTTCGACAATGATGCACTTGGCCAAAAAGGGCGTATGTGTTTTCTCCTGAATATATTCAGGAGAAAACGCATACGCCCTTTTTGTCCAAGCAAGCAAGCGGGCAATGCAAATCGGCACTACAAAGAAGTATCACTTCTCACCGGTCAAAAGGGACATCCACAAAATGTGTAAAAGCCAGAAAGGCAAGACTGGCCCTGGAGAACAGGGAGCCTTGTTATACTGCTGGGCGGGAGGTTAATTGTCAACTGCCTCACTGGAGGAGTTCATTGCGTTCCCTAAAACAAGTAAACAACAGAGCTACAGAGCCAATGGCACTTTCAGTCTAGGGAATATACGTTGGGAAAACTGAAAATCAATAAGACAGAGACACCCCCAAATTTAGGGCTGCACTGCTTACAAGAACCTCAACTTGGGTACACCTTAAATATCCCAGGAAATATAAAATGGTTCAAAAAACTGTGGTATTTATGTCCGATGGAATATCCCTCAGCCATGAAATCAATGTCATAAGACCAGGAGCAGCAAAGTGAGTGGATTCAGGTACGATGATTCTAAGTGAAATAAGTCACACAGAAAAAGAAACTTATCATAAGATATCACTTATGAAGATCCTGTAAACATGGCTACACATGAACTGAGTTAGGAAAGAGAACAGAGTCTCACATTTAGAAAACACTCTTATGCCTGCTTAAGGGGAAAGGAGAGGTAGGGTGATGCATAAAACCAGAGTTTGATATAAGCAGATGTACCATTTCCAAAACCAACTGTGGAATAGACAAGACCTACACCTTCCTCAGTGAAAGGGTCTCAAAACCCCATATTTCCCGCAGAGGAATAGATCTGACTAGTAAGAATCTTAAATCCTATGTATTGATATGTCTCTGTAAGGGAATCAAGTGTGTCTAGACTGGCATAAACATGGCAGAGAGAATCAGCTCAAACCCACTATAAAAAGGAATTTCAAAAACAAAACCAAAAAACAGGGAAATTTTTACATTTCCTTCAGGGTCTCTGATGAAACCTGGAAAAACCCTGTCTACAATGAGAGCTGGATGTGGAATAAGGCTGGACACGTGGGACTGAGAGGATTGATGAGATTGGGTGAGCAAAGGCAGACCCTTTAATGCAGAAATGCATGGCCCCCATTCCATGGGTCCCAACTCTCCAGGTTGAAGGGAATATTACTACAGCTATAACATGTACGGGAAACCTAGAGAATGGACACACTGTGAATACAAAAGGTTTCTAAAACTCAATGAGTAGTCCCTCTCCTGGTACTCCGGTTTGACTTTCCAACTGATTTACTATAAATCTCCCAACTTGGAGAGACAGCCCCTTTAACCTCCTGGTTCGCACAGGTTGCCAATTTGGCAGAGGATGGAAGGGAAGAGGGAGAACCAATGAGAGAGTTACTGTTAGGCATTTGGACGGGCACATGTCACTCTAATTTCCCGGCAGGAAGAAGAAATAACCAGAGTCTCAGCCACCCACCGGGAACCAGTATAGGTCCTGAAGCAAAATTTTGGACTTGCGTACAGCTCACAAAAAACGAGTTGAAAAATGGAGCTCAGGGCCACAGCAATTCACAAACTGGCAGAGTAATAAAGGACAAGTATCGTCCAAAAATCTGTTGAGGGAAGGCAACGAGGCAGACTTGAAATCCAGGCAGAATAGCAGGAAACAGATTTCAAGAGGTACGTTGGAATCGCCTTTAATGCACAGGAAGAGGGGCACAACTTCGACAATGACGCAGTTGGCCAAAAAGGGCGTATGCGTTTTCTCCTTAATATAATCAGGAGAAAACACATACGCCTTTTTTGGCCAAACAAGCAAGCGGGCAATGCAAATCTGCACTACAAAGAAGTATCACTTCCCACCGGTCAAAAGGGACATCCACAAATGTGTAAAAACCAGAAAGGCAAGACAGGCCCTGGAGAACACGGAGCCTTTTTATGCTGATGGGCGGGATGTAAATTGCCAACTGCCTCAATGGAGGAGTGCATTGCGTTCCCTAAAACAAGTAAACAACAGAGCTACAGAGCCAAGGGCACTTCCAGTCTAGGGAATATACATTGGGAAAACTGAAAATCAATACGACAGAGCCACCCCCAAATTTAGGGCTGCAATGCTTACAAGAACCTCAACTTGGGTACACCTTAAATATCCCAGGAAATATAAAAAAGGTTCAAAAAATGTGGTATTTTTGTACGATGGAATATCCCTCAGCCATGAAATCAAAGTCATAAGACAAGGAGCAGCAAAGTGAGTGGATTCAGGTACGATGATTCTAAGTGAAATAAGTCACACAGAAAAAGAAACTTATCATAAGATATGACTTATGAAGATCCTGTAAACATGGCTACACATGAAATGAATAAGGAAAGAGAACAGAGTCTCACATTTAGAAAACACTCTTATGCCTGCTTAACGGGAAAGGAGAGGTGGGGTGATGCATAAAACCAGAGTTTGATATAAGCACAGGTACCTTTTCTAAAACCAACTGTGGAATAGACAAGACCTACACCTTCCTCAGTGAAAGGGACTCAAAACCCCATATTTCCCACAGAGGAATAGATCTGACTAGTAAGAATCTTAAAACCTATGTATTGATATGTCTCTGTAAGGGAATCAAGTATGTCTAGACTGGCATAAACATGGCAGAGAGAATCAGCTCAAACCCACTATAAAAAGGAATTTCAAAAACAAAACCAAAAAACAGGGAAATTCTTTCCATTTCCTTCAGGTTCTCTGATGAAACCTGGAAAAACCCTGTCTACAATGACAGCTGGATGTGGCATAAGGCTGGACACTTGGGACTGAGAGGATTGGTGAGATTGGGTGAGCAAATGCAGACCCTTTAATGCAAAAATGCATGGCCCCCATTCCATGGGTCCCAACTCTCCAGGTTGAAGGGAATATTACTACAGCTATAACATGTACGGGAAACCTAGAGAATGGACACACTGTGACTACAAAAGGTTTCTAAAACTCAACGAGTAGTCCCTCTCCTGGTGCACCGGTTTGACTTTCCAACTGCTTTACTATCAATCTCCCAACTAGGAGAGACAGCCCCTTTAACCTCCTGGTTCGCTCAGGTTGCCAATTTGGCAGAGGATGGAAGGGAAGAGGGAGAAACAATGAGAGAGTTACTGTTAGGCATTTGGACGGGCACATGTCACTCTAATTTCCCGGCAGGAAGAAGAATTAAGCAGAGCCTCAGCCACCCACCGGGAACCAGTATAGGTCCTGAACCAAAATTTTGGACTTGCGTACAGCTCACAGAAAACGAGTTGGAAAATGGAGCTCACGGCCACAGCAATTCACAAACTGGCAGAGTAATAAAGGACAACTATCGTCCAAAAATCTGTTGAGGGAAGGCAACGAGGCAGACTTGAAAGCCAGGCAGAATAGCAGGAAACAGATTTCAAGAGGTACGTTGGAATCGCCTTTAAAGCAGAGGAAGAGGGGCACAACTTCGACAATGACGCAGTTGGCCAAAAAGGGCGTATGCGTTTTCTCCTGAATATATTCAGGAGAAAACGCATACGCCCTTTTTGACCAAACAAGCAAGCGGGCAATGCAAATCTGCACTACAAAGACGTATCACTTCCCACCGGTCAAAAGGGACATCCACAAAATGTGTAAAACCAGAAAGGCAAGATAGGCGCTGGAGAACAGGGAGCATTGTTATGCTGATGGGCGGGATGTAAATTGCCAACTGCCTCACTGGAGGAGTGTATTGCGTTCCCTAAAACAAGTAAACAACAGAGCTACAGAGCCAAGGGCACTTCCAGTCTAGGGAATATACATTGGGAAAACTGAAAATCAATAAGACAGAGCCACCCCCAAATTTAGGGCTGCACTGCTTACAAGAACCTCAACTTGGGTACACCTTAAATATCCCAGGAAATATAAAAATGGTTCAAAAAACTGTGGTATTTATGTCCGATGGAATATCCCTCAGCCATGAAATCAATGTCATAAGACCAGGAGCAGCAAAGTGAGTGGATTCAGGTACGATGATTCTAAGTGAAATAAGTCACACAGAAAAAGAAACTTATCATAAGATATCACTTATGAAGATCCTGTAAACATGGCTACACATGAACTGAGTTAGGAAAGAGAAGAGAGTCTCACATTTAGAAAACACTCTTATGCCTGCTTAAGGGGAAAGGAGAGGTGGGGTGATGCATAAAACCAGAGTTTGATATAAGCACAGGTACCATTTCTAAAACCAACTGTGGAATAGACAAGACCTACACCTTCCTCAGTGAAAGGGACTCAAAACCCCATATTTCCCGCAGAGGAATAGATCTGACTAGTAAGAATCTTAAAACCTATGTATTGATATGTCTCTGTAAGGGAATCAAGTGTGTCTAGACTGGCATAAACATGGCAGCGAGAATCAGCTCAAACCCACTATAAAATGGAATTTCTAAAACAAAACCAAAAAACAGGGAAATTCACTACATTTCCTTCAGGGTCTCTGATGAAACCTGGAATGCTACCCTATCTACAATGACAGCTGGATGTGGCATAAGGCTGGACACTTGGGACTGAGAGGATTGGTGAGATTGGGTGAGCAAATGCAGACCCTTTAAAGCAAAAATGCATGGCCCCCATTCCATGGGTCCCAACTCTCCATGTTGAAGGGAATATTACTACAGCTATAACGTGTACGGGAATCCTAGAGAATGGACACACTGTGTATACAAAAGGTTTCTAAAACTCAACGAGTATTCCCTCTCCTGGTGCTCCGGTTTGACTATCCAACTGCTTTACTATCAATCTCCCAACTTGGAGAGACAAACCATTTAACCTCCTGGTTCGCACAGGTTGCCAATTTGGCAGAGGATCGAAGGGAAGACGGGGAACCAATGAGACAATAGCTGTTAGGCATTTGGACGGGTGCATGTCACTCTAATTTCCCGGCAGGAAGAAGAATTAACCAGAGTCTCAGCCACCCACCGGGTATCAGTATAGGTCCTGATCCAAAATTTTGGACTTGCGTACAGCTCACAAAAAACGGGTTGAGGAATGGAGCTCAGGGGCACAGCAATTCACAAACTGGCAGAGTAGTAAAGAACAACTATCGTCCAAAAATCTGTTGAGGGAAGGCAACAAGGCGGACTTGAAAGCGAGGCAATATAGCAGGAAACAGATTTCAAGAGGTACGTTGGAATCACCTTTAAAGCACAGGAAGAGGGACACAACTTCGACAATGATGCACTTGGCCAAAAAGGGCGTAGATGTTTTCTCCTGAATGTATTCAGGAAAAACCATACGCCCTTTTAGGCCAAGCAAGCAAGCGGGCAATGCAAATCGGCACTACAAAGAAGTATCACTTCCCACTGGTCAAAAGGGACATCCACAAAATGTGTAAAAACCAGAAAGGCAAGACAGGCCCTAAAGAACAGGGAGCCTTCGTATGCTGATGGGTGGGATGTAAATTGCCAACTGCCTCACTGGAGGAGTGCATTGCGTTCCCTAAAACAAGTAAACAACAAAGCTACAGAGCCAAGGGCACTTCCAGTCTAGGGAATATACCTTGGGAAAACTGAAAATTAATAAGACACAGCCACCCCCAAATTTAGGGCTGCACTGCTTACAAGAACCTCAACTTGGGTACACATTAAATATCCCAGGATATATAAAAATGGTTCAAAAAACTGTGATATTTATGTACGATGGAATATCCCTCAGCCATGAAATCAATGTCATAAGACGAGGAGCAGCAAAGTGAGTGGATTCAGGTACGATGATTCTAAGTGAAATAAGTCACACAGAAAAAGAATCTTATCGTAAGATATCACTTATGAAGATCCTGTAAACATGGCTACACAGGAAATGAGTTAGGAAAGAGAACAGAGTCTCACATTTAGAAAACACTCTTATGCCTGCTTAAGGGGAAAGGAGAGATGGGGTGATGCATAAAACCGGAGGTTGATATAGGCACAGGTACCATTTCTAAAACCAACTGTGGAATAGACAAGACCTACACCTTCCTCAGTGAAAGAACTCAAAATCCCATATTTCCCGCAGAGGAATAGATCTGACTAGTAAGAATCTTAAAACCTATGTATTGATATGTCTCTGTAAGGGAATCAAGTGTGTCTAGACTGGCATAAACATGGCAGCGAGAATCAGCTCAAACCCACTATAAAAAGGAATTTCAAAAACAAAACCAAAAAACAGGGAAATTCTTTACATTTCCTTCAGGGTCTCTGATGAAACCTAGTATGACCCTATCTACAATGACAGCTGGATGTGGCATATGGCTGGACACTTGGGACTGAGAGGATTGGTGAGATTGGGTGAGCAAATGCAGACCCTTTAAAGCAAAAATGCATGGCCCCCATTCCATGGGTCCCAAGTCTCCAGGTTGAAGGGAATATTACTACAGCTATAACATGTACGGAAAACCTAGAGAATGGACACACTGTGAATACAAAAGGTTTCTAAAACTCAACGAGTAGTCCCTCTCCTGGTGCACCGGTTTGACTTTCCAACTGCTTTACTATCAATCTCCCAACTTGGAGAGACAACCCCTTTAACCTCCTGGTTCGCAAAGGTTGCCAATTTGGCAGAGGATTGAAGGGAAGAGGGAGAACCAATGAGAGAGTAGCTGTTAGGCATTTGGACGGGCACATGTCACTCTAATTTCCCGGCAGGAAGAAGAATTAACCAGAGTCACAGCCACCCACCGGGAACCAGTATAGGGCCTGAACCAAAATTTTGGACTTGCATAGAGCTCACAAAAAACGAGTTGAAAAATGGAGCTCAGGGGCACAGCGATTCACAAACTGGCAGAGTAATAAAGGACAACTATCGTCCAAAAATCTGTTGAGGGAAGGCAACATGGCTGACTTGAAAGCGAGGCAGAATAGCAGGAAACAGATTTCAAGAGGTACGTTGGAATCGCCTTTAAAGCACAGGAAGAGGGGCACAACTTCGACAATGATGCACTTGGCCAAAAAGGGCATATGCGTTTTCTCCTGAATATATTCAGGAGAAAACGCATACGCCCTTTTTGTCCAAGCAAGCAAGCGGGCAATGCAAATCGGCACTACAAAGAAGTATCACTTCTCACCGGTCAAAAGGGACATCCACAAAATGTGTAAAAGCCAGAAAGGCAAGACTGGCCCTGGAGAACAGGGAGCCTTGTTATACTGCTGGGCGGGAGGTTAATTGTCAACTGCCTCACTGGAGGAGTTCATTGCGTTCCCTAAAACAAGTAAACAACAGAGCTACAGAGCCAATGGCACTTTCAGTCTAGGGAATATACGTTGGGAAAACTGAAAATCAATAAGACAGAGCCACCCCCAAATTTAGGGCTGCACTGCTTACAAGAACCTCAACTTGGGTAAACCTTATATATCCCAGGAAATATAAAAATGGTTCAAAAAACTGTGGTATTTATGTACGATGGAATATCCCTCAGCCATGAAATCAATGTCATAAGACCAGGAGCAGCAAAGTGAGTGAATTCAGGTACGATGATTCTAAGTGAAATAAGTCACACAGAAAAAGAAATTTATCATAAGATATCACTTATGAAGATCCTGTAAACATGGCTACACATGAACTGAGTTAGGAAAGAGAACAGAGTCTCTCATTTAGAAAACACTCTTATGCCTGCTTAAGGGGAAAGGAGAGGTGGGGTGATGCATAAAACCAGAGTTTGATATAAGCACAGGTACCATTTCTAAAACCAACTGTGGAATAGACAAGACCTACACCTCCTCAGTGAAAGGGACTCAAAACCCCATATTTCCCGCAGAGGAATAGATCTGACTAGTAAGAATCTTAAAACCTATGTATTGATATGTCTCTGTAAGGGAATCAAGTGTGTCCAGACTGGCATAAACATGGCAGCGTCAATCAGCTCAAACCCACTATAAAAATGAATTTCAAAAACAAAACCAAAAAACAGGGAAATTCTTTACATTTCCTTCAGCGTCTCTGATGAAACCTGGTATGACCCTATCTACAATGACAGCTGGATGTGGCATAAGGCTGGACACTTGGGACTGAGAGGATTGGTGAGATTGGGTGAGCAAATGCAGACCATTTGAAGCAAAAATACATGGCCCCCATTCCATGGGTCCCAAATCTCCATGTTGAAGGGAATATTACTACAGCTATAACATGTACGGGAATCCTAGAGAATGGACACACTGTGAATACAAAAGGTTTCTAAAACTCAACGAGTAGTCCCCCTCCTGGTGCTCCGGTTTGACATTCCAACTGCTTTACTGCTAATCTCCCAACTTGGAGAGACAGCCCCTTTAACCTCCTGGTTCGCACAGGTTGCCAATTTGGCAGAGGATGGAAGGGAAGAGGGAGAACGAATGACAGAGTAGATGTAAGGCATTTGGACGGGCATATGTCACTCTAATTTCCCGGCAGGAAGAAGAATTAACCAGAGTCTCAGCCACCCACCGGGAACCAGCATAGGTCCTGAACCAAAATTTTGGACTTGCGTACAGCTCACAAAAAACGAGTTGAAAAATGGAGCTCAGGGGCACAGCAATTCACAAACTGGCAGAGTAATAAAGGACAACTATCGTCCAAAAATCTGTTGAGGGAAGGCAACGATGCGGACTTGAAAGCGAGGCAGAATAGCAGGAAACAGATTTCAAGAGGTACGTTGGAATCGCCTTTAAAGCACAGGAAGAGGGGCACAACTTCGACAATGTTGCACTTGGCCAAAAAGGGTGTATGCGTTTTCTCCTGAATATACTCAGGAGAAAACGCATACGCCCTTTATGGCCAAGCAAGCAAGCGGGCAATGCAAATCTGCACTACAAAGAAGTATCACTTCGCACCTGTCAAAAGGGACATCCACAAAATGTGTAAAAACCAGAAAGGCATGACTGGCCCTGGAGAACAGAGAGCCTTGTTATACTGATGGGCGGGATGTTAATTGCCAACTGCCTCACTGGAGGAGTGCATTGCGTTCCCTAAAACAAGTAAACAACAGAGCTACAGAGCCAAGGGCACTTCCAGTCTAGGGAATATACCTTGGGAAAACTGAAAATCAATAAGACAGAGCCACCCCCTAATTTAGGGCTGCACTGCTTACAAGAACCTCAACTTGGGTACATCTTAAATATCCCAGGAAATATGAAAATGGTTCAAAAAACTGTGGTATTTATGTACGATGGAATATCCCTCAGGCATGAAATCAATGTCATAAGACCAGGAGCAGCAAAGTGAGTGAATTCAGGTACGATGATTCTAAGTGAAATAAGTCACACAGAAAAAGAAACTTATCATAAGATATCACTTATGAAGATCCTGTAAACATGGCTACACATGAACTGAGTTAGGAAAGAGAACAGAGTCCCACATTTAGAAAACACTCTTATGCCTGCTTAAGGGGAAAGGAGAGGTGGGGTGATGCATAAAACCAGAGTTTGTTATAAGCACATGTACCATTTCTAAAACCAACTGTGGAATAGACAAGACCTACACCTTCCTCAGTGAAAGGGACTCAAAACCCCATATTTCCGGCAGAGGAATAGATCTGACTAGTAAGAATCTTAAAACCTATGTATTGATATGTCTCTGTAAGGGAATCAAATGTGTCTAGACTGGCATAAACATGGCAGCGAGAATCAGCTCAAACCCACTATAAAAAGGAATTTCAAAAACAAAACCAAAAAACAGGGAAATTCTTTACATTTCCTTCAGGGTCTCTGATGAAACCTAGAATGGCCCTATCTTCAATGACAGCTGGATGTGGCATAAGGCTGGACACTTGGGACTGAGAGGATTGGTGAGATTGGGTGAGCAAATGCAGACTCTTTAAAGCAAAAATGCATGGCTCCCATTCCATGGGTCCCAACTCTCCATGTTGAAGGGAATATTACTACAGCTATAACATATACGGGAAACCTAGAGAATGGACAAACTGTGAATACAAAAGGTTTCTAAAACTAAACGAGTAGTCTGTCTCCTGGTGCTCCGGTTTGATTTTCCAACTTCTTTACTATCAATCTCCCAACTTGGAGAGACATTCCCTTTAACCTCCTGGTTCGCACAGGTTGCCAATTTGGCAGAGGATGGAAGGGAAGAGGGAGAACCAATGAGAGAGTAGCTGTTAGGCATTTGGACGGGCACATGTCACTCTAATTTCCCGGCAGGAAGAAGAATTAACCAGAGCCTCAGCCACCCACCGGGAACCAGTATAGGTCCTGAACCAAAATTTTGGACTTGCATAGAGCTCACAAAAAACGAGTTGAAAAATGGAGCTCAGGGGCACAGCAATTCACAAACTGGCAGAGTAATAAAGGACAACTATCGTCCAAAAATCTGTTGAGGGAAGGCAACGAGGCGGACTTGAAAGCGAGGCAGAATAGCAGGAAACAGATTTCAAGAGGTACGTTGGAATCGCCTTTAAAGCACAGGAAGAGGGGCACAACTTCGACAATGATGCACTTGGGCAAAAATGGTGTATGCGTTTTCTCCTGAATATACTCAGGAGAAAACGCATACCCCCTTTTTGGCCAAGCAAGCAAGCGGGCAATGCAAATCTGCACTACAAAGAAGTATCACTTCCCACCTGTCAAAAGGGACATCCACAAAATGTGTAAAAACCAGAAAGGCAAGATTGGCCCTGGAGAACAGAGAGCCTTGTTATACTGATGGGCGGGATGTTAATTGCCAACTGCCTCACTGGAGGAGTGCATTGCGTTCCCTAAAACAAGTAAACAACAGAGCTACAGAGCAAAGCGCACTACCAGTCTAGGGAATATACCTTGGGAAAACTGAAAATCAATAAGAAAGAGCCACCCCCTAATTTAGGGCTGAACTGCTTACAAAAACCTCAACTTGGGTACATCTTTAATATCCCAGGAAATATAAAAATGGTTCAAAAAACTGTGGTATTTATGTACGATGGAATATCCCTCAGGCATGAAATCAATGTCATAAGACCAGGAGCAGCAAAGTGAGTGAATTCAGTTACGATGATTCTAAGTGAAATAAGTCACACAGAAAAAGAAACTTATCATAAGATATCACTTATGAAGATCCTGTAAACATGGCTCCACATGAACTGAGTTAGGAAAGAGAACAGAGTCCCACATTTAGAAAACACTCTTATGCCTGCTTAAGGGGAAAGGAGAGGTGGGGTGATGCATAAAACCAGAGTTTGATATAAGCACAGGTACCATTTCTAAAACCAACTGTGGAATAGACAAGACCTACACCTTCCTCAGTGAAAGGGACTCAAAATCTCATATTTCCCGCAGAGGAATAGATCTGACTAGTAAGAATCTTAAAACCTATGTATTGATATGTCTCTGTAAAGGAATCAAGTGTGTCTAGACTGGCATAAACATGGCAGCGAGAATAAGCTCAAACCCACTATAAAAAGGAATTTCAAAAACAAAACCAAAAAACAGGGAAATTCTTTACATTTCCTTCAGGGTCTCTGATGAAACCTGGAATGACCCTATCTACAATGACAGCTGGATGTGGCATAAGGCTGGACACTTGGGACTGAGAGGATTGGTGAGATTGGGTGAGCAAATGCAGACCCTTTAAAGCAAAAATGCATGGTCCACATTCCATGTGTCCCAACTCTCCAGGTTGAAGGGAATATTACTACAGCTATAACATGTACGGGAAACCTAGAGAATGGACACACTGTGAATTCAAAAGGTTTCTAAAACTCAACGAGTAGTCCCTCTCCTGGTGCTCCGGTTTGACTTTCCAACTGCTTTACTATCAATCTCCCAACTTGGAGAGACAGCCCCTTTAACCTCCTGGTTCGCACAGGTTGCCAATTTGGCAGAGGATGGAAGGGAAGAGGGAGAACCAATGAGAGAGTTACTGTTAGGCATTTGGACGGGCACATGTCACTCTAATTTCCCGGCAGGAAGAATAATTAACCACAGTCTCAGCCACCCTCCGGGAACCTGTATAGTTCCTGAACCAAAATTTTGGACTTGCGTACAGCTCACAAAAAACGAGTTGGGAAATGGAGCTCAGGGCCACAGCAATTCACAAACTGGCAGAGTAATAAAGGACAACTATCGTCCAAAAATCTGTTGAGGGAAGGCAACGATGCGGACTTGAAAGCGAGGCAGAATAGCAGGAAACAGATTTCAAGAGGTACGTTGGAATCGCCTTTAAAGCACAGGAAGAGGGGCACAACTTCGACAATGTTGCACTTGGCCAAAAAGGGTGTATGCGTTTTCTCCTGAATATACTCAGGAGAAAACGCATACGCCCTTTATGGCCAAGCAAGCAAGCGGGCAATGCAAATCTGCACTACAAAGAAGTATCACTTCGCACCTGTCAAAAGGGACATCCACAAAATGTGTAAAAACCAGAAAGGCAAGACTGGCCCTGGAGAAGAGAGAGCCTTGTTATACTGATGGGCGGGATGTTAATTGCCAACTGCCTCACTGGAGGAGTGCATTGCGTTCCCTAAAACAAGTAAACAACAGAGCTACAGAGCCAAGGGCACTTCCAGTCTAGGGAATATACCTTGGGAAAACTGAAAATCAATAAGACAGAGCCACCCCCTAATTTAGGGCTGCACTGCTTACAAGAACCTCAACTTGGGTACATCTTAAATATCCCAGGAAATATGAAAATGGTTCAAAAATCTGTGGTATTTATGTACGATGGAATATCCCTCAGGCATGAAATCAATGTCATAAGACCAGGAGCAGCAAAGTGAGTGAATTCAGGTACGATGATTCTAAGTGAAATAAGTCACACAGAAAAAGAAACTTATCATAAGATATCACTTATGAAGATCCTGTAAACATGGCTACACATGAACTGAGTTAGGAAAGAGAACAGAGTCCCAAATTTAGAAAACACTCTTATGCCTGCTTAAGGGGAAAGGAGAGGTGGGGTGATGCATAAAACCAGAGTTTGTTATAAGCACATGTACCATTTCTAAAACCAACTGTGGAATAGACAAGACCTACACCTTCCTCAGTGAAAGGGACTCAAAACCCCATATTTCCGGCAGAGGAATAGATCTGACTAGTAAGAATCTTAAAACCTATGTATTGATATGTCTCTGTAAGGGAATCAAATGTGTCTAGACTGGCATAAACATGGCAGCGAGAATCAGCTCAAACCCACTATAAAAAGGAATTTCAAAAACAAAACCAAAAAACAGGGAAATTCTTTACATTTCCTTCAGGGTCTCTGATGAAACCTAGAATGGCCCTATCTTCAATGACAGCTGGATGTGGCATAAGGCTGGACACTTGGGACTGAGAGGATTGGTGAGATTGGGTGAGCAAATGCAGACTCTTTAAAGCAAAAATGCATGGCTCCCATTCCATGGGTCCCAACTCTCCATGTTGAAGGGAATATTACTACAGCTATAACATATACGGGAAACCTAGAGAATGGACAAACTGTGAATACAAAAGGTTTCTAAAACTAAACGAGTAGTCCGTCTCCTGGTGCTCCGGTTTGATTTTCCAACTGCTTTACTATCAATCTCCCAACTTGGAGAGACATTCCCTTTAACCTCCTGGTTCGCACAGGTTGCCAATTTGGCAGAGGATGGAAGGGAAGAGGGAGAACCAATGAGAGAGTAGCTGTTAGGCATTTGGACGGGCACATGTCACTCTAATTTCCCGGCAGGAAGAAGAATTAACCAGAGTCTCAGCCACCCACCGGGAACCAGTATAGGTCCTGAACCAAAATTTTGGACTTGCATAGAGCTCACAAAAAACGAGTTGAAAAATGGAGCTCAGGGGCACAGCAATTCACAAACTGGCAGAGTAATAAAGGACAACTATCGTCCAAAAATCTGTTGAGGGAAGGCAACGAGGCGGACTTGAAAGCGAGGCAGAATAGCAGGAAACAGATTTCAAGAGGTACGTTGGAATCGCCTTTAAAGCACAGGAAGAGGGGCACAACTTCGACAATGATGCACTTGGGCAAAAATGGTGTATGCGTTTTCTCCTGAATATACTCAGGAGAAAACGCATACCCCCTTTTTGGCCAAGCAAGCAAGCGGGCAATGCAAATCTGCACTACAAAGAAGTATCACTTCCCACCTGTCAAAAGGGACATCCACAAAATGTGTAAAAACCAGAAAGGCAAGATTGGCCCTGGAGAACAGAGAGCCTTGTTATACTGATGGGCGGGATGTTCATTGCCAACTGCCTCACTGGAGGAGTGCATTGCGTTCCCTAAAACAAGTAAACAACAGAGCTACAGAGCCAAGCGCACTACCAGTCTAGGGAATATACCTTGGGAAAACTGAAAATCAATAAGAAAGAGCCACCCCCTAATTTAGGGCTGAACTGCTTACAAAAACCTCAACTTGGGTACATCTTTAATATCCCAGGAAATATAAAAATGGTTCAAAAAACTGTGGTATTTATGTACGATGGAATATCCCTCAGGCATGAAATCAATGTCATAAGACCAGGAGCAGCAAAGTGAGTGAATTCAGGTACGATGATTCTAAGCGAAATAAGTCACACAGAAAAAGAAACTTATCATAAGATATCACTTATGAAGATCCTGTAAACATGGCTACACATGAACTGAGTTAGGAAAGAGAACAGAGTCCCACATTTAGAAAACACTCTTATGCCTGCTTAAGGGGAAAGGAGAGGTGGGGTGATGCATAAAACCAGAGTTTGATATAAGCACAGGTACCATTTCTAAAACCAACTGTGGAATAGACAAGACCTACACCTTCCTCAGTGAAAGGGACTCAAAATCTCATATTTCCCGCAGAGGAATAGATCTGACTAGTAAGAATCTTAAAACCTATGTATTGATATGTCTCTGTAAGGGAATCAAGTGTGTCTAGACTGGCATAAACATGGCAGCGAGAATAAGCTCAAACCCACTATAAAAAGGAATTTCAAAAACAAAACCAAAAAACAGGGAAATTCTTTACATTTCCTTCAGGGTCTCTGATGAAACCTGGAATGACCCTATCTACAATGACAGCTGGATGTGGCATAAGGCTGGACACTTGGGACTGAGAGGATTGGTGAGATTGGGTGAGCAAATGCAGACCCTTTAAAGCAAAAATGCATGGTCCCCATTCCATGTGTCCCAACTCTCCAGGTTGAAGGGAATATTACTACAGCTATAACATGTACGGGAAACCTAGAGAATGGACACACTGTGAATTCAAAAGGTTTCTAAAACTCAACGAGTAGTCCCTCTCCTGGTGCTCCGGTTTGACATTCCAACTGCTTTACTATCAATCTCCCAACTTGGAGAGACAGCCCCTTTAACCTCCTGGTTCGCACAGGTTGCCAATTTGGCAGAGGATGGAAGGGAAGAGGGAGAACCAATGAGAGAGTTACTGTTAGGCATTTGGACGGGCACATGTCACTCTAATTTCCCGGCAGGAAGAATAATTAACCACAGTCTCAGCCACCCTCCGGGAACCTGTATAGTTCCTGAACCAAAATTTTGGACTTGCGTACAGCTCACAAAAAACGTGTTGGGAAATGGAGCTCAGGGCCACAGCAATTCACAAACTGGCAGAGTAATAAAGGACAACTATCGTCCAAAAATCTGTTGAGGGAAGGCAACGAGGCCGACTTGAATGCCAGGCAGAATAGCAGGAAACAGATTTCAAGAGGTACGTTGGATTCGCCTTTAAAGCACAGGAAGAGGGGCACAACTTCGACAATGGCGCAGTTGGCCAAAAAGGGCGTATGCGTTTTCTCCTGAATATATTCAGGAGAAAACGCATACGCCCTTTTTGGACAAGCAAGCAAGCGGGCAATGCAAATCTGCACTACAAAGAAGTATCACTTCCCACCGGTCAAAAGGGACATCCACAAAATGTGTAAAAACCAGAAAGGCAAGACAGGCCCTGGAGAACAGGGAGCCTTGTTATGCTGATGGGCGGGATGTAAATTGCCAACTGCCTCACTGGAGGAGTGCATTGCGTTCCCTAAAACAAGTAAACAACAGAGCTACAGAGACAAGGGCACTTCCAGTCTAGGGAATATACCTTGGGAAAACTGAAAATCAATAAGACAGAGCCATCCTCTAATTTAGGGCTGCACTGCTTACAAGAACCTCAACTTGGGTACATCTTAAATATCCCAGGAAATATGAAAATGGTACAAAACACTGTGGTATTTATGTACGATAGAATATCCCTCAGGCATGAAATCAATGTCATAAGACCAGGAGCAGCAAAGTGCGTGAATTCAGGTACGATGATTCTAAGTGAAATAAGTCACACAGAAAAAGAAACTTATCATAAGATATCACTTATGAAGATCCTGTAAACATGGCTACAGATGAACTGAGTTAGGAAAGAGAACAGAGTCCCACATTTAGAAAACACTCTTATGCCTGCTTAAGGGGAAAGGAGAGGTGGGGTGATGCATAAAACCAGAGTTTGTTATAAGCACATGTACCATTTCTAAAACCAACTGTGGAATAGACAAGACCAACACCTTCCTCAGTGAAAGGGACTCAAAACCCCATATTTCCGGCAGAGGAATAGATCTGACTAGTAAGAATCTTAAAACCTATGTATTGATATGTCTCTGTAAGGGAATCAAATGTGTCTAGACTGGCATAAACATGGCAGCGAGAATCAGCTCAAACCCACTATAAAAAGGAATTTCAAAAACAAAACCAAAAAACAGGGAAATTCTTTATATTTCCTTCAGGGTCTCTGATGAAACCTGGAATGACCCTATCTTCAATGACAGCTGGATGTGGCATAAGGCTGGACACTTGGGACTGAGAGGATTGGTGAGATTGGGTGAGCAAATGCAGACTCTTTAAAGCAAAAATGCATGGCTCCCATTCCATGGGTCCCAACTCTCCATGTTGAAGGGAATATTACTACAGCTATAACATATACGGGAAACCTTGAGAATGGACAAACTGTGAATACAAAAGGTTTCTAAAACTAAACGAGTAGTCCGTCTCCTGGTGCTCCGATTTGATTTTCCAACTGATTTACTATCAATCTCACAACTTGGAGAGACATTCCCTTTAACCTCCTGGTTCGCACAGGTTGCCAATTTGGCAGAGGATTGAAGGGAAGAGGGATAACCAATGACAGAGTAGATGTAAGGCATTTGGACGGGCATATGTCACTCTAATTTCCCGGCAGGAAGAAGAATTAACCAGAGTCTCAGCCACCCACCGGGAACCAGTATAGGTCCTGATCCAAAATTTTGGACTTGCGTAGAGCTCACAAAAAACGAGTTGAAAAATGGAGCTCAGGGGCACAGCAATTCACAAACTGGCAGAGTAATAAAGGACAACTATCGTCCAAAAATCTGTTGAGGGAAGGCAACGAGGCGGACTTGAAAGCGAGGCAGAATAGCAGGAAACAGATTTCAAGAGGTACGTTGGAATCGCCTTTAAAGCACAGGAAGAGGGGCACAACTTCGACAATGACGCAGTTGGCCAAAAAGGGCGTATGGGTTTTCTCCTGAATATATTCAGGAGAAAACGCATACGCCCTTTTTGGCCAAACAAGCAAGCGGGCAATGCAAATCTGCACTACAAAGAAGTATCACTTCCCACCGGTCAAAAGGGACATCCACAAAATGTGTAAAAACCAGAAAGGCAAGACAGACCCTGGAGAACAGGTAGCCTTTTTATGCTGATGGGCGGGATGTAAATTGCCAACTGCCTCACTGGAGGAGTGCATTGCGTTCCCTAAAATAAGTAAACAACAGAGCTACAGAGCCAAGGGCACTTCCACTCTAGGAAATATACATTGGGAAAACTGAAAATCAATAAGACAGAGCCACCCCCAAATTTAGGGCTGCACTGCTTACAAGAACCTCAACTTGGGTACACCTTAAATATCCCAGGAAATATAAAATGGTTCAAAAAACTGTGGTATTTATGTCCGATGGAATATCACTCAGCCATGAAATCAATGTCATAAGACCAGGAGCAGCAAAGTGAGTGGATTCAGGTACGATGATTCTAAGTGAAATAAGTCACACAGAAAAAGAAACTTATCATAAGATATGACTTATGAAGATCCTGTAAACATGGCTACACATGAACTGAGTTAGGAAAGAGAACAGAGTCTCACATTTAGAAAACACTCTTATGCCTGCTTAAGGGGAATGGAGAGGTGGGGTGATGCATAAAACCAGAGTTTGATATAAGCAGATGTACCATTTCCAAAACCAACTGTGGAATAGACAAGACCTACACCTTCCTCAGTGAAAGGGACTCAAAACCCAATATTTCCCGCAGAGGAATAGATCTGACTAGTAAGAATCTTAAATCCTATGTATTGATATGTCTCTGTAAGGGAATCAAGTGTGTCTAGACTGGCATAAACATGGCAGAGAGAATCAGCTCAAACCCACTATAAAAAGGAATTTCAAAAACAAAACCAAAAAACAGGGAAATTTTTACATTTCCTTCAGGGTCTCTGATGAAACCTGGAAAAACCCTGTCTACAATGACAGCTGGATGTGGCATAAGCCTGGACACTTGG
Source organism: Mesoplodon bidens (assembly GCF_964165515.1). NCBI lineage: Eukaryota > Metazoa > Chordata > Mammalia > Artiodactyla > Ziphiidae > Mesoplodon > Mesoplodon bidens. The sequence continues at coordinate 313,879 of NW_027671506.1, forward strand.
GACTGAGAGGATTGATGAGATTGGGTGAGCAAAGGCAGACCCTTTAATGCAGAAATGCATGGCCCCCATTCCATGGGTCCCAAGTCTCCAGGTTGAAGGGAATATTACTACAGCTATAACATGTACGGGAAACCTAGAGAATGGACACACTGTGAATACAAAAGGTTTCTAAAACTCAATGAGTAGTCCCTCTCCTGGTACTCCGGTTTGACTTTCCAACTGATTTACTATAAATCTCCCAACTTGGAGAGACAGCCCCTTTAACCTCCTGGTTCGCACAGGTTGCCAATTTGGCAGAGGATGGAAGGGAAGAGGGAGAACCAATGAGATAGTTACTGTTAGGCATTTGGAGGGGCACATGTCACTCTAATTTCCCGGCAGGAAGAAGAAATAACCAGAGTCTCAGCCACCCACCGGGAAACAGTATAGGTCCTGAAGCAAAATTTTGGACTTGCGTACAGCTCACAAAAAACGAGTTGAAAAATGGAGCTCAGGGCCACAGCAATTCACAAACTGGCAGAGTAATAAAGGACAACTATCGTCCAAAAATCTGTTGAGGGAAGGCAACGAGGCAGACTTGAAATCCAGGCAGAATAGCAGGAAAGAGATTTCAAGAGGTACGTTGGAATCGCCTTTAATGCACAGGAAGAGGGGCACAACTTCGACAATGACGCAGTTGGCCAAAAAGGGCGTATGCGTTTTCTCCTTAATATAATCAGGAGAAAACACATACGCCTTTTTTGGCCAAACAAGCAAGCGGGCAATGCAAATCTGCACTACAAAGAAGTATCACTTCCCACCGGTCAAAAGGGACATCCACAAATGTGTAAAAACCAGAAAGGCAAGACAGGCCCTGGAGAACACGGAGCCTTTTTATGCTGATGGGCGGGATGTAAATTGCCAACTGCCTCAATGGAGGAGTGCATTGCGTTCCCTAAAACAAGTAAACAACAGAGCTACAGAGCCAAGGGCACTTCCAGTCTAGGGAATATACATTGGGAAAACTGAAAATCACTACGACAGAGCCACCCCCAAATTTAGGGCTGCAATGCTTACAAGAACCTCAACTTGGGTACACCTTAAATATCCCAGGAAATATAAAAAAGGTTCAAAAAATGTGGTATTTTTGTACGATGGAATATCCCTCAGCCATGAAATCAAAGTCATAAGACAAGGAGCAGCAAAGTGAGTGGATTCAGGTACGATGATTCTAAGTGAAATAAGTCACACAGAAAAAGAAACTTATCATAAGATATGACTTATGAAGATCCTGTAAACATGGCTACACATGAACTGAGTTAGGAAAGAGAACAGAGTCTCACATTTAGGAAACACTCTTATGCCTGCTTAAGGGGAAAGGAGAGGTGGGGTGATGCATAAAACCAGAGTTTGATATAAGCACAGGTACCATTTCTAAAACCAACTGTGGAATAGACAAGACCTACACCTTCCTCAGTGAAAGGGACTCAAAACCCCATATTTCCCGCAGAGGAATAGATCTGACTAGTAAGAATCTTAACACCTATGTATTGATATGTCTCTGTAAGGGAATCAAGTGTGTCTAGACTGGCATAAACATGGCAGCGAGAATCAGCTCAAATCCACTATAAAAAGGAATTTCAAAAACCAAACCTATAAACAGGGAAATTCTTTATATTTCCTTCAGGGTCTCTGATGAAACCTGGAATGACCCTATCTACAATGACAGCTGGATGTGGCATAAGGCTGGACACTTGGGACTGAGAGGATTGGTGAGATTGGGTGAGCAAATGCAGACCCTTTAAAGCAAAAATGCATGGCCCCCATTCCATGGGTCCCAACTCTCCAGGTTGAAGGGAATATTACTACAGCTATAACATGTACGGAAAACCTAGAGAATGGACACACTGTGAATACAAAAGGTTTCTAAAACTCAAAGAGTAGTCCCTCTCCTGGTGCTCCGGTTTGACTTTCCAACTGCTTTACTATCAATCTCCCAACTTGGAGAGACAGCCCCTTTAACCTCCTGGTTCGCACATGTTGCCAAATTGGCAGAGGATGGAAGGGAAGAGGGAGAACCAATGAGAGAGTTACTGTTAGGCATTTGGACGGGCACATGTCACTCTAATTTCCCGGCAGGAAGAAGAATTAACCAGAGTTTCAGCCACCCACCGGGAACCAGTATAGGTCCTGATCCAAAATTTTGGACTTGCGTACAGCTCACAAAAAACGAGTTGGAAAATGGAGTTCAGGGCCACAGCAATTCACAATCTGGCAGAGTAATAAAGGACAACTATCGTCCAAAAATCTGTTGAGGGAAGGCAACGAGGCAGACTTGAAAGCCAGGCAGAATAGCAGGAAACAGATTTCAAGAGGTACATTGGAATCGCCTTTAAAGAACAGGAAGAGGGGCACAACTTCGACAATGACGCAGTTGGCCAAAAAGGGCGTATGGGTTTTCTCCTGAATATATTCAGGAGAAAACGCATACGCCCTTTTTGGCCAAACAAGCAAGCGGGCAATGCAAATCTGCACTACAAAGAAGTATCACTTCCCACCGGTCAAAAGGGACATCCACAAAATGTGTAAAACCAGAAAGGCAAGACAGGCGCTGGAGAACAGGGAGCCATGTTATGCTGATGGGCGGGATGTAAATTGCCAACTTCCTCACTGGAGGAGTGCATTGCGTTCCCTAAAACAAGTAAACAACAGAGCTACAGAGCCAAGGGCACTTCCAGTCTAGGGAATATACATTGGGAAAACTGAAATTCAATAAGACAGAGCCACCCCCAAATTTAGGGCTGCACTGCTTACAAGAACCTCAACTTGGGTACACCTTAAATATCCCAGGAAATATAAAAATGGTTCAAAAAACTGTGGTATTTATGTCCGATGGAATATCCCTCAGCCATAAAATCAATGCCATAAGACCAGGAGCAGCAAAGTGAGTGGATTCAGGTACGATGATTCTAAGTGAAATAAGTCACACAGAAAAAGAAACTTATCATAAGATATGACTTATGAAGATCCTGTAAACATGGCTACACATGAACTGAATTAGGAAAGAGAACAGAGTCTCACATTTAGAAAACACTCTTATGCCTGCTTAACGGGAAAGGAGAGGTGGGGTGATGCATAAAACCAGAGTTTGCTATAAGCACAGGTACCTTTTCTAAAACCAACTGTGGAATAGACAAGACCTACACCTTCCTCAGTGAAAGGGACTCAAAACCCCATATTTCCCACAGAGGAATAGATCTGACTAGTAAGAATCTTAAAACCTATGTATTGATATGTCTCTGTAAGGGAATCAAGTGTGTCTAGACTGGCATAAACATGGCAGAGAGAATCAGCTCAAACCCACTATAAAAAGGAATTTCAAAAACAAAACCAAAAAACAGGGAAATTCTTTAAATTTCCTTCCGGGTCTCTGAGGAAACCTGTAATGACCCTATCTACAATGACAGCTGGATGTGGCATAAGGCTGGACACTTGGGACTGAGAGGATTGGTGAGATTGGGTGAGCAAATGCAGACCCTTTAATGCAAAAATGCATGGACCCCATTCCATGGGTCCCAACTCTCCAGGTTGAAGGGAATATTACTACAGCTATAACATGTACGGGAAACCTAGAGAATGGACACACTGTGACTACAAAAGGTTTCTAAAACTCAACGAGTAGTCCCTCTCCTGGAGCACCGGTTTGACTTTCCAACTGCTTTACTATCAATCTCCCAACTAGGAGAGACAGCCCCTTTAACCTCCTGGTTCGCAAAAGGTTGCCAATTTGGCAGAGGATGGAAGGGAAGAGGGAGAAACAATGAGAGAGTTACTGTTAGGCATTTGGACGGGCACATGTCACTCTAATTTCCCGGCAGGAAGAAGAATTAAGCAGAGCCTCAGCCACCCACCGGGAACCAGTATAGGTCCTGAACCAAAATTTTGGACTTGCGTACAGCTCACAGAAAACGAGTTGGAAAATGGAGCTCACGGCCACAGCAATTCACAAACTGGCAGAGTAATAAAGGACAACTATCGTCCAAAAATCTGTTGAGGGAAGGCAACGAGGCAGACTTGAAAGCCAGGCAGAATAGCAGGAAACAGATTTCAAGAGGTACGTTGGAATCGCCTTTAAAGCACAGGAAGAGGGGCACAACTTCGACAATGACGCAGTTGGCCAAAAAGGGCGTATGCGTTTTCTCCTGAATATATTCAGGAGAAAACGCATACGCCCTTTTTGGCCAAACAAGCAAGCGGGCAATGCAAATCTGCACTACAAAGAAGTATCACTTCCCACCGGTCAAAAAGGACATCCACAAAATGTGTAAAACCAGAAAGGCAAGACAGGCCCTGGAGAACAGGGAGCCTTGTTATGCTGATGGGCGGGATGTAAATTGCCAACTGCCTCACTGGAGGAGTGCATTGCATTCCCTAAAACAAGTAAACAACACAGCTACAGAGCCAAGGGCACTTCCAGTCTAGGGAATATACATTGGGAAAACTGAAAATCAATAAGACAGAGCCACCCCCAAATTTGGGGCTGCACTGCTTACAAGAACCTCAACTTGGGTACACCTTAATTATCCCAGGAAATATAAAAATGGTTCAAAAAACTGTGGTATTTATGTCCGATGGAATATCCCTCAGCCATGAAATCAATGTCATAAGACCAGGAGCAGCAAAGTGAGTGGATTCTGGTACCATGATTCTAAGTGAAATAAGTCACACAGAAAAGAAACTTATCATAAGATATCACTTATGAAGGTCCTGTAAACATGGCTACACATGAACTGAGTTAGGAAAGAGAACAGAGTCTCACATTTAGAAAACACTCTTATGCCTGCTTAAGGGGAAAGGAGACGTGGGGTGATGCATAAAACCAGAGTTTGATATAAGCACAGGTACCATTTCCAAAACCAACTGTGGAATAGACAAGACCTACACCTTCCTCAGTGAAAGGGACTCAAAACCCCATATTTCCCGCAGAGGAATAGATCTGTCTAGTAAGAACCTTAAAACCTATGTATTGATATGTCACTGTAAGGGAATCAAGTGTGTCTAGACTGGCATAAACATGGCAGCGTGAATCAGCTCAAACCCACTATAAAAAGGAATTTCAAAAACAAAACCAAAAAACAGGGAAATTTTTACATTTCCTTCAGGGTCTCTGATGAAACCTGGAAAAACCCTGTCTACAATGACAGCTGGATGTGGCATAAGGCTGGACACTTGGGACTGAGAGGATTGATGAGATTGGGTGAGCAAAGGCAGACCCTTTAATGCAGAAATGCATGGCCCCCATTCCATGGGTCCCAACTCTCCAGGTTGAAGGGAATATTACTACAGCTATAACATGTACGGGAAACCTAGAGAATGGACACACTGTGAATACAAAAGGTTTCTAAAACTCAATGAGTAGTCCCTCTCCTGGTACTCCGGTTTGACTTTCCAACTGATTTACTATAAATCTCCCAACTTGGAGAGACAGCCCCTTTAACCTCCTGGTTCGCACAGGTTGCCAATTTGGCAGAGGATGGAAGGGAAGAGGGAGAACCAATGAGAGAGTTACTGTTAGGCATTTGGAGGGGCACATGTCACTCTAATTTCCCGGCAGGAAGAAGAAATAACCAGAGTCTCAGCCACCCACCGGGAACCAGTATAGGTCCTGAAGCAAAATTTTGGACTTGCGTACAGCTCACAAAAAACGAGTTGAAAAATGGAGCTCAGGGCCACAGCAATTCACAAACTGGCAGAGTAATAAAGGACAACTATCGTCCAAAAATCTGTTGAGGGAAGGCAACGAGGCAGACTTGAAATCCAGGCAGAATAGCAGGAAAGAGATTTCAAGAGGTACGTTGGAATCGCCTTTAATGCACAGGAAGAGGGGCACAACTTCGACAATGACGCAGTTGGCCAAAAAGGGCGTATGCGTTTTCTCCTTAATATAATCAGGAGAAAACACATACGCCTTTTTTGGCCAAACAAGCAAGCGGGCAATGCAAATCTGCACTACAAAGAAGTATCACTTCCCACCGGTCAAAAGGGACATCCACAAATGTGTAAAAACCAGAAAGGCAAGACAGGCCCTGGAGAACACGGAGCCTTTTTATGCTGATGGGCGGGATGTAAATTGCCAACTGCCTCAATGGAGGAGTGCATTGCGTTCCCTAAAACAAGTAAACAACAGAGCTACAGAGCCAAGGGCACTTCCAGTCTAGGGAATATACATTGGGAAAACTGAAAATCAATACGACAGAGCCACCCCCAAATTTAGGACTGCAATGCTTACAAGAACCTCAACTTGGGTACACCTTAAATATCCCAGGAAATATAAAAAAGGTTCAAAAAATGTGGTATTTTTGTACGATGGAATATCCCTCAGCCATGAAATCAAAGTCATAAGACAAGGAGCAGCAAAGTGAGTGGATTCAGGTACGATGATTCTAAGTGAAATAAGTCACACAGAAAAAGAAACTTATCATAAGATATCACTTATGAAGATCCTGTAAACATGGCTACACATGAACTGAGTTAGGAAAGAGAACAGAGTCTCACATTTAGGAAACACTCTTATGCCTGCTTAAGGGGAAAGGAGAGGTGGGGTGATGCATAAAACCAGAGTTTGATATAAGCACAGGTACCATTTCTAAAACCAACTGTGGAATAGACAAGACCTACACCTTCCTCAGTGAAAGGGACTCAAAACCCCATATTTCCCGCAGAGGAATAGATCTGACTAGTAAGAATCTTAACACCTATGTATTGATATGTCTCTGTAAGGGAATCAAGTGTGTCTAGACTGGCATAAACATGGCAGCGAGAATCAGCTCAAATCCACTATAAAAAGGAATTTCAAAAACCAAACCTATAAACAGGGAAATTCTTTATATTTCCTTCAGGGTCTCTGATGAAACCTGGAATGACCCTATCTACAATGACAGCTGGATGTGGCATAAGGCTGGACACTTGGGACTGAGAGGATTGGTGAGATTGGGTGAGCAAATGCAGACCCTTTAAAGCAAAAATGCATGGCCCCCATTCCATGGGTCCCAACTCTCCAGGTTGAAGGGAATATTACTACAGCTATAACATGTACGGAAAACCTAGAGAATGGACACACTGTGAATACAAAAGGTTTCTAAAACTCAAAGAGTAGTCCCTCTCCTGGTGCTCCGGTTTGACTTTCCAACTGCTTTACTATCAATCTCCCAACTTGGAGAGACAGCCCCTTTAACCTCCTGGTTCGCACATGTTGCCAAATTGGCAGAGGATGGAAGGGAAGAGGGAGAACCAATGAGAGAGTTACTGTTAGGCATTTGGACGGGCACATGTCACTCTAATTTCCCGGCAGGAAGAAGAATTAACCAGAGTCTCAGCCACCCACCGGGAACCAGTATAGGTCCTGATCCAAAATTTTGGACTTGCGTACAGCTCACAAAAAACGAGTTGGAAAATGGAGTTCAGGGCCACAGCAATTCACAATCTGGCAGAGTAATAAAGGACAACTATCGTCCAAAAATCTGTTGAGGGAAGGCAACGAGGCAGACTTGAAAGCCAGGCAGAATAGCAGGAAACAGATTTCAAGAGGTACGTTGGAATTGCCTTTAAAGAACAGGAAGAGGGGCACAACTTCGACAATGACGCAGTTGGCCAAAAAGGGCGTATGGGTTTTCTCCTGAATATATTCAGGAGAAAACGCATACGCCCTTTTTGGCCAAACAAGCAAGCGGGCAATGCAAATCTGCACTACAAAGAAGTATCACTTCCCACCGGTCAAAAGGGACATCCACAAAATGTGTAAAACCAGAAAGGCAAGACAGGCGCTGGAGAACAGGGAGCCATGTTATGCTGATGGGCGGGATGTAAATTGCCAACTTCCTCACTGGAGGAGTGCATTGCGTTCCCTAAAACAAGTAAACAACAGAGCTACAGAGCCAAGGGCACTTCCAGTCTAGGGAATATACATTGGGAAAACTGAAATTCAATAAGACAGAGCCACCCCCAAATTTAGGGCTGCACTGCTTACAAGAACCTCAACTTGGGTACACCTTAAATATCCCAGGAAATATAAAAATGGTTCAAAAAACTGTGGTATTTATGTCCGATGGAATATCCCTCAGCCATAAAATCAATGCCATAAGACCAGGAGCAGCAAAGTGAGTGGATTCAGGTACGATGATTCTAAGTGAAATAAGTCACACAGAAAAAGAAACTTATCATAAGATATGACTTATGAAGATCCTGTAAACATGGCTACACATGAACTGAATTAGGAAAGAGAACAGAGTCTCACATTTAGAAAACACTCTTATGCCTGCTTAACGGGAAAGGAGAGGTGGGGTGATGCATAAAACCAGAGTTTGCTATAAGCACAGGTACCTTTTCTAAAACCAACTGTGGAATAGACAAGACCTACACCTTCCTCAGTGAAAGGGACTCAAAACCCCATATTTCCCACAGAGGAATAGATCTGACTAGTAAGAATCTTAAAACCTATGTATTGATATGTCTCTGTAAGGGAATCAAGTGTGTCTAGACTGTCATAAACATGGCAGAGAGAATCAGCTCAAACCCACTATAAAAAGGAATTTCAAAAACAAAACCAAAAAACAGGGAAATTCTTTCCATTTCCTTCAGGTTATCTGATGAAACCTGGAAAAACCCTGTCTACAATGACAGCTGGATGTGGCATAAGGCTGGACACTTGGGACTGAGAGGATTGGTGAGATTGGGTGAGCAAATGCAGACCCTTTAATGCAAAAATGCATGGACCCCATTCCATGGGTCCCAACTCTCCAGGTTGAAGGGAATATTACTACAGCTATAACATGTACGGGAAACCTAGAGAATGGACACACTGTGACTACAAAAGATTTCTAAAACTCAACGAGTAGTCCCTCTCCTGGAGCACCGGTTTGACTTTCCAACTGCTTTACTATCAATCTCCCAACTAGGAGAGACAGCCCCTTTAACCTCCTGGTTCGCTCAGGTTGCCAATTTGGCAGAGGATGGAAGGGAAGAGGGAGAAACAATGAGAGAGTTACTGTTAGGCATTTGGACGGGCACATGTCACTCTAATTTCCCGGCAGGAAGAAGAATTAAGCAGAGCCTCAGCCACCCACCGGGAACCAGTATAGGTCCTGAACCAAAATTTTGGACTTGCGTACAGCTCACAGAAAACGAGTTGGAAAATGGAGCTCAGGGCCACAGCAATTCACAAACTGGCAGAGTAATAAAGGACAACTATCGTCCAAAAATCTGTTGAGGGAAGGCAAGGAGGCAGACTTGAAAGCCAGGCAGAATAGCAGGAAACAGATTTCAAGAGGTACGTTGGAATCGCCTTTAAAGCACAGGAAGAGGGGCACAACTTCGACAATGACGCAGTTGGCCAAAAAGGGCGTATGCGTTTTCTCCTGAATATATTCAGGAGAAAACGCATACGCCCTTTTTGGCCAAACAAGCAAGCGGGCAATGCAAATCTGCACTACAAAGAAGTATCACTTCCCACCGGTCAAAAAGGACATCCACAAAATGTGTAAAACCAGAAAGGCAAGACAGGCCCTGGAGAACAGGGAGCCTTGTTATGCTGATGGGCGGGATGTAAATTGCCAACTGCCTCACTGGAGGAGTGCATTGCATTCCCTAAAACAAGTAAACAACACAGCTACAGAGCCAAGGGCACTTCCAGTCTAGGGAATATACATTGGGAAAACTGAAAATCAATAAGACAGAGCCACCCCCAAATTTAGGGCTGCACTGCTTACAAGAACCTCAACTTGGGTACACCTTAATTATCCCAGGAAATATAAAAATGGTTCAAAAAACTGTGGTATTTATGTCCGATGGAATATCCCTCAGCCATGAAATCAATGTCATAAGACCAGGAGCAGCAAAGTGAGTGGATTCTGGTACCATGATTCTAAGTGAAATAAGTCACACAGAAAAGAAACTTATCATAAGATATCACTTATGAAGGTCCTGTAAACATGGCTACACATGAACTGAGTTAGGAAAGAGAACAGAGTCTCACATTTAGAAAACACTCTTATGCCTGCTTAAGGGGAAAGGAGACGTGGGGTGATGCATAAAACCAGAGTTTGATATAAGCACAGGTACCATTTCCAAAACCAACTGTGGAATAGACAAGACCTACACCTTCCTCAGTGAAAGTGACTCAAAACCCCATATTTCCCACAGAGGAATAGATCTGACTAGTAAGAATCTTAAAACCTATGTATTGATATGTCTCTGTAAGGGAATCAAGTGTGTCTAGACTGGCATAAACATGGCAGAGAGAATCAGCTCAAACCCACTATAAAAAGGAATTTCAAAAACAAAACCAAAAAACAGGGAAATTCTTTCCATTTCCTTCAGGTTATCTGATGAAACCTGGAAAAACCCTGTCTACAATGACAGCTGGATGTGGCATAAGGCTGGACACTTGGGACTGAGAGGATTGGTGAGATTGGGTGAGCAAATGCAGACCCTTTAATGCAAAAATGCATGGACCCCATTCCATGGGTCCCAACTCTCCAGGTTGAAGGGAATATTACTACAGCTATAACATGTACGGGAAACCTAGAGAATGGACACACTGTGAATACAAACGGTTTCTAAAACTCAACGAGTAGTCCCGCTCCTGGTGCTCCGGTTTGACTTTCCAACTGCTTTACTATCAATCTCCCAACTTGGAGAGACAGCCCCTTTAACCTCTTGGTTCGCACAGGTTGCCAATTTGGCAGAGGATGGAAGGGAAGAGCGAGAACCAATGAGAGAGTTACTGTTAGGCATTTGGACGGGCACATGTCACTCTAATTTCCCGGCAGGAAGAAGAATTAACCAGAGTCTCAGCCACCCACCGGGAACCAGTATAGGTCCTGAACCAAAATTTTGGACTTGTGTACAGCTCACAAAAAACGAGTTGGAAAATGGAGCTCAGGGCCACAGCAATTCACAAACTGGCAGAGTAATAAAGGACAACTATCGTCCAAAAATCTGTTGAGGGAAGGCAACGAGGCAGACTTGAAAGCCAGGCAGAATAGCAGGAAACAGATTTCAGAGGTACGTTGGAATCTCCTTTAAAGCACAGGAAGAGGGGCACAACTTCGACAATGACGCAGTTGGCCAAAAAGGGCGTATGTATTTTCTCCTGAATATATTCAGGAGAAAACGCATACGCCCTTTTTGGCCAAACAAGCAAGTGTGCAATGCAACTCTGCACTACAAAGAAGTATCACTTCCCACCGGTCAAAAGGGACATCCACAAAATGTGTAAAAACCAGAAAGGCAAGACAGGCCCTGGAGAACAGGGAGCCTTGTTATGCTGATGGGCGGGATGTAAATTGCCAACTGCCTCACTGGAGGAGTGCATTGTGTTCCCTAAAGCAAGTAAACAACAGAGCTACAAAGCCAAGGGCACTGCCAGTCTAGGGAATATACATTGGGAAAACTGAAAATCAATAAGACAGAGCCACCCCCAAATTTAGGGCTGCACTGCTTACAAGAACCTCAACTTGGGTACACCTTAAATATGCCAGGAAATATAAAAAAGGTTCAAAAAATGTGGTATTTTTGTACAATGGAATATCCATCAGCCATGAAATCAAAGTCATAACACAAGGAGCAGCAAAGTGAGTGGATTCAGTTACGATGATTCTAAGTGAAATAAGTCACACAGAAAAAGAAACTTATCATAAGATATCACTTATGAAGATCCTGTAAACATGGCTACACATGAACTGAGTTAGGAAAGAGAACAGTGTCTCACATTTAGAAAACACTCTTATGCCTGTTTAAGGGGAAAGGAGAGGTGGGGTGATGCATAAAACCAGAGTTTGATATAAGCACAGGTACCATTTCCAAAACCAACTTTGGAATAGACAAGACCTACTCCTTCCTCAGTGAAAGGGACTCAGAACCCCATATTTCCCGCAGAGGAATAGATATGACTAGTAAGAATCTTAAAACCTATGTATTGATATATCTCTGTAAGGGAATCAAGTGTGTCTAGACTGGCATAAACATGGCAGCGAGAATCAGCTCAAACCCACTATAAAAAGGAATTTCAAAAACGAAACCAAAAAACAGGGAAATTCTTTACATTTCCTTCAGGGTCTCTGATGAAACCTGGAAAAACCCTGTCTACAATGACAGCTGGATGTGGCATAAGGCTGGACACTTGGGACTGAGAGGATTGGTGAGATTGGGTGAGCAAATGCAGACCCTTTAAAGCAAAAATGCATGGCCCCCATTCCATGGGTCCCAACTCTCCAGGTTGAAGGGAATATTACTACAGCTATAACATGTACGGGAAACCTAGAGAATGGACACACTGTGAATACAAAAGGTTTCTAAAACTCAACGAGTAGTCCCTCTCCTGGTGCACCGGTTTGACTTTCCAACTGCTTTACTATCAATCTCCCAACTAGGAGAGACAGCCCCTTTAACCTCCTCGTTCGCTCAGGTATCCAATTTGGCAGAGGATGGAAGGGAAGAGGGAGAAACAATGAGAGAGTTACTGTTAGGCATTTGGACGGGCACATGTCACTCTAATTTCCCGGCAGGAAGAAGAATTAAGCAGAGCCTCAGCCACCCACCGGGAACCAGTATAGGTCCTGAACCAAAATTTTGGACTTGCGTACAGCTCACAGAAAACGAGTTGGAAAATGGAGCTCACGGCCACAGCAATTCACAAACTGGCAGAGTAATAAAGGACAACTATCGTCCAAAAATCTGTTGAGGGAAGGCAACGAGGCAGACTTGAAAGCCAGGCAGAATAGCAGGAAACAGATTTCAAGAGGTACGTTGGAATCGCCTTTAAAGCAGAGGAAGAGGGGCACAACTTCGACAATGACGCAGTTGGCCAAAAAGGGCGTATGCGTTTTCTCCTGAATATATTCAGGAGAAAACGCATACGCCCTTTTTGGCCAAACAAGCAAGCGGGCAATGCAAATCTGCACTACAAAGAAGTATCACTTCCCACCGGTCAAAAGGGACATCCACAAAATCTGTAAAACCAGAAAGGTAAGACATGCGCTGGAGAAGAGGGAGCCTTGTTATGCTGATGGGCGGGATGTAAATTGCCAACTGCCTCACTGGAGGAGTGCATTGCGTTCCCTAAAACAAGTAAACAACAGAGCTACAGAGCCAAGGGCACTTCCAGTCTAGGGAATATTCATTGGGAAAACTGAAAATCAATAAGACAGAGCCACCCCCAAATTTAGGGCTGCACTGCTTACAAGAACCTCAACTTGGGTACACCTTAAATATCCCAGGAAATATAAAAATGGTTCAAAAAACTGTGGTATTTATGTCCGATGGAATATCCCTCAGCCATGAAATCAATGTCATAAGACCAGGAGCAGCAAAGTGAGTGGATTCAGGTACGATGATTCTAAGTGAAATAAGTCACACAGAAAAAGAAACTTATCATAACATATGACTTATGAAGATCCTGTAAACATGGCTACACATGAACTGAGTTAGGAAAGAGAACAGAGTCTCACATTTAGAAAACACTCTTATGCCTGCTTAACGGGAAAGAAGAGGTGGGATGATGCATAAAACCAGAGTTTGATATAAGCACAGGTACCATTTCCAAAACCAACTGTGGAATAGACAAGACCTACACCTTCCTCAGTGAAAGGGACTCAAAACCCCATATTTCCCGCAGAGGAATAGATCTGACTAGTAAGAATCTTAAATCCTATGTATTGATATGTCTCTGTAAGGGAATCAAGTGTGTCTAGACTGGCATAAACATGGCAGGGAGAATCAGCTCAAACCCACTATAAAAAGGAATTTCAAAAACAAAACCAAAAAACAGGGAAATTCTTTACATTTCTTTCAGGGTCTCTGATGAAACCTGGAAAAACCCTGTCTACAATGACAGCTGGATGTGGCATAAGGCTGGACACAAGGGACTGAGAGGATTGGTGAGATTGGGTGAGCAAAGGCAGACCCTTTAAAGCAAAAATGCATGGCCCAATTCCATGGGTCCCAACTCTCCAGGTTGAAGGGAATATTACTACAGTTATAACATGTACGGGAAACCTAGAGAATGGACACACTGTGAATACAAAAGGTTTCTAAAACTGAATGAGTAGTCCCTCTCCTGGAGCTCCGGTTTGACTTTCCAACTGCTTTACTATCAATCTCCCAACTTGGAGAGACAGCCCCTTTAACCTCCTGGTTAGCACAGGTTGCCAATTTGGCAGAGGATGGAAGGGAAGAGGGAGAACCAATGAGAGAGTTACTGTTAGGCATTTGGACGGGCATATGTCACTCTAATTGCCCGGCAGGAAGAAGAATTAACCAGAGTCTCAGCCACCCACCGGGAACCAGTATAGGTCTTGAACCAAAATTTTGGACTTGCGTACAGCTCACAAAAAACGAGTTGGAAAATGGATCTCAGGGCCACAGCAATTCACAATCTGGCAGAGTAATAAAGGACAACTATCGTCCAAAAATCTGTTGAGGGAAGGCAACGAGGCAGACTTGAAAGCCAGGCAGAAGAGCAGGAAACAGATTTCAAGAGGTACGTTGGAATCGCCTTTAAAGCACAGGAAGAGGGGCACAACTTCGACAATGACGCAGTTGGCCAAAAAGTGCGTATGCGTTTTCTCCTGAATATATTCAGGAGAAAACGCATACGCCCTTTTTGGCCAAACAAGCAAGTGGGCAATGCAAATCTGCACTACAAAGAAGTATCACTTCCCACCGGTCAAAAGGGACATCCACAAAATGTGTAAAACCCAGAAAGGCAAGACAGGCCCTGGAGAACAGGGAGCCTTGTTATGCTGATGGGCGGGATGTAAATTGCCAACTGCCTCACTGGAGGAGTGCATTGTGTTCCCTAAAACAAGTAAACAACAGAGCTACAAAGCCAAGGTCACTTCCAGTCTAGGGAATATACATTGGGAAAACTGAAAATCAATACGACAGAGCCACCCCCAAATTTAGGGCTGCAATGCTTACAAGAACCTCAACTTGGGTACACCATAAATATCCCAGGAAATATAAAAAAGGTTCAAAAAATGTGGTATTTTTGTACGATGGAATATCCCTCAGCCATGAAATCAAAGTCATAAGACAAGGAGCAGCAAAGTGAGTGGATTCAGGTACGATGATTCTAAGTGAAATAAGTCACACAGAAAAAGAAACTTATCATAAGATATGACTTATGAAGATCCTGTAAACATGGCTACACATGAACTGAGTTAGGAAAGAGAACAGAGTCTCACATTTAGGAAACACTCTTATGCCTGCTTAAGGGGAAAGGAGAGGTGGGGTGATGCATAAAACCAGAGTTTGATATAAGCACAGGTACCATTTCTAAAACCAACTGTGGAATAGACAAGACCTACACCTTCCTCAGTGAAAGGGACTCAAAACCCCATATTTCCCGCAGAGGAATAGATCTGACTAGTAAGAATCTTAAAACCTATGTATTGATATGTCTCTGTAAGGGAATCAAGTGTGTCTAGACTGGCATAAACATGGCAGCGAGAATCAGCTCAAACCCACTATAAAAAGGAATTTCAAAAAGAAAACCAAAAAACAGGGAAATTCTTTACATTTCCTTCAGGGTCTCTGATGAAAACTGGAATGACCCTATCTACAATGACAGCTGGATGTGGCATAAGGATGGACACTTGGGACTGAGAGGATTGGTGAGATTGGGTGAGCAAATGCAGACCCTTTAAAGCAAAAATGCATGGCCCCCATTCCATGGGTCCCAACTCTCCAGGTTGAAGGGAATATTACTACAGCTATAATATGTACGGGAAACCTAGAGAATGGACACAGTGTGAATACAAATGGTTTCTAAAACTCAACGAGTAGTCCCTCTCCTGGTGCTCCGGTTTGACTTTCCAACTGCTTTACTATCAATCTCCCAACTTGGAGAGACAGCCCCTTTAACCTCCTGGTTCGCACAGGTTGCCAATTTGGCAGAGGATGGAAGGGAAGAGGGAGAACCAATGAGAGAGTAGGTGTTAGGCATTTGGACGGGCACATGTCACTCTAATTTCCCGGCAGGAAGAAGAATTAACCACAGTCTCAGCCACCCACCGGGAACCAGTATAGGTCCTGAACCAAAATTTTGGACTTGCGTACAGCTCACAAAAAACGAGTTGGAAAATGGAGCTCAGGGCCACAGCAATTCACAAACTGGCAGAGTAATAAAGGAAAACTCTCGTCCAAAAATCTGTTGAGGGAAGGCAACGAGGCAGACTTGAAAGCCAGGCAGAAGAGCAGGAAACAGATTTCAAGAGGTACGTTGGAATCGCCTTTAAAGCACAGGAAGAGGGGCACAACTTCGACAATGAAGCAGTTGGCCAAAAAGCGCGTATGTGTTTTCTCCTGAATATATTCAGGAGAAAACGCATACGCCCTTTTTGGCCAAACAAGCAAGCGGGCAATGCAAATCTGCACTACAAAGAAGTATCACTTCCCACCGGTCAAAAGGGACATCCACAAAATGTGTAAAAACCAGAAAGTCAAGACAGGCCCTGGAGAACAGGGAGCCTTGTTATGCTGATGGGCGGGATGTTAATTGCCAACTGCCTCACTGGAGGAGTGCATTGCGTTCCCTAAAACATGTAAACAACAGAGCTACAGAGCCAAGGGCACTTCCAGTCTAGGGACTATACCTTGGGAAAACTGAAAATCAATAAGACACAGCCACCCCCAAATTTAGGGCTGCACTGCTTACAAGAACCTCAACTTGGGTACACCTTAAATATCCCAGGAAATATAAAAAAGGTTGAAAAAATGTGGTATTTTTGTACGATGGAATATCCCTCAGACATGGAATCAATGTCATAAGACCAGGAACAGCAAAGTGAGTGGATTCAGATACGATGATTCTAAGTGAAATAAGTCACACAGAAAAAGAAACATCATAAGATATCACTTATGAAGATCCTGTAAACATGGCTACACATGAACTGAGTTAGGAAGAGAACAGAGTCTCACATTTAGAAAAAACTCTTATGCCTGCTTAAGGGGAAAGGAGACGTGGGGTGATGCATAAAACCAGAGTTTGATATAAGCACAGGTACCATTTCTAAAACCAACTGTGGAATAGACAAGACCTACACCTTCCTCAGTGAAAGGGATGCAAAACCCCATATTTCCCGCAGAGGAATAGATCTGTCTAGTAAGAATCTTAAAACCTATGTATAGTTATGTCTCTGTAAGGGAATCAAGTATGTCTAGACTGGCATAAACATGGCAGCGAGAATCAGCTCAAACCCACTAAAAAGGAATTTCAAAAACAAAACCAAAAAACAGGGAAATTCTTTACATTTCCTTCAGGGTCTCTGATGAAACCTGGAAAAACCATGTATACAAAGACAGCTGGATGTGGCATAAGGCTGGACACTTGGGACTGAGAGGATTGGTGAGATTGGGTGAGCAAATACAGACCCTTTAAAGCAAAAATGCATGGCCCCCATTCCATGGGTCCCAAGTCTCCAGGTTGTAGGGAATATTACTACAGCTATAACATATACGGGAAACCTAGAGAATGGACACACTGTGAATACAAAAGGTTTCTAAAACTCAACGCGTATTCCCTCTCCTGGTGCTCCGGTTTGACTTTCCAACTGCTTTACTATCAATCTCCCAACTTGGAGAGACAGCCCCTTTAACCTCCTGGTTCGCAAAAGGTTGCCAATTTGGCAGAGGATGGAAGGGAAGAGGGAGAACCAATGAGAGAGTTACTGTTAGGCATTTGAACGGGCACATGTCACTCTAATTTCCCGGCAGGAAGAAGAATTAACCAGAGTCTCAGCCACCCACCGGGAACCAGTGTAGGTCCTGAACCAAAATTTTGGACTTGTGTACAGCTCACAAAAAACGAGTTGGAAAATGGAGCTCAGGGCCACAGCAATTCACAATCTGGCAGAGTAATAAAGGACAACTATCGTCCAAAAATCTGTTGAGGGAAGGCAACGAGGCAGACTTGAAAGCCAGGCAGAAGAGCAGGAAACAGATTTCAAGAGGTACGTTGGAATCGCCTTTAAAGCACAGGAAGAGGGGCACAACTTCGACAATGACGCAGTTGGCCAAAAAGGGCGTATGCGTTTTCTCCTGAATATATTCAGGAGAAAACGCATACGCCCTTTTTGGCCAAACAAGCAAGTGGGCAATGCAAATCTGCACTACAAAGAAGTATCACTTCCCACCGGTCAAAAGGGACATCCACAAAATGTGTAAAACCCAGAAAGGCAAGACAGGCCCTGGAGAACAGGGAGCCTTGTTATGCTGATGGGCGGGATGTAAATTGCCAACTGCCTCACTGGAGGAGTGCATTGTGTTCCCTAAAACAAGTAAACAACAGAGCTACAAAGCCAAGGTCACTTCCAGTCTAGGGAATATACATTGGGAAAACTGAAAATCAATACGACAGAGCCATCCCCAAATTTAGGGCTGCAATGCTTACAAGAACCTCAACTTGGGTACACCTTAAATATCCCAGGAAATATAAAAAAGGTTCAAAAAATGTGGTATTTTTGTACGATGGAATATCCCTCAGCCATGAAATCAAAGTCATAAGACAAGGAGCAGCAAAGTGAGTGGATTCAGGTACGATGATTCTAAGTGAAATAAGTCACACAGAAAAAGAAACTTATCATAAGATATCACTTATGAAGATCCTGTAAACATGGCTACACATGAACAGAGTTAGGAAAGAGAACAGAGTCTCACATTTAGGAAACACTCTTATGCCTGCTTAAGGGGAAAGGAGAGGTGGGGTGATGCATAAAACCAGAGTTTGATATAAGCACAGGTACCATTTCTAAAACCAACTGTGGAATAGACAAGACCTACACCTTCCTCAGTGAAAGGGACTCAAAACCCCATATTTCCCGCAGAGGAATAGATCTGACTAGTAAGAATCTTAAAACCTATGTATTGATATGTCTCTGTAAGGGAATCAAGTGTGTCTAGACTGGCATAAACTTGGCAGCGAGAATCAGCTCAAACCCACTATAAAAAGGAATTTCAAAAAGAAAACCAAAAAACAGGGAAATTCTTTACATTTCCTTCAGGGTCTCTGATGAAAACTGGAATGACCCTATCTACAATGACAGCTGGATGTGGCATAAGGCTGGACACTTGGGACTGAGAGGATTGGTGAGATTGGGTGAGCAAATGCAGACCCTTTAAAGCAAAAATGCATGGCCCCCATTCCATGGGTCCCAACTCTCCAGGTTGAAGGGAATATTACTACAGCTATAACATGTACGGGAAACCTAGAGAATGGACACAGTGTGAATACAAATGGTTTCTAAAACTCAACGAGTAGTCCCTCTCCTGGTGCTCCGGTTTGACTTTCCAACTGCTTTACTATCAATCTCCCAACTTGGAGAGACAGCCCCTTTAACCTCCTGGTTCGCACAGGTTGCCAATTTGGCAGAGGATGGAAGGGAAGAGGGAGAACCAATGAGAGAGTTACTGTTAGGCATTTGGACGGGCACATGTCACTCTAATTTCCCGGCAGGAAGAAGAATTAACCACAGTCTCAGCCACACACCGGGAACCAGTATAGGTCCTGAACCAAAATTTGGGACTTGCGTACAGCTCACAAAAAACGAGTTGGAAAATGGAGCTCAGGGCCACAGCAATTCACAAACTGGCAGAGTAATAAAGGAAAACTCTCGTCCAAAAATCTGTTGAGGGAAGGCAACGAGGCAGACTTGAAAGCCAGGCAGAAGAGCAGGAAACAGATTTCAAGAGGTACGTTGGAATCGCCTTTAAAGCACAGGAAGAGGGGCACAACTTCGACAATGAAGCAGTTGGCCAAAAAGCGCGTATGTGTTTTCTCCTGAATATATTCAGGAGAAAACGCATACGCCCTTTTTGGCCAAACAAGCAAGCGGGCAATGCAAATCTGCACTACAAAGAAGTATCACTTCCCACCGGTCAAATGGGACATCCACAAAATGTGTAAAACCAGAAAGTCAAGACAGGCCCTGGAGAACAGGGAGCCTTGTTATGCTGATGGGCGGGATGTTAATTGCCAACTGCCTCACTGGAGGAGTGCATTGCGTTCCCTAAAACAAGTAAACAACAGAGCTACAGAGCCAAGGGCACTTCCAGTCTAGGGAATATACCTTGGGAAAACTGAAAATCAATAAGACACAGCCACACCCAAATTTAGGGCTGCACTGCTTACAAGAACCTCAACTTGGGTACACCTTAAATATCCAAGGAAATATAAAAATGGTTCAAAAAATTGTGGTATTTTTGTACGATGGAATATCCCTCAGACATGGAATCAATGTCATAAGACCAGGAACAGCAAAGTGAGTGGATTCAGATACGATGATTCTAAGTGAAATAAGTCACACAGAAAAAGAAACTTATCATAAGATATCACTTATGAAGATCCTGTAAACATGGCTACACATGAACTGAGTTAGGAAGAGAACAGAGTCTCACATTTAGAAAAAACTCTTATGCCTGCTTAAGGGGAAAGGAGACGTGGGGTGATGCATAAAACCAGAGTTTGATATAAGCACAGGTACCATTTCTAAAACCAACTGTGGAATAGACAAGACCTACACCTTCCTCAGTGAAAGGGATGCAAAACCCCATATTTCCCGCAGAGGAATAGATCTGTCTAGTAAGAATCTTAAAACCTATGTATAGTTATGTCTCTGTAAGGGAATCAAGTATGTCTAGACTGGCATAAACATGGCAGCGAGAATCAGCTCAAACCCACTAAAAAGGAATTTCAAAAACAAAACCAAAAAACAGGGAAATTCTTTACCTTTCCTTCAGGGTCTCTGATGAAACCTGGAAAAACCATGTATACAAAGACAGCTGGATGTGGCATAAGGCTGGACACTTGGGACTGAGAGGATTGGTGAGATTGGGTGAGCAAATACAGACCCTTTAAAGCAAAAATGCATGGCCCCCATTCCATGGGTCCCAAGTCTCCAGGTTGTAGGGAATATTACTACAGCTATAACATGTACGGGAAACCTAGAGAATGGACA
This sequence comes from Mesoplodon bidens, assembly GCF_964165515.1. Taxonomy (NCBI): domain Eukaryota; kingdom Metazoa; phylum Chordata; class Mammalia; order Artiodactyla; family Ziphiidae; genus Mesoplodon; species Mesoplodon bidens. Next base: position 334,869 of record NW_027671506.1, read on the forward strand.
CACTGTGAATACAAAAGGTTTCTAAAACTCAACGCGTATTCCCTCTCCTGGTGCTCCGGTTTGACTTTCCAACTGCTTTACTATCAATCTCCCAACTTGGAGAGACAGTCCCTTTAACCTCCTGGTTCGCAAAAGGTTGCCAATTTGGCAGAGGATGGAAGGGAAGAGGGAGAACCAATGAGAGAGTTACTGTTAGGCATTTGAACGGGCACATGTCACTCTAATTTCCCGGCAGGAAGAAGAATTAACCAGAGTCTCAGCCACCCACCGGGAACCAGTATAGGTCCTGAACCAAAATTTTGGACTTGTGTACAGCTCACAAAAAACGAGTTGGAAAATGGAGCTCAGGGCCACAGCAATTCACAAACTGGCAGAGTAATAAAGGACAACTATCGTCCAAAAATCTGTTGAGGGAAGGCAACGAGGCAGACTTGAAAGCCAGGCAGAATAGCAGGAATCAGATTTCAGAGGTACGTTGGAATCTCCTTTAAAGCACAGGAAGAGGGGCACAACTTCGACAATGACGCACGTGGCCAAAAAGGGCGTATGCGTTTTCTCCTGAATATATTCAGGAGAAAACGCATACGCCCTTTTTGGCCAAACAAGCAAGTGGGCAATGCAAATCTGCACTACAAAGAAGTATCACTTCCCACCGGTCAAAAGGGACATCCACAAAATGTGTAAAAACCAGAAAGGCAAGACAGGCCCTGGAGAACAGGGAGCCTTGTTATGCTGATGGGCGGGATGTAAATTGCCAACTGCCTCACTGGAGGAGTGCATTGTGTTCCCTACAGCAAGTAAACTACAGAGCTACAAAGCCAAGGGCACTGCCAGTCTAGGGAATATACATTGGGAAAACTGAAAATCAATAAGACAGAGCCACCCCCAAATTTAGGGCTGCACTGCTTACAAGAACCTCAACTTGGGTACACCTTAAATATCCCAGGAAATATAAAAAAGGTTCAAAAAATGTGGTATTTTTGTACAATGGAATATCCCTCAGCCATGAAATCAAAGTCATAAGACAAGGAGCAGCAAAGTGAGTGGATTCAGTTACGATGATTCTAAGTGAAATAAGTCACACAGAAAAAGAAACTTATCATAAGATATCACTTATGAAGATCCTGTAAACATGGCTACACATGAACTGAGTTAGGAAAGAGAACAGAGTCTCACATTTAGAAAACACACTTATGCCTGCTTAAGGGGAAAGGAGAGGTGGGGTGATGCCTAAAACCAGAGTTTGATATAAGCACATGTACCATTTCTAAAACCAACTGTGGAATAGACAAGACCTACACCTTCCTCAGTGAAAGGGACTCAAAACCCCATATTTCCCGCAGAGGAATAGATCTGTCTAGTAAGAAACTTAAAACCTATGTATGGATATGTCTCTGTAAGGGAATCAAGTGTGTCTAGACTGGCATAAACATGGCAGCGAGAATCAGCTCAAACCCACTATAAAAAGGAATTTCAAAAACAAAACCAAAAAACAGGGAAATACTTTACATTTCCTTCAGGGTCTCTGATGAAACCTGGAAAAACCCTGTCTACAATGACAGCTGGATGTGGCATAAGCCTGGACACTTGGGACTGAGAGGATTGGTGAGATTGGGTGAGCAAATGCAGACCCTTTAAAGCAAAAATGCATGGCCCCCATTCCATGGGTCCCAACTCTCCAGGTTGAAGGGAATATTACTACAGCTATAACATGTACGGGAAACCTAGAGAATGGACACACTGTGAATACAAACGGTTTCTAAAACTCAACGTGTAGTCCCGCTCCTGGTGCTCCGGTTTGACTTTCCAACTGCTTTACTATCAATCTCCCAACTTGGAGAGACAGCCCCTTTAACCTCCTGGTTCGCAAAAGGTTGCCAATTTGGCAGAGGATGGAAGGGAACAGGGAGAACCAATGAGAGAGTTACTGTTAGGCATTTGGACGGGCACATGTCACTCTAATTTCCCGGCAGGAAGAAGAATTAACCAGAGTCTCAGCCACCCACCGGGAACCAGTATAGGTCCTGAACCCAAATTTTGAACTTGCGTACAGCTCACAAAAAACGAGTTGGAAAATGGAGCTCAGGGCCACAGAAATTCACAAACTGGCAGAGTAATAAAGGACAACTATCGTCCAAAATCTGTTGAGGGAAGGCAAAGAGGCAGACTTGAAAGCCAGGCAGAATAGCAAGAAACAGATTTCAAGAGGTACGTTGGAATCGCCTTTAAAGCACAGGAAGAGGGGCACAACTTCGACAATGACGCAGTTGGCCAAAAAGGGCGTATGCGTTTTCTCCTGAATATATTCAGGAGAAAACGCATACGCCCCTTTTGGCCAAACAAGCAAGCGCGCAAAGCAAATCTGCACTACAAAGAAGTATCACTTCCCACCGGTCAAAAGGGACATCCACAAAATGTGTAAAAACCAGAAAGCAAGACAGGCCCTGGAGAACAGGGAGCCTTGTTATGCTGGTGGGCGGGATGTAAATTGCCAACTGCCTCACTGGAGGAGTGCATTGCGTTCCCTAAAACAAGTAAACAACAGAGCTACAGAGCCAAGGGCAATTCCAGTCTAGGGAATATACATTGGGAAAACAGAAAATCAATAAGACACAGCCACACCCAAATTTAGGGCTGCACTGCTTACAAGAACCTCAACTTGGGTACACCTTAAATATCCCAGGAAATATAAAAATGGATCAAAAAACTGTGGTATTTTTGTACGATGGAATATCCCTCAGACATGGAATCAATGTCATAAGACCAGGAACAGCAAAGTGAGTGGATTCAGGTACTATGATTCTAAGTGAAATAAGTCACACAGAAAAAGAAACTTATCATAAGATATCACTTATGAAGATCCTGTAAACATGGCTACACATGAACTGAGTTAGGAAAGAGAACAGAGTCTCACATTTAGAAAAAACTCTTATGCCTGCTTAAGGGGAAAGGAGAGGTGGGGTGATGCATAAAACCAGAGTTTGATATAAGCACAGGTACCATTTCTAAAACAAACTGTGGAATAGACAAGACCTACACCTTCCTCAGTGAAAGGGACGCAAAACCCCATATTTCCCGCAGAGGAATAGATCTGTCTAGTAAGAATCTTAAAACCTATGTATTGCTATGTCTCTGTAAGGGAATCAAGTGTGTCTAGACTGGCATAAACATGGCAGCGAGAATCAGCTCAAACCCACTAAAAAGGAATTTCAAAAACAAAACCAAAAAACAGGGAAATTCTTTACATTTCCTTCAGGGTCTCTGATGAAACCTGGAAAAACCATGTATACAATGACAGATGGATGTGGCATAAGGCTGGACACTTGGGACTGAGAGGATTGGTGAGATTGGGTGAGCAAATACAGACCCTTTAAAGCAAAAATGCATGGCCCCCATTCCATGTGTCCCAAGTCTCCAGGTTGAAGGGAATATTACTACAGCTATAACATGTACGGGAAACCTAGAGAATGGACACACTGTGAATACAAAAGTTTTCTAAAACTCAACGCGTATTCCCTCTCCTGGTGCTCCGGTTTGACTTTCCAACTGCTTTACTATCAATCTCCCAACTTGGAGAGACAGCCCCTTTAACCTCCTGGTTCGCAAAAGGTTGCCAATTTGGCAGAGGATGGAAGGGAAGAGGGAGAACCAATGAGAGAGTTACTGTTAGGCATTTGGACGGGCACATGTCACTCTAATTTCCCGGCAGGAAGAAGAATTAACCAGAGTCTCAGCCACCCACCGGGAAACTGTATAGGTCCTGAACCAAAATTTTGGACTTGTGTACAGCTCACAAAAAACGAGTTGGAAAATGGAGCTCAGGGCCACAGCAATTCACAAACTGGCAGAGTAATAAAGGACAACTATCGTCCAAAAATCTGTTGAGGGAAGGCAACGAGGCAGACTTGAAACCAGGCAGAATAGCAGGAAACAGATTTCAAGAGGTACGTTGGAATCGCCTTTAAAGCACAGGAAGAGGGGCACAACTTCGACAATGACGCAGTTGGCCAAAAAGGGCGTATGCGTTTTCTCCTGAATATATTCAGGAGAAAACGCATACGCCCTTTTTGGCCAAACAAGCAAGCGGGCAATGCAAATCTGCACTACAAAGAAGTATCACTTCCCACCGGTCAAAAAGGACATCCACAAAATGTGTAAAACCAGAAAGGCAAGACAGGCCCTGGAGAACAGGGAGCCTTGTTATGCTGATGGGCGGGATGTAAATTGCCAACTGCCTCACTGGAGGAGTGCATTGCATTCCCTAAAACAAGTAAACAACAGAGCTACAGAGCCAAGGGCACTTCCAGTCTAGGGAATATACATTGGGAAAACTGAAAATCAATAAGACAGAGCCACACCCAAATTTAGGGCTGCACTGCTTACAAGAACCTCAACTTGGGTACACCTTAATTATCCCAGGAAATATAAAAATGGTTCAAAAATCTGTGGTATTTATATCCGATGGAATATCCTTCAGCCATGAAATCAATGTCATAAGACCAGGAGCAGCAAAGTGAGTGGATTCTGGTACCATGATTCTAAGTGAAATAAGTCACACAGAAAAGAAACTTATCATAAGATATCACTTATGAAGGTCCTGTAAACATGGCTACACATGAACTGAGTTAGGAAAGAGAACAGAGTCTCACACTTAGAAAACAATCTTATGCCTGCTTAAGGGGAAAGGAGAGGTGGGGTGATGCATAAAACCAGAGTTTGATTTAAGCACAGGTACCATTTCCAAAACCAAATGTGGAATAGACAAGACCTACACCTTCCTCAGTGAAAGGGACTCAAAACCCCATATTTCCCGCAGAGGAATTGATCTGTCTAGTAAGAACCTTAAAACCTATGTATTGATATCTCTCTGTAAGGGAATCAAGTGTGTCTAGACTGGCATAAACATGGCAGCGAGAATCAGCTCAAACCCACTATAAAAAGGAATTTCAAAAACAAAACCAAAAAACAGGGAAATTCTTTACATTTCTTTCAGGGTCTCTGATGAAACCTGGAAAAACCCTGTCTACAATGACAGCTGGATGTGGCATAAGGCTGGACACTTGGGAATGAGAGGATTGGTGAGATTGGGTGAGCAAATGCAGACCCTTTAAAGCAAAAATGCATGGCCCCCATTCCATGGGTCCCAACTCTCCAGGTTGAAGGGAATATTACTACAGCTAAAACATGTACGGGAAACCTAGAGAATGGACACACTGTGAATACAAAAGATTTCTAAAACTCAACGAGTAGTCCCTCTCCTGGTGCTCCGGTTTGATTTTCCAACTGCTTTACTATCAATCTCCCAACTTGGAGAGACAGCCCCTTTAACCTCCTGGTTCGCAAAAGGTTGCCAATTTGGCAGAGGATGGAAGGGAACAGGGAGAACCAATGAGAGAGTTACTGTTAGGCATTTGGACGGGCACATGTCACTCTAATTTCCCGGCAGGAAGAAGAATTAACCAGAGTCTCAGCCACCCACCGGGAACCAGTATAGGTCCTGAACCCAAATTTTGAACTTGCGTACAGCTCACAAAAAACGAGTTGGAAAATGGAGCTCAGGGCCACAGAAATTCACAAACTGGCAGAGTAATAAAGGACAACTATCGTCCAAAATCTGTTGAGGGAAGGCAACGAGGCAGACTTGAAAGCCAGGCAGAATAGCAGGAAACAGATTTCAAGAGGTACGTTGGAATCGCCTTTAAAGCACAGGAAGAGGGGTACAACTTCGACAATGACGCAGTTGGCCAAAAAGGGCGTATGCGTTTTCTCCTGAATATATTCAAGAGAAAACGCATACGCCCCTTTTGGCCGAACAAGCAAGCGCGCAAAGCAAATCTGCACTACAAAGAAGTATCACTTCCCACCGGTCAAAAGGGACATCCACAAAATGTGTAAAAACCAGAAAGTCAAGACAGGCCCTGGAGAACAGGGAACCTTGTTATGCTGATGGGCGGGATGTAAATTGGCAACTGCCTTACTGGAGGAGTGCATTGCGTTCCCTAAAACAAGAAAACAACAGAGCTACAGAGCCAAGGGCACTTCCAGTCTAGGGAATATACATTGGGAAAACTGAAAATCAATAAGACAGAGCCACCCCCAAATTTAGGGCTGCACTGCTTACAAGAACCTCAACTTGGGTACACCTTAATTATCCCAGGAAATATAAAAGTGGTTCAAAAAACTGAGGTATTTATGTCCGATGGAATATCCTTCAGCCATGAAATCAATGTCATAAGACCAGGAGCAGCAAAGTGAGTGGATTCTTATACCATGATTCTAAGTGAAATAAGTCACACAGAAAAAGAAACTTATCATAAGATATGACTTATGAAGATCCTGTAAACATGGCTACACATGAACTGAGTTAGGAAAGAGAACAGAGTCTCACATTTAGAAAACACTCTTATGCCTGCTTAAGGGGAAAGGAGAGGTGGGGTGATGCATAAAACCAGAGTTTGATTTAAGCACAGGTACCATTTCCAAAACAAAATGGGGAATAGACAATACCTACACCTTCCTCAGTAAATGGGACTCAAAACCCCATATTTCCCGCAGAGGAATGAATCTGACCACTAAGAATGTTAAAACCTATGTATTGATATGTCTCTGTAAGGGAATCAAGTGTGTCTAGACTGGCATAAACATGGCCGCGAGAATCAGCTCAAAACCACTATAAAAAGGAATTTCAAAAACAAAACCAAAAAACAGGGAAATTCTTTACATTTCCTTCAGGGTCTCTGATGAAACCTGGAAAAACCCTGTCTACAATGACAGCTGGATGTGGCATAAGGCTGGCCACTTGGGACTGAGAGGATTGGTGAGATTGGGTGAGCAAATGCAGACCCTTTGAAGCAAAAATGCATGGCCCCCCTTCCATGGGTCCCAACTCTCCAGGTTGAAGGGAATATTACTACAGCTATAACATGTACGGGAAACCTAGAGAATGGACACACTGTGAATACAAAAGGTTTCTAAAACTCAACGAGTAGACCCTCTCCTGGTGCTCGTGTTTGACTTTCCAACTGCTTTACTATCAATCTCCCAACTTGGAGAGACAACCCATTTAACCTCCTGGTTCGCACAGGTTGCCAATTTGGCAGAGGATGGAAGGGAAGAGGGAGAACCAATGAGAGAGTTACTGTTAGGCATTTGGACGGGCACATGTCACTCTAATTTCCCGGCAGGAAGAAGAATTAACCAGAGTCTCAGCCACCCACCGGGAACCAGTATAGGTCCTGAACCAAAATTTTGGACTTGCGTACAGCTCACAAAAAACGAGTTGGAAAATGGAGCTCAGGGGCACAGCAATTCACAAACGGGCAGAGTAATAAAGGACAACTAACGTCCAAAAATCTGTTGAGGGAAGGCAACGAGGCAGACTTGAAAGCCAGGTAGAAGAGCAGGAAACAGATTTCAAGAGGTACGTTGGAATCGCCTTTAAAGCACAGGAAGAGGGGCACAACTTCAACAATGACGCAGTTGGCCAAAAAGGGCGTATGCGTTTTCTCCTGAATATATTCAGGAGAAAACGCATACTCCCTTTTTGGCCAAACAAGCAAGCGGGCAATGCAAATCTGCACTACAAAGAAGTATCACTTCCCACCGGTCAAAAGGGACATCCACAAAATGTGTAAAAACCAGAAAGGCAAGACAGGCCCTGGAGAACAGGGAGCCTTGTTATGCTGATGGGCGGGATGTAAATTGCCAACTGCCTCACTGGAGGAGTGCACTGCGTTCCCTAATACAAGTAAACAACAGAGCTACAGAGCCAAGGGCACTTCCAGTCTAGGGAATATACACTGGGAAAACTGAAAATCAATAAGACAGAGCCACCCCCAAACTTAGGGCTGCACTGCTTACAAGAACCTCAACTTGGGTACACCTTAAATATCCCAGAAAATATAAAAATGGTTCAAAAAACTGTGGTATTTATGTCCGATGGAATATCCCTCAGCCATGAAATCAATGTCATAAGACCAGGAGCAGCAAAGTGAGTGGATTCAGGTACGATGATTCTAAGTGAAATAAGACACACAGAAAAAGAAACTTATCATAAGATATGACTTATGAAGATCCTGTAAACACGGCTACCCATGAACTGAGTTAGGAAAGAGAACAGAGTCTCACATTTAGAAAACACTCTTATGCCTGCTTAAGGGGAAAGGAGAGGTGGGGTGATGCATAAAACCAGAGTTTGATATAAGCACAGGTACCATTTCCAAAACCAACTGTGGAATAGACAAGACCTACACCTTCCTCAGTGAATGGGACTCAAAACCCCATATTTCCCGCAGAGGAATAGATCTGACTAGTAAGAATCTTAAAACCTATGTATTGATATGTCTCGGTAAAGGGAATCAAGTGTGTCTAGACTGGCATAAACATGGCGGCGAGAATGACCTCAAACCCACTATAAAAAGGAATTTCAAAAACAAAACCAAAAAACAGGGAAATTCTTTACATTTCCTTCAGGGTCTCTGATGAAACCCGGAAAAACCCTGTCTACAATGACAGCTGGATGTGGCATAAGGCTGGACACTTGGGACTGAGAGGATTGGTGAGATTGGGTGAGCAAATGCAGACCCGTTAAAGCAAAAATGCATGGCCCCCATTCCATGGGTCCCAGCTCTCCAGGGTGAAGGGAATATTACTACAGCTATAACATGTACGGGAAACCTAGAGAATGGACACATTGTGAATACAAAAGGTTTCTAAAACTCAACGAGTAGTTCCTCTCCTGGTGCTCCTGTTTGACTTTCCAACTGCTTTACTATCAATCTCCCAACTTGGAGAGACAGCCCCTTTAACCTCCTGGTTGGAACAGGTTGCCAATTTGGCAGAGGATGGAAGGGAAGAGGGAGAGCCAATGAGAGAGTTACTGTTAGGCATTTGGACGGGCACATGTCACTCTAATTTTCCGGCAGGAAGAAGAATTAACCAGAGTCTCAGCCACCCACCGGGAACCAGTATAGGTCCTGAACCAAAATTTTGGACTTGCGTACAGCTCACAAAAAACGAGTTGGAAAATGGAGCTCAGGGCCACAGCAATTCACAAACTGGCAGAGTAATAAAGGACAACTATCGTCCAAAAATTTGTTGAGGGAAGGCAACGAGGCAGTCTTGAAAGCCAGGCAGAATAGCAGGAAACAGATTTCAAGAGGTACGTTGGAATCGCCTTTAAAGCACAGGAGGAGGGGCACAACTTCGACAATGACGCAGTTGGCCATAAAGGGCGTATGCGTTTTCTCCTGAATATATTCAGGAGAAAACGCATACGCCCTTTTTGGCCAAACAAGCAAGCGGGCAATGCAAATCTGCACTACACAGAAGTATCACTTCCCACCGGTCAAAAGGGACATCCACAAAATGTGTAAAAACCAGAAGGGCAAGACAGGCACTGGAGAACAGGGAGCCTTCTTATGCTGATGGGCGGGATGTAAATTGCCAACTGCCTCACTGGAGGACTGAATTGCGTTCTCTAAAACAAGTAAACAACAGAGCTACAGAGCCAACGGCACATCCAGTCTAGGGAATATACCTTGGGAAAACTGAAAATCAAGAAGACAGAGCCACCCCCAAATTTAGGGCTGCACTGCTTACAAGAACCTCAACTTGGGTACACCATAAATATCCCAGGAAATATAAAAATGGTTCAAAAAACTGCGGTATTTATGTCCGATGGAATATCCCTCAGCCATGAAATCCATGTCATAAGACCAAGAGCAGCAAAGTGAGTGGATTCAGGTACGATATTCTAAGTAAAATAAGTCACACAGAAAAAGAAAATTATCATAAGATATGACTTATGAAGATCCTGTAAACATGGCTACACATGAACTGAGTTAGGAAAGAGAACAGAGTCTCACATTTAGAAAACACTCTTATGCCTGCTTAAGGGGAAAGGAGAGGTGGGGTGATGCATAAAACCAGAGTTTGATATAAGCACAGGTACCATTTCCAAAACAAACTGTGGAATAGACAAGACCTACACCTTCCTCAGTGAAAGGGACTCAAAACCCCATATTTCCCGCAGAGGAATAGATCTGACTAGTAAGAATCTTAAAACCTATGTATTGATATGTCTCTGTAAGGGAATCAAGTGTGTCTAGACTGGCATAAACATGGCAGAGAGAATCAGCTCAAACCCACTATAAATAGGAATTTCAAAAACAAAACCAAAAAACAGGGAAATTCTTTACATTTCCTTCAGGGTCTCTGATGAAACCTGGAAAAACCCTGTCTACAATGACAGCTGGATGTGGCATAAGGCTGGACACTTGGGACGGAGAGGATTGGTGAGATTGGATAAGCAAACGCAGACCCTTTAAAACAAAAATGCATGGCCCCCATTCCATGGGTCCCAACTCTCCAGGTTGAAGGAAATATTACTACAGCTATAACATGTACGGGAAACCTAGAGAATGGACACACTGTGAATACAAAATGTTTCTAAAACTCAACGAGTAGTCCCTCTCCTGGTGCTCCGGTTTGACTTTCCAACTGCTTTACTATCAATCTCCCAACTTAGAGAGACAACCCCTTTAACCTCCTGGTTAGCACAGGTTGCCAATTTGGCAGAGGATGGAAGGGAAGAGGGAGAACCAATGAGAGAGTTACTGTTAGGCATTTGGACGGGCACAGGTCACTCTAATTTCCCGGCAGGAAGAAGAATTAACCAGAGTCTCAGCCACCCACCGGGAACCAGTATAGGTCCTGAACCAAAATTTTGGACTTGCGTACAGCTCACAAAAAACGAGTTGGAAAATGGAGCTCAGGGCCACAGCAATTCACAAACTGGCAGAGTAATAAAGGACAACTATCGTCCAAAAATCTGTTGAGGGGAGGCAACGAGGCAGACTTGAAAGCCAGGCAGAATAGCAGGAAACAGATTTCAAGAGGTACGTTGGAATCGCCTTTAAAGCACAGGAAGAGGGGCACAACTTAGACAATGACGCAGTTGGCCAAAAAGGGCGTATGTATTTTCTCCTGAATATATTCAGGAGAAAACGCATACGCCCTTTTTGGCCAAACAAGCAAGCGGGCAATGCAAATCTGCACTACAAAGAAGTATCACTTCCCACCGGTCAAAAGGGACATCCACAAAATGTGTAAAAACCAGAAAGGCAAGACAGGCCCTGGAGAACAGGGAGCCTTGTTATGCTGATGGGCGGGATGTAAATTGCCAACTGCATCACTGGAGGAGTGCATTGCGTTCCCTAAAACAAGTAAACAACAGAGCTACAGAGCCAAGGGCACATCCTGTCTAGGGAATATACCTTGGGAAAACTGAAAATCAATAAGACAGAGCCACCCCCAAATTTAGGGCTGCACTGCTTACAAGAACCTCAACTTGGGTACACCTTAAATATCCCAGGAAATATAAAAATGGTTCAAAAAACTGTGGTATTTATGTCCGATGGAATATCCCTCAGCCATGAAATCAATGTCATAAGACCAGGAGCAGCAAAGTGAGTGGATTCAGGTACGATGATTCTAAGTGAAATAAGTCACACAGAAAAAGAAACTTATCATAAGATATGACTTATGAAGATCCTGTAAACATGGCTACACATGAACTGAGTTAGGAAAGAGAATAGAGTCTCACATTTAGAAAACACTCTTATGCCTGCTTAAGGGGAAAGGAGAGGTGGGGTGATGCATAAATCCAGAGTTTGATATAAGCACAGGTACCATTTCCAAAACCAGCAGTGGCATAGACAAGACCTACACCTTCCTCAGTGAAAGGGACTCAAAACCACATATTTCCCGCAGAGGAATAGATCTGACTAGTAAGAAACTTAAAACCTATGTATTAATATGTCTCTGTAAGGGAATCAAGTGTGTCTAGACTGGCATAAACATGGCAGAGAGAATCAGCTCAAACCAATATAAAAAGGAATTTCAAAAACGAAACCAAAAAACAGGGAAATTCTTTACATTTCCTTCAGGGTCTCTGATGAAACCAGGAAAAACCCTGTCTACAATGACAGCTGGATGTGGCATAAGGCTGGACACTTGGGACTGAGAGGATTGTTGAGATTGGGTGAGCAAATGCAGACCCTTTAAAGCAAAAATGCATGGCCCCCATTCCATGGGTCCCAGCTCTCCAGGTTGAAGGGAATATTACTACAGCTATAACAAGTACGGGAAACCTAGAGAATGGACACATTGTGAATACAAAAGGTTTCTAAAACTCAACGAGTAGTCCCTCTCCTGGTGCTCTGGTTTGACTTTCCAACTGCTTTACTATCAATCTCCCAACTTGGAGAGACAGCCCCTTTAACCTCCTGGTTCGCACAGGTTGCCAATTTGGCAGAGGATGGAAGGGAAGAGGGAGAACCAATGAGAGAGTTACTGTTAGGCATTTGGACGGGCACATGTCACTCTAATTTCCCGGCAGGAAGAAGAATTAACCAGAGTCTCAGCCACCCACCGGGAACCAGTATAGGTCCTGAACCAAAATTTTGGACTTGCGTACAGCTCACAAAAAACGAGTTGGAAAATGGAGCTCAGGGCCACAGCAATTCACAAACTGGCAGAGTAATAAAGGACAACTATCGTCCAAAAATCTGTTGAGGGAAGGCAACGAGGCAGACTTGAAAGGCAGGCAGAATAGCAGGAAACAGATTTCAAGAGGTACGTTGGAATCGCCTTTAAAGCACAGGAAGAGGGGCACAACTTAGACAATGACGCAGTTGGCCAAAAAGGGCGTATGTATTTTCTCCTGAATATATTCAGGAGAAAACGCATACGCCCTTTTTGGCCAAACAAGCAAGCGGGCAATGCAAATCTGCACTACAAAGAAGTATCACTTCCCACCGGTCAAAAGGGACATCCACAAAATGTGTAAAAACCAGAAAGGCAAGACAGGCCCTGGAGAACAGGGAGCCTTGTTATGCTGATGGGCGGGATGTAAATTGCCAACTGCATCACTGGAGGAGTGCATTGCGTTCCCTAAAACAAGTAAACAACAGAGCTACAGAGCCAAGGGCACATCCTGTCTAGGGAATATACCTTGGGAAAACTGAAAATCAATAAGACAGAGCCACCCCCAAATTTAGGGCTGCACTGCTTACAAGAACCTCCACTTGGGTACACCTTAAATATCCCAGGAAATATAAAAAAGGTTCAAAAAACTGTGGTATTTATGTCCGATGGAATATCCCTCAGCCATGAAATCAATGTCATAACCAGGAGCAGCAAAGTGAGTGGATTCAGGTACGATGATTCTAAGTGAAATAAGTCACACAGAAAAAGAAACTTATCATAAGATATGACTTATGAAGATCCTGTAAACATGGCTACACATGAACTGAGTTAGGAAAGAGAACAGAGTCTCACATTTAGAAAACACTCTTATGCCTGCTTAAGGGGAAAGGAGAGGTGGGGTGATGCATAAAACCAGAGTTTGATATAAGCACAGGTACCATTTCCAAAACCAACAGTGGCATAGACAAGACCTACACCTTCCTCAGTGAAAGGGACTCAAAACCACATATTTCCCGCAGAGGAATAGATCTGACTAGTAAGAATCTTAAAACCTATGTATTAATATGTCTCTGTAAGGGAATCAAGTGTGTCTAGACTGGCATAAACATGGCAGAGAGAATCAGCTCAAACCAATATAAAAAGGAATTTCAAAAACGAAACCAAAAAACAGGGAAATTCTTTACATTTCCTTCAGGGTCTCTGATGAAACCAGGAAAAACCCTGTCTACAATGACAGCTGGATGTGGCATAAGGCTGGACACTTGGGACTGAGAGGATTGTTGAGATTGGGTGAGCAAATGCAGACCCTTTAAAGCAAAAATGCATGGCCCCCATTCCATGGGTCCCAGCTCTCCAGGTTGAAGGGAATATTACTACAGGTATAACAAGTACGGGAAACCTAGAGAATGGACACATTGTGAATACAAAAGGTTTCTAAAACTCAACGAGTAGTCCCTCTCCTGGTGCTCTGGTTTGACTTTCCAACTGCTTTACTATCAATCTCCCAACTTGGAGAGACAGCCCCTTTAACCTCCTGGTTCGCACAGGTTGCCAATTTGGCAGAGGATGGAAGGGAAGAGGGAGAACCAATGAGAGAGTTACTGTTAGGCATTTGGACGGGCACATGTCACTCTAATTTCCCGGCAGGAAGAATAATTAACCAGAGTCTCAGCCACCCACCGGGAACCAGTATAGGTCCTGAACCAAAATTTTGGACTTGCGTACAGCTCACAAAAAACGAGTTGGAAAATGGAGCTCAGGGCCACAGCAATTCACAAACTGGCAGAGTAATAAAGGACAACTATCGTCCAAAAATCTGTTGAGGGAAGGCAACGAGGCAGACTTGAAAGCCAGGCAGAAGAGCAGGAAACAGATTTCAAGAGGTACGTTGGAATCGCCTTTAAAGCACAGGAAGAGGGGCACAACTTAGACAATGACGCAGTTGGCCAAAAAGGGCGTATGTGTTTTCTCCTGAATATATTCAGGAGAAAACGCATACGCCCTTTTTGGCCAAACAAGCAAGCGGGCAATGCAAATCTGCACTACAAAGAAGTATCACTTCCCACCGGTCAAAAGGGACATCCACAAAATGTGTAAAAACCAGAAAGGCAAGACAGGCCCTGGAGAACAGGGAGCCTTGTTATGCTGATGGGCGGGATGTAAATTGCCAACTGCATCACTGGAGGAGTGCATTGCGTTCCCTAAAACAAGTAAACAACAGAGCTACAGAGCCAAGGGCACATCCTGTCTAGGGAATATACCTTGGGAAAACTGAAAATCAATAAGACAGAGCCACCCCCAAATTTAGGGCTGCACTGCTTACAAGAACCTCAACTTGGGTACACCTTAAATATCCCAGGAAATATAAAAATGGTTCAAAAAACTGTGGTATTTATGTCCGATGGAATATCCCTCAGCCATGAAATCAATGTCATAAGACCAGGAGCAGCAAAGTGAGTGGATTCAGGTACGATGATTCTAAGTGAAATAAGTCACACAGAAAAAGAAACTTATCATAAGATATGACTTATGAAGATCCTGTAAACATGGCTACACATGAACTGAGTTAGGAAAGAGAACAGAGTCTCACATTTAGAAAACACTCTTATGCCTGCTTAAGGGGAAAGGAGAGGTGGGGTGATGCATAAAACCAGAGTTTGATATAAGCACATGTACCATTTCTAAAACCAACTGTGGAATAGACAAGACCTACACCTTCCTCAGTGAAAGGGACTCAAAACCCCATATTTCCCGCAGAGGAAAAGATCTGACTAGTAAGAATCTTAAAACCTATGTATTGATATGTTTCTGTAAGGGAATCAAGTGTGTCTAGACTGGCATAAACATGGCAGCGAGAATCAGCTCAAAACCAGTAAAAAAATGAATTTCAAAAACAAAACCAAAAAACAGGGAAATTCTTTACATTTCCTTCAGGGTCTCTGATGAAACCTGGAATGACCCTATCTACAATGACAGCTGGATATGGCATAAGGCTGGACACTTGTGACTGATAGTATTGGTGAGATTGGGTGAGCAAATGCAAACCCTTTAAACAAAAATGCATGGCCCCCATTCCATGGGTCCCAACTCTCCATGTTGAAGGGAATATTACTACGGCTATAACATGTACGGGAAACCTAGAGAATGGACACACTGTGAATACAAAAGGTTTCTAAAACTCAACGCGTAGTCCCTCTCCTGGTGCTCTGGTTTGACTTTCCAACTGCTTTACTATCAATCTCCCAACTTGGAGAGACAGCCCCTTTAACCTCCTTGTTCGCACAGGTTGCCAATTTGGCAGAGGATGGAAGGGAAGAGGGAGAAGCAATGAGAGAGTAGCTGTTAGGCATTTGGACAGGCACATGTCACTCTAATTTCCCGGCAGGAAGAAGAATTAACCAGAGTCTCAGCCACCAACCGGGAACCAGTATAGGTCCTGAACCAAAATTTTGGACTTGCGTACAGCTCACAAAAAACGAGTTGAAAAATGGAGCTCAGGGGCACAGCAATTCACAAACGGGCAGAGTAATAAAGGACAACTAACGTCCAAAAATCTGTTGAGGGAAGGGAACGAGGCAGACTTGAAAGCCAGGTAGAAGAGCAGGAAACAGATTTCAAGAGGTACGTTGGAATCGCCTTTAAAGCACAGGAAGAGGGGCACAACTTCGACAATGACGCAGTTTGCCAAAAAGGGCGTATGCGTTTTCTCCTGAATATATTCAGGAGAAAACGCATACGCCCTTTTTGGCCAAACAAGCAAGCGGGCAATGCAAATCTGCACTACAAAGAAGTATCACTTCCCACCGGTCAAAAGGGACATCCACAAAATGTGTAAAAACCAGAAAGGCAAGACAGGCCCTGGAGAACAGGGAGCCTTGTTATGCTGATGGGCAGGATGTAAATTGCCAACTGCCTCACTGGAGGAGTGCACTGCGTTCCCTAATACAAGTAAACAACAGAGCTACAGAGCCAAGGGCACTTCCAGTTTAGGGAATATACACTGGGAAAACTGAAAATCAATAAGACAGAGCCACCCCCAAATTTAGGGCTGCACTGCTTACAAGAACCTCAACTTGGGTACACCTTAAATATCCCAGAAAATATAAAAATGGTTCAAGAAACTGTGGTATTTATGTCCGATGGAATATCCCTCAGCCATGAAATCAATGTCATAAGACCAGGAGCAGCAAAGTGAGTGGATTCAGGTACGATGATTCTAAGTGAAATAAGACACACAGAAAAAGAAACTTATCATAAGATATGACTTATGAAGATCCTGTAAACACGGCTACACATGAACTGAGTTAGGAAAGAGAACAGAGTCTCACATTTAGAAAACACTCTTATGCCTGCTTAAGGGGAAAGGAGAGGTGGGGTGATGCATAAAACCAGAGTTTGATATAAGCACAGGTACCATTTCCAAAACCAACTGTGGAATAGACAAGACCTACACCTTCCTCAGTGAAAGGGACTCAAAACCCCATATTTCCCGCAGAGGAATAGATCTGACTAGTAAGAATCTTAAAACCTATGTATTGATATGTCTCGGTAAAGGGAATCAAGTGTGTCTAGACTGGCATAAACATGGCGGCGAGAATGACCTCAAACCCACTATAAAAAGGAATTTCAAAAACAAAACCAAAAAACAGGGAAATTCTTTACATTTCCTTCAGGGTCTCTGATGAAACCCGGAAAAACCCTGTCTACAATGACAGCTGGATGTGGCATAAGGCTGGACACTTGGGACTGAGAGGATTGGTGAGATTGGGTGAGCAAATGCAGACCCGTTAAAGCAAAAATGCATGGCCCCCATTCCATGGGTCCCAGCTCTCCAGGTTGAAGGGAATATTACTACAGCTATAACATGTACGGGAAACCTAGAGAATGGACACATTGTGTAAGAAAAAGTTTCTAAAACTCAACGAGTAGTCCCTCTCCTGGTGCTCCGCTTTGACTTTCCAACTGCTTTACTATCAATCTCCCAACTTGGAGAGACAGCCCCTTTAACCTCCTGGTTCGCACAGGTTGCCAATTTGGCAGAGGATGGAAGGGAAGAGGGAGAACCAATGAGAGAGTTACTGTTAGGCATTTGGACGGGCACATGTCACTCTAATTTCCCGGCAGGAAGAAGAATTAACCAGAGTCTCAGCCACCCACCAGGAACCAGTATAGGTCCTGAACCAAAATTTTGGACTTGCGTACAGCTAACAAAAAACGAGTTGGAAAATGGAGCTCAGGGCCACAGCAATTCACAAACTGGCAGAGTAATAAAGGACAACTATCGTCCAAAAATCTGTTGAGGGAAGGCAACGAGGCAGACTTGAAAGCCAGGCAGAATAGCAGGAAACAGATTTCAAGAGGTACGTTGGAATCGCCTTTAAAGCACAGGAAGAGGGGCACAACTTCGACCATGACGCAGTTGGCCAAAAAGGGCGTATGCGTTTTCTCCTGAATATATTCAGGAGAAAACGCATACGCCCTTTTTGGCCAAAAAAGCAAGCGGGCAATGCAAATCTGCACTACAAAGAAGTATCACTTCCCACCGGTCAAAAGGGACATCCACAAAATGTGTAAAAAACAGAAAGGCAAGACAGGCCCTGGAGAACAGGGAGCCTTGTTATGCTGATGGGCGGGATGTAAATTGCCAAGTGCCTCACTGGAGGAGTGCATTGCGTTCCATAAAACAAGTAAACAACAGAGCTACAGAGCCAAGGGCACTTCCAGTCTAGGGAATATACATTGGGAAAACTGAAAATCAATCAGACAGAGCCACCCCCAAACTTAGGGCTGCACTGCTTACAAGAACCTCAACTTGGGTACACCTTAAATATCCCAGGAAATATAAAAATGTTTCAAAAAACTTTGGTATTTATGTTGGATGGAATATCCCTCAGCCATGAAATCAATGTCATAAGACCAGGAGCATCAAAGTGAGTGGATTCAGGTACGATGATTCTAAGTGAAATAAGTCACACAGAAAAAGAAACTTATCATAAGATATGACTTATGAAGATCCTGTAAACATGGCTACACATGAACTGAGTTAGGAAAGAGAACAGAGTCTCACATTTAGAAAACACTCTTATGCCTGCTTAAGGGGAAAGGAGAGGTGGGGTGATGCATCAAACCAGAGTTTAATATAAGCACAGGTACCATTTCTAAAACCAACTGTGGAATAGGCAAGACCTACACCTTCCTCAGTGAAAGGGACTCAAAACCCCATATTTCCCGCAGAGGAATAGATCTGACTAGTAAGAAACTTAAAACCTATGTATTGATATGTCTCTGTAAGGGAATCAAGTGTTTCTAGACTGGCATAAACATGGCAGAGAGAAACAGCTCAAACCCACTATAAAAAGGAATTTCAAAAACAAAACCAAAAAACAGGGAAATTCTTTCCATTTCCTTCAGAGTCTCTGATGAAACCCGGAAAAACCCTGTCTACAATAACAGCTGGAAGTGGCATAAGGCTGGACACTTGGGACTGAGGGGATTGGTGAGATTGGGTGAGCAAATGCAGACCCTTTAAAGCAAAAATGCATGGCCCCCATTCCAAGGGTCCCAGCTCTCCAGGTTGAAGGGAATATTACTACAGCTATAACATGTACGGGAAACCTAGAGAATGGACACATAGTGAATACAAAAGGTTTCTAAAACTCAATGAGTAGTCCCTCTCCTGGTGCTCCTGTTTGACTTTCCAACTGCTTTACTATCAATCTCCCAACTTGGAGAGACAGCCCCTTTAACCTGATGGTTGGAACAGGTTGCCAATTTGGCAGAGGATGGAAGGGAAGAGGGAGAACCAATGAGAGAGTTACTGTTAGGCATTTGGACGGGCACATGTCACTCTAATTTCCCGGCAGGAAGAAGAAATAACCAGAGTCTCAGCCACCCACCGGGAACCAGTATAGGTCCTGAACCAAAATTTTGGACTTGCGTACAGCTCACAAAAAACGAGTTGGAAAATGGAGCTCAGGGCCACAGCAATTCACAAACTGGCAGAGTAATAAAGGACAACTATCGTCCAAAAATCTGTTGAGGGAAGGCAACGAGGCAGACTTGAAAGCGAGGCAGAATAGCAGGAAACAGATTTCAAGAGGTACGTTGGAATCGCCTTTAGAGCACAGGAAGAGGGGCACAACTTCGACAATGAGGAGCTTGGCCAAAAAGGGCGTATGCGTTTTCTCCTGAATATATTCAGGAGAAAACGCATACGCCCTTTTTGGCCTAGCAAGCAAGCGGGCAATGCAAATCTGCACTACAAAGAAGTATCACATCCCACCGGTCAAAAGGGACATCCACAAAATGTGTAAAAATCAGAAACGCAAGACACGCCCTGGAGAACAGGGAGCCTTGTTATGCTGATGGGCGGGATGTAAATTGCCAACTGCCTAACTGGAGGAGTGCATTGCATTCCCTAAATCAAGTAAACAACAGAGCTACAGAGCCAAGGGCACTCCCAGTCTAGAGAATATACCTTGGGAAAACTGAAAATTAATAAGACAGAGGCACCCCAAAGTTTAGGGCTGCACTGCTTACAAGAAACTCAACTTGGGTACACCTTAAATATCCCAGGAAATATAAAAATGCTTCAAAAAACTGTGGTACTTATGTACGATGGAATATCCTTCAGCCATGAAATCAATGTCATAAGACCAGGAGCAGCAAAGTGAGTGGACTCAGGTACGATGATTCTAAGTGAAATAAGTCACACAGAAAAAGAAACTTATCATAAGATATCACTTATGAAGATCCTGTAAACATGGCTACACATGAACTGAGTTAGGAAAGAGAACAGAGACTCACATTTAGAAAACACTCTTATGCCTGCTTAAGGGGAAAGGAGAGGTGGGGTGATGCATAAAACCAGAGTTTGATATAAGCACAGGTACCATTTCTAAAACCAACTGTGGAATAGACAAGACCTACACCTTCCTCAGTGAAAGGGACTCAAAACCCCATATTTCCCGCAGAGGAATAGATCTGACTAGTAAGAAACTTAAAACCTATGTATTGATATGTCTCTGTAAGGGAATCAAGTGTGTCTAGACTGGCATAAACATGGCAGCGAGAATCAGCTCAAAACCACTATAAAAATGAATTTCAAAAACAAAACCAAAAAAACAGTGAAATTCTTTACATTTCCTTCAGGGTCTCTGATGAAACCTGGAAAAACCCTGTCTACAATGACAGCTGGATGTGGCATAAGGCTGGACACTTGGGACTGAGAGGATTGGTGAGATTGGGTGAGCAAATGCAGACCGTTTAAAGGAAAAATGCATGGCCCCCATTCCAAGGGTCCCAACTCTCCAGATTGAAGGGTATATTACTACAGCTATAACATGTACGGGAAACCTAGAGAATGGACACACTGTGAATACAAAAGGTTTCTATAACTCAACGAGTAGTCCCTCTCCTGGTGCTCCGGTTTGACTTTCCAACTTCTTTACTATCAATCTCCCAACTTGGAGAGACAGACCCTTTAACCTCCTGGTTCGCACAGGTTGCCAATTCGGCAGAGGATGGATCAGAAGAGGGAGAACCAATTAGAGAGTTACTGTTAGGCATTTGGACGGGCACATGTCACTCTAATTTCCCGGCATAAGAAGAATTAACCAGAGTCTCAGCCACACACCGGGAACCATTATAGGTCCTGAACCAAAATTTTGGACTTGCGTACAGCTCACAAAAAACGAGTTGGAAAATGGAGCTCAGGGCCACAGCAATTCACAAACTGGCAGAGTAATAAAGGACAACTATCGTCCAAAAATCTGTTGAGGTAAGGCAACGAGGCAGACTTGAAAGCCAGGCAGAATAGCAGGAAACATATCTCAAGAGGTACGTTGGAATCGCCTTTAAAGCACAGGAAGAGCGGCACAACTTCGACAATGACGCAGTTGGACAAAAAGGGCGTATGCGTTTTCTCCTGAATATATTCAGGAGAAAACGCATACGCCCTTTTTGGCCTAGCAAGCAAGCGGGCAATGCAAATCTGCACTACAAAGAAGTATCACATACCACCGGTCAAAAGGGACATCCACAAAATGTGGAAAAATCAGAAAGGCAAGACACGCCCTGGAGAACAGGGAGCCTTGTTATGCTGATGGGCGGGATGTAAATTGGCAACTGCCTCACTGGAGGAGTGCATTGCGTTCCCTAAATCAAGTAAACAACAGAGCTACAGAGCCAAGGGCACTCCCAGTCTAGAGAATATACCTTGAGAAAACTGAAAATCAATAAGACAGAGCCACCCCAAAGTTTAGGGCTGCACTGCTTACAAGAACCTCAACTTGGGTACACCTTAAATATCCCAGGAAATATAAAAATGGTTCAAAAAACTGTGGTATTTATGTACGATGGAATATCCCTCAGCCATGAAATCAATGTCATAAGACCAGGAGCAGCAAAGTGAGTGGATTCAGGTACGATGATTCTAAGTGAAATAAGTCACACAGAAAAAGAAACTTATCATAAGATATGACTTATGAAGATCCTGTAAACATGGCTACACATGAACTGAGTTAGGAAAGAGAACAGAGTCTCACATTTAGAAAACACTCTTATGCCTGCTTAAGGGGAAAGGAGAGGTGGGGTGATGCATAAAACCAGAGTTTGATATAAGCACAGGTACCATTTCCAAAACCAACAGTGGCATAGACAAGACCTACACCTTCCTCAGTGACAGGGACTCAAAACCACATATTTCCCGCAGAGGAATAGATCTGACTAGTAAGAATCTTAAAACCTATGTATTAATATGTCTCTGTAAGGGAATCAAGTGTGTCTAGACTGGCATAAACATGGCAGAGAGAATCAGCTCAAACCAATATAAAAAGGAATTTCAAAAACGAAACCAAAAAACAGGGAAATTCTTTACATTTCCTTCAGGGTCTCTGATGAAACCAGGAAAAACCCTGTCTACAATGACAGCTGGATGTGGCATAAGGCTGGACACTTGGGACTGAGAGGATTGTTGAGATTGGGTGAGCAAATGCAGACCCTTTAAAGCAAAAATGCATGGCCCCCATTCCATGGGTCCCAGCTCTCCAGGTTGAAGGGAATATTACTACAGCTATAACAAGTACGGGAAACCTAGAGAATGGACACATTGTGAATACAAAAGGTTTCTAAAACTCAACGAGTAGTCCCTCTCCTGGTGCTCTGGTTTGACTTTCCAACTGCTTTACTATCAATCTCCCAACTTGGAGAGACAGCCCCTTTAACCTCCTGGTTCGCACAGGTTGCCAATTTGGCAGAAGATGGAAGGGAAGAGGGAGAACCAATGAGAGAGTTACTGTTAGGCATTTGGACGGGCACATGTCACTCTAATTTCCCGGCAGGAAGAATAATTAACCAGAGTCTCAGCCACCCACCGGGAACCATTATAGGTCCTGAAACAAAATTTTGGACTTGCGTACAGCTCACAAAAAACGAGTTGGAAAATGGAGCTCAGGGCCACAGCCATTCACAAACTGGCAGAGTAATAAAGGACAACTATCGTCCAAAAATCTGTTGAGGGAAGGCAACGAGGCAGACTTGAAAGCAAGGCAGAGGAGCAGGAAACAGATTTCAAGAGGTACGTTGGAATAGCCTTTAAAGCACAGGAAGAGGGGCACAACTTCGACAATGACGCAGTTGGCCAAAAAGGGCGTATGCGTTTTCTCCTGAATATATTCAGGAGAAAACGCATACGCCCTTTTTGGCCAAGCAAGCAAGCGGGCAATGCAAATCTGCACTACAAAGAAGTATCACATCCCACCGGTCAAAAGGGACATCCACAAAATGTGTAAAAATCAGAAAGGCAAGACACGCCCTGGAGAACAGGGAGCCTTGTTATGCTGATGGGCGGGATGTAAATTGCCAACTGCCTCACTGGAGGAGTGCATTGCGTTCCCTAAAACAAGTAAACAACAGAGCTACAGAGCCAAGGGCACTCCCAGTCTAGAGAATATACCTGGGGAAAACTGAAAATCAATAAGACAGAGCCACCCCCAAATTTAGGGCTGCACTGCTTACAAGAACCTCAACTTGGGTACACCTTAAATATCCCAGGAAATATAAAAATGGTTCAAAAAACTGTGGTACTTATGTTCGATGGAATATCCCTCAGCCATGAAATCAATGTCATAAGACCAGGAGCAGCAAAGTGAGTGGATTCAGGTACGATGATTCTAAGGGAAATAAGTCACACAGAAAAAGAAACTTATCATAAGATATGACTTATGAAGATCCTGTAAACATGGCTACACATGAACTGAGTTAGGAAAGAGAACAGAGTCTCACATTTAGAAAACACTCTTATGCCTGCTTAAGAAAAAAGGAGAGGTGGGGTGATGCATAAAACCAGAGTTTGATATAAGCACATGTACCATTTCTAAAACCAACTGTGGAATAGACAAGACCTACACCTTCCTCAGTGAAAGGGACTCAAAACCCCATATTTCCCGCAGAGGAAAAGATCTGACTAGTAAGAATCTTAAAACCTATGTATTGATATGTTTCTGTAAGGGAATCAAGTGTGTCTAGACTGGCATAAACATGGCAGCGAGAATCAGCTCAAAACCAGTAAAAAAATGAATTTCAAAAACAAAACCAAAAAACAGGGAAATTCTTTACATTTCCTTCAGGGTCTCTGATGAAACCTGGAATGACCCTATCTACAATGACAGCTGGATATGGCATAAGGCTGGACACTTGTGACTGATAGTATTGGTGAGATTGGGTGAGCAAATGCAAACCCTTTAAACAAAAATGCATGGCCCCCATTCCATGGGTCCCAACTCTCCATGTTGAAGGGAATATTACTACGGCTATAACATGTACGGGAAACCTAGAGAATGGACACACTGTGAATACAAAAGGTTTCTAAAACTCAACGCGTAGTCCCTCTCCTGGTGCTCTGGTTTGACTTTCCAACTGCTTTACTATCAATCTCCCAACTTGGAGAGACAGCCCCTTTAACCTCCTTGTTCGCACAGGTTGCCAATTTGGCAGAGGATGGAAGGGAAGAGGGAGAAGCAATGAGAGAGTAGCTGTTAGGCATTTGGACAGGCACATGTCACTCTAATTTCCCGGCAGGAAGAAGAATTAACCAGAGTCTCAGCCACCAACCGGGAACCAGTATAGGTCCTGAACCAAAATTTTGGACTTGCGTACAGCTCACAAAAAACGAGTTGAAAAATGGAGCTCAGGGGCACAGCAATTCACAAACGGGCAGAGTAATAAAGGACAACTAACGTCCAAAAATCTGTTGAGGGAAGGGAACGAGGCAGACTTGAAAGCCAGGTAGAAGAGCAGGAAACAGATTTCAAGAGGTACGTTGGAATCGCCTTTAAAGCACAGGAAGAGGGGCACAACTTCGACAATGACGCAGTTTGCCAAAAAGGGCGTATGCGTTTTCTCCTGAATATATTCAGGAGAAAACGCATACGCCCTTTTTGGCCAAACAAGCAAGCGGGCAATGCAAATCTGCACTACAAAGATGTATCACTTCCCACCGGTCAAAAGGGACATCCACAAAATGTGTAAAAACCAGAAAGGCAAGACAGGCCCTGGAGAACAGGGAGCCTTGTTATGCTGATGGGCAGGATGTAAATTGCCAACTGCCTCACTGGAGGAGTGCACTGCGTTCCCTAATACAAGTAAACAACAGAGCTACAGAGCCAAGGGCACTTCCAGTCTAGGGAATATACACTGGGAAAACTGAAAATCAATAAGACAGAGCCACCCCCAAATTTAGGGCTGCACTGCTTACAAGAACCTCAACTTGGGTACACCTTAAATATCCCAGAAAATATAAAAATGGTTCAAGAAACTGTGGTATTTATGTCCGATGGAATATCCCTCAGCCATGAAATCAATGTCATAAGACCAGGAGCAGCAAAGTGAGTGGATTCAGGTACGATGATTCTAAGTGAAATAAGACACACAGAAAAAGAAACTTATCATAAGATATGACTTATGAAGATCCTGTAAACACGGCTACACATGAACTGAGTTAGGAAAGAGAACAGAGTCTCACATTTAGAAAACACTCTTATGCCTGCTTAAGGGGAAAGGAGAGGTGGGGTGATGCATAAAACCAGAGTTTGATATAAGCACAGGTACCATTTCCAAAACCAACTGTGGAATAGACAAGACCTACACCTTCCTCAGTGAAAGGGACTCAAAACCCCATATTTCCCGCAGAGGAATAGATCTGACTAGTAAGAATCTTAAAACCTATGTATTGATATGTCTCGGTAAAGGGAATCAAGTGTGTCTAGACTGGCATAAACATGGCGGCGAGAATGACCTCAAACCCACTATAAAAAGGAATTTCAAAAACAAAACCAAAAAACAGGGAAATTCTTTACATTTCCTTCAGGGTCTCTGATGAAACCCGGAAAAACCCTGTCTACAATGACAGCTGGATGTGGCATAAGGCTGGACACTTGGGACTGAGAGGATTGGTGAGATTGGGTGAGCAAATGCAGACCCGTTAAAGCAAAAATGCATGGCCCCCATTCCATGGGTCCCAGCTCTCCAGGTTGAAGGGAATATTACTACAGCTATAACATGTACGGGAAACCTAGAGAATGGACACATTGTGTAAGAAAAAGTTTCTAAAACTCAACGAGTAGTCCCTCTCCTGGTGCTCCGCTTTGACTTTCCAACTGCTTTACTATCAATCTCCCAACTTGGAGAGACAGCCCCTTTAACCTCCTGGTTCGCACAGGTTGCCAATTTGGCAGAGGATGGAAGGGAAGAGGGAGAACCAATGAGAGAGTTACTGTTAGGCATTTGGACGGGCACATGTCACTCTAATTTCCCGGCAGGAAGAAGAATTAACCAGAGTCTCAGCCACCCACCAGGAACCAGTATAGGTCCTGAACCAAAATTTTGGACTTGCGTACAGCTAACAAAAAACGAGTTGGAAAATGGAGCTCAGGGCCACAGCAATTCACAAACTGGCAGAGTAATAAAGGACAACTATCGTCCAAAAATCTGTTGAGGGAAGGCAACGAGGCAGACTTGAAAGCCAGGCAGAATAGCAGGAAACAGATTTCAAGAGGTACGTTGGAATCGCCTTTAAAGCACAGGAAGAGGGGCACAACTTCGACCATGACGCAGTTGGCCAAAAAGGGCGTATGCGTTTTCTCCTGAATATATTCAGGAGAAAACGCATACGCCCTTTTTGGCCAAAAAAGCAAGCGGGCAATGCAAATCTGCACTACAAAGAAGTATCACTTCCCACCGGTCAAAAGGGACATCCACAAAATGTGTAAAAAACAGAAAGGCAAGACAGGCCCTGGAGAACAGGGAGCCTTGTTATGCTGATGGGCGGGATGTAAATTGCCAAGTGCCTCACTGGAGGAGTGCATTGCGTTCCATAAAACAAGTAAACAACAGAGCTACAGAGCCAAGGGCACTTCCAGTCTAGGGAATATACATTGGGAAAACTGAAAATCAATCAGACAGAGCCACCCCCAAACTTAGGGCTGCACTGCTTACAAGAACCTCAACTTGGGTACACCTTAAATATCCCAGGAAATATAAAAATGTTTCAAAAAACTTTGGTATTTATGTTCGATGGAATATCCCTCAGCCATGAAATCAATGTCATAAGACCAGGAGCATCAAAGTGAGTGGATTCAGGTACGATGATTCTAAGTGAAATAAGTCACACAGAAAAAGAAACTTATCATAAGATATGACTTATGAAGATCCTGTAAACATGGCTACACATGAACTGAGTTAGGAAAGAGAACAGAGTCTCACATTTAGAAAACACTCTTATGCCTGCTTAAGGGGAAAGGAGAGGTGGGGTGATGCATCAAACCAGAGTTTAATATAAGCACAGGTACCATTTCTAAAACCAACTGTGGAATAGGCAAGACCTACACCTTCCTCAGTGAAAGGGACTCAAAACCCCATATTTCCCGCAGAGGAATAGATCTGACTAGTAAGAAACTTAAAACCTATGTATTGATATGTCTCTGTAAGGGAATCAAGTGTTTCTAGACTGGCATAAACATGGCAGAGAGAAACAGCTCAAACCCACTATAAAAAGGAATTTCAAAAACAAAACCAAAAAACAGGGAAATTCTTTCCATTTCCTTCAGAGTCTCTGATGAAACCCGGAAAAACCCTGTCTACAATAACAGCTGGAAGTGGCATAAGGCTGGACACTTGGGACTGAGGGGATTGGTGAGATTGGGTGAGCAAATGCAGACCCTTTAAAGCAAAAATGCATGGCCCCCATTCCAAGGGTCCCAGCTCTCCAGGTTTAAGGGAATATTACTACAGCTATAACATGTACGGGAAACCTAGAGAATGGACACATAGTGAATACAAAAGGTTTCTAAAACTCAATGAGTAGTCCCTCTCCTGGTGCTCCGGTTTGACTTTCCAACTTCTTTACTATCAATCTCCCAACTTGGAGAGACAGACCCTTTAACCTCCTGGTTCGCACAGGTTGCCAATTCGGCAGAGGATGGATCAGAAGAGGGAGAACCAATTAGAGAGTTACTGTTAGGCATTTGGACGGGCACATGTCACTCTAATTTCCCGGCATAAGAAGAATTAACCAGAGTCTCAGCCACACACCGGGAACCATTATAGGTCCTGAACCAAAATTTTGGACTTGCGTACAGCTCACAAAAAACGAGTTGGAAAATGGAGCTCAGGGCCACAGCAATTCACAAACTGGCAGAGTAATAAAGGACAACTATCGTCCAAAAATCTGTTGAGGTAAGGCAACGAGGCAGACTTGAAAGCCAGGCAGAATAGCAGGAAACATATCTCAAGAGGTACGTTGGAATCGCCTTTAAAGCACAGGAAGAGCGGCACAACTTCGACAATGACGCAGTTGGACAAAAAGGGCGTATGCGTTTTCTCCTGAATATATTCAGGAGAAAACGCATACGCCCTTTTTGGCCTAGCAAGCAAGCGGGCAATGCAAATCTGCACTACAAAGAAGTATCACATACCACCGGTCAAAAGGGACATCCACAAAATGTGGAAAAATCAGAAAGGCAAGACACGCCCTGGAGAACAGGGAGCCTTGTTATGCTGATGGGCGGGATGTAAATTGGCAACTGCCTCACTGGAGGAGTGCATTGCGTTCCCTAAATCAAGTAAACAACAGAGCTACAGAGCCAAGGGCACTCCCAGTCTAGAGAATATACCTTGAGAAAACTGAAAATCAATAAGACAGAGCCACCCCAAAGTTTAGGGCTGCACTGCTTACAAGAACCTCAACTTGGGTACACCTTAAATATCCCAGGAAATATAAAAATGGTTCAAAAAACTGTGGTATTTATGTACGATGGAATATCCCTCAGCCATGAAATCAATGTCATAAGACCAGGAGCAGCAAAGTGAGTGGATTCAGGTACGATGATTCTAAGTGAAATAAGTCACACAGAAAAAGAAACTTATCATAAGATATGACTTATGAAGATCCTGTAAACATGGCTACACATGAACTGAGTTAGGAAAGAGAACAGAGTCTCACATTTAGAAAACACTCTTATGCCTGCTTAAGGGGAAAGGAGAGGTGGGGTGATGCATAAAACCAGAGTTTGATATAAGCACAGGTACCATTTCCAAAACCAACAGTGGCATAGACAAGACCTACACCTTCCTCAGTGACAGGGACTCAAAACCACATATTTCCCGCAGAGGAATAGATCTGACTAGTAAGAATCTTAAAACCTATGTATTAATATGTCTCTGTAAGGGAATCAAGTGTGTCTAGACTGGCATAAACATGGCAGAGAGAATCAGCTCAAACCAATATAAAAAGGAATTTCAAAAACGAAACCAAAAAACAGGGAAATTCTTTCCATTTCCTTCAGGGTCTCTGTGAAACCCGGAAAAACCCTGTCTACAATGACAGCTGGATGTGGCATAAGGCTGGACACTTGGGACTGAGAGGATTGTTGAGATTGGGTGAGCAAATGCAGACCCTTTAAAGCAACAATTCATGGCCACCATTCCATGGGTCCCAGCTCTCCAGGTTGAAGGGAATATTACTACAGCTATAACAAGTACGGGAAACATAGAGAATGGACACATTGTGAATACAAAAGGTTTCTAAAACTCAACGAGTAGTCCCTCTCCTGGTGCTCTGGTTTGACGTTCCAACTGCTTTACTATCAATCTCCCAACTTGGAGAGACAGCCCCTTTAACCTCCTGGTTCGCACAGGTTGCCAATTTGGCAGAGGATGGAAGGGAAGAGGGAGAACCAATGAGAGAGTTACTGTTAGGCATTTGGACGGGCACATGTCACTCTAATTTCCCGGCAGGAAGAAGAATTAACCAGAGTCTCAGCCACCCACCGGGAACCAGTATAGGTCCTGAACCAAAATTTTGGACTTGCGTACAGCTCACAAAAAACGAGTTGGAAAATGGAGCTCAGGGCCACAGCAATTCACAAACTGGCAGAGTAATAAAGGACAACTATCGTCCAAAAATCTGTTGAGGGAAGGCAACGAGGCAGACTTGAAAGCCAGGCAGAATAGCAGGAAACAGATTTCAAGAGGTACGTTGGAATCGCCTTTAAAGCACAGGAAGAGGGGCACAACTTCGACAATGACGCAGTTGGCCAAAAAGTGCGTATGTGTTTTAACCTGAATATATTCAGGAGAAAACGCATACGCCCTTTTTGGCCAAACAAGCAAGCAGGCAATGCAAATCTGCACTACAAAGAAGTATCTCTTCCCACCGGTTAAAAGGGACATCCACAAAATGTGTAAAAACCAGAAAGGCAAGACAGGCCCTGGAGAACAGGGAGCCTTGTTATGCTGATGGGCGGGATGTAAATTGCCAACTGCCTCACTGGAGGAGTGCATTGCGTTCCCTAAAACAAGTAAACAACAGAGCTACAGAGCCAAGGGCACATCTAGTCTAGGGAATATACCTTGGGAAAACTGAAAATCAAGAAGACAGAGCCACCCCCAAATTTAGGGCTGCACTGCTTACAAGAACCTCAACTTGGGTACACCTTAAATATCCCAGGAAATATAAAAATGGTTCAAAAAACTGTGGTACTTACGTACGATGGAATATCCCTCAGCCATGAAATCAATGTCATAAGACCAGGAGCAGCAAATTGAGTGGATTCAGGTACGATGATTCTAAGTGAAATAAGTCACACAGAAAAAGAAACTTATCATAAGATATCACTTATGAAGATCCTGTAAACATGGCTACACATGAACTGAGTTAGGAAAGAGAACAGAGACTCACATTTAGAAAAAACTCTTATGCCTGCTTAAGGGGAAAGGAGAGGTGGGGTGATGCATAAAACCAGAGTTTGATATAAGCACAGGTACCATTTCTAAAACCAACTGTGGAATAGAAAAAACCTACACCTTCCTCAGTGAAAGGGACTCAAAACCGCATATTTCCCGCAGAGGAATAGATCTGACTAGTAAGAACCTTAAAACCTATGTATTGATATGTCTCTGTAAGGGAATCAAGTGTGTCTAGACTGTCATAAATATGGCAGCGAGAATCAGCTCAAAACCACTATAAAAATGAATTTCAAAAACAAAACCAAAAAACAGGGAAATTCTTTACATTTCCTTCAGGGTCTCTGATGAAACCTGGAAAAACCCTGTCTACAATGACAGCTGGATGTGGCATAAGGCTGGACACTTGGGACTGAGAGGATTGGTGAGATTGGGTGAGCAAATGCAGACCCTTTAAAGC
The DNA here is from genome assembly GCF_964165515.1 of Mesoplodon bidens. Taxonomy (NCBI): domain Eukaryota; kingdom Metazoa; phylum Chordata; class Mammalia; order Artiodactyla; family Ziphiidae; genus Mesoplodon; species Mesoplodon bidens. The sequence continues at coordinate 366,058 of NW_027671506.1, forward strand.
AAAAATGCATGGCCCCCATTCCAAGGGTCCCAACTCTCCAGGTTGAAGGGAATATTACTACAACTATAACATGTACGGGAAACCTAGAGAATGGACACACTGTGAATACAAAAGGTTTCTATAACTCAACGAGTAGTCCCTCTCCTGGTGCTCCGGTTTGACTTTCCAACTTCTTTACTATCAATCTCCCAACTTGGAGAGACAGACCCTATAACCTCCTGGTTCGCACAGGTTGCCAATTTGGCAGAGGATGGATCAGAAGAGGGAGAACCAATTAGAGAGTTACTGTTAGGCATTTGGACGGGCACATGTCACTCTAATTTCCCGGCATAAGAAGAATTAACCAGAGTCTCAGCCACCCACCGGGAACCAGTATAGGTCCTGAACCAAAATTTTGGACTTGCGTACAGCTCACAAAAAACGAGTTGGAAAATGGAGCTCAGGGCCACAGCAATTCACAAACTGGCAGAGTAATAAAGGACAACTATCGTCCAAAAATCTGTTGAGGTAAGGCAACGAGGCAGACTTGAAAGCCAGGCAGAATAGCAGGAAACAGATCTCAAGAGGTACGTTGGAATCGCCTTTAAAGCACAGGAAGAGCGGCACAACTTCGACAATGACGCAGTTGGACAAAAAGGGCGTATGCGTTTTCTCCTGAATATATTCAGGAGAAAACGCATACGCCCTTTTTGGCCTAGCAAGCAAGCGGGCAATGCAAATCTGCACTACAAAGAAGTATCACATACCACCGGTCAAAAGGGACATCCACAAAATGTGTAAAAATCAGAAAGGCAAGACACGCCCTGGAGAACAGGGAGCCTTGTTATGCTGATGGGCGGGATGTAAATTGGCAACTGCCTCACTGGAGGAGTGCATTGCGTTCCCTTAATCAAGTAAACAACAGAGGTACAGAGCCAAGGGCACTCCCAGTCTAGAGAATATACCTTGAGAAAACTGAAAATCAATAAGACAGAGCCACCCCAAAGTTTAGGGCTGCACTGCTTACAAGAACCTCAACTTGGGTACACCTTAAATATCCCAGGAAATATAAAAATGGTTCAAAAAACTGTGGTATTTATGTACGATGGAATATCCCTCAGCCATGAAATCAATGTCATAAGACCAGGAGCAACAAAGTGAGTGGACTCAGGTACGATGATTCTAAGTGAAATAAGTCACACAGAAATAGAAACTTATCATAAGATATCAATTATGAAGATCCTGTAAACATGGCTACACATGAACTGAGTTAGGAAAGAGAACAGAGTCTCACATTAAGAAAACACTCTTATGCCTGCTTAAGGGGAAAGGAGAGGTGGGGTGATGCATAAAACCAGAGTTTGATATAAGCACAGATACCATTTCTAAAACAAACTATGGAATAGAAAAGACCTACACCTTTCTCAGTGAAACGGACTCAAAACCCCATATTTCCCGCAGAGGAATAGATCTGACTAGTAAGAATCTTAAAACCTATGTATTGATATGTCTCTGTAAGGGAATCAAGTGTGTCTAGACTGGCATAAACATGGCAGCGAGAATGAGCTCAAACCCACTATAAAAAGGAATTTCAAAAACAAAACCAAAAAACAGGGAAATTCTTTCCATTTCCTTCATGGTCTCTGATGAAACCTGGAATGACCCTATCTACAATGACAGCTGGATGTGGCATAAGGCTGGACACTTGGGACTGAGAGGATTGGTGAGATTGGGTGAGCAAATGCAGACCCTTTGAAGCAAAAATGCATGGCCCCAATTCCATGGGTCCCAACTCTCCATGTTGAAGGGAATATTACTACGGATATAACATGTACGGGAAACCTAGAGAATGGACACACTGTGAATACAAAAGGTTTCTAAAACTCAACGCGTAGTCCCTCTCCTGGTGCTCCGGTTTGACTTTCCAACTGCTTTACTATCAATCTCCCAACTTGGAGAGACAGTCCCTTTAACCTCCTGGTTCAAACAGGTTGCCAATTTGGCAGAGGATGGAAGGGAAGAGGGAGAACCAATGAGAGAGTAGCTGTTAGGCATTTGGACGGGCACATGTCATTCTAATTCCCCGGCAGGAAGAAGAATTAACCAGAGTCTCAGCCACCCACCGGGAACCAGTATAGGTCCTGAACCAAAACTTTGGACTTGCGTACAGCTCACAAAAAAAGTTTAGGAAAATGGAGCTCAGGGGCACAGCAATTCACAAACTGGCAGAGTAATAAAGGACAACAATTGTCCAAAAATCTGTTGAGGGACGGCTACGAGGCAGACTTGAAAGCCAGGCAGAATAGCAGGAAACAGATTTCAAGAGGTACGTTGGAATCGCCTTTAAAGCACAGGAAGAGGGGCACAACTTCGACAATGACGCAGTTGGCCAAAAAGGGCGTATGCGTTTTCTCCTGAATATATTCAGGAGAAAACGCATACGCCCTTTTTGGCCAAGCAAGCAAGCGGGCAATGCAAATCTGCACTACAAAGAAGTATCACTTCCCACCGGTCAAAAGGGACATCCAGAAAATGTCTAAAAACCAGAAAGGCAAGACAGGCCCTGGAGAACAGGGAGCCTTGTTATGCTGATGGGCGGGATGTAAATTGCCAACTGCCTCACTGGAGGAGTGCATTGCGTTCCCTAAAACAAGTAAACAACAGAGCTACAGAGCCAAGGGCACTTCCAGTCTAGGGAATATACATTGGGAAAACTGAAAATCAATAAGACAGAGCCACCCCCAAATTTAGGGCTGCACTGCTTACAAGAACCTCAACTTGGGTACACCTTAAATATCCCAGGAAATATAAAAAAGGTTCAAAAAACTGTGGTATTTATGTCCGATGGAATATCCCTCAGCCATGAAATCAATGTCATAAGACTAGGAGCAGCAAAGTGAGTGGATTCAGGTACGATGATTCTAAGTGAAATAAGTCACACAGAAAAAGAAACTTATCATAAGATATCACTTATGAAGATCCTGTAAACATGGCTACACATGAACTGAGTTAGGAAAGAGAACAGAGTCTCACATTTAGAAAACACTCTTATGCCTGCTTAAGGGGAAAGGAGAGGTGGGGTGATGCATAAAACCAGAGTTTGATATAAGCACAGGTACCATTTCCAAAACCAACTGTGGAATAGACAAGACCTACACCTTCCTCAGTGAAAGGGACTCATAACCCCATATTTCCCGCAGAGGAATAGATCTGACTAGTAAGAATCTTAAAACCTATGTATTGATATGTCTCTGTAAGGGAATCAAGTGTGTCTAGACTGGCATAAACATGGCAGCGAGAATGACCTCAAACCCACTATAAAAAGGAATTTCAAAAACAAAACCAAAAAACAGGGAAATTCTTTACATTTCCTTGAGGGTCTCTGATGAAACCTGGAATGACTCTATCTACAATGACAGCTGGATGTGGCATAAGGCGGGACACTTGGGAGTGAGAGGATTGGTGAGATTGGGTGAGCAATTGCAGACCCTTTGAAGCAAAAATGCATGGCCCCGATTCCATGGGTCCCAACTCTCCATGATGAAGGGAATATTACTACGGATATAACATGTACGGGAAACCTAGAGAATGGACACACTGTGAATACAAGAGGTTTCTAAAACTCAACGCGTACTCCCTCTCCTGGTGCTCCGGTTTGACTTTCCTACTGCTTTACTATCAATCTCCCAAATTGGAGAGACAGCCCCTTTAACCTCCTGGTTCACACAGGTTGACAATTTGGCAGAGAATGGAAGGGAAGAGGGAGAACCAATGAGAGAGTAGCTGTTAGGCATTTGGACGGGCACATGTCACTCTAATTTCCCGGCAGGAAGAAGAATTAACCAGAGTCTAAGCCACCCACCGGGAACCAGTATAGGTCCTGAACCAAAGCTTTGGACTTGCATACAGCTCACAAAAAACGAGTTGGAAAATGGAGCTCAGGGCCACAGCAATTCACAAACTGGCAGAGTAATAAAGGACAACGATCGTCCAAAAATCTGTTGAGGGAAGGCAACGAGGCAGACTTGAAAGCCAGGCAGAATAGCAGGAAACAGATTTCAAGAGGTACGTTGGAATCGCCATTAAAGCACAGGAAGAGGGGCACAACTTCGACAATGACGCAGTTGGCCAAAAAGGGCGTATGCGTTTTCTCCTGAATATATTCAGGAGAAAACGCATACGCCCTTTTTGGCCAAACAAGCAAGCGGGCAATGCAAATCTGCACTACAAAGAAGTATCACTTCCCACTGGTCAAAAGGGACATCCACAAAATGTGTAAAAACCAGAAAGGCAAGACAGGCCCTGGAGAACAGGGAGCCTTGTTATGCTGATGGGCGGGATGTAAATTGCCAACTGCCTCACTGGAGGAGTGCATTGCGTTCCCTAAAACAAGTAAACAACAGAGCTACAGAGCCAAGGGCACTTCCAGTCTAGGGAATATACCTTGGGAAAACTGAAAATCAATAAGACAGAGCCACCCCCAAATTTAGGGCTGCACTGCTTACAAGAACCTCAACTTGGGTACACCTTAAATATCCCAGGAAATATAAAAAAGGTTCAAAAATCTGTGGTATTTATGTCCGATGGAATATCACTCAGCCATGAAATCAATGTCATAAGACCAGGAGCAGCAAAGTGAGTGGATTCAGGTACGATGATTCTAAGTGAAATAAGTCACACAGAAAAAGAAACTTATCATAAGATATCACTTATGAAGATCCTGTAAACATGGCTACACATGAACTGAGTTAGGAAAGAGAACAGAGTCTCGCATTTAGAAAACACTCTTATGCCTGCTTAAGGGGAAAGGAGAGGTGGGGTGATGCATAAAACCAGAGTTTGATATAAGCACAGGTACCATTTCCAAAACCAACTGTGGAATAGACAAGACCTACACCTTTCTCAGTGAAAGTGACTCAAAACCCCATATTTCCCGCAGAGGAATAGATCTCACTAGTAAGAATCTTAAAACCTATGTATTGATATGTCTCGGTAAAGGGAATCAAGTGTGTCTAGACTGGCATAAACATGGCAGCGAGAATGACCTCAAACCCACAATAAAAAGGAATTTCAAAAACAAAACCAAAAAACAGGGAAATTCTTTACATTTCCTTCAGGGTCTCTGATGAAACCTGGAAAAATCCTGTCTACAATGACAGCTGGATGTGGCATAAGGCTGAACACTTGGGACTGAGAGGATTGGTGAGATTGGGTGAGCAAATGCAGACCCTTTAAAGCAAAAATGCATGGCCCCCATTCCATGGGTCCCAACTCTCCATGTTGAAGGGAATATTACTACAGCTATAACATGTACGGGAAACCTAGAGAATGGACACACTGTGAATACAAAAGTTTTCTAAAACTCAACGAGTAGTCCCTCTCCTGGTGCTCCGGTTTGACTTTCCAACTGCTTTACTATCTATCTCCCAACATGGAGAGAAAGCCCCTTTAACGTCCTGGTTCGCACAGGTTGCCAAATTTGTAGAGGATGGAAGGGAAGAGGGAGAACCAATGAGAGAGTAGCTGTTAGGCATTTGGACGGGCACATGTCACTCTAATTTCCCGGCAGGAAAAAGAATTAACCAGAGTCTCAGCCACCCACCGGGAACCAGTATAGGTCCTGAACCAAAATTTTGGACTTGCGTACAGCTCAGAAAAAACGAGTTGAAAAATGGAGCTCAGGGGCACAGCAATTCACAAACTGGCAGAGTAATAAAGGACAACTATCATCCAAAAATTTATTGAGGGAAGGCAACGAGGCCGACTTGAAAGAGAGGCAGAATAGCAGGAATCAGATTTCAAGAGGTACGTTGGAATCGCATTTAAAGCACAGGAAGAGGGGCACAACATCGACAATGAGGCACTTGGCCAAAAAGGGCGTAGGCTTTTTCTCCTGAATATATTCAGGAGAAAACGCTTACGCCCTTTTTGTCCAAGCAAGCAAGCGGGCAATGCAAATCTGCACTACAAAGAAGTATCACTTCCCTCCAAACAAAAGGGACATCCACAAAATGTGTAAAAATCAGAAAGGCCAGAGAGGGCTTGGAAAACTGGGAGCCTTCTTATTCTGATGGGCGAGATGTAAATTGCCAAATGACTCACTGGAGGAGTGCATTGTGTTCCCTAAAACAAGAAACCAAGAGAGCTACAGAGCCAAGGGCACTTCCAGTCTAGGGAATATACCTTGGGAAAACTGAAAATCAATAAGACAGAGCCACCCCCAAATTTAGGGCTGCTCTGCTTACAAGAACCTCAACTTGTGTACACCTTAAATATCCCAGGAAATATTAAAATTGTTCAAAAATTTTGGTACTTCTATACGATGGAATATCCCTCAGCCATGAAATCAATGTCATAAGACCAGGAGCAGCAAAGTGAGTGGATTTAGGTACGATGATTCTAAGTGAAATAAGTCACACAGAAAAAGAAAATTATCATAAGATATCACTTAGGAAGATCCTGTAAACATGGCTACACATGAACTGAGTTAGGAAAGAGAACAGAGTCGCTAAATTAGAAAACACTCTTATGCCTGTTTAAGGGGGAAGGAGAAGTGGGGTGATGCATAAAACCAGAGTTTGATATAAGCACAGGTACGGTTTATAAAACCAACTGTGGAATAGACAAGACCTACACCTTCCTCAGTGAAAGGGACTCAGAACCCCATATTTCCCGCAGAGGAATAGATCTGACTAGTAAGAATCTTAAAACCTATGTATTGATATGTCTCCGTAAGGGAATCAAGTGTGTCTAGACTGGCATAAACATGGCAGCGAGAATCAGCTCAAACCCACTATAAAAAGGAATTTCAAAAACAAAACCAAAAAACAGGGAAATTCTTTCCATTTCCTTCAGGGTCTCTGATGAAACCTGGAATGACCATATCTACAATGACAGCTGGATGTGGCATAAGGCTGGACACTTGGGACTGAGAGGATTGGTGAGATTGGGGAAGCAAATGCAGACCCTTTAAAGCAATAATGCATGGCCCCCATTCCATGGGTCCCAACTCTCCAGGTTAAAGGGAATATTACTACAGCTATAACATGTACGGGAAACCTAGAAAATAGACACTCTGTGAATACAGAAGGTTTCTAAAACTCAACGAATAGTGCCTCTGCTGGTGCTCCGCTTTGACTTTCCAACTTCTTTACTATCAATCTCCCAACTTGGAGAGACAGCCCCTTTAAACTCCTGGTTCGCACAGGTTGCCATTTTTGCAGAGGATGGAAGGGAAGAGGGAGAACCAATGAGATAGTAGCTGTTAGGCATTTGGCCGGGCATATGTCACTCTATTTTCCCGGCAGGAAGAAGAATTAACCAAAGTCTCAGCTACCCACCGGGAACCAGTATAGGTCCTGAACCAAAATTTTGGACTTGTGTACAGCTCACAAAAAACGAGTTGAAAATGGAGCTCTGGGGCACAGCAATTCACAAACTGGCAGAGTAAAAAAGGACAACTATCGTCCAAAAATCTGTTGAGGGAAGGCAATGAGGCGGACTTGAAAGCCAGGCAGAAGAGCAGGAAACAGATTTCAAGAGGTACGTTGGAATCGCCTTTAAAGCACAGGAAGAGGGGCACAACTTCGACAATGACGCACTTGGCCAAAAAGGGCGTATGCGTTTTCTCCTGAATATATTCAGGAGAAAACGCATACGCCCTTTTTGGCCAAGCAAGCAAGCGGGCAATGCAAATCTGCACTACAAAGAAGTATCACTTCCCACCCTTCAAAAGGGACATTCACAAAATGTGTAAAAACCAGAAAGGCAAGACAGGCCCTGGAGAACAGGGAGCCTTGTTATGCTGATGGGCGGGATGTAATTGACAACTGCCTCACTGGAGGAGTGCATTGTGTTCCCTAAAACAAGTAAACAACAGAGCTACAGAGCCAAGGGCACTTCCAGTCTAGGGAATATACCTTGAGAAAACTGAAAATCAGTAAGACAGAGCCACCCCCAAATTTAGGGCTGCACTGCTTACAAGAACATCAAATTAGGTACAGCTTAAATATCCCAGGAAATATAAAAATGGTTCAAAAAACTGTGGTAATTACGTACGATGGAATATCCCTCAGCCATGAAATCAATGTCATAAGACCAGGAGCAGCAAAGTGAGTGGATTCAGGTACGATGGTTCTAAGTGAAATAAGTCACACAGAAAAAGAAACTTATCTTAAGATATCACTTATGAAGATCCTGTAAACATGGCTACACATGAACTGAGTTAGGAAAGAGAACAGAGTATCACATTTAGGAAACACTCTTATGCCTGCTTAAGGGGGAAGCAGAGGTTGGGTGATGCATAAAACCAGAGTTTGACATAAGCACAGGTACCATTTCTAAAACGAACTTTGGTATAGACAAGACCTAAACCTTCCTCAGTGAAAGGGACTCAAAACCCAATATTTCACTCAGAGGAATAGATCTGAGTAGTAAGAAACTTAAAGCCTCTGTATTGATATGTCACTGTAAGGGAATCAAGTGTGTCTAGGCTGGCATAAACATGGCAGTGAGAATCAGCTCAAACACACTATAAAAAGGAATTTGAAAAACAAAACCAAGAAACCGGGAAATTCTTTTCAATTACTTCAGGGTCTCTGATGAAACCTGGAATGACCCTGTCTACAATGACAGCTGGATGTGGTATAAGGCTGGACACTTGGGTCTGAGAGGATTGGTGAGATTGGGTGAGCAAATGCAGACCCTTTAAAGCAAAAATGCATGGCCCCCATTCCATGGGGCCCAACTCTCCAGGTTGAAGGGTATATTACTACAGCTATAACATGTATGGTAAACTTAGAGAATGGACACACTGTGAATACAAAAGGTTTCTAAAACTCAACGAATAGTCCCTCTCCTGGTGCTCCGGTTTGACTTTCCAACTGCTTTACTATCAATCTCCCAAATTGGAGAGACAAGCCCTTTAACCTCCTGGTTCGCACAGGTTTCCAATTTTGCACAACTTCGACAATGACGCACTTGGCCAAAAAGGGCGTATGCGTTTTCTCTTGAATATATTCAGGAGAAAACGCATACGCCGTTTTTGGCCAAGCAAGCATGCGGGCAATGCAAATCTGCACTACAAAGAAGTATCACTTCCCACCGGTCAAAAGGGACATCCACAAATGTGTAAAAACCAGAAATGCAAGACAGGCGCTGGAGAACAGGGAGCCTTGTTATGCTGATGGGCGGGATGTAAGTTGCCAACTGCCTCACTGGAGGAGTGCACTGTGTTCCCTAAAACAAGTAAACAACAGAGCTACAGAGGCAAGGGCACTTCCAGTCTAGGGAATATACCTTGGGAATACTGAAAATCAATAAGACAGAGCCACCCCCAAATTTAGGGCTGCACTGCTTACAAGAACCTCAACTTGTGTACACCATAAATATCCCAGGAAATATAAAAATGGTTCAAAAATTTGTGATACTTATGTACGATGTAATATCCCTCAGCCATGAAATCAATGTCATACGACAAGGAGCAGCACAGTGAGTGGATTCAGGTACGATGATTCTAAGTGAAATAAGTCACACAGAAAAAGAAACTTATCATAAGATATCACTTATGAAGATCCTGTAAACATGGCTACACATGAACTGAGTTAGGAAAGAGAACAGAGTCTCACATTTAGAAAAAACTCTTATGCTTGCTGAAGGGGGAAGGAGAGGTGGGGTGATGCATAAATCCAGAGTTTGACATAATCACAGGTACCATTTCCAAAACCAACTGTGGAATTGACAAGACCTACACCTTCCTCAGTGAAAGGGACTCAAAACCCCATATTTCCCGCAGAGGAAAAGATCTGACTAGTAAGAATCATAAAACCTATGTATTAATATGTGTCTGTAAGGGAATCAAGTGTGTCTCGACTGGCATAAACATGGCAGTGAGAATCAGCTCAAACACACTATAAAATGAATTTGAAAAAGAAAACCAAAAAACAGGGAAATTCTTTCCAATTCCTTCAGATTCTCTGATGAAACCTGGAATGACCCTATCTACAATGACAGCTGGATGTGGTATAAGGCTGGACACATGGGACTGAGAGGATTTGTGAGATTGGGTGAGCAAATGCAGACCCTTTAAAGCAAAAATGCATGGCCCCCATTCCATGGGTCCCAACTCTCCATGTTGAAGGGAATATTACTACAGGTATAACATGTATGGGAAACGTAGAGAATGGACACACTGTGAATACAAAAGTGTTCTAAAACTCAATGAATAGTCCCTCTCCTGGTGCTCCGGTTTGACTTTCCAACTGCTTTACTATCAATCTCCCAAATTGGAGAGACAGCCCCTTTATCCTCCTGGTTCGCACAGGTTTCCAATTTTGCAGAGGATGGAAGGGAAGAGGGAGAACCAATGAGAGAGTAGCTCTTAGGCATTTGGACGGGCACATGTCACTCTATTTTCCCGGCAGGAAGAAGAATTAACCAGAGTCTCAGCCATCCACCGGGAACCAGTAAAGGTCCTGAACCAAAATTTTGTACTTGCGTACAGCTCACAAAAACGAGTTGAAAAATTGAGCTCAGGGGCACAGGAATTCACAAACTGGCAGAGTAATAAACACAAATATCGTCCAAAAATCTGTTGAGGGAAGGGAACGAGACAGACTTGAAAGCGAGGCAGAAGAGCAGGAAACAGATTTCAAGAGGTACGTTGGAATCGCCTTTAAAGCACAGGAAGAGGGGCACAACTTCGACAATGTGTCACTTGGTCAAAAAGAGCGTATGCGTTTTCTCCTGAATATATTCAGGAGAAAACGCATACGCCCTTTTTGGCAAAGCAAGCAAGCGGGCAATGCAAATCTGCACTACAAAGAAGTATCACTTCCCACCGGTCAAAAGGGACATCCACAAAATGTGTAAATACCAGAAAGGCAAGACAGGCCCTGGAGAACAGGGAGCCTTGTTATGCTGATGGGCGGGATGTAAATTGCCAACTGCCTCACTGGAGGAGTGCATTCTGTTCCCTAAAACAAGTAAAAAACAGATCTACAGAGCCAAGGGCACTTCCAGTCTAGGGAATATACCTTGGGAAAACAGAAAATCAATACGACATAGCCACCCCCAAATTTAGGGCTGCACTGCTTACAAGAACCTCAACTTGTGTACACCATAAATATCCCAGGAAATATAAAAATGGTTCAAAAAATTGTGATACTTATGTACGATGGAATATCCCTCAGGCATGAAATCAATGTCATAAGTCCAGGAGCAGCAAAGTGAGTGGATTCAGGTACGATGATTCTAAGTGAAATAAGTCACACAGAAGAAGAAACTTATCATAAGATATCACTTATGAAGATCCTGTAAACATGGCTACACATGAACTGAGTTAGGAAAGAGAACAGAGTCTCACATTTAGAAAACACCCTTATGCCTGCTTAAGGGGAAAGGAGAGGTGGGGTGATGCATAAAACCAGAGTTTGATATAAGCACAGGTACCATTTCTAAAATCAACTATGGAATAGACAAGACCTACACCTTCCTCAGTGAAAGGGACTCAAAACACCATATTTCCCGCAGAGGAATAGATCTGACTAGTAAGAATCTTAAAACCTATGTATTGATATGTCTCTGTAAGGGAATCAAGTGTGTCTAGACTGGCATAAACATGGCAGCGAGAATCAGCTCAAACCCACTATAAAAAGGAATTTCAAAAACAAAACCAAAAAACAGGGAAATTCTTTACAATTCCTTCAGGGTCTCTGATGAAACCTGGAATGACCCTATCTACAATGACAGCTGGATGTGGTATAAGGCTGGACACTTGGGACTGAGAGGATTGGTTAGATTGGGAGAGCAAATGCAGACACTTTAAAGCAAAAATGCATGGCCTCCATTCCATGGGTCCCAACTCTCCATTTTGAAGGGAATATTACTACAGGTATAACATGTACTGGAAACGTAGAGAATGGACACACTGTGAATACAAATGGTTTCTAAAACTCAACGAGTTGTCCCTCTCCTTGTGCTCCGGTTTGACTTTCCAACTGCTTTACTATCAATCTCCCAAATTGGTGAGACAGCCCCTTTAAGCTCCTGGTTCGCACAGGATGACAATTTTGCAGAGGATGGAAGGAATAGGGAGAACCAATGAGAGAGTATCTGTTAGGCATTTGGACGGGCACATGTCACTCTAATTTCCCGGCAGCAAGATAAATTAACCAAAGTCTCAGCCACCCACCGGGAACCAGTATAGGTCCTGAACCAAAATTTTGGACTTGCGTACAGCTCATAAAAAACGAGTTGAAAAATTGAGCTCAGGGGCACAGCCACTCACAAACTGACAGAGTAATAAAGGACAACTATCGTCCAAAAATCTGTTGAGGGAAGGCAACGAGGCGGACTTGAAAGCGAAGCAGAATAGCAGAAAACAGATTTCAAGAGGTACGTTGGAATCGCCTTTAAAGAACAGGAAGAGGGGCACAATTTCGACAATGACGCACTTGGCCAAAAAGGGCGTATGCGTTTTCTCCTGAATATATTCAGGAGAAAACGCATACGCCCTTTTTGGCCAAGCAAGCATGCGGGCAATGCAAATCTGCACTACAAAGAAGTATCACTTCCCACCGGTCAAAAGGGACATCCACAAATGTGTAAAACCAGAAATGCAAGACAGGCCCTGGAGAACAGGGAGCCTTGTTATGCTGATGGGCGGGATGTAAGTTGCCAACTGCCTCACTGGAGGAGGGCATTGTGTTCCTTTAATCAAGTAAACAACAGGGCTACAGAGCCAAGGGCACTTCCAGTATAGGGAATATACCTTGGGAAAACAAAAAATCAATAAGACAGAGCCACCTCCATATTTAGAGCTGCACTGCTTACAAGAACTTCAACTTGGGTACAGTATAATACCCCAGGAAATATAAAAATGGTTCAAAAAATTGGGGTACTTATGTACGATGGAATATCCCTCAGCCATGAAATCAATGTTATAAGACCAGGAGCAGCAAAGTGAGTGGATTTAGGTACGATGATACTAAGTGAAATAAGTCACACAGAAAAAGAAACTTATCATAAGATATCATTTATGAAGATCCTGTAAACATGAATACACATGAACTGAGTTAGGAAAGAGAACAGACTCTCACATTTAGGAAACACTCTTGTGCCTGCTTAAGGTGGAAGGAGATGTGGGGTGATGCATAAAACCAGAGTTTGATATAAGCACAGGTACCATTTCTAAAACCAACTGTGGAATAGACAAAACCTACACCTTCCTCAGTGAAAGGGACTCAAAACCCCATATTTCCCACAGAGGTATAGATCTGACTTGTGAGAAACTTAAAACCTATGTATTGATATGTCCCCGTAAGGGAATCAAGTGTGTCTAGATTGGCATAAACATGGAAGCGAGAATCAGCTCAAACCCACTATAAAAAGGAATTTTAAAACAAAACCATAAAACAGGGAAATTCTTTACAATTCCTTCAGGGTCTCTGAGGAACCCTGGAATGACCCTATCTACAATGACAGCTGCATGTGGCATAAGGCTGGACATTTGGGACTGAGAGGATTGGTGAGATTGGGTGAGCAAATGCAGACCCTTTAAAGCAAAAATGCATGGTCCCCATTCCATGGGTACCAACTCTCCATGTTGAAGGGAATATTACTACAGCTATAACATGTACGAGAAACCTAGATAATGGACACACTGTGAATACAAAAGGTTTCTAAAACTCAACGAATAGTCCCTCTCCTGGTGCTCTGGTTTGACTTTCCAACTGCTTTACTATCAATCTCCTAAATTGGAGAGACAGCCCCTTTAACCACCTTGTTCACACTGGTTTCCAATTTTGCAGAGGATGGAAGGGAAGAGGGAGAAGCAATGACAGAGTAGCTCTTAGGCATATGGACGGGCACATGTCACTCTAATTTCCCAGCAGGAAGAAGAATTAACCAATGTCTCAGCAACCCCCCGGGATCCAGTATAGTTCCTGAACCAAAATTTTGGACTTGCGTACAGCTCACAAAAAACGAGTTGAAAAATGGAGCTCAGGGGCACAGCAATTCACAAACTGGCAGAGTAATAAAGGACAACTATAGTCCAAAAATCTGTTGAGGGAAGGCAAGGAGGCGGACTTGAAAGCGAGGCAGAATAGCAGGAAAGAGATTTCAAGAGGTACGTTGGAATCGCCTTTAAAGCACAGGAAGAGGGGCACAACTTCGACAATGACGCACATGGCCAAAAAGGGCGTATGCGTTTTCTCCTGAATATATTCAGGAGAAAACGCATACGCCCATTTTGGCCAAGCAAGCAAGCGGGCAATGCAAATCTGCACTACAAAGAAGTATCACTTCCCACCGGTCAAAAGGGACATCCACAAATGTCTAAAAACCAGAAAGGAAGACATTCCATGGAGAACAGGGAGCCTTGTTATGCTGATCTGCGCGATGTAAATTGCCAACTGCCTCACTGGAGGAGTGCATTGCGTTCCCTAAAACAAGTAAACAACAGAGCTACAGAGCCAAGTGCATTTCCAGTCTAGGGAATATACCTTGGGAAAACTGAAAATCAATAAGACAGAACCACCCCCAAATTTAGGGCTGTACTGCTTACAAGAACCTCAACTTGGGTACACCTTAAATATCCCAGGAAATATAAAAAGGGTTCAAAAAATTGTGGTACTTATGTACGATGGAATATCCCTCAGCCGTGAAATCAAAGTCATAAGTCCAGGAGCAGCAAAGTGAGTGGATTCAGGTACGATGATTCTAAGTGAAATAAGTCACAGAGAAGAAGAAACTTATCATAAGATATCACTTATGAAGATCCTGTAAACATGGCTACACATGAACTGAGTTAGGAAAGAGAACAGAGACTCACATTTAGAAAACACTCTTATGCCTGCTTAAGGGGAAAGGAGAGGTGGGGTGATGCATAAAACCAGAGTTTGATAGAAGCACAGGTACCATTTAAAAAACCAACTATGGAATAAACAAGACCTACACCTTCCTCAGTGAAAAGGACTCAAAACCCCATATTTCCCGCAGAGGAATAGATCTGACTAGTAAGAATCTTAAAACCTATGTATTGATATGTCTCTGTAAGGGACTCAAGTGTGTCTAGACTGGCATAAAAATGGCAGCGAGAATCAGCTCAAACCCACTATAAAAAGGAATTTCAAAAACAAAACCAAAAAACAGGGAAATTCTTTACAATTCCTTCAGGGTCTCTGATGAAACCTGGAATGAACCTATCTACAATGACAGCTGGATGTGTTATAAGGCTGGACACTTGGGACTGAGAGGATTGGTTAGATTGGGAGAGCAAATGCAGACCCTTTAAAGCAAAAATGCATGGCCTCCATTCCATGGGTCCCAACTCTCGATGTTGAAGGGAATATTACTACAGGTAAAACATGTACGGGAAACCTAGAGAATGGACACACTGTGAATATATATGGTTTCTAAAACT
The DNA here is from genome assembly GCF_964165515.1 of Mesoplodon bidens. NCBI lineage: Eukaryota > Metazoa > Chordata > Mammalia > Artiodactyla > Ziphiidae > Mesoplodon > Mesoplodon bidens. Next base: position 381,461 of record NW_027671506.1, read on the forward strand.
CAACGAGTAGTCCCTCTCCTGGTGCTCCGGTTTGACTTTCCAACTGCTTTACTATCAATCTCCCAAATTGGAGAGACAGCCCCTTAATCCTCCTGGTTCGCACAGGTTTCCAATTTTGCAGAGGATGGAAGGGAAGAGGGAGAACCAATGAGAGTAGCTCTTAGGCATTTGGACGGGCACATGTCACTCTAATTTCCCGGCAGGAAGAAGAATTAACCAGAGTCTCAGCCATCCACCTGGAACCAGTAAAGGTCCTGAACCAAAATTTTGGACTTGCGTACAGCTCACAAAAAGGAGTTGAAAATTGAGCTCAGGGGCACAGGAATTCACAAACTGGCAGAGTAATAAAGACAAATATCGTCCAAAAATCTGTTGAGGGAAGGGAACGAGGCAGACTTGAAAGCGAGGCAGAAGAGCAGGAAACAGATTTCAAGAGGTACATTGGAATCGCCGTTAAAGCACAGGAAGAGGGGCACAACTTCGACAATGAGTCACTTGGCCAAAAAGAGCGTATGCGTTTTCTCCTGAATATATTCAGGAGAAAACGCATACGCCCTTTTTGGCAAAGCAAGCAAGCGGGCAATGCAAATCTGCACTACAAAGAAGTATCACTTCCCACCGGTCAAAAGGGACATCCACAAAATGTATAAATACCAGAAAGGCAAGACAGGCCCTGGAGAACAGGGAGCCTTGTTATGCTGATGGGCGGGATGAAAATTGCCAACTGCCTCACTGGAAGAGTGCATTGTGTTCCCTAAAACAAGTAAAAAACTGATCTACAGAGCCAGGGGCACTTCCAGTCTAGGGAATATACCTTGGGAAAACTGAAAATCAATAAGACAGAGCCACCCCCAAATTTAGGGCTGCACTGCTTACAAGAACCTCAACTTGGGTACACCTTAAATATCACAGGAAATGTAAAAATGGTTCAAAAAACTGTGGTATTTATGTCCGATGGAATATCCCTCAGCCATGAAATCAATGTCATAAGACCAGGCGCAGCAAAGTGAGTGGATTCAGGTACGATGATTCTAAGTGAAATAACTCACACAGAAAAAGAAACTTATCATAAGATATGACTTATGAAGATCCTGTAAACAGGGCTACACATGAACTAAGTTAGGAAAGAGAAAAGAGGCTCACATTTAGAAAACACTCTTATGCCTGCTTAAGTGGGAAGGAGAGGTGGGGTGATGCATAAAACCAGAGTTTGATATAAGCACAATTACCTTTTCTAAAACCAACTTTGGTATAGAAAAGACCTACACCTTCCTCAGTGAAAGGGACTCAAAACACCATATTTCCCGCAGAGGAATAGATGCGACTAGTAAGAATCTTAAAACCTATGTATTGATATGTCTCCGTAAGGGAATCAAGTGTGTCTAGACTGGCATAAACATGGCAGCGAGAATCAGCTCAAACCCACTATAAAGAGGTATTACAAAAACAAATCAAAAAAACAGGGAAATCCATTACAATTCCTTCAGAGTCTGTGACGAAACCTGGAATGAACCTATCTACAATGACTGCTGGATGTGGCAAAAGGCTGGACACTTGGGACTGAGAGGATTGGTGAGATTGGGTGAGCAAATGCAGACCGTTTAAAGCAAAAATGCATGGCCCCCATTCCATGGGTCCCAACTCTCCATGTTGAAGGGAATATTACTACAACTATAACATGTACGGGAAACCTAGAGAATGGACACACTGTTAATACAAAAGGTTTCTAAAACTCAACGAATAGTCCCTATCCTGGTGCTCCGGTGTGACTTTCCAACTGCTTTGCTATCAATCTCCCAACTTGGAGAGACAGACCCTTTAACTTCCTGGTTCGCACAGGTTGCCAATTTGTCAGAGGATGGAAGGGAAGAGGGAGAACCAATGAGAGACTAGCTGTTAGGCATTTGGACGGACACATGTCACACTAATTTCGCGGCAGGAAGAAGAATTAACCAAAGTCTCAGCCCCCCACCAGGAAACAGTATAGGTCCCGAACCAAAATTTTGGACTTGCGTTCAGCTCACAAAAAACGAGTTGAAAAATGGAGCTCAGGGGCACAGCAATTCACAAACTGGCAGAGTAATAAAGGACAACTATTGTCCAAAAATCTGTTGAGGGAAGGCAACCAGATGGACTTGAAAGCGAGTCACAATAACAGGAGACAGATTTCAAGAGGTACGTAGGAATCGCCTTTAAAGCACAGGAAGAGCGGCACATCTTCGATAATGACGCACTTGGCCAAAAAGGGCGTATGCACTTTCTCCTGAATATATTCTGGATAAAACGCATACGCCCTTTTTGGCCAAGCAAGCAAGCGGACAATGCAAATCGGCACTACAAAGAAGTATCACTCCCCACCGGTCAAAAGGGACATCCAAAAAATGTGTAAAAACCAGAAAGGCAAGACCGGGCCTCGAGAACAGGGACCCTTTTTATGCTGATGGGCGGGATGTAAATTGCCAACTGCCTCACTGGAGGAGTGCATTGTGTTCCCTAAAACAAGTAAACAACAGAGCTCTAGAGCCAAGGGCACTTCCAGTCTAGGTAATATACCTTGGGAAAACTGAAAATCAATAAGACAGAGCCACCCCAAAATTTAGGGCTGCACTGCTTACAAGAACCTCAACTTGGGTACACCTTAAATATCCCAGGAAATATAAAAATGGTTCAAAAAATTGTGGTACATATGTACGATTGAATATCCCTCAGCCATGAAATCAATGTCATAAGACCAGGAGCAGCAAAGTGAGTGGATTCAGGTACGATCATTCTAAGTGAAATAAGTCACACAAAAAGAAACTTATCATAAGATATCACTTATGAAGATCCTATAAACATGGCTACACATGAACTGAGTTAGGAAAGAGAACAGAGTCTCACATTTAGAAAACACACTTATGCCTGCTTAAGGGGGAAGGAGAGGTGGGATGATGCATAAAACCAGTTTGATATAAGCACAGGTACCGTTCCAAAAACCAACTGTGGTGTAGACAAGACCTACTGCTTCCTCAGGGAAAGGGACTCAAAACACTATATTTCCCGCAGAGGAATGGATCTGACTTGTAAGAATCTTAAAACCTATGTATAGCTATGTCTCCCTAAGGGAATCAAGTGTGTCTAGACAGGCATAAACATGGCAGCGTGAATCAGCTCATACCCACTATAAAAAGGAATTTCAAAAACAAAACAAAAAAAGAGGGAAATTCTTTACAATTCCTTTAGGGTCTCTGATGAAACCTGGAATGACCCAATCTACAATGACAGCTCGATGTGGCATAAGCCTGGAAACTTGGGACTGAGAGGATTGGTGAGATTGGGTGAGCAAATGCAGACCCTTCAAAGCAATAATGCATGGCCCCCATTCCATAGGACCCAACTCTCCAAATTGAAGGTTATATTACTACAGCTATAACATGTACGGGAAACCTAGAGAATGGACACACTGTGAATAAAAAAGGTTTCTAAAACTCAACGAGTAGTCCCTCTCCTGGTGCTCCGGTTTGACTTTCCAACTGCTTTACTATCAATCTCCCAACTTGGAGAGACAGCCCCTTTAAGCAACTGCTTCGCACAGGTTGCCATTTTGGCAGAGGATGAAAAGGAAGAGGGAGAATCAGTGAGAGAGTAGCTGTTAGGCATTTGGACGGACACATTTCACTCTAATCTCCATGCAGGAAGAAGAATTAACCAGAGTCTCAGCCACCCACCGGGAACCAGTATAGGTCCTGAGCCAAAATTTTGGATTTGCGTTCAGCTCCCAAAAAACGAGTTAAAAATTGGAGCTCAAGGGCACAGCAATTCACAACCTGGCAGAGTAATAAAGGACAACTATCGTCAAAAAATCTGTTGAGGGAAGGCAATGAGGCGGACTTGAAAGCGAGGCAGAATAGCAGGAAAGAGATTTCAAGAGGTACGTTGGAATCGCCTTTAAAGCACAGGAAGAGGGGCACAACTTCGACAACGACGCCCTTGGCCAAAAAAGGCGTATGCGTTTTCTCCGGAATATATTCAGGAGAAAACGCATACGCCCTTTTTGGCCAAGCAAGCAAGCGGGCAATGCAAATCTGCACTACAAAGAAGTATCACTTCCCACCGGTCAAAAGGGACATCCACAAAATGTGTAAAAACCAGAAAAGCAAGACAGGCCCTGGAGAACCGGGAGCCTTGTTATGCTGAAGGGCGGGATGTAAATTGCCCACTGCCTCACTGGAAGAGTGCATTGTGTTCCCTAAAACAAGTAAACAACAGAGCTACAGAGCCAAGGGCACTTCCAGTCTAGGGAATATACCTTGGGAAAACTGAAAATCAATATGACAGAGCCACCCCCAAATTTAGGGCTGCAATGCTTACAAGAACCTCAACTTGCGTACCCCTTAAACATCCCAGGAAATATTAAAATGGTTCAAAAAACTGTGGTACTTATGTACGATGGAATATCCCTCAGCCATGAAATCAAAGTCATAAGACCAGTAGCAGCAAAGTGAGTGGATTCAGGTAAGATGATTCTAAGTGAAATAAGTCACACAGAAAAAGAAAATTATCATAAGATATCACTTATGAAGAACTTGTAAACATGGCTACACATGAACTCAGTTAGGAAAGGGAAAGGACTCTCACATTTAGAAAACACTCTTATGCCTGCTTAAAGGGGAAGGATAGGTGGGGAGATGCATAAAACCAGAGTTTGATAAAAGCAGGGCTACCATTCCAAAAACCAATTATGGAATAGACAAGACCGACACCTTCCAGTGAAAGGGACTCAAAACCCCATATTTCCCGCACAGGAATAGATCTCACTAGTAAGAATCTTAAAACCTATGTATTGATATGTTTCCATAAGGGAATCAAGTGTGTCTAGACTGGCATAAACATGGCAGCGAGAATCAGCTCAAACCCACTATAAAGAGGAATTTCAAAAACAAATCAAAAAAACAGGGAAATCCATTACAATTCCTTCAGGGTCTCTGACGAAACCTGGAATGCCCCTATCTACAATGACAGCTGGATGTGGCATAAGGCAGGACACTTGGGACTGAGAGGATTGGTGAGATTGTGTGAGCAAATGCAGACCCTTTAAAGCAATAATGCAAGGCCCCCATTCCATGGGTCCCAATTCTCCAGGTTGAAGGGAATATTACTAAAGCTATAACATGTACGGGGAACCTATAGAATGAACACACTGTGAATACGAAAGTTTTCTAAAACTCAATGAATAGTCCCTCTCCTGGTGTTCCGGTTTGACTTTCCAACTGCTTTACTATCAATCTCCCAACTTGGAGAGACAGCCCCTTTAAGCTCCTGGTTCTCACACGTTGCCAAATTGGCAGAGGATGAAAGGGAAGAGGAGGAACCAATGAGAGAGTAGCTGTTAGTCATTTGGACGGCACATGTCACTCTAATTTCCCGGAAGGAAGAATAATAAACCAAAGTCTCAGCCACCCACCGGGAACCAGTATATGTCCCTAACCAATATTTTGGACTTGCATTCAGCTCACAAAAAACGAGTTGTAAAATGGACCTCAGGGGCACAGAAATTCACAAACTGGCAGAGTAATAAAGGACAACTATGGTCCAAAAATCTGTTGAGGGAAGGCAACGAGGCGTACTTGAAAGCCAGGCAGAATAGCAGGAAACAGATTTCAAGAGGTACGTTGGAATAGCCTTTAAAGCACAGGAAGAGGGGCACAACTTCGACAATGACGCACTGGGCCAAAAAGGGCGTATACATTTTCCCCTGAATGTATTCAGGAGAAAACGCATACGCCCTTTTTGGCCAAGCAAGCAAGCAGGCAATGCAAATCTGCACTACAAAGATGTATCACTTACCTCCTGTCAAAAGGGTCATCCACAAAATATGTAAAAACCAGAAAGGCAAGACAGGCCCTGGAGAACAGGGAGCATTGTTACGCTGATGGGCGGGATGTAAATTGCCAACTGCCTCACTGGAGGAGTGCATTGTGCTCCCTACAACAAGAAAACAACACAGCTACAGAGCCAAGGGCACTTACAGTCTAGGTAATATACGTTCCGAAAACTGAAAATCAATAAGACAGAGCCGCCCCCAAATTTAGGGCTGCACTGCTTACAAGAACCTCAACTTGGGTACACCTTAAATATACCAGGAAATATAAAAATGGTTCAAAACATTGTGGTACTTACGTACAATGGAATATCCCTCAGCCATGAAATCAATGTCAAAGACCAGGAGCAACAAAGAGAGTGGATTCAGGTACGATGATTTTAAGTGAAATAAGTCACACAGAAAAAGAAACTTATCATAAGATATCATTTATGAAGATCCTGTTAACATGGCTACACATGAACTGAGTTAAGAAAGAGAACAGTGTCTCACATTTAGAAAACCCTCTTATGCCTGCTTAAGGGGGAAGGAGAGGTGGGGTGATGCATAAAACCAGAGTTTGATATAAGCACAGGTACCGTTTTATAACCAACTTTAGAATAGACAAGACCTACACGTTCCTCAGTGAAAGGGACTCAAAACCCCATATTACACGCAAAGGAATAGATCTGACTAGTAAGAATCTTAAAACCTATGTATTGGGCTTCCCTGGTGGCGCAGTGGTTGAGTGTCCGCCTGCCGATGCAGGGGACGCGGGTTCGTGCCCCTATCCCGGAAGATCCCACATGCCGCGGAGCGGCTGGGCCCGCGAGCCATGGCCGCGGAGCCTGTGTTTCCGGAGCCTGTGCTCCGCAACGGGAGAGGCCACAGCAGTGAGAGGCCCGCGTACAGCAAAAAAAAAAAAAAAAAAAAAAAAAAAAAAAACCTATGTATTGATATGTCTCTGTAAAGGAATCAAGTGTGTCTAGACTGGCATAAACATGGCAGCGAGAATCAGCTCAAACCCACTCTAAAAATGAATTTCAAAAACACAACCAAAATCCAGGGAAATTCTTTACAATTCCTTCAGGGTCTCTGATGAAACCTGGAATGACCCTATCTACAATGACAGCTGGATGTGGCATAAGGCTGGACACTTGGGACTGAGAGGATTTGTGAGATTGGGTGAGGAAATGCAGACCCTTTAAAGCAATAATGCATGGTCCCCATTCCATGGGTCGCAACTCTCCAGGATGAAGGGAATATTACTACAGCTATAACATGTAGGGGAAAACTAGAGAATGGACACACTGTGAATACAAAAGATTTCTAAAACTCAACGAATAGTCCCTCTCCTGGTGCTCCGGTTTGACTTTCCAACTGCTTTACTATCAATCTCCCTACTTGGAGAGGCAGCCCCTTTAAGCTCCTGGTTTGCACAGGTTGCCAATTTGCCAGAGGACAGAAGGGAAGACGGAGAACCAATGAGAGACTAGCTGTTAGGCATTTGGACGGGGACATGTCACTCTAAATTCCCGGCAGGAAGAAGAATTAACCAAAGTCTCAGCCACACACCGGGAACCAGTATAGGTCCTGAACCAAAATTTTGGACTTGCGTTCAGCTCACAAAAAGCAGTTGAAAAATGGAGCTCAGGGGCAGAGCAATTCACAAAACGGCAGAGAAATAAAGGACAACTATCTTGCTAAAATATTTTGAGGGAAGGGAACGAGGCGGACTTAAAGCGAGGCAGAATAGCAGGAAACAGATTTCAAGTGGTACATTGGAATCGCCTTTAAAGCACAGGAAGAGGGGCACAACTTCGACAATGACGCACTTGGCCAAAAATGGTGTATGCGTTTTCTCCTGAATATATTCTAGAGAAAACGCATACACCCATTTTGGCCAAGCAAGCAATCGGGCAATGCAAATCTGCACTACAAAGAAGTATCACTTCCCACTGGTCAAAAGGGACATCCACAAAATGTGTAAAAACCAGAAAGGCAAGACAGGCCCTGGAGAACAGGGAGCCTTGTTATGCTGATGGGCGGGATGTAAATAGACAACTGCCTACCTGGAGGAGTGCATTGTGTTCCCTAAAAGAAGTAAACAACTGAGCTACAAAGCCAAGGGCACTTCCAGTCTATGGAATATACCTTTGGAGAACTGAAAATCAATAAGACACAGCCACCCCCAAATTTAGGGCTGCACTGCTTACAAGAACCTCAACTTGGGTTCACCTTAAATATCCCAGGAAACATAAAAATGGTAAAAAAAATTGTGGTACTTATGTACGATGGTATATCCCTCAGCCATGAAATCAATGTCATAAGACCAGGAGCAGCAAAATGAGTGGATTCAGGTACGATGATTCTAAGTGAAATCAGTCACACAGAAAAAGAAACTTATCATAAGATATCACTTATGAAGATCCTGTAAACATGGCTACACATGAACTGAGTTAGGAAAGAGAACAGAGTCTCACATTTAGAAAACACTCTTATGCCTGTTTAAGGGGGAAGGAGAGGTGGGGTGATGCATAAAACCAGAGTTTGATATAAGCACAGGTACCGTTTCTAAAACCTACCGTGGATTAGACAAGACCAACACCTTCCTCAGTGAAAGGGACTCAAAACCCCATATTTCCCCAGAGGTATAGATCTGACTAGTAAGAATCTTACAACCTATGTATTGATATGTCCCCGTAAGGGAATCAAGTGTGTCTAGACTGGCATAAACATGGCAGCGAGAAACATCTCAAACCCACTATAAAAAGGAATTTCAAAAACAAAACCAAAAAACAGGGAAATTCTTTACAATTCCTTCAGGGTCTCTGATGAAACCTGGAATGACACTATCTACAATAACAGCTGGATGTGGTATAAGGCTGGACACTTGGGTCTGAGAGGATTGGTGAGATTGGGTGAGCAAATGCAGACCCTTCAAAGCAATAATGCATGGCCCACTTTCCATGGGACACAGCTCTCCAGATTGAATGTTATATTACTACAGCTATAACATGTACGGGAAACCTAGAGAATGGACACACTGTGAATACAAAAGGTTTCTAAAACTCAATGAATTGTCACTCTCCTGGTGCTCCGGTTTGACTTTCCAACTGCTTATTATCAATCTCACAACTTGGAGAGACAGCCCCTTTAAACTCCTAGTTCGCATAGGTTGCCAATTTGGCAGAGGATGGAAGGGAAGAGGGAGAACCAATGAGACAGCAGCTGTTAGACAATTGGACTGGCACATGTCACTCTAATTTCCCGGCAGGAAGAAGAATTATCCAAAGTCTCAGCCACCCAGCAGGAACCAGTAGAGGTCCTGATCCAAAATTTTGGACTTGCGTTCAGTTCACATAAAACGAGTTGAAAAATGGAGCTCAGGGCAACAGCAATTCACAAACTGGCAGAGTAATAAAGGACAACTATCGTCCAAAAATCTTTTGAGGGTAGCCAACGAGGTGTACATGAATGCGAGGCTGAATAGCTGGAAACAGATTTCAAGAGGTACGTTGGAATCATCTTTAAAGCACAGGAAGAGGGGCACAACATCGACAATGACGCACTTGGTCAAAAAGGGCGTATGCATTTTCTTCTGAATATATTCAAGAAAAAATGCATATGCACTTTTTGGCCAAGCAAGCAAGCAGGTAATGCAAATCTGCACTACAAGAACCATCACTTCCCACCGGTCAAAATGGACATCCGAAAAATGTGTAAAAACCAGAAAGACAAGACAGGCCCTGGAGAACAGGGAGTCTTGTTAGGCTAATCGGCAGGATGTAAATTTCTAAATGCCTCTCTTGGGGAGTGCATTGTGTTCCCTAAAACAAATAAAAAACAGAGCTACAGAGCCAATGGCAGTTCCAGTCTAGGGAATATACATTTGGAAAAATGAAAATCAGTAAGACAGAGCCACCCCAAAATTTTGGGCTGCACTGCTTACACAAACCTCAAATTGGGTACACATTAAATGTCCCAGGAAAGAAAAAAAATGGTTCAAGAAATTGTGGTACTTATGAACGATTGAATATCCCTTAGCCATGAAATCAATGTCATAAGGCCAGTAGCAGCAAAATGAGTGGATTCAGGTACAATGATTCTAAGTGAATAAGTCACATTGAAAAAGAAACTTATCATAAGATATCACTTACAAAGTTCCTGTAACCATGGCTACACATGATCTGAGTTAGGAAAGATAACAGAGTAACAAATCTTATCATAAGTTATCACTCATAGGGTGAATGTACACATGGCTTCACATGAACTGGATTACAAACACTACAGAGTCACACATTTAGAAAACAATCTTCTGCCTGCTTAACGGGAAAGCCGAGGTGGGGTGATACATAAAACCACAGTTTTAAATTAACACTGATACCGTTACCTAAACCAAGTATGTAATAGACAACACCTACTCCCCGCACAATGAACTGGACTCAACACCCCCTATTCATTGCAGAAGAATATATCTGACTCTAAGAATTTTAAAACATATGTATTCTCATGTCTCCATAAAGAAACATATGTGTGTATAATGGCATGAACACAGCACTGAAATTCAGCTAAACCCCCTTATAAAAATAAGTTTCAAAAGCAAAATGCAAAAACAGCGAAACAGAGAGAAATCTTAAAACTTACGTTCAGGGCCTGTGATCCAACCTGGATTGACCACCTTTACACCCACAGCTGGATGAGACATAAGACTGGACACTTGGGGCTGACAAGATTGCTGAGGTTGTGTGAGCAAAACAACGCCACTTAGAGCAATACTGTGTGCTACCCATTCTAGTGGTCCCAACTCTCCCGGTTTAAGGGAATCTTCCTACAGTTAAAACATGCATGGGAAACCCAATGGATGGTACACTGTGTAATTGGGAAAGTTTTCTAAAAGGTACCTCATTTTTCCTTTCATCGTGCTCGGCTTCACCATTCCATCTGCATTACTAAAAATCTCCCCACTTGGAGTGTCAGTGCCTTTACCCTCCTTTTATGCACAGTTTGCAAATTGTGCAGAGGATGAACAGGAAGAGGGGAAACAAATGAGAGTTTAGCTGTAGGTGTTTGGATGGGCACATATCACTCTACTTTCCCATCATCAAGAAGCATTAACCAAAGGCTCAGCCTGAAGCCCTGCAACCAGACTAGGGCCTAAAGCCATCCTGCGGTATTGCAGCCAGCTCACAAATAGGCGGTTTGAAAAATGGATATCAGGGGCACAGCAATTCACAAACTTGCAGAGTTATAAAGGACAACTATCATCCAGAAATATATTGAGGTAAGGCCGTGAAGAGGATTTGAATGCAAGGCAGAATTGAAGGAAACAGATTTCAAGAGGTACATTGGAGTCATCTTTAAAGCACATGAAAAGCGACAGAACTCCAACAATGGTGCCCTTGGCAGAAAAGGGAGTATGTGTATTTTCTTGAATATATTCGGGAAAAAATGCATACGCCCTTTTTGGCCAAGCAAGCCATCAGGCATTGAAAATCCACACTACATAGAAGTGTCCCTTACCTCCAGTCAAAAGGGCCATCCACAAATAGTGTAAAAACCACAAATGCAGGACAGGCCATGGAGAAAAGGGAGCCTGGTTACACCGATGGACAGGATGTAAATTGCCAACAGCCTCTCTGGAGAACTGTATGTTGTTTTCTAAAACAGAGCTACAGAGCATAGCACACTTCCACTCATGGGCGTGTATTTTGGGAAAACTAAAAATCCGCAACACACAGCCAGCGCAAAGCTTAGGGCTGCTCTGGTTACAAGAACCTCGACTTCGGTACACTTTAAATATCCCAGGAAAGGAAAAAAAAATGGATATAGATGTCTTGGTACTTACATACAATGGAATGTCACTCAGACATAAAATCAATGTCATAAGGCCAATAGCAGCATAATGAGTGGCTTTAGGTACGATAATGCTAAGTGAAATGAGCCACAAAGAAACAGAAACTTATTGTAATATATCACTTATAGAGGGAATGTAAACATGGCTACACATGAACTGAATTTCAAAAGAGAACAGAGTTACACATTTAGAAAACACACTTATGCCTCCTTAAGGGGAAAGGTGACGTGGGGTGATGTGTAAAAGCAGAGTTTGAAATTAGCACAGATACCATTCCATATACCAAATATGTAATAGAAAAGACCTACTCCTTTCTCAATGAACTGGACACAAAACACCCTATTCACTGAAGAGGAATTTATCTGACTGGTAACAATCTTGAAACCTAGGTATTTATATGTCTCCATAATGGAATCAAGTGTATGTAGATTGGCATAAACACAGATCAATGGAACAGGACAGAAAGCCCAGAGAGAAACCTACATACCTATGGCTATCTCATCTATGACAAAGGAGCTAAGGATATACAATGGAGAAAAGACAGTCTCTTCAGTAATTGGTGCTGGGAAAACTGGACCCCTACACATAAAAGAATGAAATTAGAACACTCCATAACACCATACACAAAAATAAACTCTAAATGGATTAGAGATCTAAATATAAGACCAGACACTATAAAACACTTAGAGGAAACCATAGGCAGAACACTCTATGACATAAATCATAGCAAGATCCTTTTTGACTCACCTTCTAGAGAAATGGAAATAAAAACAGAAATCAACAAATGGGACCTAATGAAACTTAAAAGCTTTTACACGGTACAGGAAAACATAAACAAGATGCAAAAACAACCCTCAGAATGGGAGAAAATATTTTCAAATGAAGCAATTGACAAAGGATTAATCTCCAAACTTTACAAGCACCTCATGTAGCTCAATATCACAAAAACAAACAACCCAATCCAAAAACGGCCAGAAGACCTAAATAGACATTTCTCCAAAGAAGATATACAGATTACCAAGAAACACATGAAAGGATGCTGAACATCACTAATCATTAGAGAAATGCAAATCATAACTATCGTGAGGTATCACCACACAGCAGTCAGAGTGGCAATCATCAAAAAAATCTACAAAACAATAAATGCTGGAGAGGCCTTTATTGGAGAAAAGGGAACACACTTGCACTGTGGGTGGGAATGTAAATTGATATGGGCACTAAGGAGAACAGTACGGAGGTTCCTCTAAATAACTAACAATAGAGGTACCATACGACACAACAATCCAACTACTGGCATTTGCCTTGCGAAAACCATAATTGAAAAAGAGTTATGTACAAAAAAGTTCATTGCAGCTCTATTTACAATAGCTTGGATATGGAAGCAACCTAAGTGTCCATCGACAGATGAATGGATAAAGAAGATCTGGCACATATATACAATGGAATATTACTCAGCCATAAAAAGAAGCAAAACTGAGTTATTTGTACTGAGGTGGATGGACTTAGAATCTGTCCTACACAGTGAAGTAAGTCAGAAAGTGAAAAACAAATACTGTATGTTAATAGAGATATACGGGATCTAATGAAGAAAAAAAAAAGATTTTGAAGAACCTAGTGGCAGGACAGCATTAAGGACACAGACGTAGAGAAAGGACTTGAGGACACCGGAAGGGGGATGGGTAAGCTGAGACGAAGTGACAGAGCGGCATGGACATAAATACATTACCAACTGTAACACCGATAGCTACTGAGAATCAGCCACATCGACCAGGGAGATCAGCTCGGTGCTTTGTGACCACATAAAGGGGTGGGATATGGGGTGTGGGAGGGAGATGCAAGATGGAGGGGATCTGGTGATATTTGTATACGTATAGATGATTCACTTTGTTATACAGCAGAAACTAACACTCCATTGTAAAACAATTATACTCCAATAAACGTGTAAAAGGAAAAAAAAAAAGAAAGCCCAGGGTTAAACCTACACACCTATGGTCAACTAATCTATGACAAAGGAGGCAAGACTATACAATGGAGATAAGACAGTCTCTTCAATCATTGGTGCTGGGAAATATGGACAGCTACATGTAAAAGAATGAAATTAGAACACTCCCCAACACCATACATGAAAATATATTCAAAATGGATTAGAGACCTTAATGTAAGACCGGACAGTATAAAATTCTGAGAGGAAAACTTACGAAGGATACTCTGACGTAAATCACAGCAAGATCTTTTTTGATCCACCTCCTATAGTAATGAAATAAAAAAGAAAACTAAACAGATGGGACCTAATGAAATGTAAAAGCTTTTGCAAAGCAAAGACAACCCTCAGAATGGCAGAACATATTTGCCAATGAATCAATGGGCAAATGATTAATCTCCAATATATATAAACAGCTCATGCAGCTCAATATTAATAAAACAAACAACCCCATACAAAAATGGAAGAAGATCTAAATAGACATTTCTTCCAAGAAGACATAGAGATGGCCAGTACGCACATGAAAATCTGCTCAACATCACTAATTATTAGAGAAATGGAAATCGAAACTACAATGAGGTATCACGTCACACCTGTTAGAATGGGCATCATCAGAAAATCTACAAACAACAAATGCTGGAGAGGGTGTGGAGAAAAGGAACCTTCTTCCACTATTGCTGGGAATGTAAATCGATATAGTCTCTATGGAGAACAGTATGGAGGTTCCTTAAAAAACTAAAAATAGAATTACCATATAATCCAGCAATCCCACTACTGGGCATATACCCAGAGAAAACCATAAATCAAAAAGACACATTCACCACAATGTTCATTGCAGCACTATTTACAATAGCCAGGTAATGAAAGCAACCTTAGTGCCCATAGAGAGATGAATGGATAAAGATGTGGTACATATATACAATGGAATATTACTCAGCCATACATCGGAATGAAATTGGGTCATTTGTAGAGACCTTGATGGATCTAGAGACTGTCATACAGAGTGAAGTAAGTGAGAAAGAGAAAAACAAATATTGTATGTTAATGCATATATGTGGAACCTAGAAAAATGGTACAGATGAACCGGTTTGCAGGGCAGAGATAGAGACACAGATGTAGAGAACAAACATATGGACACCAAGGGGGGAACGCCATGTGAGGGTGGTGGTGGGATGAATTGGGAGACTGGGATTCACATGTGCACACATAAGTATAAAATAGATATCCAGTAAGAACCTGCTGTATAAAAGAAATAAATAAATTTTAAAAAAATTAAAAATAAATAACATTTAATAAAATAAACCAAAAAAAACGTTTTTCCCTTCACATAGACGTCTTTATATTAATGCATTATTTCCATGTTTATATCTCCAAATTTAAAAAAAAAGAGGAATAAGTAAAATCTACCTTGAACCAAAAAGAAAAAAAGAAAAAAAAATCAGAACCCACCAGTTATACAGAGGAAAATCGTATCAGGGCACTTGCTCCAGTTGTAAAAAATTCTTAAGTTGGTCAGAGGTGGGAAATCGTCTCCCATGCAGTGAGCAGCGCTCCCCCCCCACAAGGAACATCCTCATTGCAAAGCTGGGGGACTGTGTCGAGGCGTCTGTGAGTAAATGTGAGCTGAGCCCCAGTCCTGCTGCAGCTGAACTCTTCCCACCCTTTCCAGGTAAAACAGCTGAATATGTACAAGAACTTGCAAGCCTAGAGGAAGGGCTGTGGAGCCACACCAGCGACAGCACGAAGGCCGACTTGGTGCCTGCAGGCCAGCCAGGATGGTCCTGGCCCCAGATGCTCTTCTGGAAGCTTTCCATTTCCCTACCTGAGATACCCCTCCTGCCACGGCCCCCACTGCTTTATTACTTCCTCACCTCTGCCTGGGGAGAAATTCCAGCGGCAGGTATGGGTGACACATCCTCTTCTTTAGCAGGTGGCAGCCTGGCAACTCCTGCAGAAAGTCCAGCAGAGCCCCACTCACACTGGGCCACCCACAAAGCCATGGCCCCTCACTCCCTCCCACCACCCCAGCCCCGACACTGCTGACGGGGCAGAGAATATGGCGTCAGGCACAGCTACAGGGGCTCTTGCTGACTGGAGAGGAGTTTTTATTGACCTTAACCCAGGCACACCTGGGGAGGGCTGGCAGGCAGTGTCAGGCTGCCCAAATCAGCCAATCCTCACCCCTCAGGGGATCACAGTTGCAGAAAATGAACCTTGCTAAACAGGCCACGGCCAAGGAACAGGTGTGGGCTCTTGAGAGTCAGGATAGACAAGGGGCTTCAGCTGCGGCTTTTTTTCTCATCATTTTATCTGGTCCATGAGTGGAAAACAACTTCAAGAAGACCCTATACTAATGAGAGGAACCCAGGAGTCAGGGAGAGGAGTGATGGTGGGTGGAGACAGAGGCCTGGTGCCCTGGCTGCAGTGGAAGTGTCTGGAAGACCAGGCCGAGAGAGGCTGCACAGAGTGATAGCCAGGGTCACAGACCTGTCAGGGCTGCTGTTTGTTAGTTCAAGTCCTGCTCTGAGGCGTTCTGTGTCAGCTGTGAGTGACAGGTGAGATGGGGGTTCTCTGCAAGGTGGGCTATATGCACAGTTCTTGTGTGTCCAGCCCTGCTTGGGTACCTGCCCAGGGGAGCTCCGTATCCTGGGAAGGGCCTGGATATGAGAGCCCAATGGGCTGCTGGGTAACTGCACAGGTGAGCTCCATACCCTGGGAGGGACATGACCACGAGGGCCCCGTGGGCTGTGGCGTCGGGGGTGCAGCCCAGGTGAGCTCCATATCCTGGGATTGGCCAGACCACGAGAGTCCCATTGGCTGCTGGAGACCTGGTAAAGGATATCAGGACAGTCAGTGAAGCCACCGAGGATATACATCCAGTAGCTCCTATTTCCTACACCCTGCTGGTCATTCTACCATCCACCAGGCCATGGCATTCTGTATTAGACTTCAATGATGCCTTCTTCTGTATTCCATTCATCTCAGAGTCACAAGGATTTTTGGCTTGTGAGTGGCAGGACACAACATGCAACCAAAGCAATAATGCTGGGCCATCCTTCCCCAATGGTTCAAAAATACCCACACCATCATTGGGGAAATGTCCTCTAAAGACCTAAAAGTTCTACCTCTGTAAAAGGGAACCCTCCTTCAATATGCAGAGGACATTCTGATCACCAGGCCTACTAAAGACGCCTCTGAACTACCTAGTCAAGAAAGGATAGAAGGTGTCCAAGAAAAAGGCTCAAATATCCCAGGCTAAGGTGACATGCCTGGGCTTCATTGTCACAGATATTCGGAGAAACACATCCCAGGATAGGGAAGAAGCCATTTGCAGCCTTACCTCTTCTAAAACTAGAAGACAGCTTAGGGGTTCCTGGGGAGGCCAAGGTTTTCTGCATCTGGATCCCTAACTACAGTCTAATAGCTGGGCCTCTACATGAAACACTGACACGAAAAGATGATGATCCTTTTGAATAGAATCCAGAAGCAGCCTTTCAAGAATGGAAAGAGCAGTCAATTCAGACCCTTGCCCTGGATCTCCCTAATTTAGCTAAACCCTTTGACCTTTACATACCCAGTCATAGGTTAATCGCCCTTGGAGCCTTAGTGCAAAAACTGGGACCACTTGAAATGGAGCAAGAAAAGAATGCCCTTCAGGTATGATAAACTATGATCACCAAGGGCTTTGCCCACCGACTCATCAGGCCAGGATACTGGGGTATCTAAAAAGCTGAATCAGAAGCCCGCAAGGCCAGCTCCCTCCTAAGGGAAAAGGACCCCACGTGGTGATCCTAACCACCCATCATGCCCTGAAGTTGCAGGGGTCGCTCTGTGGACACACTGACCTCGAGTGAGGAGGCCCTCCAACTCCAACCTCCAGAGAGACAAACGGGGGCAACGGGCCCCCAAAATGACTTGTGTGACCATCACTTGACCTGGAGTTTCTCTCAGAAAACAACAAGACTGTGCCCCGAAAGAGCAGACTACTGCTTGCAGGACTTACTGCACCCAGAGGGGAGCTAATAAGCTTGGCGGGGGATACATATATCACGCTTTCACCATAGAAAGCCCTACAGACACCGCGGTGATGATGGTCAATATGACCGGCTGGACTGCTGGATACTTCTAAAGGCCGTTGACTCAGTGGACGTCATGGTCCTGGATCACCACTGACCCTGGACTGTCTGGGAGTTGTGCGGGCAGGGCTCTGACACATGGTGCTGTTTGTACATTAATTCAGGGACCTAATTAAAGAAAGCACACACTAGTAGTCAGAGCATCTAGGCTGGCAAAAAACATCAGCCTAAGGTCGCCGAACAAATGTGGGGTGGGGTGAAACCTGCCACCGCAGCATCTCTGCGCATCTCTTTCCTGGACCCTTAAAGGTCATTAGAATCTATAACACTTCCAATGCTGGTGCTCAGGCGGACGAGAAGTGAGGCAGGAGGCCTTGGGACAATCAACCTCACCTGGAGGCTGGTGGGGAGACGTTTTGACCCTACACCCATGTATCAGGGCTCCCACCACAGCATGAAGCAGTTACAAAAGAGGGGTCTGCACCCTCAACACCCCAAGAATGAGGAACGGAACAAAAAGCCGAGGAGGTGTTCATCTCCGGCAACGTTCATTAAAAACTCCTGGGAGATAAAAAGAGAATCTGGACAATAAAATAAAGTCTAACCTGTTTTTCCTTTGTGCTTTGTCTAATTTCACGTGCTCCTACGGTTCCGCATGCAGAGGTCCCAAACGCGGCACTTCAGACCCGATTTCCTAGTGCAGAATGGCTGGGTCGACACCTCAGCTAGCGGGGTCCCATGCAGACTCCGCGGCATAGAGCCTGAGCTGCAGCCAACCCAGCCCTCGAGAGCTCCATCCCCACCCTCCCACTGACGCTGCCGGGATCCCTACACAGCAGCCCAGCCCACAGCCCGTGGGGGAGTGCACGCTCTCACCTCTCCTTTCTGTTTTCAAAATAATGTTTCCTTTGCTTCTGAACCAAACTCCGTCTTGATCTGTTGGCTCCAATGACACTGGGCACGGGGACTCCTGTTGGGGTCCACTCTGGAGGATCAGTAACAGAAATTGAGAACATTGTAACTTCAATGAACAGATGTGTGAGCCAAACTGTAGTTAACCTAGAGCAGTGTATAACGCTCGGGTAAAATAAGATGTTTCTAAGACTTACATTTGATATTTCCATCACTTTCCTATAAGCAAGTTCAGTGAAGACGTTTGTCTTATTTGTCAGGTCAACATTAGAGAAATGAAGGGATTTATTTCCATGGATGTACATCGAATACTCTTGGCTGAAGCTTCAATCGTGTTTTCAATGCTTTTCCATTGAAAATGATACCTCTCTTTCAGCTCCCCCATTTCTGAGAAGTATAAAATCTTATAATTTATTACTACCAAAGGGTAAAGGTAGGAGAAGGGATAAATTAACAGTTTGGGATTAACACATACACACTGCTATGTATAAAATAGATTATCAACAACGAACTACTGTATAGCACAGGGAACTACACTGAATATTTTGCAATAACCTATAAGGGGAAATAATCTGAAAAAGAATAGATATTTTTACTGACATCATCTATCAATGATAGATAAAATGTAACCTAAGCAAGGCCAATGGTGAGCGCTTCTGACCCTGAAGATTTCAATCATCTAAAGTTTGGGCTCTGCCTATTTCCCAAGGCCCTTAATGGACATGCGTGTAGCCGTAGCTTAAAAATTCCCCAGTTTGGGGTTCGGGGAGGCACTGATTTGGAAAAATCCCTGGTGTTCTCCTTACATGCACGGGACCCTTCCTACAGCTAAAACATGCCTGTCACACCTAGAGGATGGTACACCATTTGATCGGAAAGAGTTTGGAAATTGCACCTCATCTCCTCATAGCCTGGTGCTTGGGTTCACCCCTCCAGCATCTTTCCTAACAACCTCCTCACTTGGGCATATCAGCACCGTCAACATCCTGTTGCACACAGTTTGGAATTTGTCCAGAGGATGAAGCGGAAGGATGAGAAAAATTTAGAGACAAGTCTTAGGTATTCGGACAGGCACATGCCACTCTAATTTCCAATCTGGAAGACAAATTCATCAAAGGCTAGAATTGCCCACAGAAACAGAATAGGGCTAGAGGAAATCCCGCTGTTTTGTGTCCAGTTTCCATAAACACAAGTTGAATAATGGAACTCAGGGTCACTAAAATTCATGAAACTGCAGAGTTGAAAATATCTATCGTCGAAAAATGTCTTGAGGTAAGTCACAGAAAAGGACTTGTAAGCAAGGGAGAGTGGCAGGAAACATATTTGAACAGGTAGAAAGGACTCCCCGTTAAAGTACAAGAAAAGGGTCTGAACATCGCCAATGATGCTGTTGGCCAAAAAGGGCGTATGCATTTTTTCTGAATATATTCAAGTAAAGGCCATACACACTTTTTATCCAACCAAACAGGTGGACACTGGAAATCAATACTACAAAATGTATCACTTCACATCAGTAAGAAGGGCCATCCACGTAAAGTGTAAACACCAGAAATGCAGGACAGGGCGAGGAGAAAAGGGAGCCCTGTGAGGCTGATAGTGGAAAAGCAATTTGCCAACAGCCACTCTAGAGAAGAGTATTGTGTTTGCTAAAACATCTAAAAAATGAGCTACAGAGCATAGGGCACTTGCACTCATGGGCGTATACCTTGGGAAAAACAAAAATCGACAGAAAACAGGCACCCCAACGTTTACCACCTCTCTGTTAAAAAGGGCCTCAACTTGGATATAACCTAAATGTCCCTGGAAGGATAAAATGGATAAAAGAGATGGGGTACTTATGTAGAGTGGAATATTACTCATCCAGAAATCAATGAAATAAGGCCAGTTGGAACAACTCTGGAGGAGTTACATACGATCATTTTAAGTGACATATGTCAGAAAGAAAAGACACATATCATAAGATGTCACTTAAAGGTGGAATCAAAAATGGCTACACATGAAATAAATTACAATACAGAAACATAGTCAAATATGTAGAAAATAGACATAAGGCTGCTAAATGGGAAAGGTGGGGAATGGTGAGGTATTATCCAGGAGGTTGAAATTAGCAAAGATACCATTCCAAGTACCAAATTGAATAACTGACAAGGCCTACACGATACCTCAAAGAACTGCACTCAGCCCACTCAAGTCACTGGAAAATAATTCATATATGACTGGTAAGCATCTGAAAAGAAATTTATTGTTGTCTCACAGTACATGAATCAAGTGGATGTACAGGAACAAAAAACAGAGCTTTGAAAATCAGCTGTAACCAATATAAAAATACATTTAAAATATTTATAAAAAAAGTGAGACAGACAACAATTCTTACAACTTTTGTTGAAGGTCTATGATGTAACATGAATTGAACACATGTAGTCCCACAGCAGGATGATATATAAGGCTGGAAGCTATGCACGCTAAGAGATGTTAGAGAGGCTTGGTGAGAAAATGCAGACCTTTTAAAGTAATACTGCCTGGTACCCATTCCATGGGTCCCAAATCTGAAGGTTCAAGGGAATCTTCTGACAGTGAAAACATGCCTGGGAAACCGAGATGAATGTACACCATGTGCTCAGGAAAAGGTGTCTACAATGCACCTCATTTTTGATCTCCTGGTGCTGAGGTTCGCCATTCCAGCCACATTACTAACAATCTCTCCACTTGGAGAATCAGCACCTTTAACCTCCTGTTTTACACAGTTTTCAATTTGTGCAGAGGATAAATGGGAAGAAGGGGAACCAATGAGAGGTTAGCTGTAGGAGTTTTGACAGGCACATGCCACTCTATTTTCCCATTAGGAAGAAGAATTAACCAAAGGCTCAGCCTGCCTCCCCAGAACCAGAATAGGGCTGGAAGCAATCCAATTGTTTGGCATACAGCACACAAAAAAAGCGAGTTGCAAAATGCAGCTCAGGAGCAGACAATTCAAAGACCTGCAAAGATATAAATGATAACCAACGTCCAAAAATATATTCAGGTAAGGCAACGAAGAGGATCTGAATGAGAGGCAGAATTGCAGGAAACAGATTTCAAAAGGTAGATTCTACTCACATTTAAATCATATGAAAAGCAGCAGAATTTCTAAAATGATGCAGTTGGGCAAAAGGGTGTATGTGTTTTTTTTCGTGAATATCTTCAGGAAAAAAACACAGACAGAGATTTTGGCCAACCAAGCAAGAGGGAAATGCATATCCGCACAACAAAGAAGTCTCAATTTCCACTGCTCAGAAAGGCCATCCAAAAAATGTGTACAAACCAGAAATGCAGGAGAGGCCATGGGAAACAGGGAGCCAAGTCACGCTGATGGGTGAGGTATAAATATCCAAGAGCCACTCTGAAGAAGTGTATGCTGTTTCCTAAAACATCTAAAATACAAAGCCCCCGAGCAAAGGGGACTTCAACTCATGGGCATATAACTTGGGAAGACTAAATATCAATAAGACACAGGCACCCCAAAGTTTAGGGCTGCTCTGCATACAAGAACCTCAACTTTGGTACACCTAAAATATCCCAGGAAAAACAGAAATGCATAAAGAACTTGTGGTAATTTTGTACAACAGAATATCACTCAGACGTGAAATCAATGTATATAAGGCAAGTAGCAGCATAATGAGTGGATTTAAGTATGATGATTCTAAGGGAAATTAGTCACACAGAAAAAGAATCTTATCATAAGATATCACTTATAGAGGAAATGTCAATATCACAACACATGAACTGAATTAGGAAAGAGAACAGAGTCTCACATTTAGAAAAAAAAATCTTATGCCTGCTTCAGGAGAAAGGAGAGGTGGGGTGATGCATAAAACCAGAGTTTGATATTAACACAGGTACCATTCCATAAACCAAATACAGAATAGACAAGACCTACAACTTCCTCAGTGAACGGGACTCAACACCCCTATTTCCCGCATAGGTATATATCTGACTAGTAAGAATCTTAAAACCTATGTATTAATATGTCTTCGTAAGGGAACCAATTGTGTCTAGACCGGCATAAACAAGTCAGTGATAATCAGCTCAACCCCATTATAAACATGAATTTCAAAAACAAAACCAAAAAACAGCGAAATTCTTACGCAATTCCTTCAAAGGTTCTGATGAAACCTGGAATGACCCTATCGGCAAAGACAGCTGGATGAGACATAAGGCTGGAGACTTGGGACTGAGAGGACTGGTGAGATTGGGAGAGAAAATGCAGACCCTTAAAGTAGTAATGCATGCAACCATTCCATGGATCCCAAATCTCCAGGTAGAAGGGAATATCACTACAGTTATAACATGTATGGGAAACCTAGAGAATGGACAACCTGTCATGGCAAAAGGTTTCTAAAACTCTCCTAATTTTTCTTCTCCTTGTATTCCAGTTTGGTATTCCAACTGATTTACTGTCAATCTCGCAACTTAGCAGAGTCAGCCCCTATAACCTCCTGGTTCACACAGTTTGCTAATTGTGCAGAGGATGAAATGGAAGAGGGAGAACCTATCAGAGAGTAGATATAGGCATTCGGACGGGCATATGTCACTCTAATTTCCCGTCAGGAAGAAGAATTAACCAAAGCCTCAGCCACCCACAGGGAACCAATATAGCCACCCCTGGAACCAGTGTAGGTCCTGAAGCAAAATTGTGGATTTGCGGCCAGCTCTCAAAAATGGGATTTGAAAATTGGGACTCAGGGGCACAGCAATTCACCAACCTGCAGAGTTATAAAGGACTACTCTCTTCCAAAATCTGTTGAGGGAAGGTAAAGAAGGGGACTTGAAAATGAGGCAGAATTGCACAAAACATATTTCAAGAGGTAAATTGGAATCGCCTTTAAAGCACAGGAAAAGCATCACAACTTGGACAGTGATGCCCTTGGCCAAAAAGGGCGTATGCCTTTTCTCCTGAATATATTCAGGAGAAAACGCATACGCCCTTTCTGGCCAATTAAGCAAGGCACACAATGCAAATCCACACTACAAAGAATTGTCACTTCCCACCGATCAAAAGGGACATCCGAATATCTGTAAAAACCAGAAAGGCAAGAGAGAGTTGACAAGGGCATGAAGCAATGTGATCCCAATGGTTATGGAGGAATGTGATGACAAGCGCATGGAGCATTGTGATGACAAGATTATGTACCATTTTGCTGACAAAGGCAAGGAGCATTGTGATGACAAAGTTCATGGAGCACTGTGATGACAAGCGTCACGGAGCATTGTGATTACAGGGATCATGGAGCATTGGGATGACAAGGGCATGGATCACTGTGATGACAAGGGTCATGGAGCATTTTGATGACAAGAGTCCCAGATCGTTGTGTCGTCAGGGTTCATGGAGCGTTTTGATGACAGTGGTCATGGAGCATTGTGATGACAGGAGTCATGGAGCATTGTGATGAGAAGGTGATGGAGCATTGGGCTGAAAATGCTCATGGAGTATTGTGATGAAATGGGTCATGGAGCATTGTGATGACAAGGTACTGGAGCACTGTGATGAGAAGACCATGGAGCCTTGTGATGACAAGTCTCATGGAGCATTCTGATGAAAAGGGGCATGGAGCATTGTGATTACAGGAGTCTTGGAGCATTGTGATGACAAGGACATGAAGCATTAGGATGAGAAGGCCATGGAGCGTTCTGATGACATGCATCATGGAGCTTTGTGATGACAAGGGCATGGAGCATTGTGATTACAGGGTTCTTGGAGCACTGTGATGAAAAGGGTATGGATCATTGTCATGAAAAAGGCATGGAGCCTTGTCATGACAGGGTTCAAGGAGCATACTGCTGGCAAGTGTCTGGGAGCATTGTGATGATAAGGTTGTTGAGAATTGTGATGACAAATGTCATGGAGCATTGTGATGAGAAGACAATGGATAATTGTTATGACAAGTGTCATGGGGCATTGTGATGATAAGTGTTATGGAACATTGTGATCACAAGGATTTGGAGCATTGTGATGACAGAGGTCATGGAGCATTTTGATTTCATTGTGATGACAATAGCCTGAACCATTATGATGTTGCACATGCTGCATTGTGATGACAGGGTTCATGGAGCATTGAGATGAAAAGGGGCATGGAGTATTGTTATTACAGGAGTCTTGGAGCATTGTGATGACATGGGCATGGAGCATCATGAATGAGAAGGCCATGGAGCATTCTGATGGCATGCGTCATGGAGCTTGGTGATGACAAGGGCATGTAGCATTGTGATTACAGGTTTCTTGGAGCATTGTGATGACAAGGGTCATTGAGCCTTGTGATGACAAGGCTGTGGAACATTGTGATGGCAGTGGTCATGAAGCATTGTTATGACAGGGGTAATGGAGCATTGTGATGAGAAGGGCATGGAGCATTGGTCTGAAATGTTTCATGGATTATTGTGATGAGAGTGGGCATGGAGCATTGTGATGACAAGGGCACTGAACACTGTGATACGTGGGTCATGGTGGAGTGTAATGACAAGGGCATGGAGCATTGTGATGAGAAGGGCATCGGGCATTGTGATGACAAGCATCCTGGGGCTTTGTGATGACAAGGACATGGAACAATGTGATGAGAGGGTTCATGGAGCATTGTGATGAAAAAGACTTGGAGCATGTTGATGACAGGGGC
Source organism: Mesoplodon bidens (assembly GCF_964165515.1). Taxonomy (NCBI): domain Eukaryota; kingdom Metazoa; phylum Chordata; class Mammalia; order Artiodactyla; family Ziphiidae; genus Mesoplodon; species Mesoplodon bidens. The sequence goes on from NW_027671506.1 coordinate 406,773, forward strand.
ATGGAGGATTGGTCTGATAAATTTCATGGATAATTGTGTTGAGAGTGGGCATGGCACATTGTGATGACAAGGGCATGGAGCATTGGGAAGACAAGGTCATGGAATATTGTGAAGACAGGTGTCTGGGAGCATTGTGATGACATATTTCATGGACCATTGTGATGACAATGGCATGGAGCATTGTGATGCCAAGTGTTATGGAGGATTGTGATGACAAAGGTAATGGAACATTGTGATGACAAGGGCTTGGAGCATCGTGATGACAAGGGCATGGAGCATTGTGATGACAACGGTCATTGAGAATTTTGATGAAAAGGTCGTGAAGCATTGTGATGACAAAGGCATGGAACTTGCTATGACAGGGGTCATGGGACATTGCAATGACAAGTGCATGGAGAATTGTGATGACAAGAGCATGTAACATTGTGATGAGAACTGTCATGGAGCAGTGTGATGAGAACTGTCATGGTGCATTGTGATGACAAGGACGAGGAGAATTGTGATAACAAGGGACATGGAGTATTGTGATAACTAGGACATGGTGCAATGTGATGACAGGGGTCATGGAGCATTGTGATGACAGGGGTCATGGATCATTGTGATGACAAGTGTCACGGAGCATTCTGATGACAAGCTTGTGGAGTATTGTGATGACAATGGCATGGAGCATTGTGATGAAAAGGGCATGGATCATTGTGATGAAAAATGCATGGAGACATGTCATGACAGGTTTCAAGGAGCATACTGACGAAAAGTGTCAGGGAGCATTGTGATGACAAGTGTATTGAGAATTGTGATGACAAAGGTCATGGAGCATTGTGATGAGAAGTCCATGGATAATTGTGATGACCAGCGGCATGGGGCGTTGTGATGGCAAGTGTTATGGAACATTGTGATCACAAGGGTTTGGAGCATTGTGATGACAGAGGTCATGGAGAATTTTGATTTCATTGTGAGGACAATAGCATGAAGCATTATGATAGTGGGCATGGTGCATTGTGATGACAGGGTTCATGGAGCAATGAGATGAAAAGGGGCATGGAGCATGGTGATTACAGGGGTCTTGGAGCATTGTGGTGGCAAGGGTCATGGAGCCTTGTGATGACAAGGCCGTGGAACATGGTGATGGAAGGGATCATGGAGCATTGTTATGACAGGGGTAATGGAGCATTGTGATGAAAAGGCCATGGAGCATTGGGCTGAAAATATTCATGGAGTATTGTGATGACAGGGGTCATGGAGCATTGTGATGACAATGGAATGGAGCACTGTGATGACAAGTTCCTGGAGCATTGTGATGAGAAGTCCATGGAGCCTTATAATGAAAAGTCTCATGGAGCATTCTGATGAAAAGGGGCATGGAGCATTGTGATTACAGTGGTCTTGGAGCATTGTGATGACAAGGGCATGGAGCATTGTGATGAGAAGGCAATGGAGCATTCTAACAGGCGTCATGGAGCTTTGTGATGACAAGGGCATGGAGCATTGTGATTACAGGGGTCTTGGAGCATTGTGATGAAAAGAGCATGGATCATTCTTATGAAAAATACATGGAGCCTTGGCATGACAGGTTTCAAGGAGCATACAGACAACAAGTGTCAGGGAGCATTTTGATGACCAGTGTATTGAGCACTGTGATGACAAAGGTCATGGACCATTGTGACGATAAGGACATGGAATATTGTGATGACAAGCACATGGAGCTTGCTATGACAGGGGTCATGGAGCATTGCGATGACAAGTGCATTGAGAATTGTGATGACAAAGCATGTAACACTTTGATGAGAAGTGTCATGGAGCATAGTGATGCCAGGAACGTGGAGAATTGTGATGACAGTGACATGGAGCAGTGTGATGACCAGGGCATGGAGCATTGTGATGGCAAGACCGTGGAGCATTGTGATGAGAAGACCATGGATAATTTTGATGACAAGCCTCAAGGAGCACTGTAATGACAAGGGGTGTGGAGCATTGTGATGACAGGGGTCATGGAGCATTGTTATGACAGGGGTAATGGAGCATTGTGATGAGAAGTGCATGGAGCATTGGTCTGAAATATTTCTTGGATTATTGTGATGAGAGTGGGCATGGAGCATTGTGATGACAAGGGCACGGAACACAGTGATACATGTGTCATGGAGGATTGTAATGACAAGGGCCTGGAGCATTGTGATGAAAAGGGCATCGAGTAGTGTGATGACAAGTGTCATGGAGCTTTTTGATGACAATTGCATGGATCAATGAGATGGAGCATTGTGATGCCAAGGGTCATGGAGCTTTGTGATGACAAAGGTCATGGAGCATTTTGATGACCAGCGTGTGGTGCATTGTGATGAGAAGGGCAGGGAGCATTGTGATGACAGGTTCATGGAGCAATTTGATGAAAAGGCTCATGGAACATTTTGATGACAATGGTTATGGAACATTGTGATGTCAGGGGTCATGGAGCATTTTGATGAAAACGGTCATGGATCATTTTGATGACAGGGGTTATGGAGCACTGTGATGTCAGGGGTCATCGAACATTGTGATGATAAGTGCATGTAGCATTGTGATGACAGGAGTCATGGAACACTGTGATGACAGCGGTGAGGGAGTACTGTGATGAATAGTGATGTAACATTGTGATATCAGTGGTGAGAGAGCATTTTGATGAGAAGTGCATGGAGCATTGTGATGACAAAGTATAAGGAGCATGGTGATGACAAGATTGTGGAGCACTGTGATGACAAGCGCATGACACATTGTGATGACAAGGGTCATGGAGCATTGTGCTGACAAGCCCATGGAGCATTGTGATGACAAGGGTCATGGAGCATTGTGTTGAGAAAGGCATAGAGCATTGTGATGACATGGGTCAAAGAGCATTGTGATGAAAACTTCATGGAGCACTGTGGTTAAAAAGTCATAGAGACTGTTGATGACGAAGGCATGGACTATTGTGATGACAAAGGTCATGAAGCATTGTGATGACTGGAGTCACGGAGCATTGTGATGACACGGTCATGGAGCATTGTGATGACAAGGACATGGAGCATTGGCCTAATATGTTTCATGGATTATTGCGATGACAGTTGGAATGGCGCACTGTGATGGCAAGGGAATGGAGAATTGTGATGACAAGGTCATGCAGTATTATGAAGACAGGTGTCAGGGAGCATTGTGATGACATATGTAATGGCCCATTGTTATGACAGTGGCATGGAGCATTGTGATGCCAAGTGTTATGGAGGATTATGATGACAAAGATAATGGAGCATTGTGATGACAATGGCTTGGATTATTGTGATGACAAAGGTCATGGAGCATTCTGATGACAATCTTGTGGAGTATTTTGATGACAATGGCATGGAGCATTGTGATGAAAATGGCATGGGACATTGTGATGAAAAAGGCATGCAGCCTTTCTGTGACAGGGTTCAAGGAGCATTCTGACGGGGAGCATTGTGATGACAAGTGTATTGAGCATTGTGATGACATAGGTCATGGAGCATTGTGACAATAAGGGCATGGAGTATTGAGATGACAGGCGTCATGGAGAGTTGTGATGACAAGTGTTATGGAACATTGTGATCACAAGAGTTTGGAGCATTGTGATGACAGAGGTCATGGATCATTCAGATTTCAAGCAGCATGGAGCATTGTGATGACAAGGGCATGAAGCAATGTGATCCCAAGTTTCATGGAGGATCGTGATGACAATGGTAATGGAGTATTGTGATGACAAGTGCACGGAGTATTGTGATGACAAGAGCATATAACATTGTGATGAGAAGTGCCATGGAGCACTGTGATGACAAGGACGTGGAGAATTGTGAGGACAAGGGACATTGAGCTGGGAGATGACCAGGGCATGGAGCATTCTGATGGCAAAACCGTGGAGCATTGTGATGAGAAGTGCTTGAGTAATTGTGATGACGAGCATCATGGAGCACTGTAATGAAAAGGGGCATGAAGCACTGTGATGACTGGTGTCAGGGAGCATTGAGATGACAGGGGTCATGGAGCATTGTGATAACAAGAGCATGTAATGTTGTGATGAGAAGTGTCATGTAGCATCGTGATGACAAGGACGAGGAGAATTGTGATGACAAGGGACATGGAGCATTGTGATAACTAGAACATGGTGCAATGTGATGACAGGGGTCATGGAGCATTATTATGACAAGGGCCATGGTGCATTCTCACATAAGATATCACTTATGAAGGGAATGTAAACTTGGCTACATATGAACTGAATTAGGAAACAGAACAGAGTCTCAGATTTAGGAAACACACTTATGCTTGCTTAAGGGGAAAGGAGAGGTGGGGAGATGCACAAAACCAGAGTTTGACATTAGCACAGGTACCGTTCCATAATCCAAATACAGAATAGACAAGAACTACTCCTTCCGTAGTGAACGGGACTCAAAACCTATATTTCCAGCAGAGGAATATATCTGACTAGTAAGAATCTTAAAATCAGTGTATTTATATGTCTCTGTAAGGAATCAATTTTGTCTAGACTGGCAAAAACTAGTCAGGGATAATCAGCTCAAACCCATTATAAAACTGAATTTGAAAAACAAAACAAAACAAAAAAAAAACCAACGATATTCTTACACAATTCCTTCAAGGGCTCTGATGCAACCTGGAATGACAGTATCTACAACAACAGCTGGAAGAGACATAAGGCTGGACACATGGGACTGAGGGGATGGGTGAGATTGGTGGCGAAAATGCAGTCCCTTTAGACCCATAATGCGTGCCACCCATTCGATGGGTGCCAACTCTCCAGGTTGAAGGTAATATTACTACAGCTATAAAATGTACGGAAAACCTAGAGAGTGGACATACAGTGAATACGAAAGGTTTCTAAAACTCAACGAACAGTCCCTCTCTTGGTGCTCCGGTTTGACTTTTGAAATGCTTTACTATCAATCTCCCAACATGGAGAGACAGCCCCTTTAACCTACTGGTTCCCACTGGTTGCCAATTTGGCTGAGGATGAAAGGGAAGAGGGAGGACCAATGAGAGAGTAGCTGTTAGGCATTTGACGGGCACATGTCACTCTAATTTCCCGGTAGGAAGAAGAATTACCAAAAGTCTCAGCCACCCACCGGGAACCAGTATAGTTCCTGAACCAAAATTTAGGACGTGCGTTCAGCTCACAAAAAAACGAGTTGAAAAATGGAGCTCAGGGGCACAGCAATTCACAAACTGGCAGATTAATAAAGGACAACTATCATCCAAAAATCTGTTGAGGGAAGGCAACGAGGCCAACTTGAAAGCGAGGCAGAATAGCAGGAAACAGATTTCAAGAGGTACGTTGGAACCGCCTTTAAAGCACTGGAAGGGGGGCACAACTTCGACAAAGATGCACTTGCCGAAAAAGGGCATATGCGTTTTCTCCTGAATATATTCAGGAGAAAACGCATACGCCCTTTTTGGCCAAGCAAGCAGACGCGCAATGGAAATCTGCACTACAAAGAAGTATCTCTTCCCACCGGTCAAAAGGGACATCCACAAAATGTGTAAAAACCAGAGGGCAAGACAGGCCCTGGAGAACAGGAGCCTTGTTAGCTGATGGGCGGGATGTAAATGGACAACTGCCTCACTGGAGGAGTGCATTGCATTCCCTAAAACAAATAAACAACAGAGCTACAGAGCAAAGGGCATTTCCAGTCTAGGGGATATACCTTGGGAAACCTGAAAATCAATATGGCAGAGCCACCCCCGAATTCAGGGCTGCACTGCTTACAAGAACCTCAACTTGGGTACACCTTAAATATCCCAGGAAATATAAAAATGGTTCAAAAAATTGTGGTACTTATGTACGATGGAATATCCCTCAGCCATGAAATCAATGTCATAAGACCAGTAGCAGCAAAGTGAGTGGATTCAGGTACGATGATTCTAAGTGAAATAAGTCACACAGAAAAAGAAACTTATCATAAGATATCACTTATGAAGAACCTATGAACATGGCTGCACATGAACTGACTTAGGAAAGAGAACAGAGTCTCACATTTAGAAAACATTCTTATGCCTGCTTAAGGGGGAAGGAGAGGTGGGGTGATGCATAAAACCAGAGTTTGATATAAGCACAGATACCATTCCAAAAACCAATTATGGAATAGACAACACCGACACCTTCCAGTGAAAGGGACTCAAAACCCCATATTTCCCGCAGAGGAATTGATCTCACTAATAAGAATTTTAAAACCTATGTATTGATATGTCTCCATAAGGGAATCACGTGTGTCTAGACTGGCATAAACATGGCAGCGAGAATCAGCTCATACCCACTATAAATAGGAATATCAAAAACAAATCAAAAAAACAGGGAAATCCTTTACAATTCCTTCAGGGTCTCTGACGAAACCTGGAATGCCCCTATCTACAATGACAGCTGGATGTGGCATAAGGCTGGACACTTGGGACGGAGAGGATTGCTGAGATTGTGTGAGCAAATGCAGACACTTTAAAGCAATAATGCAAGGCCCCCATTCCATGTGTCCCAACTCTCCAGGTTGAAGGGAATATTAGTAAAGCTATAACAAGTACGGGAAGCCTAGAGAATGAACACACTGTGAATACGAATGGTTTCTAAAACTCAACGAATAGTCCCTCTCCTGGTGCTCCGGTTTCACTTTCCAACTGCTTTACTATCAATCTCCCAACTTGGAGAGACAGCCCCTTTAAGCAACTGCTTCGCACAGGTTGCCATTTTGGCAGAGGATGAAAAGGAAGAGGGAGAATCAGTGAGAGAGTAGCTGTTAGGCATTTGGACGGACACATTTCACTCTAATCTCCATGCAGGAAGAAGAATTAACCAGAGTCTCAGCCACCCACCGGGAACCAGTATAGGTCCTGAGCCAAAATTTTGGACTTGCGTATAGCTCACAAAAAACGAGTTGAAAAATGGAGCTCAGGGGCACAGCAATTCAGAAACTGGCAGAGTAATAAAGGACAACTATCGTCCAAAGTCTGCAGAGGGAAGGCAACGAGGCGGACTTGAAAGCGAGGCAGAATAGCAGGAAACAGATTTCAAGAGGTACGTAGGAATCTCCTGTAAAGCACAAAACAGGGACACAACTTCGACAATGATGAACTTGGCCAAAAAGGGTGTATGCGTTTTCTCCTGAATATATTCAGGAGAAAACGCATACGCCCATTTTGGCCAAGCAAGCAAGCGGGCAATGCTAATCTGCACTAAAAAGAAGTATCTATTCCCACCAGTCAAAAGGGACATCCACAAAATGTGTAAAAACCAGAAAGGCACGACTGGACCTGGAGAACAGGGGCATTGTTATGCTGATGGGCGGGATGTAAATGGCCAACTGCCTCACTGGAGGACGGCACTGTGTTCCCTAAAACAAGTAAACAACAGAGCTACAGAGCCAAGGACATTTACAGTCTAGAGAATATACCTAGGGAAAACTGAAAATCAATATGACAGAGCCACCCCAAATTCAGGGCTGCACTGCTTACAAGAAACTGAACTTGGGTACACCTTAAATATGGCAGGAAATATAAAAATTGTTCAAAAAATTGTGGTAATTACGTACGATGGTATATCCCTCAGCCATGAAATCAATGTCATAAGACCAGGAGCAGCAAAGTGAGTGGATTTAGGTACGATGATTCTAAGTGAAATAAGTCACACCGAAAAAGAAACTTATCACAAGATATCACTTATGAAGATCCTGTAAACATGGCTACACATGAACTGAGTTAGGAGAGAGAACAGAGTCTCACATTTAGAAAACACACTTATGCCTGCTTAAGGGGGAAGGAGAGGTGGGGTGATGCATAAAACCAGAGTTTTATATAACCACAGGTACCGTTCCAAAAACCAACTATGGAATAGACAAGACCTACCCCTTCCTCTGTGAAAGGGACTCAAAACACCATATTTCCCGCAGAGGAATAGATCTCACTAGTAAGAATCTTAAAACCTATGTAATGATATGTCTCTGTAAGGGAATCAAGTGTGTCTAGACTGGCATAAACATGGCAGCAAGAATCAGCTCAAACCCACTATAAAAAGGAATTTCAAAAACAAATAAAAAAAAGGGAAATTCCTTACAATTCCTTTATGTCTCTGACGAAACCTGGAATGCCCCTATCTACAATCACAGCTGGATGTGGCATAAGGTTGGACACTTGGTACTGAGAGGTTTGGTGAGATTGGGTGAGCAAATGCAGACACTTTAAAGCAATAATGCATGGCCCCCATTCCATGGGTCCCAACTCTCCAGGTTGAAGTGAATATTACTAGAGGTATAATATGTACGGGAAACCTAGAGAATGGACACACTGTGAATACGAAAGGTTTCTAAAACGCAAGGAATAGTCCCTCTCCTGGAGCTCCGGTTTGACTTTCCAACTGATTTACTATCAATCTCCCAACTTGGAGAGACAGCCCCTTTAAACTCCTGGTTCGCACAGGTTGCCAATTTGGCAGAGGATGGAAGGGAAGAGGGAGAACCAATGAGAGAGTAGCTGTTAGGCATTTGGACGGGCACATGTCACTCTAATTTCCCGTCAGGAAGAAGTATTAACTAAAGTCTCAGCCACCCACCGGGAACCAGTATAGGTCCTGAACCAAAATTTTGGACTTGCGTATAGCTCACAAGAAACGAGTTGAAAAATGGAGCTCAGGGGCACTGCAATTCACAAACTGGCAGAGTAATAAAGGACAACTATCGTCCAAAAATCTGTTGAGGGAAGGGATCGAGGCGGACTTGAAAGCGAGGCAGAATAGCAGGAAACAGATTTCAAGAGGTACCTTGGAATCCCATTTAAAGCAAAGGAAGAGGGGCACAACTTCGACAATGACGCACTTGTCCAAAAGCGTCGTATGCGTTTTCTCCTGAATATATTCAGGGGAAAATGCATACGCCTTTTTAGGCCAAGCAAGCTAGCACGCAGGCAATGCAAATCTGCACTACAAAGAAGTATCACTTCCCACCGGTCAAAAGGGACATCCACAAAATGTGTAAAAACCAGAAAGTCAAGACAGGCCCTGGAGAACAGGGAACCTTTTTATGCTGATGGGCGGGATGTAAATTGCGAACTGCCTCACTGGAGGAGTGCATTGTGTTCCCTAAAACAAGTAAACAACAGAGCTACAGAGCCAAGGGCACTTCCAGTCTAGGGAATATACTTTGGGAAACCTGAAAATCAATAAGACAGAGCCACCCCCAAATTTAGGGCTGCACTGCTTATAAGAACCTCAACTTGGGTACACCTTAAATATACCAGGAAATATAAAATTGGTTCAAAAATTGTGGTACTTATGTAAAACGGAATATACATCAGCCATGAAATCAATGTCATAAGACCAGGAGCAGCAAAGTGAGTGGATTCAGGTACGATGATTCTAAGTGAAATAAGGCACGCAGATAAAGAAACCTATCATAAGATATCACTTATGAAGAACCTGTAATCATGGCTACTCATGAACTGAGTTAGGAATGAGAACAGAGTCTCACATTTAGATAACACTCTTATGACTGCTTAAGGGGGAAGTAGAGGTGGGGTGATGCATAAAACCAGATTTTGATATAAGCACATGTACCATTTCTAAAACCAACTTTGGAATAGACAAGACCTACACCTTCCTCAGTGAAAGGGTCTCAAAACCCAATATTTCCCACAGAGGAATAGATCTGAGTAGTAAAAAAGTTAAAACCAATGTATTGATATGTCTGCGTAAGAGAATCAAGTGTGTCTAGACTGGCATAAACATGGCAGCGAGAATCAGCTCAAACCCACTATAAAAAGGAATTTCAAAAACAAAACCAAAAAACTGGGAAATTCATTACAATTCCTTCAGGGTATATGATGAAACCTGGAATGACCCTCTCTACAATGACAGCTGGATGTGGCATAAGGATGGTCACCTGGGGCTGAGAGGATTGGTGAGATTGGGTGAGCAAATGCAGACCCTTTAAAGCAATAATGCATGGCCCCCATTCCATGGGTCCCAACTCTCCAGGTTGAAGGGAATATTACTAAAGCTATAACATATACAGGAAACCTAGAGAATAGACACACTGTGAATACAAAAGGTTTCTAACACACAAGGAATAGTCCCTCTCCTGGTGCTCAGGTTTGACTTTCCAACAGCTTTACTATCAATCACCCAACTTGGAGAGACAGCCCCTTTAAACTCCTGGTTCGCACAGGTTGCCAATTTGGCAGAGGATGGAAGGGAAGAGGGAGAACCAATGAGAGAGTAGCTGTTAGGCATTTGGACGGGCACATGTCACTCTAATTTCCCGGCAGGAAGAAGTATTAACTAAAGTCTCAGCCACCCACCGGGAACCAGTATAGGTCCTGAACAAAAATTTTGGACTTGCGTATAGCTCACAAGAAACGAGTTGAAAAATGGAGCTCAGGGGCACAGCAATTCACAAACTGGCAGAGTAATAAAGGACAACTATCGTCCAAAAATCTGTTGAGGGAAGGGAACGAGGCGGACATGAAAGCGAGGCAGAATAGCAGGAAACAGATTTCAAGAGGTACGTTGGAATCGCCTTTAAAGCAAAGGAAGAGGGGCACAACTTCGACAATGACGCACTTGTCCAAAAGCGTCGTATGCGTTTTCTCCTGAATATATTCAGGAGAAAATGCATACGCCTTTTTAGGCCAAGCAAGCTAGCACGCAGGCAATGCAAATCTGCACTACAAAGAAGTATCTCTTCCAACCGGTCAAAAGGGACATCCACAAAATGTGTAAAAACCAGAAATTCAAGACAGGCCCTGGAGAACAGGGAACCTTTTTATGCTGATGGGCGGGATGTAAATTGCGAACTGCCTCACTGGAGGAGTGCATTGTGTTCCCTAAAACAAGTAAACAACAGAGCTACAGAGCCAAGGTCACTTCCAGTCTAGGGAATATACCTTGGGAAACCTGAAAATCAATAAGACAGAGCCACCCCCAAATTTAGGGCTGCACTGCTTATAAGAACCTCAACTTGGGTACACCTTAAATATACCAGGAAATATAAAATTGGTTCAAAAATTGTGGTACTTATGTAAAACGGAATATACATCAGCCATGAAATCAATGTCATAAGACCAGGAGCAGCAAAGTGAGTGGATTCAGGTACGATGATTCTAAGTGAAATAAGGCACGCAGACAAAGAAACTTATCATAAGATATCACGTATGAAGATCCTGTAAACATGGCTACACATGAACTGAGTTAGGAAAGAGAACAGAGTCTCACATTTAGAAAACACTCTTATGCCTGCTTAAGGGGAAAGGAGACGTGGGGTGATGCATAAAACCAGAGTTAAACATAAGCACAGGTACCATTTCTAAAACCAACTGTGGCATAGACAAGACCTACACCTTCCTCAGTGAAAGTGACTCAAAACCCCATATTTCCCGCAGAGGAATAGATCTGACTAGTAAGAATCTTAAAACCTATGTATTGATATGTCTCTGTAAGGGAATCAAGTGTGTCTAGACTGGCATAAACATGCAAGCGGGAATCAGCTAAATCCCACTATAAAAATGAATTTCAAAAACAAAACCAAAAAACAGGGAAATTCTTTACATTTCCTTCAGGGTCTCTGATGAAACCTGGAATGACCCTATCTACAATGACAGCGGGATGTGGCATAAGACAGGACAATTGGGACTGAGAGAATTGGTGAGATTGGGTGAGCAAATGCAGACCCTTTACAGCAAAAATGCATGGCCCCCATTGCATGGGTCCCAACTCTCCATGTTGAAGGGAATATTACTACAGCTATAACATGTACGGGAAACGTAGAGAATGGACAAACTGTGAATACAAAAGGTTTCTAAAACTCAACGAGTAGTCCCACTCCTGGTGCTCCGGTTTGACTTCCAACGGCTTTACTATCAATCACCCAACTTGGAGAGACAGCCCCTTTAAACTCCTGGTTCGCACAGGTTGCCAATTTGGCAGAGGATGGAAGGGAAGAGGGAGAACCAATGAGAGAGTAGCTGTTAGGCATTTGGACGGGCACATGTCACTCTAATTTCCCGTCAGGAAGAAGTATTAACTAAAGTCTCAGCCACCCACCGGGAACCTGTATAGGTCCTGAACCAAAATTTTGGACTTGCATATAGCTCACAAGAAACGAGTTGAAAAATGCAGCTCAGGGGCACAGCAATTCACAAACTGGCAGAGTAATAAAGGACAACTATCGTCCAAAAATCTGTTGAGGGAAGGCTACGAGGCGGACTTGAAAGCGAGGCAGAATAGCAGGAAACAGATTTCAAGAGGTACGTTGGAATCGCTTTTAAAGCACAGGAAGAGGGGCACAACTTCGACAATGACGCACTTGGCCAAAAAGGGCGTATGCGTTTTCTCCTAAATATATTCAGGAGAAAACGCATACGCATTTTTTGGCCAAGCAAGCAAGCGGGCATTGCAAATCTGTACTACAAAGAAGTATCACTTCCCACCGGTCAAAAGGGACATCCACAAAATGTGTAAAAACCACAAAGGCAAGACAGGCCCTGGAGAACAGGGAGCCTTGTTATGCTGATGGGCGGGATGTAAATTGACAACTGCCTCACTGGAAGAGTGCATTGTGTTCCCTAAAACAAGTAAACAACAGAGCTACAGAGCCAAGGGCACTTCCAGTCTATGAAATATACATTGGGAAAACTGAAAATCAATAAGGCAGTGACACCACTAAATTTATGGCTGCACTGCTTACAAGAACCTCAACTTGGGTATACATTAAATATCCTAGGAAATATAAAAATGGTTCAAAAATGTGTGGTATTTATGTACGATGGAATATCCCTCAGCCATGAAATCAATGTCATAAGACCAGGAGCAGCAAAGTGAGTGGATTCAGGTACGATGATTCTAAGTGAAATAAGTCACACAGAAAAAGAAACTTATCATAAGATATCACTTATGAAGATCCTGTAAACATGGCTACACATGAACTGAGTTAGGAAAGAGAACAGAGTCTCACATTTAGAAAACACTCTTATGCCTGCTTAAGGGGAAAGGAGAGGTGGGGTGATGCATAAAACCAGAGTTTGATATAAGCACAGGTACCATTTCTAAAACCAACTGTGGAATGGACAAGACCTACACCTTCCTCAGTGAAAGGGACTCAAAACCCCATATTTCCCGCAGAGGAGTAGATCTGAGTTGTAAGAATCCTAAAACCTATGTATTGATATGTCTCTGTAAGGGAATCAAGTGTGTCTAGACTGGCTTAAACATGGCATCGAGAATCAGCTCAAACCCACTATAAAAAGGAATTTCAAAAACAAAACGAAAAAACAGGGAAATTCTTTACATTTCCTTCAGGGTCTCTGATGAAACCTGGAATGACCCTATCTACAATGACAGCTGGATGTGGTATAAGGCTGGACACTTGGGACTGAGAGGATTGGTGAGATTGGATGAGCAAATGCAGACCCTTTAAAGCAAAAACGCATGGCCCCCATTCCATGGGTCCCAACTCTCCATGTTGAAGGGAATATTACTACAGCTATAACATGTACGGGAAACCTAGAGAATGGACACACTGTGAATACAAAAGGTTTCTAAAACTCAACGAGTAGTCCCTCTCCTGATGCTCCGGTTTGACTTTCCAACTGCTTTACTATCAATCTCCCAACTTGGAGAGACAGCCCCTTTAACCTCCTGGTCCGCACAGGTTGCCAATTTTGCAGAGGATGAAAGGGAAGAGGGAGAACCAATGAGAGAGTAGCTGTTAGACCTTTGGAGGGGCAGATGTCACTCTAATTTCCCGGCAGGAAGAAGAATTAACCAGAGTCTCAGCCACCCACCGGGAACCTGTATAGGTCCTGAACCAAAATTTTGGACGTGCGTACAGCTCACAAAAAACGAGTTGAAAAATGGAGCTCACGGGCACAGCAATTCACAAACTGTCAGAGTAATAAAGGACAACTATCGTCCAAAAATCTGTTGAGGGAAGGCAACGAGGCGGACTTGAAAGTGAGGCAGAATAGCAGGAAACAGATTTCAAGAGGTACGGTGGAATCGGCTCTAAAGCACAGGAAGAGGGGCACAACTTCGACAATGACGCACTTGGCCAAAAAGGGCGTATGCGTTTTCTCCTGAATATATACAGGAGAAAATGCATACGCCCTTTTTGGCCAAGCAAGCAAGCGGGCAATGCAAATCTGCACTACAAAGAAGTATCACTTCCCACCGGTCAAAAGGGACATCCACAAAATGTGTAAAAACCAGAAAGGCAAGACAGGCCCTGGAGAACAGGGAGCCTTGTTATGCTGATGGGCGGGATGTAAATTGCCAACTTCCTCACTGGAGGAGTGCATTGCGTTCCCTAAAAGAAGTAATCAACAGAGCTACAGAGCCAAGGGCACATCCAGTCTAGGGAATATACCTTGGGAAAACTGAAAATCAATAAGAGAGAGCCATCCCCAAATTTAGGGCTGCACTGCTTACAAGAACCTCAACTTGGGTACACCTTAAATATCCCAGGAAATATAAAAATGGTTCAACAAACTGTGGTATTTTTGTACGACGGAATATCCCTCAGCCATGAAATCAATGTCATAAGACCAGGAGCAGCAAAGTGAGTGGATTCAGGTACGATGATTCTAAGTGAAATAAGGCACACAGAAAAAGAAACTTATCATAAGATATCACTTATGAAGATCCTGTAAACATGGCTACACATGAACTGAGTTAGGAAAGAGAACAGAGTCTCACATTTAGAAAACACTCTTATGCCTGCTTAAGGGGAAAGGAGAGGTGGGGTGATGCATAAAACCAGAGTTTGATATAAGCACAGGTACCATTTCTAAAACCAACTGTGGAATAGACAAGACCTACACCTTCCACAGTGAAAGGGACTCAAAACCCCATATTTCCCGCAGAGGAATAGATCTGACTAGTAAGAATCTTAAAACCTATGTATTGATATGTCTCTGTAAGGGAATCAAGTGTGTCTAGAATGGCATAAACATGGCAGCGAGAATCAGCTCAAACCCACTATAAAAAGGAATTTCAAAAACAAAACCAAAAAACAGGGAAATTCTTTACATTTCCTTCAGGGTCTCTGATGAAACCTGGAATGACCCTATCTACAATGACAGCTGGATGTGGCATAAGGCTGGACACTTGGGACTGAGAGGATTGGTGAGATTGGGTGAGCAAATGCAGACCCTTTAAAGCAAAAATGCATGGCCCCCATTCCATGGGTCCCAACTCTCCATGTTGAAGGGAATATTACTACAGCTATAACATGTACGGGAAACCTAGAGAATGGACACACTGTGAATACAAAAGGGTTCTAAAACTCAACGAGTAGTCCCTCTCCTGGTGCTCCGGTTTGACTTTCCAACTGCTTTACTATCAATCTCCCAACTTGGAGAGACATCCCCTTTAACCTCCTCGTTCGCACAGGTTGCCAATTTGGCAGAGGATGGAAGGGAAGAGGGAGAACCAATGAGAGAGTAGCTGTTAGGCATTTGGACGGGCACATGTCACTCTAATTTCCCGGCAGGAAGAAGAATTAACCAGAGTCTCAGCCACCCACTGGGAACCAGTATAGGTCCTGAACCAAAATTTTGGACTTGCGTACAGCTCACAAAAAACGAGTTGAAAAATGGAGCTCAGGGGCACAGCAATTCACAAACTGGCAGAGTAGTAAAGGACAACTGTCGTCCAAAAATCTGTTGAGGGAAGGCAATGAGGCTGAATTCAAAGCGAGGCAGAATAGCAGGAAACAGATTTCAAGAGGTACCTTGGAATCGCCTTTAAAGCACAGGAAGAGGGGCACAACTTTGACAATGATGCACTGGGCCAAAAAGGGCGTATGCGTTTTCTCCTGAATATATTCAGAAGAAAACGCATACGCCCTTTTCGGCCAAGCAAGCAAGCGGGCAATGCAAATCTGCACTACAAAGAAGTATCACTTCCCACCGGTCAAAAGGGACATCCACAAAATGTGTAAAAACCAGAAAGGCAATACAGGCCATGGAGAACCGGAAGCCTTGTTATGTTGAAGGGCGGGATGTAAATTGCCAACTGCCTCACTGGAGGAGTGCATTGCGTTCCCTAAGACAAGTAAACAACAGAGCTACAGAGCCAAGGGCACTTCCAGTCTAGGGAATATACCTTGGGAAAACTGAAAATCAATAAGACAGAGCCAACCCCAAATTTAAGGCTGCACTGCTTACAAGAACCTCAACTTGGGAACACCTTAAATATCCCAGGAAATATAAAAATGGTTCAACAAACTGTGGAATTTATGTACGACGGAATATCCCTCAGCCATGAAATCAATGTCATAAGACCAGGAGCAGCAAAGTGAGTGGATTCAGGTACGATGATTGTAAGTGAAATAAGGCACACAGAAAAAGAAACTTATCTTAAGATATCACTTATGAGGATCCTGTAAACATGGCTACACATAAACTGAGTTAGGAAAGAGAACAGAGTCTCACATTTAGAAAACACTCTTATGCCTGCTTAAGGGGAAAGGAGAGGTGGGGTGATGCATAAAACCAGAGTTTGATATAAGCACAGGTACCATTTCTAAAACCAACTGTGGAATAGACAAAACCTAAACCTTCCTCAGTGAAAGGGACTCAAAACCCCATATTTCCCGCAGAGGAATAGATCTAACTAGTAAGAATCTTAAAACCTATGTATTGATATGTCTCTGTAAGGGAATCAAGTGTGTCTAGACTGGCATAAACATGGCAGCGAGAATCAGCTCAAACCCACTATAAAAAGGAATTTCAAAAACAATACCAAAAAACAGGGAAATGCTTTACATTTCCTTCAGGGTCTCTGATGAAACCTGGAATGACCCTATCTACAATGACAGCTGGATGTGGCATAAGGCTGGACACTTGGGACTGAGAGGATTGGTGAGATTGGGTGAGCAAATGCAGACCCTTTAAAGCAAAAATGCATGGCCCCCATTCCATGGGTCCCAACTCTCCATGTTGAAGGGAATATTACTACAGCTATAACATGTACGGGAAACCTAGAGAATGGACACACTGTGAATACAAAAAGGTTTCTAAAACTCAACGAGTAGTCCCTCTCCTGGTGCTCCGGTTTGACTTTCCAACTGCTTTACGATCAATCTCCCAACTTGGAGAGACAACCCCTTTAACCTCTTCGTTCGCACAGGTTGCCAATTTGGCAGAGGATGGAAGGGAAGAGGGAGAACCAATGAGAGAGTTGCTGTTAGGCATTTGGACGGGAACATGTCACTCTAATTTCCCGGCAGGAAGAAGAATTAACCAGAGTCTCAGCCACCCACCAGGAACCAGTGTAGGTCCTGAACCAAAATTTTGGACTTGCGTACAGCTCACAAAAACGAGTTAAAATGGAGCTCAGGGGCACAGCAATTCACAAACTGGCAGAGTAATAAAGGACAACTGTCGTCCAAAAATTTGTTGAGGGAAGGCAACGAGGCGGACTTGAAAGTGAGGCAGAATAGCAGGAAACAGATTTCAAGAGGTACGGTGGAATCGGCTCTAAAGCACAGGAAGAGGGGCACAACTTCGACAATGACGCAATTGGACAAAAAGAGCGTATGCGTTTTCTCCTGAATATATACAGGAGAAAACGCATACGCCCTTTTTGGCCAAGCAAGCAAGCGGGCAATGCAAATCTGCCCTACAAAGAAGTATCACTTCCCACCGGTCAAAAGGGACATCCACAAAATATGTAAAAACCAGAAAGGCAAGACAGGCCCTGGAGAACAGGGAGCCTTGTTATGCTGATGGGGGGGATGTAAATTGCCAACTTCCTCACTGGAGGAGTGCATTGCGTTCCCTAAAAGAAGTAATCAACAGACCTACAGAGCCAAGGGCACATCCAGTCTAGGGAATATACCTTGGGAAAACTGAAAATCAATAAGAGAGAGCCATCCCCAAATTTAGGGCTGCACTGCTTACAAGAACCTCAACTTGGGTACACCTTAAATATCCCAGGAAATATAAAAATGGTTCAACAAACTGTGGTATTTTTGTACGACGGAATATCCCTCAGCCATGAAATCAATGTCATAAGACCAGGAGCAGCAAAGTGAGTGGATTCAGGTACGATGATTCTAAGTGAAATAAGGCACACAGAAAAAGAAACTTATCATAAGATATCACTTATGAAGATCCTGTAAACATGGCTACACATGAACTGAGTTAGGAAAGAGAACAGAGTCTCACATTTAGAAAACACTCTTATGCCTGCTTAAGGGGAAAGGAGAGGTGGGGTGATGCATAAAACCAGAGTTTGATATAAGCACAGGTACCATTTCTAAAACCAACTGTGGAATAGACAAGACCTACACCTTCCACAGTGAAAGGGACTCAAAACCCCATATTTCCCGCAGAGGAATAGATCTGACTAGTAAGAATCTTAAAACCTATGTATTGATATGTCTCTGTAAGGGAATCAAGTGTGTCTAGAATGGCATAAACATGGCAGCGAGAATCAGCTCAAACCCACTATAAAAAGGAATTTCAAAAACGAAACCAAAAAACAGGGAAATTCTTTACATTTCCTTCAGGGTCTCTGATGAAACCTGGAATGACCCTATCTACAATGACAGCTGGATGTGGCATAAGGCTGGACACTTGGGACTGAGAGGATTGGTGAGATTGGGTGAGCAAATGCAGACCCTTTAAAGCAAAAATGCATGGCCCCCATTCCATGGGTCCCAACTCTCCATGTTGAAGGGAATATTACTACAGCTATAACATGTACGGGAAACCTAGAGAATGGACACACTGTGAATACAAAAGGGTTCTAAAACTCAACGAGTAGTCCCTCTCCTGGTGCTCCGGTTTGACTTTCCAACTGCTTTACTATCAATCTCCCAACTTGGAGAGACATCCCCTTTAACCTCCTCGTTCGCAGAGGTTGCCAATTTGGCAGAGGATGGAAGGGAAGAGGGAGAACCAATGAGAGAGTAGCTGTTAGGCATTTGGACGGGCACATGTCACTCTAATTTCCCGGCAGGAAGAAGAATTAACCAGAGTCTCAGCCACCCACTGGGAACCAGTATAGGTCCTGAACCAAAATTTTGGACTTGCGTACATCTCACAAAAAACGAGTTGAAAAATGGAGCTCAGGGGCACAGCAATTCACAAACTGGCAGAGTAGTAAAGGACAACTGTCGTCCAAAAATCTGTTGAGGGAAGGCAATGAGGCTGAATTCAAAGCGAGGCAGAATAGCAGGAAACAGATTTCAAGAGGTACGTTGGAATCGCCTTTAAAGCACAGGAAGAGGGGCACAACTTTGACAATGACGCACTGGGCCAAAAAGGGCGTATGCGTTTTCTCCTGAATATATTCAGAAGAAAACGCATACGCCCTTTTCGGCCAAGCAAGCAAGCGGGCAATGCAAATCTGCACTACAAAGAAGTATCACTTCCCACCGGTCAAAATGGACATCCACAAAATGTGTAAAAACCAGAAAGGCAATACAGGCCCTGGAGAACCGGAAGCCTTGTTATGTTGAAGGGCGGGATGTAAATTGCCAACTGCCTTACTGGAGGAGTGCATTGCGTTCCCTAAGACAAGTAAACAACAGAGCTACAGAGCCAAGGGCACTTCCAGTCTAGGGAATATACCTTGGGAAAACTGAAAATCAATAAGACAGAGCCAACCCCAAATTTAAGGCTGCACTGCTTACAAGAACCTCAACTTGGGAACACCTTAAATATCCCAGGAAATATAAAAATGGTTCAACAAACTGTGGTATTTATGTACGACGGAATATCCCTCAGCCATGAAATCAATGTCATAAGACCAGGAGCAGCAAAGTGAGTGGATTCAGGTACGATGATTGTAAGTGAAATAAGGCACACAGAAAAAGAAACTTATCTTAAGATATCACTTATGAGGATCCTGTAAACATGGCTACACATGAACTGAGTTAGGAAAGAGAACAGAGTCTCACATTTAGAAAACACTCTTATGCCTGCTTAAGGGGAAAGGAGAGGTGGGGTGATGCATAAAACCAGAGTTTGATATAAGCACAGGTACCATTTCTAAAACCAACTGTGGAATAGACAACACCTACACCTTCCTCAGTGAAAGGGACTCAAAACCTCATATTTCCTGCAGAGGAATAGATCTGACTTGTAAGAATCTTAAAACCTATGTATTGATATGTCTCTGTAAGGGAATCAAGTGTGTCTAGACTGGCATAAACATGGCAGCGAGAATCAGCTCAAACCCACTATAAAACGGAATTTCAAAAACAAAACCAAAAAACTGGGAAATTCTTGACATTTCCTTCAGGGTCTCTGATGAAACCTGGAATGACCCTATCTACAATGACAGCTGGATGTGGCATAAGGCTGGACACTTGGGACTGAGAGGATTGGTGAGATTGGGTGAGCAAATGCAGACCCTTTAAAGCAAAAATGCATGGCCTCCATTCCATTGGTCACAACTTTCCATGTTGAAGGGAATATTACTACAGCTATAACATGTACGGGAAACCTAGAGAATGGACACACTGTGAATACAAAAGGGTTCTAAAACTCAACAAGTAGTCCCTCTCCTGGTGCTCCGGTTTGACTTTCCAACTGCTTTACTATCAATCTCCCAACTTGGAGAGACATCCCCTTTAACCTCCTCGTTCGCACAGGTTGCCAATTTGGCAGAGGATGTAAGGGAAGAGGGAGAACAAATGAGAGAGTAGCTGTTAGGCATTTGGACGGGCACATGTCACTCTAATTTCCCGGCAGGAAGAAGAATTAACCAGAGTCTCAGCCACCCACCGGGAACCACTATAGGTCCTGAACCAAAATTTTGGTCTTGCGTACAGCTCACAAAATACGAGTTGAAAAATTGAGCTCAGGGGCACAGCATTTCACAAAGTGGCAGAGTAATAAAGGACAACTATCGTCCAAAAATCTGTTGAGGGAAGGCAGCGAGGCGGACTTGAAAGCGAGGCAGAATAGCAGGAAACAGATTTCAAGAGATACGTTGGAATCGCCTTTAAAGCACAGGAAGAGGGGCACAACTTCGACAATGATGCACTTGGCCAAAAAGGGCGTGTGTGTTTTCTCCTGAATATATTCAGGAGAAAACGCATACGCCCTTTTTGGCCAAGCAAGCAAGCGGGCAATGCAAATCTGCACAACAAAGAAGTATCATATCCCACCGGTCAAAAGGGACATCCACAAAATGTGAAAAAACCGGAAAGGCATGACAGGCCCTGGAGAACAGGGAGCCTTGTTATGCTGATGGGCGGGATGTAAATTGCCAACTGCCTCACTGGAGGAGTGCATTGCGTTCCCTAAGACAAGTAAACAACAGAGCTACAGAGCCAAGGGCACTTCCATTCTAGGGAATATACCTTGGGAAAACTGAAATTCAATAAGACAGAGCCACCCCCAAATTTAGGGCTGCACTGCTAACAAGAACCTCAACTTGGGTACACCTTAAATATCCCAGGAAATATAAAAATGGTTCAAAAAACTGTGGTATTTATGTACGATGGAATATCCGTCAGCAATGAAATCAATGTCATAAGACCAGGAGCACCAAAGTGAGTGGATTCAGGTACGATGATTCTAAGTGAAATAAGTCACACAGAAAAAGAAACTTATCATAAGATATGACTTATGAAGATCCTGTAAACATGGCTACACATGAACTGAGTTAGGAAAGAGAACAGAGTCTCACATTTAGAAAACACTCTTATGCCTGCTTAAGGGGAAAGGAGAGGTGGGGTGATGCATAAAACCAGAGTTTGATATAAGCACAGGTACCATTTCTAAAACCAACTGTGGAATAGACAAGACCTACACTTTCCTCAGTGAAAGGGACTCAAAACCCCATATTTCCCGCAGAGGAATAGATCTGACTAGTAAGAATCTTAAAACCTATGTATTGATATGTCTCTGTAAGGGAATCAAGTGTGTCTAGACTGGCATAAACCTGGCAGCGAGAATCAGCTCAAACCCAGTATAAAAAGGAATTTCAAAAACAAAACCAAAAAACAGGGAAATTCTTTACATTTCCTTTAGGGTCTCTCATGAAACCTGGAATGACCCTGTCTACAATGACAGCTGGATGTGGCATAAGGCTGGACACTCTGGACTGAGAGGATTGGTGAGATTGGGTGAGAAAATGCAGACCCTTTAAAGCAAAAATGCATGGCCCCCATTTCATGGGTCCCAACTCTCCATGTTGAAGGGAATATTACTACAGCTATAACATGTACGGGAAACCTAGAGAATGGACACACGGTGAATAAAAAAGGGTTCTAAAACTCAACGAGTAGTCCCTCTCCTGGTGCACCGGTTTGATTTTCCAACTGCTTTACTATCAATCTCCCAAGTTGGAGAGACAACCCCTTTAACCTCTTCGTTCGCACAGGTTGCCAATTTGGCAGAGGATGGAAGGGAAGAGGGAGAACCAATGAGAGAGTTGCTGTTAGGCATTTGGACGGGAACATGTCACTCTAATTTCCCGGCAGGAAGAAGAATTAACCAGAGTCTCAGCCACCCACCGGGAACCAGTATATGACCTGAACCAATATTTTGGACTTGCGTAAAGCTCACAAAAACGAGTTGAAAATGGAGCTCAGGGGCACAGCAATTCACAAACTGGCAGAGTAATAAAGGACAACTATCGTCCAAAAATCTGTTGAGGGAAGGCAACGAGGCGGACTTGAAAGCAAGGCAGAATAGCAGGAAACAGATTTCAAGAGGTACGTTGGAATCGCTTTTAAAGCACAGGAAGAGGGGCACAACTTCGATAATGACGCAGTTGGCCAAAAAGGGCGTAGGCGTTTTCTCCTGAATATATTCAGGAGAAAACACGTACGCCCTTTTTGGCCAAACAAGCAAGCGGGCAATGCAAATCTGCACTACAAAGAAGTATCACTTCCCACCGGTCAAAAGGGACATCCACAAAATGTGTAAAAACCAGAAAGGCAAGACACGCCCTGGAGAACAGGGAGCCTTGTTATGCTGATGGGCGGGATGTAAATTGCCAACTGCCTCACTGGAGGAGTGCATTGCATTCCCTAAAAGAAGTAAACAACAGAGCTACTGAGCCAAGGGCACTTCCAGTCTAGGGAATATACCTTGGGAAAACTGAAAATCAAAAAGACAGAGCCACCCCCTAATTTAGGGCTGCACTGCTTACAAGAACCTCAACTTGGTACACATTAAATATCCCAGGAAATATAAAAATGGTTCAAAAAAATGTGGTATTTATGTCCGATGGAATATCCCTCAGCCATGAAATCAATGTCATAAGACCAGGAGCAGCAAATTGAGTGGATTCAGGTACGATGATTCAAAGTGAAATAAGTCACACAGAAAAAGAAACTTATCATAGGATATGACTTATGAAGATCCTGTAAACATGGCTACACATGAACTGAGTTAGGAAAGAGAACAGAGTCTCACATTTAGAAAACACTCTTATGCCTGCTTAAGGGGAAAGGAGAGGTTGGGTGATGCATAAAACCAGAGTTTGATATAAGCACAGGTACCATTTCCAAAACCAACTGTGGAATAGACAAGACCTACACCTTCCTCAGTGAAAGGGACTCAAACCCCCATATTTCCCTCAGAAGATTAGATCTGACTAGTAAGAATCTTAAAACCTATGTATTGATATGTCTCTGTAAGGGAATCAAGTGTGTCTAGACTGGCATAAACATGGCAGAGAGAATCAGCTCAAGCCCACTATAAAAAGGAATTTCAAAACAATACCAAAAAACAGGGAAATTCTTTACATTTCCTTCAGGGTCTCTGATGAAACCTGGAAAAACCCCGTCTACAATGACAGCTGGATGTGGCATAAGGCTGGACACTTGGGACTGAGAGGATTGGTGAGATTGGGTGAGCAAATGCAGACTCTTTAAAGCAAAAATGCATGGCCCCCATTCCATGGGTCTCAACTCTCCAGGTTGAAGGGAATATTACTACAGCTATAACATGTACGGGAAACCTAGAGAATGGACACACTGTGAATACAAAAGCTTTCTAAAACTCAACGCGTAGTCCCTCTCCTGGTGCTCCGGTTTGACTTTCCAACAGCTTTACTATCAATCTCCCACCTTGGAGAGACAGCCCCTTTAACCTCCTGGTTCGCACAGGTTGCCAATTTGGCAGAGGATGGAAGGGAAGAAGGAGAACCAGTGAGAGAGTTACTGTTAGGCATTTGGACTGGCACATGTCACTCTAATTTCCCGGCAGGAAGAAGAATTAACCAGAGTCTCAGCCACACACCGGGAACCAGTATAGGTCCTGAACCAAAATTTTGGACTTGCGTACAGCTCACAAAAGACGAGTTGAAAAATGGAGCTCAGGAACACAACCTTTCACAAACTGGCAGAGTAATAAAGGACAACTATCGTCCAAAAATCTGTAGAGGGGAGGCAACGAGGCAGACTTGAAAGCAAGGCAGAATAGCAGGAAACAGATTTCAAGAGGTACGTTGGAATCGCCTTTAAAGCACAGGAAGAGGGGCACAACTTCGACAATGACGCAGTTGGCCAAAAAGGGCGTATGCGTTTTCTCCTGAATATATTCAGGAGAAAACGCATACGCCCTTTTTGGCCAAGCAAGCAAGCCGGCAATGCAAATCGGCACTACAAAGAAGTATCACTTCCCACCGGTCAAAAGGGACATCCACAAAATGTGTAAAAACCAGAAAGGCAAGACAGGCCCTGGAGAACAGGGAGCCTTGTTATGCTGATGAGCGGGATGTAAATTGCCAACTGCCTCACTGGAGGAGTGCATTGCGTTCCCTAAAACAAGTAAACAACAGAGCTACAGAGCCAAGGGCACTTCCAGTCTAGGGAATATACCTTGGGAAAACTGAAAATCAATAAGACAGAGACAACCCCAAATTTAGGGCTGCACTGCTTACAAGAACCTCAACTTGGGTACACCTTAAATATCCCAGGAAATATAAAAATGGTTCAAAAACATGTGGTATTTATGTACGATGGAATATCCCTCAGCCATGAAATCAATGTCATAAGACCAGGAGAAGCAAAGTGAGTGGATTCAGGTACGATGATTCTAAGTGAAATAAGTCACACAGAAAAAGAAACTTATCATAAGATATCACTTATGAAGATCCTGTAAACATGGGTACACATGAACTGAGTTAGGAAAGAGAACAGAGTCTCACATTTAGAAAACACTCTTATACCTGCTTAAGGGGAAAGGAGAGGTGGGGTGATGCATAAAACCAGAGTTTGATATAAGCACAGGTACCATTTCTATAACCAACTGTGGAATAGACAAGACCTACACCTTCCTCAGTGAAAGGGACTCAAAACCCCATATTTCCCACAGAGGAATAGAGCTGACTAGTAAGAATCTTAAAACCTATGTATTGATATGTCTCTGTAAGGGAATCAAGTGTGTCTAGACTGGCATAAACATGGCAGCGAGAATCAGCTCATACCCACTATAAAAAGGAATTTCAAAAACAATACCAAAAAACAGGGAAATTCTTTACATTTCCTTCAGGGTCTCTGATGAAACCTGGAATGACCCTATCTACAATGACAGCTGGATGTGGCATAAGGCTGGACACTTGGGACTGAGAGGATTGTTGAGATTGGGTGAGCAAATGCAGACCATTTAAAGCAAAAATACATGGCCCCCATTCCATGGGTCCCAACTCTACATGTTGAAG
This sequence comes from Mesoplodon bidens, assembly GCF_964165515.1. Classification (NCBI taxonomy): domain Eukaryota; kingdom Metazoa; phylum Chordata; class Mammalia; order Artiodactyla; family Ziphiidae; genus Mesoplodon; species Mesoplodon bidens. The sequence goes on from NW_027671506.1 coordinate 432,412, forward strand.
GAAATATTACTACAGCTATAACATGTACGGGAAACCTAGAGAATGGACACACTGTGAATACAAAAGGTTTCTAAAACTCAACGAGTAGTCCCTCTCCTGGTGCTCCGATTTGACTTTCCAACTGCTTTACTATCAATATCCCAACTTGGAGAGACCACCCCTTTAACCTCCTGGTTCGCACAGGTTGCCAATTTGGCAGAGGATGGAAGGGAAGAGGGAGAACCAATGAGAGAGTAGCTGTTAGGCATTTGGACGGGCACATGTCACTCTAATTTCCCGGCAGGAAGAAGAATTATCCAGAGTCTCAGCCACCCACCGGGAACCAGTATAGGTCCTGAACCAAAATTTTGGACGTGCGTACAGCTCACAAAAAACGAGTTGAAAAATGGAGCTCAGGGGCACAGCAATTCACAAACTGGCAGAGTAATAAAGGACAACTATCGTCCAAAAATCTGTTGAGGGAAGGCAGCGAGGCGGACTTGAAAGCGAGGCAGAATACCACGCAACAGATTTCAAGAGGTACGTTGGAATCGCCTTTAAAGCACAGGAAGAGGGGCACAACTTCTACAATGACGCACTTGGCAAAAAAGGGCGTATGCGTTTTCTCCTGAATATATTCAGGAGAAAACGCATACGCCCTTTTTGGCCAAGCAAGCAAGCGGGCAATGCAAATCTGCACTACAAAGAAGTATCAATTCCCACCGATCAAAAGGGACATCTACAAAATGTGTAAAAACCAGAAAGGCAAGACAGGCCCTGGAGAACAGGGAGCCTTGTTATGATGATGGGCGGGATGTAAATTGCCTACTGCCTCACTGGAGGAGTGCATTGCGTTCCCTAAAACAAGTAAACAACAGAGCTACAGATCCAAGGGCACTTCCAGTCTAGGGAATATACCTTGGGAAAACTGAAAATCAATAAGACAGAGCCACCCCCAAATTTAGGGCTGCACTGCTTACAAGAACCTCAACTTGGGTACACCTTAAATATCCCAGGAAATATAAAAATGGTTCAAAAAACTGTGGTATATATCTAAGATGGAATATCCCTCAGCCATGAAATCAATGTCATAAGACCAGGAGCAGCAAAGTGAGTGGATTCAGGTACGATGATTCTAAGTGAAATAAGTCACACAGAAAAAGAAACTTATCATAAGATATCACTTATGAAGATCCTGTAAACATGGCGCCACATGAACTGAGTTAGGAAAGAGAACAGAGTCTCACATTTAGAAAACACTCTTATGCCTGCTTAAGGGGAAAGGAGAGGTGGGGTGATGCATAAAACCAGAGTTTGATATAAGCACAGGTACCATTTCTATAACCAACTGTGGAATAGACAAGACGTACACCATCCTCAGTGAAAGGGACACAAAACCCCATATTTCCCGCAGAGGAATAGATCTGACTAGTAAGAATCTTAAAACTTATGTATTGATATGTCTCTGTAAGGGAATCAAGTGTGTCTAGACTGGCATAAACATGGCAGCGAGAATCAGCTCAAAACCACTATAAAAAGTAATTTCAAAAACAAAACCAAAAAACAGGGAAATTCTTTACATTTCCTTCAGGGTCTCTGAAGAAAGCTGGAATGACCCAATCTACAATGACAGCTGGATGTGGCATAAGGCTGGACACTTGGGACTGAGAGGATTGGTGAGATTGGGTGAGCATATGCAGACCCTTTAAAGCAAAAATTCATGGCCCCCATTCCATGGGTCCCAACTCTCCATGTTGAAGGGAATATTACTACAGCTATAACATGTACGGGAAACCTAGTTAATGGACACACTGTGAATACAAAAGGTTTCTAAAACTCAACGAGTAGTCCCTCTCCTGGTGCTCCGGTTTGACATTCCAACTGTTTACTATCAATCTCCCAACTTGGAGAGACAGCCCATTTAACCTCCTGGTTCGCACAGGTTGCCAATTTGGCAGAGGATGGAAGGGAAGAGGGAGAACCAATGAGAGAGTAGCTGTTAGGCATTTGGACGGGCACATGTCACTGTAATTTCCCGGCAGGAAGAATTAACAAGAGTCTCAGCCACCCACCGGGAACCAGTATAGGTCCTGAACCAGAATTTTGGACTTGCGTACAGCTCACAAAAAATGAGTTGAAAAATGGAGCTCAGGGGCACAGCAATTCACAAACTGCCAGAGTAATAAAGGACAACTATCGTCCAAAAATCTGTTGAGGGAAGGCAACGAGGCGGACTTGAAAGCGAGGCAGAATAGCAGGAAACAGATTGCAAGAGGTACGTTGGAATCGCCTTTAAAGCACAGGAAGAGGGGCACCACTTCGACAAGGACGCACTTGGCCAAAAAGGGCGTATGCGTTTTCTCCTGAATATATTCAGGAGAAAACGCATACGCCCTTTTTGGCCAAGCAAGCAAGCGGGCAATGCAAATCTGCACTACAAAGAAGTATCACTTCCCACCGGTCAAAAGGGACATCCACAAAATGTGTAAAAACCAGAAAGGCAAGACAGGCACTGGAGAACAGGGAGCCTTGTTATGCTGAAGAGCGGGATGTAAATTGCCAACTACCTCACTGGAGGAGTGCATTGCGTTCCCTAAAACAAGTAAACAACAGAGCTACAGAGCCAAGGGCACTTCCAGTCTAGGGAATATACCTTGGGAAAACTGAAAATCAATAAGACAGAGCCACACCCAAATTTAGGGCTGCGCTGCTTACAAGAACCTCAACTTGGGTACACCTTAAATATCCCAGGAAATATAAAAATGGTTCAAAAAATTGTGGTACTTATGTACGATGGAATATCCCTCAGCCATGAAATCAATGTCATAAGACCAAGAGCAGCAAAGTGAGTGGATTCAGGTACGATGATTCTAAGTGAAATAAGTCACACAGAAAAAGAAACTTATCATAAGATATCACTTATGAAGATCCTGTAAACATGGCTACACATGAACTGAGTTAGGAAAGAGAACAGAGTCTCACATTTAGAAAACACTCTTATGCCTGCTTAAGGGGAAAGGAGAGGTGGGGTGATCCATAAAACCAGAGTTTGATATAAGCACAGGTACCATTTCTAAAACCAACTTTGGAATAGACAAGACCTACACTTTCCTCAGTGAAAGGGACTCAAAACCCCATATTTCCCGCAGAGGAATAGATCTGACTAGTAAGAATCTTAAAACCTATGTATTGATATGTCTCTGTAAGGGAATCAAGTGTGTCTAGACTGGCATAAACATGGCAGCGAGAATCAGCTCATACCCACTATAAAAAGGAATTTCAAAAACAAAACCAAAAAACAGGGAAATTCTTTACATTTCCTTCAGGGTCTCTGATGAAACCTGGAATGACCCTATCTACAATGACAGCTGGATGTGGCATCAGGCTGGACACTTGGGACTGAGAGGATTGGTGAGATTGGGTGAGCAAATGCAGACCCTTTAAAGCAAAAATGCATGGCCCCCATTCCATGGGTCCCAACTCTCCATGTTGAAGGGAATATTACTACAGCTATAACATGTACGGGAAACCTAGAGAATGGACACACTGTGAATACAAAAGGTTTATAAAACTCAACGAATAGTCCCTCTCCTGGTGCTCCGGTTTGACTTTCCAACTGCTTTACTATCAATCTCCCAACTTGGAGAGACAACCCCTTTAACCTCCTGGTTCGCACAGGTTGCCAATTTGGCAGAGGATGGAAGGGAAGAGGGAGAACCAATGAGAGAGTAGCTGTTAGGCATTTGGACGGGCACATGTCACTCTAATTTCGTGGCAGGAAGAAGAATTAACCAGAGTCTCAGCCACCCCCCGGGAACCAGTATAGGTCCTGAACCAAAATTTTGGACTTGCGTACAGCTCACAAAAAACGAGTTGAAAAATGGAGCTCAGGGGCACAGCAATTCACAAACTGGCAGAGTAATAAAGGACAACTATCGTCCAAAAATCTGTTGAGCGAAGGCAACGAGGCAGAATTGAAAGCGAGGCAGAATAGCAGGAAACAGATTTCAAGAGGTACGTTGGAATCGCCTTTAAAGCACAGGAAGACGGGCACAACTTCGACAATGACGCACTTGGCCAAAAAGGGCGTATGCGTTTTCTCCTGAATATATTCAGGAGAAAACGCATACGCCCTTTTTGGCCAAGCAAGCAAGCGGGCAATGCAAATCTGCACTAAAAGAAGTATCACTTCCCACCGGTCAAAAGGGACATCCACAAAATGTGTAAAAACCAGAAAGGCAAGACAGGCACTGGAGAACAGGGAGCCTTGTTATGCTGATGGGCGGGATGTAAATTGCCAACTGCCTCACTGGAGGAGTGCATTGCGTTCCCTAAAACAAGTAAACAACAGAGCTACAGATCCAAGGGCACTTCCAGTCTAGGGAATATACCTTGGGAAAACTGAAAATCAATAAGACAGAGCCACCCCCAAATTTAGGGCTGCACTGCTTACAAGAACCTCAACTTGGGTACACCTTAAATATCCCAGGAAATATAAAAATGGTTCAAAAAACTGTGGTATATATCTACGATGGAATATCCCTCAGCAATGAAATCAATGTCATAAGACCAGGAGCAGCAAAGTGAGTGGATTCAGGTACGATGATTCTAAGTGAAATAAGTCACACAGAAAAAGAAACTTATCATAAGATATCACTTATGAAGATCCTGTAAACATGGCGCCACATGAACTGGGTTAGGAAATAGAACAGAGTCTCACATTTAGAAAACACTCTTATGCCTGCTTAAGGGGAAAGGAGAGGTGGGGTGATGCATAAAACCAGAGTTTGATATAAGCACAGGTACCATTTCTATAACCAACTGTGGAATAGACAAGACGTACACCATCCTCAGTGAAAGGGACACAAAACCACATATTTCCCGCAGAGGAATAGATCTGACTAGTAAGAATCTTAAAACTTATGTATTGATATGTCTCTGTAAGGGAATCAAGTGTGTCTAGCCTGGCATAAACATGGCAGCGAGAATCAGCTCAAAACCACTATAAAAAGGAATTTCAAAAACAAAACCAAAAAACAGGGAAATTCTTTACATTTCCTTCAGGGTCTCTGATGAAAGCTGGAATGACCCAATCTACAATGACAGCTGGATGTGGCATAAGGCTGGACACTTGGGACTGAGAGGATTGGTGAGATTGGGTGAGCAAATGCAGACCCTTTAAAGCAAAAATTCATGGCCCCCATTCCATGGGTCCCAACTCTCCATGTTGAAGGGAATATTACTACAGCTATAACATGTACGGGAAACCTAGTTAATGGACACACTGTGAATACAAAAGGTTTCTAAAACTCAACGAGTAGTCCCTCTCCTGGTGCTCCGGTTTGACATTCCAACTGCTTTACTATCAATCTCCCAACTTGGAGAGACAGCCCCTTTAACCTGTTGGTTCGCACAGGTTGCCAATTTGGCAGAGGATGGAAGGGAAGAGGGAGAACCAATGAGAGAGTAGCTGTTAGGCATTTGGACGGGCACATGTCACTCTAATTTCCCGGGAGGAAGAATTAACAAGAGTCTCAGCCACCCACCGGGAACCAGTATAGGTACTGAACCAGAATTTTGGACTTGCGTACAGCTCACAAAAAATGAGTTGAAAAATGGAGCTCAGGGGCACAGCAATTCACAAACTGCCAGAGTAATAAAGGACAACTATCGTCCAAAAATCTGTTGAGGGAAGGCAACGAGGCGGACTTGAAAGCGAGGCAGAATAGCAGGAAACAGATTGCAAGAGGTACGTTGGAATCGCCTTTAAAGCACAGGAAGAGGGGAACCACTTCGACAAGGACGCACTTGGCCAAAAAGGGCGTATGCGTTTTCTCCTGAATATATTCAGGAGAAAACGCATACGCCCTTTTTGGCCAAGCAAGCAAGCGGGCAATGCAAATCTGCACTACAAAGAAGTATCACTTCCCACCGGTCAAAAGGGACATCCACAAAATGTGTAAAAACCAGAAAGGCAAGACAGGCCCTGGAGAACAGGGAGCCTTGTTATGCTGATGAGCGGGATGTAAATTGCCAACTGCCTCACTGGAGGAGTGCATTGCGTTCCCTAAAACAAGTAAACAACAGAGCTACAGAGCCAAGGGCACTTCCAGTCTAGGGAATATACCTTGGGAAAACTGAAAATCAATAAGACAGAGCCACCCCCAAATTTAGGGCTGCACTGCTTACAAGAACCCCAACTTGGGTACACCTTAAATATCCCAGGAAATATAAAAATGGATCAAAAAATTGTGGTACTTATGTACGATCGAATATCCCTCAGCCATGAAATCAATATCATAAGACCAGGAGCAGCAAAGTGAGTGGATTCAGGTACGATGATTCTAAGTGAAATAAGTCACACAGAAAAAGAATCTTATCATAAGATATCGCTTATGAAGATCCTGTAAACATGGCTACACATGAACTGAGTTAGGAAAGAGAACAGAGTCTCACATTTAGAAAACACTCTTATGCCTGCTTAAGGGGAAAGGAGAGGTGGGGTGATGCATAAAACCAGAGTTTGATATAAGCACAGGTACCATTTCTAAAACCAACTTTGGAATAGACAAGACCTACACTTTCCTCAGTGAAAGGGACTCAAAACCCCATATTTCCCGCAGAGGAATAGATCTGACTAGTAAGAATATTAAAACCTATGTATTGATATGTCTCTGTAAGGGAATCAAGTGTGTCTAGACTGGCATAAACATGGCAGCGAGAATCAGCTCATACCCACTATAAAAAGGAATTTCAAAAACAAAACCAAAAAACAGGGAAATTCTTTCCATTTCCTTCAGGGTCTCTGATGAAACCTGCAATGACCCTATCTACAATGACAGCTGGATGTGGCATAAGGCTGGACACTTGGGACTGAGACGATTGGTGAGATTGGGTGAGCAAATGCAGACCCTTTAAAGCAAAAATGCATGGCCCCCATTCCATGGGTCCCAACTCTCCATGTTGAAGGGAATATTGCTACAGCTATAACATGTACGGGAAACCTAGAGAATGGACACACTGTGAATACAAAATGTTTCTAAAACTCAACGAATAGTCCGTCTCCTGGTGCTCCGGTTTTACTTTCCAACTGCTTTACTATCAATCTCCCAATTTGGAGAGACAACCCCTTTAACCTCCTGGTTCGCACAGGTTGCCAATTTGGCAGAGGATGGAAGGGAAGAGGGAGAACCAATGAGAGAGTAGCTGTTAGGCATTTGGACGGGCACATGTCACTCTAATTTCGTGGCAGGAAGAAGAATTAACCAGAGTCTCAGCCACCCCCCGGGAACCAGTATAGGTCCTGAACCAAAATTTTGGACTTGCGTACAGCTCACAAAAAACGAGTTGAAAAATGGAGCTCAGGGGCACAGCAATTCACAAACTGGCAGAGTAATAAAGGACAACTATCGTCCAAAAATCTGTTGAGCGAAGGCAACGAGGCGGAATTGAAAGCGAGGCAGAATAGCAGGAAACAGATTTCAAGAGGTACGTTGGAATCGCCTTTAAAGCACAGGAAGAGGGGCACAACTTCGACCATGACGCAGTTGGACAAAAAGGGCGTATGCGTTTTCTCCTGAATATATTCAGGAGAAAACGCATACGCCCTTTTTGGCCAAGCAAGCAAGCAGGCAATGCAAATCTGCACTAAAAGAAGTATCACTTCCCACCGGTCAAAAGGGACATCCACAAAATGTGTAAAAACCAGAAAGGCAAGACAGGCACTGGAGAACAGGGAGCCTTGTTATGCTGATGGGCGGGATGTAAATTGCCAACTGCCTCACTGGAGGAGTGCATTGTGTTCCCTAAAACAAGTAAACAACAGAGCTACAGAGCCAAGGGCACTTCCAGTCTAGGGAATATACCTTGGTAAAACTGAAAATCAATAAGACAGAGCCAACCCCAAATTTAGGGCTGCACTGCTTACAAGAACCTCAACTTGGGTACACCTTAAATATCCCAGGAAATATAAAAAAGGTTCAAAAAACTGTGGTATTTATGTACGATGGAATATCCCTCAGCCATGAAATCAATGTCATAAGACCAGGAGCAGCAAAGCGAGTGGATTCAGGTACGATGATTCTAAGTGAAATAAGTCACACAGAAAAAGAAACTTATCATAAGATATCACTTATGAAGATCCTGTAAACATGGCTACACATGAACTGAGTTAGGAAAGAGAACAGAGTCTCACATTTAGAAAACACTCTTATGCCTGCTTAAGGGGAAAGGCGAGGTGGGGTGATGCATAAAACCAGAGTTTGATATAAGCACAGGTACCATTTCTAAAACCAACTTTGGAATAGACAAGACCTACACTTTCCTCAGTGAAAGGGACTCAAAACCCCATATTTCCCGCAGAGGAATAGATCTGACTAGTAAGAATCTTAAAACCTATGTATTGATATGTCTCTGTAAGGGAATCAAGTGTGTCTAGACTGGCATAAACATGGCAGCGAGAATCAGCTCAAACCCACTATAAAAAGGAATTTCAAAAACAAAACCAAAAAACAGGGAAATTCTTTCCATTTCCTTCAGGGTCTCTGATGAAACCTGGAATGACCCTATCTACAATGACAGCTGGATGTGGCATAAGGCTGGACACTTGGGACTGAGAGGATTGGTGAGATTGGGTGAACAAATGCAGACCCTTTAAAGCAAAAATGCATGGCCCCCATTCCATGGGTCCCAACTCTCCATGTTGAAGGGAATATTACTACAGCTATAACATGTACGGGAAACCTAGAGAATGGACACACTGTGAATACAAAAGGTTTCTAAAACTCAACGAGTAGTCCCTCTCCTGGTGCTCCGGTTTGACTTTCCAACTGCTTTACTATCAATCTCCCAACTTGGAGAGACAAACCCTTTAACCTCCTGGTTCGCACAGGTTGCCAATTTGGCAGAGGATGGAAGGGAAGAGGGAGAACCAATGAGAGAGTAGCTGTTAGGCATTTGGACGGGCACATGTCACTCTAATTTCGTGGCAGGAAGAAGAATTAACCAGAGTCTCAGCCACCCACCGGGAACCAGTATAGGTTCTGAACCAGAATTTTGGACTTGCGTACAGCTCACAAAAAATGAGTTGAAAAATGGAGCTCAGGGGCACAGCAATTCACAAACTGGCAGAGTAATAAAGGACAACTATCGTCCAAAAATCTGTTGAGCGAAGGCAACGAGGCGGACTTGAAAGCGAGGCAGAATAGCAGGAAACAGATTTCAAGAGGTACGTTGGAATCGCCTTTAAAGCACAGGAAGAGGGGCACAACTTCGACAATGACGCACTTGGCCAAAAAGGGCATATGCGATTTCTCCTGAATATATTCAGGAGAAAACGCATACGCCCTTTTTGGCCAAGCAAGCAAGCGGACAATGCAAATCTGCACTAAAAGAAGTATCACTTCCCACCGGTCAAAAGGGACATCCACAAAATGTGTAAAAACCAGAAAGGCAAGACAGGCCCTGGAGAACAGGGAGCCTTGTTATGCTGATGGGCGGGATGTAAATTGCCAACTGCCTCACTGGAGGAGTGCATTGTGTTCCCTAAAACAAGTAAACAACAGAGCTACAGAGCCAAGGGCACTTCCAGTCTAGGGAATATACCTTGGGAAAACTGAAAATCAATAAGACAGAGCCAACCCCAAATTTAGGGCTGCACTGCTTACAAGAACCTCAACTTGGGTACACCTTCAATATCCGAGGAAATATAAAAATGGTTCAAAAAACTGTGGTATTTATGTACGATGGAATATCCCTCAGCCATGAAATCAATGTCATAAGACCAGGAGCAGCAAAGTGAGTGGATTCAGGTACGATGATTCTAAGTGAAATAAGTCACACAGAAAAAGAAACTTATCATAAGATATCACTTATGAAGATCCTGTAAACATGGCTACACATGAACTGAGTTAGGAAAGAGAACAGAGTCTCACATTTAGAAAACACTCTTATGCCTGCTTAAGGGGAAAGGAGAGGTGGGGTGATGCATAAAACCAGAGTTTGATATAAGCACAGGTACCATTTCTGTAACCAACTGTGGAATAGACAAGACCTACACCTTCCTCAGTGAAAGGGACTCAAAACCCCATATTTCCCGCAGAGGAATAGATCTGACTAGTAAGAATCTTAAAACCTATGTATTGATATGTCTCTGTAAGGGAATCAAGTGTGTCTAGACTGGCATAAACATGGCAGCGAGAATCAGCTCATACCCACTATAAAAAGGAATTTCAAAAACAATACCAAAAAACAGGGAAATTCTTTTCATTTCCTTCAGGGTCTCTGATGAAACCTGGAATGACCCTATCTACAATGACAGCTGGATGTGGCATAAGGCTGGACACTTGGGACTGAGACGATTGGTGAGATTGGGTGAGCAAATGCAGACCCTTTAAAGCAAAAATGCATGGCCCCCATTCCATGGGTCCCAACTCTCCATGTTGAAGGGAATATTGCTACAGCTATAACATGTACGGGAAACCTAGAGAATGGACACACTGTGAATACAAAATGTTTCTACAACTCAACGAATAGTCCGTCTCCTGGTGCTCCGGTTTTACTTTCCAACTGCTTTACTATCAATCTCCCAACTTGGAGAGACAACCCCTTTAACCTCCTGGTTCGCACAGGTTGCCAATTTGGCAGAGGATGGAAGGGAAGAGGGAGAACCAATGAGAGAGTAGCTGTTAGGCATTTGGACGGGCACATGTCACTCTAATTTCGTGGCAGGAAGAAGAATTAACCAGAGTCTCAGCCACCCCCCGGGAACCAGTATAGGTCCTGAACCAAAATTTTGGACTTGCGTACAGCTCACAAAAAACGAGTTGAAAAATGGAGCTCAGGGGCACAGCAATTCACAAACTGGCAGAGTAATAAAGGACAACTATCGTCCAAAAATCTGTTGAGCGAAGGCAACGAGGCGGAATTGAAAGCGAGGCAGAATAGCAGGAAACAGATTTCAAGAGGTACGTTGGAATCGCCTTTAAAGCACAGGAAGAGGGGCACAATTTCGGCAATGACGCAGTTGGCCAAAAAGGGCGTATGCGTTTTCTCCTGAATATATTCAGGAGAAAACGCATACGCCCTTTTTGGCCAAGCAAGCAAGCAGGCAATGCAAATCTGCACTAAAAGAAGTATCACTTCCCACCGGTCAAAAGGGACATCCACAAAATGTGTAAAAACGAGAAAGGCAAGACAGGCACTGGAGAACAGGGAGCCTTGTTATGCTGATGGGCGGGATGTAAATTGCCAACTGCCTCACTGGAGGAGTGCATTGTGTTCCCTAAAACAAGTAAACAACAGAGCTACAGAGCCAAGGGCACTTCCAGTCTAGGGAATATACCTTGGGAAAACTGAAAATCAATAAGACAGAGCCAACCCCAAATTTAGGGCTGCACTGCTTACAAGAACCTCAACTTGGGTACACCTTAAATATCCCAGGAAATATAAAAATGGTTCAAAAAACTGTGGTATTTATGTACGATGGAATATCCCTCAGCCATGAAATCAATGTCATAAGACCAGGAGCATCAAAGTGAGTGGATTCAGGTACGATGATTCTAAGTGAAATAAGTCACACAGAAAAAGAAACTTATCATAAGATATCACTTATGAAGATCCTGTAAACATGGCTACACATGAACTGAGTTAGGAAAGAGAACAGAGTCTCACATTTAGAAAACACTCTTATGCCTGCTTAAGGGGAAAGGAGAGGTGGGGTGATGCATAAAACCAGAATTTGATATAAGCACAGGTACCATTTCTATAACCAACTGTGGAATAGACAAGACCTACACCTTCCTCTGTGAAAGGGACTCAAAACCCCATATTTCCCGCAGAGGAATAGATCTGACTAGCAAGAATCTTAAAACCTATGTATTGATATGTCTCTGTAAGGGAATCAAGTGTGTCTAGACTGGCATAAACATGGCAGCGAGAATCAGCTCATACCCACTATAAAAAGGAATTTCAAAAACAATACCAAAAAACAGGGAAATTCTTTACATTTCCTTCAGGGTCTCTGATGAAACCTGGAATGACCCTATCTACAATGACAGCTGGATGTGGCATAAGGCTGGACACTTGGGACTGAGAGGATTGTTGAGATTGGGTGAGCAAATGCAGACCATTTAAAGCAAAAATGCATGGCCCCCATTCCATGGGTCCCAACTCTACATGTTGAAGGAAATATTACTACAGCTATAACATGTACGGGAAACCTAGAGAATGGACACACTGTGAATACAAAAGGTTTCTAAAACTCAACGAGTAGTCCCTCTCCTGGTGCTCCGATTTGACTTTCCAACTGCTTTACTATCAATATCCCAACTTGGAGAGACCACCCCTTTAACCTCCTGGTTCGCACAGGTTGCCAATTTGGCAGAGGATGGAAGGGAAGAGGGAGAACCAATGAGAGAGTAGCTCTTAGGCATTTGGACGGGCACATGTCACTCTAATTTCCCGGCAGGAAGAAGAATTAACCAGAGTCTCAGCCACCCACCGGGAACCAGTATAGGTCCTGAACCAAAATTTTGGACGTGCGTACAGCTCACAACAAACGAGTTGAAAAATGGATCTCAGGGGCACAGCAATTCACAAACTGGCAGAGTAATAAAGGACAACTATCGTCCAAAAATCTGTTGAGGGAAGGCAGCGAGGCGGACTTGAAAGCGAGGCAAAATAGCACGAAACAGATTTCAAGAGGTACGTTGGAATCGCCGTTAAAGCACAGGAAGAGGGGCACAACTTCTACAATGACGCACTTGGCAAAAAAGGGCGTATGCGTTTTCTCCTGAATATATTCAGGAGAAAACGCATACGCCCTTTTTGGCCAAGCAAGCAAGCGGGCAATGCAAATCTGCACTACAAAGAAGTATCAATTCCCACCGATCAAAAGGGACATCTACAAAATGTGTAAAAACCAGAAAGGCAAGACAGGCCCTGGAGAACAGGGAGCCTTGTTATGCTGATGGGCGGGATGTAAATTGCCTACTGCCTCACTGGAGGAGTGCATTGCGTTCCCTAAAACAAGTAAACAACAGAGCTACAGATCCAAGGGCACTTCCAGTCTAGGGAATATACCTTGGGAAAACTGAAAATCAATAAGACAGAGCCACCCCCAAATTTAGGGCTGCACTGCTTACAAGAACCTCAACTTGGGTACACCTTAAATATCCCAGGAAATATAAAAATGGTTCAAAAAACTGTGGTATATATCTACGATGGAATATCCCTCAGCCATGAAATCAATGTCATAAGACCAGGAGCAGCAAAGTGAGTGGATTCAGGTACGATGATTCTAAGTGAAATAAGTCACACAGAAAAAGAAACTTATCATAAGATATCACTTATGAAGATCCTGTAAACATGGCGCCACATGAACTGAGTTAGGAAAGAGAACAGAGTCTCACATTTAGAAAACACTCTTATGCCTGCTTAAGGGGAAAGGAGAGGTGGGGTGATGCATAAAACCAGAGTTTGATATAAGCACAGGTACCATTTCTATAACCAACAGTGGAATAGACAAGACGTACACCATCCTCAATGAAAGGGACACAAAACCCCATATTTCCCGCAGAGGAATAGATCTGACTAGTAAGAATCTTAAAACTTATGTATTGATATGTCTCTGTAAGGGAATCAAGTGTGTCTAGACTGGCATAAACATGGCAGCGAGAATCAGCTCAAAACCACTATAAAAAGGAATTTCAAAAACAAAACCAAAAAACAGGGAAATTCTTTACATTTCCTTCAGGGTCTCTGATGAAAGCTGGAATGACCCAATCTACAATGACAGCTGGATGTGGCATAAGGCTGGACACTTGGGACTGAGAGGATTGGTGAGATTGGGTGAGCAAATGCAGACCCTTTAAAGCAAAAATTCATGGCCCCCATTCCATGGGTCCCAACTCTCCATGTTGAAGGGAATATTACTACCGCTATAACATGTACGGGAAACCTAGTTAATGGACACACTGTGAATACAAAAGGTTTCTAAAACTCAACGAGTAGTCCCTCTCCTGGTGCTCCGGTTTGACATTCCAACTGCTTTACTATCAATCTCCCAACTTGGAGAGAGAGCCCCTTTAACCTCCTGGTTCGCACAGGTTGCCAATTTGGCAGAGGATGGAAGGGAAGAGGGAGAACCAATGAGAGAGTAGCTGTTAGGCATTTGGACGGGCACATATCACTCTAATTTCCCGGCAGGAAGAATTAACAAGAGTCTCAGCCACACACCGGGAACCAGTATAGGTCCTGAACCAGAATTTTGGACTTGCGTACAGCTCACAAAAAATGAGTTGAAAAATGGAGCTCAGGGGCACAGCAATTCACAAACTGCCAGAGTAATAAAGGACAACTATCGTCCAAAAATCTGTTGAGGGAAGGCAACGAGGCGGACTTGAAAGCGAGGCAGAATAGCAGGAAACAGATTGCAAGAGGTACGTTGGAATCGCCTTTAAAGCACAGGAAGAGGGGCACCACTTCGACAATGACGCACTTGGCCAAAAAGGGCGTATGCGTTTTCTCCTGAATATATTCAGGAGAAAATGCATACGCCCTTTTTGGCCAAGCAAGCAAGCGGGCCATGCAAATCTGCACTACAAAGAAGTATCACTTCCCACCGGTCAAAAGGGATATCCACAAAATGTGTAAAAACCAGAAAGGCAAGACAGGCCCTGGAGAACAGGGAGCCTTGTTATGCTGATGAGCGGGATGTAAATTGCCAACTGCCTCACTGGAGGAGTGCATTGCGTTCCCTAAAACAAGTAAAGAACAGAGCTACAGAGCCAAGGGCAATTCCAGTCTAGGGAATATACCTTGGGAAAACTGAAAATCAATAAGACAGAGCCACCCCCAAATTTAGGGCTGCACTTCTTACAAGAACCTCAACTTGGGTACACCTTAAATATCCGAGGAAATATAAAAATGGTTCAAAAAATTGTGGTACTTATGTACGATGGAATATCCCTCAGCCATGAAATCAATGTCATAAGACCAGGAGCAGCAAAGCGAGTGGATTCAGGTACGATGATTCTAAGTGAAATAAGTCACACAGAAAAAGAAACTTATCATAAGATATCACTTATGAAGATCCTGTAAACATGGCTACACATGAACTGAGTTAGGAAAGAGAACAGAGTCTCACATTTAGAAAACACTCTTATGCCTGCTTAAGGGGAAAGGAGAGGTGGGGTGATGCATAAAACCAGAGTTTGATATAAGCACAGGTACCATTTCTATAACCAACTGTGGAATAGACAAGACCTACACCTTCCTCAGTGAAAGGGACTCAAAACCCCATATTTCCCGCAGAGGAATAGATCTGACTAGTAAGAATCTTAAAACCTATGTATTGATATGTCTCTGTAAGGGAATCAAGTGTGTCTAGACTGGCATAAACATGGCAGCGAGAATCAGCTCATACCCACTATAAAAAGGAATTTCAAAAACAATACCAAAAAACAGGGAAATTCTTTACATTTCCTTCAGGGTCTCTGATGAAACCTGGAATGACCCTATCTACAATGACAGCTGGATGTGGCATAAGGCTGGACACTTGGGACTGAGAGGATTGTTGAGATTGGGTGAGCAAATGCAGACCATTTAAAGCAAAAATGCATGGCCCCCATTCCATGGGTCCCAACTCTACATGTTGAAGGAAATATTACTACAGCTATAACATGTACGGGAAACCTAGAGAATGGACACACTGTGAATACAAAAGGTTTCTAAAACTCAACGAGTAGTCCCTCTCCTGGTGCTCCGATTTGACTTTCCAACTGCTTTACTATCAATATCCCAACTTGGAGAGACCACCCCTTTAACCTCCTGGTTCGCACAGGTTGCCAATTTGGCAGAGGATGGAAGGGAAGAGGGAGAACCAATGAGAGAGTAGCTCTTAGGCATTTGGACGGGCACATGTCACTCTAATTTCCCGGCAGGAAGAAGAATTAACCAGAGTCTCAGCCACCCACCGGGAACCAGTATAGGTCCTGAACCAAAATTTTGGACGTGCGTACAGCTCACAACAAACGAGTTGAAAAATGGAGCTCAGGGGCACAGCAATTCACAAACTGCCAGAGTAATAAAGGACAACTATCGTCCAAAAATCTGTTGAGGGAAGGCAGCGAGGCGGACTTGAAAGCGAGGCAGAATAGCACGAAACAGATTTCAAGAGGTACGTTGGAATCGCCTTTAAAGCACAGGAAGAGGGGCACAACTTCTACAATGACGCACTTGGCAAAAAAGGGCGTATGCGTTTTCTCCTGAATATATTCAGGAGAAAACGCATACGCCCTTTTTGGCCAAGCAAGCAAGCGGGCAATGCAAATCTGCACTACAAAGAAGTATCAATTCCCACCGATCAAAAGGGACATCTACAAAATGTGTAAAAACCAGAAAGGCAAGACAGTCCCTGGAGAACAGGGAGCCTTGTTATGCTGATGGGCGGGATGTAAATTGCCTACTGCCTCACTGGAGGAGTGCATTGCGTTCCCTAAAACAAGTAAACAACAGAGCTACAGAGCCAAGGGCACTTCCAGTCTAGGGAATATACCTTGGGAAAACTGAAAATCAATAAGACAGAGCCACCCCCAAATTTAGGGCTGCACTGCTTACAAGAACCTCAACTTGGGTACACCTTAAATATCCCAGGAAATATAAAAATGGTTCAAAAAACTGTGGTATATATCTACGATGGAATATCCCTCAGCCATGAAATCAATGTCATAAGACCAGGAGCAGCAAAGTGAGTGGATTCAGGTACGATGATTCTAAGTGAAATAAGTCACACAGAAAAAGAAACTTATCATAAGATATCACTTATGAAGATCCTGTAAACATGGCGCCACATGAACTGAGTTAGGAAAGAGAACAGAGTCTCACATTTAGAAAACACTCTTATGCCTGCTTAAGGGGAAAGGAGAGGTGGGGTGATGCATAAAACCAGAGTTTGATATAAGCACAGGTACCATTTCTATAACCAACAGTGGAATAGACAAGACGTACACCATCCTCAATGAAAGGGACACAAAACCCCATATTTCCCGCAGAGGAATAGATCTGACTAGTAAGAATCTTAAAACTTATGTATTGATATGTCTCTGTAAGGGAATCAAGTGTGTCTAGACTGGCATAAACATGGCAGCGAGAATCAGCTCAAAACCACTATAAAAAGGAATTTCAAAAACAAAACCAAAAAACAGGGAAATTCTTTACATTTCCTTCAGGGTCTCTGATGAAAGCTGGAATGACCCAATCTACAATGACAGCTGGATGTGGCATAAGGCTGGACACTTGGGACTGAGAGGATTGGTGAGATTGGGTGAGCAAATGCAGACCCTTTAAAGCAAAAATTCATGGCCCCCATTCCATGGGTCCCAACTCTCCATGTTGAAGGGAATATTACTACCGCTATAACATGTACGGGAAACCTAGTTAATGGACACACTGTGAATACAAAAGGTTTCTAAAACTCAACGAGTAGTCCCTCTCCTGGTGCTCCGGTTTGACATTCCAACTGCTTTACTATCAATCTCCCAACTTGGAGAGAGAGCCCCTTTAACCTCCTGGTTCGCACAGGTTGCCAATTTGGCAGAGGATGGAAGGGAAGAGGGAGAACCAATGAGAGAGTAGCTGTTAGGCATTTGGACGGGCACATATCACTCTAATTTCCCGGCAGGAAGAATTAACAAGAGTCTCAGCCACACACCGGGAACCAGTATAGGTCCTGAACCAGAATTTTGGACTTGCGTACAGCTCACAAAAAATGAGTTGAAAAATGGAGCTCAGGGGCACAGCAATTCACAAACTGCCAGAGTAATAAAGGACAACTATCGTCCAAAAATCTGTTGAGGGAAGGCAACGAGGCGGACTTGAAAGCGAGGCAGAATAGCAGGAAACAGATTGCAAGAGGTACGTTGGAATCGCCTTTAAAGCACAGGAAGAGGGGCACCACTTCGACAATGACGCACTTGGCCAAAAAGGGCGTATGCGTTTTCTCCTGAATATATTCAGGAGAAAATGCATACGCCCTTTTTGGCCAAGCAAGCAAGCGGGCCATGCAAATCTGCACTACAAAGAAGTATCACTTCCCACCGGTCAAAAGGGATATCCACAAAATGTGTAAAAACCAGAAAGGCAAGACAGGCCCTGGAGAACAGGGAGCCTTGTTATGCTGATGAGCGGGATGTAAATTGCCAACTGCCTCACTGGAGGAGTGCATTGCGTTCCCTAAAACAAGTAAACAACAGAGCTACAGAGCCAAGGGCAATTCCAGTCTAGGGAATATACCTTGGGAAAACTGAAAATCAATAAGACAGAGCCACCCCCAAATTTAGGGCTGCACTTCTTACAAGAACCTCAACTTGGGTACACCTTAAATATCCGAGGAAATATAAAAATGGTTCAAAAAATTGTGGTACTTATGTACGATGGAATATCCCTCAGCCATGAAATCAATGTCATAAGACCAGGAGCAGCAAAGCGAGTGGATTCAGGTACGATGATTCTAAGTGAAATAAGTCACACAGAAAAAGAAACTTATCATAAGATATCACTTATGAAGATCCTGTAAACATGGCTACACATGAACTGAGTTAGGAAAGAGAACAGAGTCTCACATTTAGAAAACACTCTTATGCCTGCTTAAGGGGAAAGGAGAGGTGGGGTGATGCATAAAACCAGAGTTTGATATAAGCACAGGTACCATTTCTATAACCAACTGTGGAATAGACAAGACCTACACCTTCCTCAGTGAAAGGGACTCAAAACCCCATATTTCCCGCAGAGGAATAGATCTGACTAGTAAGAATCTTAAAACCTATGTATTGATATGTCTCTGTAAGGGAATCAAGTGTGTATAGACTGGCATAAACATGGCAGCGAGAATCAGCTCATACCCACTATAAAAAGGAATTTCAAAAACAATACCAAAAAACAGGGAAATTCTTTACATTTCCTTCAGGGTCTCTGATGAAACCTGGAATGACCCTATCTACAATGACAGCTGGATGTGGCATAAGGCTGGACACTTGGGACTGAGAGGATTGTTGAGATTGGGTGAGCAAATGCAGACCATTTAAAGCAAAAATGCATGGCCCCCATTCCATGGGTCCCAACTCTACATGTTGAAGGAAATATTACTACAGCTATAACATGTACGGGAAACCTAGAGAATGGACACACTGTGAATACAAAAGGTTTCTAAAACTCAACGAGTAGTCCCTCTCCTGGTGCTCCGATTTGACTTTCCAACTGCTTTACTATCAATATCCCAACTTGGAGAGACCACCCCTTTAACCTCCTGGTTCGCACAGGTTGCCAATTTGGCAGAGGATGGAAGGGAAGAGGGAGAACCAATGAGAGAGTAGCTCTTAGGCATTTGGACGGGCACATGTCACTCTAATTTCCCGGCAGGAAGAAGAATTAACCAGAGTCTCAGCCACCCACCGGGAACCAGTATAGGTCCTGAACCAAAATTTTGGACGTGCGTACAGCTCACAACAAACGAGTTGAAAAATGGAGCTCAGGGGCACAGCAATTCACAAACTGCCAGAGTAATAAAGGACAACTATCGTCCAAAAATCTGTTGAGGGAAGGCAGCGAGGCGGACTTGAAAGCGAGGCAGAATAGCACGAAACAGATTTCAAGAGGTACGTTGGAATCGCCTTTAAAGCACAGGAAGAGGGGCACAACTTCTACAATGACGCACTTGGCAAAAAAGGGCGTATGCGTTTTCTCCTGAATATATTCAGGAGAAAACGCATACGCCCTTTTTGGCCAAGCAAGCAAGCGGGCAATGCAAATCTGCACTACAAAGAAGTATCAATTCCCACCGATCAAAAGGGACATCTACAAAATGTGTAAAAACCAGAAAGGCAAGACAGGCCCTGGAGAACAGGGAGCCTTGTTATGCTGATGGGCGGGATGTAAATTGCCTACTGCCTCACTGGAGGAGTGCATTGCGTTCCCTAAAACAAGTAAACAACAGAGCTACAGATCCAAGGGCACTTCCAGTCTAGGGAATATACCTTGGGAAAACTGAAAATCAATAAGACAGAGCCACCCCCAAATTTAGGGCTGCACTGCTTACAAGAACCTCAACTTGGGTACACCTTAAATATCCCAGGAAATATAAAAATGGTTCAAAAAACTGTGGTATATATCTACGATGGAATATCCCTCAGCCATGAAATCAATGTCATAAGACCAGGAGCAGCAACGTGAGTGGATTCAGGTACGATGATTCTAAGTGAAATAAGTCACACAGAAAAAGAAACTTATCATAAGATATCACTTATGAAGATCCTGTAAACATGGCGCCACATGAACTGAGTTAGGAAAGAGAACAGAGTCTCACATTTAGAAAACACTCTTATGCCTGCTTAAGGGGAAAGGAGAGGTGGGGTGATGCATAAAACCAGAGTTTGATATAACCACAGGTACCATTTCTATAACCAACAGTGGAATAGACAAGACGTACACCATCCTCAATGAAAGGGACACAAAACCCCATATTTCCCGCAGAGGAATAGATCTGACTAGTAAGAATCTTAAAACTTATGTATTGATATGTCTCTGTAAGGGAATCAAGTGTGTCTAGACTGGCATAAACATGGCAGCGAGAATCAGCTCAAAACCACTATAAAAAGGAATTTCAAAAACAAAACCAAAAAACAGGGAAATTCTTTACATTTCCTTCAGGGTCTCTGATGAAAGCTGGAATGACCCAATCTACAATGACAGCTGGATGTGGCATAAGGCTGGACACTTGGGACTGAGAGGATTGGTGAGATTGGGTGAGCAAATGCAGACCCTTTAAAGCAAAAATTCATGGCCCCCATTCCATGGGTCCCAACTCTCCATGTTGAAGGGAATATTACTACCGCTATAACATGTACGGGAAACCTAGTTAATGGACACACTGTGAATACAAAAGGTTTCTAAAACTCAACGAGTAGTCCCTCTCCTGGTGCTCCGGTTTGACATTCCAACTGCTTTACTATCAATCTCCCAACTTGGAGAGAGAGCCCCTTTAACCTCCTGGTTCGCACAGGTTGCCAATTTGGCAGAGGATGGAAGGGAAGAGGGAGAACCAATGAGAGAGTAGCTGTTAGGCATTTGGACGGGCACATATCACTCTAATTTCCCGGCAGGAAGAATTAACAAGAGTCTCAGCCACACACCGGGAACCAGTATAGGTCCTGAACCAGAATTTTGGACTTGCGTACAGCTCACAAAAAATGAGTTGAAAAATGGAGCTCAGGGGCACAGCAATTCACAAACTGCCAGAGTAATAAAGGACAACTATCGTCCAAAAATCTGTTGAGGGAAGGCAACGAGGCGGACTTGAAAGCGAGGCAGAATAGCAGGAAACAGATTGCAAGAGGTACGTTGGAATCGCCTTTAAAGCACAGGAAGAGGGGCACCACTTCGACAATGACGCACTTGGCCAAAAAGGGCGTATGCGTTTTCTCCTGAATATATTCAGGAGAACACGCATACGCCCTTTTTGGCCAAGCAAGCAAGCGGGCCATGCAAATCTGCACTACAAAGAAGTATCACTTCCCACCGGTCAAAAGGGACATCCACAAAATGTGTAAAAACCAGAAAGGCAAGACAGGCCCTGGAGAACAGGGAGCCTTGTTATGCTGATGAGCGGGATGTAAATTGCCAACTGCCTCACTGGAGGAGTGCATTGCGTTCCCTAAAACAAGTAAACAACAGAGCTACAGAGCCAAGGGCACTTCCAGTCTACGGAATATACCTTGGGAAAACTGAAAATCAATAAGACAGAGCCACCCCCAAATTTAGGGCTGCACTTCTTACAAGAACCTCAACTTGGGTACACCTTAAATATCCGAGGAAATATAAAAATGTTTCAAAAAATTGTGGTACTTATGTACGATGGAATATCCCTCAGCCATGAAATCAATGTCATAAGACCAGGAGCAGCAAAGCGAGTGGATTCAGGTACGATGATTCTAAGTGAAATAAGTCACACAGAAAAAGAAACTTATCATAAGATATCACTAATGAAGATCCTGTAAACATGGCTACACATGAACTGAGTTAGGAAAGAGAACAGAGTCTCACATTTAGAAAACACTCTTATGCCTGCTTAAGGGGAAAGGAGAGGTGGGGTGATGCATAAAACCAGAGTTTGATATAAGCACAGGTACCATTTCTAAAACCAACTTTGGAATAGACAAGACCTACACTTTCCTCAGTGAAAGGGACTCAAAACCCCATATTTCCCGCAGAGGAATAGATCTGACTAGTAAGAATCTTAAAACCTATGTATTGATATGTCTCTGTAAGGGAATCAAGTGTGTCTAGACTGGCATAAACATGGCAGCGAGAATCAGCTCAAACCCACTATAAAAAGGAATTTCAAAAACAAAACCAAAAAACAGGGAAATTCTTTCCATTTCCTTCAGGGTCTCTGATGAAACCTGGAATGACCCTATCTACAATGACAGCTGGATGTGGCATAAGGCTGGACACTTGGGACTGAGAGGATTGGTGAGATTGGGTGAGCAAATGCAGACCCTTTAAAGCAAAAATGCATGGCCCCCATTCCATGGGTCCCAACTCTCCATGTTGAAGGGAATATTACTACAGCTATAACATGTACGGGAAACCTAGAGAATGGACACACTGTGAATACAAAAGGTTTCTAAAACTCAACGAGTAGTCCCTCTCCTGGTGCTCCGGTTTGACTTTCCAACTGCTTTACTATCAATCTCCCAACTTGGAGAGACAAAACCTTTAACCTCCTGGTTCGCACAGGTTGCCAATTTGGCAGAGGATGGAAGGGAAGAGGGAGAACCAATGAGAGAGTAGCTGTTAGGCATTTGGACGGGCACATGTCACTCTAATTTCGTGGCAGGAAGAAGAATTAACCAGAGTCTCAGCCACCCACTGGGAACCAGTATAGGTTCTGAACCAGAATTTTGGACTTGCGTACAGCTCACAAAAAATGAGTTGAAAAATGGAGCTCAGGGGCACAGCAATTCACAAACTGGCAGAGTAATAAAGGACAACTATCGTCCAAAAATCTGTTGAGCGAAGGCAACGAGGCGGACTTGAAAGCGAGGCAGAATAGCAGGAAACAGATTTCAAGAGGTACGTTGGAATCGCATTTAAAGCACAGGAAGAGGGGCACAACTTCGACCATGATGCACTTGGCCAAAAAGGGCGTATGCGTTTTCTCCTGAATATATTCAGGAGAAAACGCATACGCCCTTTTTGGCAAAACAAGCACGCGGGCAATGCAAATCTACACTACAAAGAAGTATCACATCGCACCGGTCAAAAGGGACATCCACAAAATGTGTAAAAACCAGAAAGGCAAGACAGGCCCTGGAGAACAGGGAGCCTTGTTATGCTGATGGGCGGGATGTAAATTGCCAACTGCCTCACTGGAGGAGTGCATTGCGTTCCCTAAAACAAGTAAACAACAGAGCTACAGAGCCAAGGGCACTTCCAGTCTAGGGAATATACCTTGGGAAAACTGAAAATCAATAAGACAGAGCCACCCCCAAATTTAGGGCTGCACTGCTTACTAGAACCTCAACTTGGGTACACCTTAAATATCACAGGAAATATAAAAATGGTTCAAAAAACTGTGGTATTTATGTACGATGGAATATCCCTCAGCCATGAAATCAATGTCATAAGACCAGGAGCAGCAAAGTGAGTGGATTCAGGTACGATGATTCTAAGTGAAATAAGTCACACAGAAAAAGAAACTTATCATAAGATATCACTTATGAAGATCCTGTAAACATGGCTACACATGAACTGAGTTAGGAAAGAGAACAGAGTCTCACATTTAGAAAACACTCTTATGCCTGCTTAAGGGGAAAGGAGAGGTGGGGTGATGCATAAAACCAGAGTTTGATATAAGCACAGGTACCATTTCTGTAACCAACTGTGGAATAGACAAGACCTACACCTTCCTCAGTGAAAGGGACTCAAAACCCCATATTTCCCGCAGAGGAATAGATCTGACTAGTAAGAATCTTAAAACCTATGTATTGATATGTCTCTGTAAGGGAATCAAGTGTGTCTAGACTGGCATAAACATGGCAGCGAGAATCAGCTCATACCCACTATAAAAAGGAATTTCAAAAACAATACCAAAAAACAGGGAAATTCTTTACATTTCCTTCAGGGTCTCTGATGAAACCTGGAATGACCCTATCTACAATGACAGCTGGATGTGGCATAAGACTGGACACTTGGGACTGAGAGGATTGTTGAGATTGGGTGAGCAAATGCAGACCATTTAAAGCAAAAATGCATGGCCCCCATTCCATGGGTCCCAACTCTACATGTTGAAGGAAATATTACTACAGCTATAACATGTACGGGAAACCTAGAGAATGGACACACTGTGAATACAAAAGGTTTCTAAAACTCAACGAGTAGTCCCTCTCCTGGTGCTCCGATTTGACTTTCCAACTGCTTTACTATCAATATCCCAACATGGAGAGACCACCCCTTTAACCTCCTGGTTCGCACAGGTTGCCAATTTGGCAGAGGATGGAAGGGAAGAGGGAGAACCAATGAGAGAGTAGCTGTTAGGCATTTGGACGGGCACATGTCACTCTAATTTCCCGGCAGGAAGAAGAATTAACCAGAGTCTCAGCCACCCACCGGGAACCAGTATAGGTCCTGAACCAAAATTTTGGACGTGCGTACAGTTCACAAAAAACGAGTTGAAAAATGGAGCTCAGGGGCACAGCAATTCACAAACTGCCAGAGTAATAAAGGACAACTATCGTCCAAAAATCTGTTGAGGGAAGGCAGCGAGGCGGACTTGAAAGCGAGGCAGAATAGCACGAAACAGATTTCAAGAGGTACGTTGGAATCGCCTTTAAAGCACAGGAAGAGGGGCACAACTTCTACAATGACGCACTTGGCAAAAAAGGGCGTATGCGTTTTCTCCTGAATATATTTAGGAGAAAACGCATACGCCCTTTTTGGCCGAGCAAGCAAGCGGGCAATGCAAATCTGCACTACAAAGAAGTATCAATTCCCACCGATCAAAAGGGACATCTACAAAATGTGTAAAAACCAGAAAGGCAAGACAGGCCCTGGAGAACAGGGAGCCTTGTTATGCTGATGGGCGGGATGTAAATTGCCTACTGCCTCACTGGAGGAGTGCATTGCGTTCCCTAAAACAAGTAAACAACAGAGCTACAGATCCAAGGGCACTTCCAGTCTAGGGAATATACCTTGGGAAAACTGAAAATCAATAAGACAGAGCCACCCCCAAATTTAGGGCTGCACTGCTTACAAGAACCTCAACTTGGGTACACCTTAAATATCCCTGGAAATATAAAAATGGTTCAAAAAACTGTGGTATATATCTAAGATGGAATATCCCTCAGCCATGAAATCAATGTCATAAGACCAGAAGCAGCAAAGTGAGTGGATTCAGGTACGATGATTCTAAGTGAAATAAGTCACACAGAAAAAGAAACTTATCATAAGATATCACTTATGAAGATCCTGTAAACATGGCGCCACATGAACTGAGTTAGGAAAGAGAACAGAGTCTCACATTTAGAAAACACTCTTATGCCTGCTTAAGGGGAAAGGAGAGGTGGGGTGATGCATAAAACCAGAGTTTGATATAAGCACAGGTACCATTTCTATAACCAACTGTGGAATAGACAAGACGTACACCATCCTCAGTGAAAGGGACACAAAACCCCATATTTCCCGCAGAGAAATAGATCTGACTAGTAAGAATCTTTAAACCTATGTATTGATATGTCTCTCTAAGGGAATCAAGTGTGTCTAGACTGGCATAAACCTGGCAGAGAGAATCAGCTCAAACCCACTATAAAAAGGAATTTCAAAACAAAACCAAAAAACAGGGAAATTCTTTAGATTTCCTTCAGGGTCTCTGATGAAACCTGGAATGACCCTATCTACAATGACAGCTGGATGTGGCATAAGGCTGGACACTTGGGACTGAGAGGATTGGTGAGATTGGGTGAGCAAATGCAGACCCTTTAAAGCATAAATGCATGGCCCCCATTCCATGGGTCCCAACTCTCCATGTTGAAGGGAATATTACTACAGCTATAACATGTACGGGAAACCTAGTTAATGGACACACTGTGAATACAAAAGGTTTCTAAAACTCAACGAGTAGTCCCTCTCCTGGTGCTCCGGTTTGACATTCCAACTGCTTTACTATCAATCTCCCAACTTGGAGAGAGAGCCCCTTTAACCTCCTGGTTCGCACAGGTTGCCAATTTGGCAGAGGATGGAAGGGAAGAGGGAGAACCAATGAGAGAGTAGCTGTTAGGCATTTGGACGGGCACATGTCACTCTAATTTCCGGGCAGGAAGAATTAACAAGAGTCTCACCCACCCACCGGGAACCAGTATAGGTCCTGAACCAGAATTTTGGACTTGCGTACAGCTCACAAAAAATGAGTTGAAAAATGGAGCTCAGGGGCACAGCAATTCACAAACTGCCAGAGTAGTAAAGGACAACTATCGTCCAAAAATCTGTTGAGGGAAGGCAACGAGGCGGACTTGAAAGCGAGGCAGAATAGCAGGAAACAGATTGCAAGAGGTACGTTGGAATCGCCTTTAAAGCACAGGAAGAGGGGCACCACTTCGACAATGACGCACTTGGCCAAAAAGGGCCTATGCGTTTTCTCCTGAATATATTCAGGAGAAAACGCATACGCCCTTTTTGGCCAAGCAATCAAGCGGGCCATGCAAATCTGCACTACAAAGAAGTATCACTTCCCACCGGTCAAAAGGGACATCCACAAAATGTGTAAAAACCAGAAAGGCAAGACAGGCCCTGGAGAACAGGGAGCCTTGTTATGCTGATGGGCGGGATGTAAATTGCCAACTGCCTCACTGGAGGAGTGCATTGCGTTCCCTAAAACAAGTAAACAACAGAGCTACAGAGCCAAGGGCACTTCCAGTCTAGGGAATATACCTTGGGAAAACTGAAAATCAATAAGACAGAGCCACCCCCAAATTAGGGCTGCACTGCTTACAAGAACCTCAACTTGGGTACACCTTAAATATCCCAGGAAATATAAAAATGGTTCAAAATCTGTGGTATTTATGTACGATAGAATATCCCTCAGCCATGAAATCAATGTCATAAGACCAGGAGCAGCAAAGTGAGTGGATTCAGGTACGATGATTCTAAGTGAAATAAGTCACACAGAAAAAGAAACTTATCATAAGATATCACTTATGAAGATCCTGTAAACATGGCTCCACATGAACTGAGTTAGGAAAGAGAACAGAGTCTCACAATTAGAAAACTCTCTTATGCCTGTTTAAGTGGAAAGGAGAGGTGGGGTGATGCATAAAACCAGAGTTTGATATAAGCACAGGTACCATTTCTAAAACCAACTGTGGAATAGACAAGACCTACACATTCCTCAGTGAAAGGGACTCAAAACCCCATATTTCCCGCAGAGGAATAGATATGACTAGTAAGAATCTTAAAACCTATGTATTGATATGTCTCTGTAAGGGAATCAAGTGTGTCTAGACTGGCATAAACATGGCAGCGAGAATCAGCTCATACCCACTATAAAAAGGAATTTCAAAAACAATACCAAAAAACAGGGAAATTCTTTACATTTCCTTCAGGGTCTCTGATGAAACCTGGAATGACGCTATCTACAATGACAGCTGGATGTGGCATAAGGCTGGACACTTGGGACTGAGAGGATTGTTGAGATTGGGTGAGCAAATGCAGACCATTTAAAGCAAAAATGCATGGCCCCCATTCCATGGGTCCCAACTCTACATGTTGAAGGAAATATTACTACAGCTATAACATGTACGGGAAACCTAGAGAA
The DNA here is from genome assembly GCF_964165515.1 of Mesoplodon bidens. Lineage (NCBI taxonomy): Eukaryota > Metazoa > Chordata > Mammalia > Artiodactyla > Ziphiidae > Mesoplodon > Mesoplodon bidens. Next base: position 460,253 of record NW_027671506.1, read on the forward strand.
TGGACACACTGTGAATACAAAAGGTTTCTAAAACTCAACGAGTAGTCCCTCTCCTGGTGCTCCGATTTGACTTTCCAACTGCTTTACTATCAATATCCCAACATGGAGAGACCACCCCTTTAACCTCCTGGTTCGCACAGGTTGCCAATTTGGCAGAGGATGGAAGGGAAGAGGGAGAACCAATGAGAGAGTAGCTGTTAGGCATTTGGACGGGCACATGTCACTCTAATTTCCCGGCAGGAAGAAGAATTAACCAGAGTCTCAGCCACCCACCGGGAACCAGTATAGGTCCTGAACCAAAATTTTGGACGTGCGTACAGTTCACAAAAAACGAGTTGAAAAATGGAGCTCAGGGGCACAGCAATTCACAAACTGCCAGAGTAATAAAGGACAACTATCGTCCAAAAATCTGTTGAGGGAAGGCAGCGAGGCGGACTTGAAAGCGAGGCAGAATAGCACGAAACAGATTTCAAGAGGTACGTTGGAATCGCCTTTAAAGCACAGGAAGAGGGGCACAACTTCTACAATGACGCACTTGGCAAAAAAGGGCGTATGCGTTTTCTCCTGAATATATTTAGGAGAAAACGCATACGCCCTTTTTGGCCGAGCAAGCAAGCGGGCAATGCAAATCTGCACTACAAAGAAGTATCAATTCCCACCGATCAAAAGGGACATCTACAAAATGTGTAAAAACCAGAAAGGCAAGACAGGCCCTGGAGAACAGGGAGCCTTGTTATGCTGATGGGCGGGATGTAAATTGCCTACTGCCTCACTGGAGGAGTGCATTGCGTTCCCTAAAACAAGTAAACAACAGAGCTACAGATCCAAGGGCACTTCCAGTCTAGGGAATATACCTTGGGAAAACTGAAAATCAATAAGACAGAGCCACCCCCAAATTTAGGGCTGCACTGCTTACAAGAACCTCAACTTGGGTACACCTTAAATATCCCAGGAAATATAAAAATGGTTCAAAAAACTGTGGTATATATCTAAGATGGAATATCCCTCAGCCATGAAATCAATGTCATAAGACCAGAAGCAGCAAAGTGAGTGGATTCAGGTACGATGATTCTAAGTGAAATAAGTCACACAGAAAAAGAAACTTATCATAAGATATCACTTATGAAGATCCTGTAAACATGGCGCCACATGAACTGAGTTAGGAAAGAGAACAGAGTCTCACATTTAGAAAACACTCTTATGCCTGCTTAAGGGGAAAGGAGAGGTGGGGTGATGCATAAAACCAGAGTTTGATATAAGCACAGGTACCATTTCTATAACCAACTGTGGAATAGACAAGACGTACACCATCCTCAGTGAAAGGGACACAAAACCCCATATTTCCCGCAGAGGAATAGATCTGACTAGTAAGAATCTTTAAACCTATGTATTGATATGTCTCTCTAAGGGAATCAAGTGTGTCTAGACTGGCATAAACCTGGCAGAGAGAATCAGCTCAAACCCACTATAAAAAGGAATTTCAAAACAAAACCAAAAAAAGGGAAATTCTTTAGATTTCCTTCAGGGTCTCTGATGAAACCTGGAATGACCCTATCTACAATGACAGCTGGATGTGGCATAAGGCTGGACACTTGGGACTGAGAGGATTGGTGAGATTGGGTGAGCAAATGCAGACCCTTTAAAGCATAAATGCATGGCCCCCATTCCATGGGTCCCAACTCTCCATGTTGAAGGGAATATTACTACAGCTATAACATGTACGGGAAACCTAGTTAATGGACACACTGTGAATACAAAAGGTTTCTAAAACTCAACGAGTAGTCCCTCTCCTGGTGCTCCGGTTTGACATTCCAACTGCTTTACTATCAATCTCCCAACTTGGAGAGAGAGCCCCTTTAACCTCCTGGTTCGCACAGGTTGCCAATTTGGCAGAGGATGGAAGGGAAGAGGGAGAACCAAAGAGAGGGATGCTGTTAGGCATTTGGACAGACACATGTCACTCTAATTTCCCGGCAGGAAGAAGAATTAACCAGAGTCTCAGCCACCCACCGGGAACCAGTATAGGTCCTGAACCAAAATTTTGGACTCGCGTACAGCTCACAAAAAACGAGTTGAGAAATGGAGCTCAGGGGCACAGCAATTCACATACTGCCAAAGTAATAAAGGACAACTATCATCCAAAAATCTGTTGAGGGAAGGCAACGAGGCGGAATTGAAAGCGAGGCAGAATAGCAGGAAACAGATTTCAAGAGGTCCGTTGGAATCGCCTTTAAAGCACAGGAAGAGGGGCACAACTTCGACAATGATGCACTTGGCCAAAAAGGGCGTATGCGTTTTCTCCTGAATATATTCAGGAGAAAACGCATACGCCCTTTTTGGCCAAGCAAGCAAGCGGGCAATGCAAATCTGCACTACAAAGAAGTATCACTTCCCACCGGTCAAAAGGGACATCCACAAAATGTGTAAAAACCAGAAAGGCAAGACAGGCTCTGGAGAACAGGGAACCATGTTATGCTGATGGGCGGGATGTAAATTGCCAACAGCCTCACTGGAGGAGTGCATTGCGTTCCCTAAAACAAGTAAACAACAGAGCTACAGAGCCAAGGGCACTTCCAGTCTAGGGAAGATACCTTGGGAAAACTGAAAATCGATAAGACAGAGCCACCCCCAAATTTAGGGCTGCACTGCTTACAAGAACCTCAACTTTGGTACACCTTAAATATCACAGGAAATATAAAAATGGTTCAAAAATGTGTGGTATATATGTACGATGGAATATCCCTCAGCCATGAAATCAGTGTCATAAGACCAGGAGCAGCAAAGTGAGTGGATTCAGATACGATGATTCTAAGTGAAATAAGTCACACAGAAAAAGAAACTTATCATAAGATATCACTTATGAAGATCCTGTAAACATGGCTACACATGAACTGAGTTAGGAAAGAGAACAGAGTCTCACATTTAGAAAACACTCTTATGCCTGCTTAAGGGGAAAGGAGAGGTGGGGTGATGCATAAAACCAGAGTTTGATATAAGCACAGGTACCATTTCTAAAACCAACTGTGGAATAGACAAGACCTACACCTTCCTCTGTGAAAGGGACTCAAAACCCCATATTTCCCGCAGAGGAATAGATCTGACTAGTAAGAATCTTTAAACCTATGTATTGATATGTCTCTCTAAGGGAATCAAGTGTGTCTAGACTGGCATAAACCTGGCAGAGAGAATCAGCTCAAACCCACTATAAAAAGGAATTTCAAAACAAAACCAAAAAACAGGGAAATTCTTTAGATTTCCTTCAGGGTCTCTGATGAAACCTGGAATGACCCTATCTACAATGACAGCTGGATGTGGCATAAGGCTGGACACTTGGGACTGAGAGGATTGGTGAGATTGGGTGAGCAAATGCAGACCCTTTAAAGCATAAATGCATGGCCCCCATTCCATGGGTCCCAAATCTCCATGTTGAAGGGAATATTACTACAGCTATAACATGTACGGGAAACCAAGAGAATGGACACACTGTGAATACGAAAGGTTTCTAAAACTCAATGAGTAGTCCCTCTCCTGGTGCTCCGGTTTGACTTTCCAACTGCTTTACTATCAATCTCCCAACTTGGAGAGACAACCCCTTTAACCTCCTGGTTCGCACAGGTTGCCAATTTGGCAGAGGATGGAAGGGAAGAGGGAGAACCAAAGAGAGGGAGGCTGTTAGGCATTTGGACGGACACATGTCACTCTAATATCCCGGCAGGAAGAAGAATTAACCAGAGTCTCAGCCACCCACCGGGAACCAGTATAGGTCCTGAACCAAAATTTTGGACTCGCGTACAGCTCACAAAAAACGAGTTGAGAAATGGAGCTCAGGGGCACAGCAATTCACATACTGCCAAAGTAATAAAGGACAACTATCGTCCAAAAATCTGTTGAGGGAAGGCAACGAGGCGGAATTGAAAGCGAGGCAGAATAGCAGGAAACAGATTTCAAGAGGTCCGTTGGAATCGCCTTTAAAGCACAGGAAGAGGGGCACAACTTCGACAATGATGCACTTGGCCAAAAAGGGCGTATGCGTTTTCTCCTGAATATATTCAGGAGAAAACGCATACGCCCTTTTTGGCCAAGCAAGCAAGCGGGCAATGCAAATCTGCACTACAAAGAAGTATCACTTCCCACCGGTCAAAAGGGACATCCACAAAATGTGTAAAAACCAGAAAGGCAAGACAGGCTCTGGAGAACAGGGAGCCATGTTATGCTGATGGGCGGGATGTAAATTGCCAACAGCCTCACTGGAGGAGTGCATTGCGTTCCCTAAAACAAGTAAACAACAGAGCTCCAGAGCCAAGGGCACTTCCAGTCTAGGGAAGATACCTTGGGAAAACTGAAAATCGATAAGACAGAGCCACCCCCAAATTTAGGGCTGCACTGCTTACAAGAACCTCAACTTTGGTACACCTAAAATATCCCAGGAAATATAAAAATGGTTCAAAAATGTGTGGTATATATGTACGATGGAATATCCCTCAGCCATGAAATCAATGTCATAAGACCAGGAGCAGCAAAGTGAGTGGATTCAGATACGATGATTCTAAGTGAAATAAGTCACACAGAAAAAGAAACTTATCATAAGATATCACTTATGAAGATCCTGTAAACATGGCTACACATGAACTGAGTTAGGAAAGAGAACAGAGTCTCACATTTAGAAAACACTCTTATGCCTGCTTAAGGGGAAAGGAGAGGTGGGGTGATGCATAAAACCAGAGTTTGATATAAGCACAGGTACCATTTCTAAAACCAACTGTGGAATAGACAAGACCTACACCTTCCTCAGTGAAAGGGACTCAAACCCCCATATTTCTCGCAGAGGAATAGATCTGACTAGTAAGAATCTTTAAACCTATGTATTGATATGTCTCTCTAAGGGAATCAAGTGTGTCTAGACTGGCATAAACCTGGCAGAGAGAATCAGCTCAAACCCACTATAAAAAGGAATTTCAAAACAAAACCAAAAAACAGGGAAATTCTTTAGATTTCCTTCAGGGTCTCTGATGAAACCTGGAATGACCCTATCTACAATGACAGCTGGATGTGGCATAAGGCTGGACACTTGGGACTGAGAGGATTGGTGAGATTGGGTGAGCAAATGCAGACCCTTTAAAGCATAAATGCATGGCCCCCATTCCATGGGTCCCAACTCTCCATGTTGAAGGGAATATTACTACAGCTATAACATGTACGGGAAACCTAGAGAATGGACACACTGTGAATACAAAAGGTTTCTAAAACTCAACGAGTAGTCCCTCTCCTGGTGCTCCGGTTTGACATTCCAACTGCTTTACTATCAATCTCCCAACTTGGAGGGACATCCCCTTTAACCTCCTGGTTCGCACAGGTTGCCAAATTGGCAGAGGATGGAAGGGAAGAGGGAGAACCAAAGAGAGGGATGCTGTTAGGCATTTGGACGGACACATGTCACTCTAATTTCCCGGCAGGAAGAAGAATTAACCAGAGTCTCAGCCACCCACCGGGAACCAGTATAGGTCCTGAACCAAAATTTTGGACTTGCGTACAGCTCACAAAAAACGAGTTGAAAAATGGAGCTCAGGGGCACAGCAATTCACATACTGCCAGAGTAATAAATGACAACTATCGTCCAAAAATCTGTTGAGGGAAGGCAACGAGGCGGACTTGAAAGCGAGGCAGAATAGCAGGAAACAGATTTCAAGAGGTACGTTGTAATCGCGTTTAAAGCACAGGAAGAGGGGCACAACTTCGACAATAATGCACTTGGCCAAAAAGGGCGTATGCGTTTTCTCCTGAATATATTCAGGAGAAAACGCATACGCCCTTTTTGGCCAAGCAAGCAAGCGGGCAATGCAAATCTGCACTACAAAGAAGTATCACTTCCCACCGGTCAAAAGGGACATCCACAAAATGTGTAAAAACCAGAAAGGCAAGACAGGCTCTGGAGAACAGGGAGCCATGTTATGCTGATGGGCGGGATGTAAATTGCCAACAGCCTCACTGGAGGAGTGCATTGCGTTCCCTAAAACAAGTAAACAACAGAGCTACAGAGCCAAGGGCACTTCCAGTCTAGGGAATATACCTTGGGAAAACTGAAAATCAATAAGACAGAGCCACCCCCAAATTTAGGGCTGCACTGCTTACAAGAACCTCAACTTGGGTACACCTTAAATATCTCAGGAAATATAAAAATGGTGCAAAAATTTGTGGTACTTATGTACGATGGAATATCCCTCAGCCATGAAATCAATGTCATAAGACCAGGAGCAGCAAAGTGAGTGGATTCAGGTACGATGATTCTAAGTGAAATAAGTCACAAAGACAAAGAAACTTATCCTAAGATATCACTTATGAAGATCCTGTAAACATGGCTACACATGAACTGAGTTAGGAAAGAGAACAGAGTCTCACATTTAGAAAACACTCTTATGCCTGCTAAAGGGGGAAGGAGAGGAGGGGTGATGCATAAAACCAGAGTTTGATATAAGCACGGGTACCGTTTCTAAAACCAACTTTGTTATAGACAAGACCTACACCTTCCTCAGTGAAAGGGACTCAAAACCCCATATTTCCCACAGAGGAATAGATCTGACTAGTAAGAATCTTAAAACCTATGTATTGCTATAGCTATGTAAGGGAATCAAGTGTGTTTAGACTGGCATAAAGATGGCAGCGAGAATCAGATCAAACCCACTATAAAAAGGAATTTCATAAACAAAACCAAAAAACAGGGAAATTCTTTACAATTCCTTCTGGGTCTCTGATGAAACCTGGAATGAAACCATCTACAATGACAGCTGGATATGGCATAACGCTGGACACTTGGGACTGAGAGGATTGGTGAGATTGGGTGAGCAAATGCAGACCCTTTAAAGCAAAAATGCATGGCACCCACTCCATGGGTCCCAGCTCTCCATGTTGAAGGGAATATTACTACAGCTATAACATGTACGGGAAACCTAGAGAATGGACACACTGTGAATACAAAAGGTTTCTAAAACTCAAAGAGTAGTCCCTCCCCTGGTGCTCCGGTTTGACTTTCCAACTGCTTTACTATCAATCTCCCCACTTGGAGAGACAACCCCTTTAACCTCTTGGTTCGCACAGGTTGCCAAATTGCCAGAGGATGGAAGCGAAGAGGGAGAACCAATGAGAGACTAGCTGTTACGCATTTGGACGGGCACATGCCACTCTAAATTCCCGGCAGGAAGAAGAATTAACCAAAGTCTCAGCCAAACACCGGGAACCAGTATAGGACCTGAACCAATATTTTGGACTTGCGTTCTGCTCACAAAAAACTAGTTGAAAAATGGAGCTCAGGGGCACAGCAATTCACAAAATGGCAGAGTAATAAAGGACAACTATCTTGCTAAAATCTGTTGAGGGAAGGGAACGAGGTGGACTTGAAAGCGAGGCAGAATAGCAAGAAACAGATTTCAAGAGGTACGTAGGAATCGCCTTTAAAGCACAGGAAGAGGGGCACAACTTCGACCATGATGCACTTGGCCAAAAAGTGCATATGCGTTTTCTCCGGAATATATTCAGGAGAAAACGAATATGCCCTTTTTGGCGAAGCAAGCAAGCGGGCAATGCAAATCTGCACTACAAAGAAGTATCACTTCCCACCGGTCAAAAGGGACATCCACAAAATGTGTAAAAACCAGAAAGGCAAGACAGGCCCTGGAGAACAGGGAGCCTTGTTATGCTAATGGGCGGGATGTAAATTGGCCACTGCCTCACTGAAGGAGTGCATTGTGTTCCCTAAAACAATTAAACAACAGAGCTACAGAGCCAAGGGCACTTCCAGTGTAGGGAATATACCTTGGGAAAACTGAAAATCAATAAGACAGAGCCACCCCCAAATTTAGGGTTGCACTGCTTACAAGAACCTCAACTTGTGTACACCTTAAATATCCCAGGAAATATAAAACTGGTTCAAAAATTTGTGGTACTTATGTACGATGGAATATCCCTCAGCCATTAAATCAAAGTCATAAGACCAGTACCAGCAAAGTGAGTGGATTCAGGTACGATGATTCTAAGTGAAATAAGTCACACAGAAAAAGAAACTTATCATAAGATATCACTTATGAAGAACTTGTAAACATGGCTACACATGAACTGAGTTAGGAAAGAGAACAGACTCTCACATTTAGAAAACACTCTTATGCCTGCTTAAGGGGGAAGGAGAGGTGGGGTGATGCATAAAACCAGAGTGTGATATAAGCACGGCTACCATTCCAAAAACCAATTATGGAATAGACAAGACCGACACCTTCCAGTGAAAGGGACTCAAAACCCCATATTTCCCGCACAGGAATAGGTCTCACTAGTAAGAAAATTAAAACCTGTGTATTGATATGTCTCCCTAAGGGAATCAAGTGTGTCTAGACTGGCATAAACATGGCAGAGAGAATCAGCTCAAACCCACTATAAAGAGGAATTACAAAAACAAATCAAAAAAACAGAGAAATACTTTACAATTCCTTCAGGGTCTCTGACGATACCTGGAATGCCCCTATCTACAATGACAGCTGGATGTGGCATAAGGCAGGACACTTGGGTCTGAGAGGATTGGTGAGATTGTGTAAGCAAATGCAGACCCTTTAAAGCAATAATGCAAGGCCCCCATTCCATGGGTCTCAACTCTCCAGGTTGAAGGGAATATTACTAAATCTATAACATGTACGGGAAACCTTGAGAATGAACACACTGTGAATACGAAAGGTTTCTAAAACTCAACGAATAGTCCCTCGCCTTGTGCTCCGGTTTGACTTTCCAACTGCTTTACTATCAATCTCCCAACTTTGAGAGACAGACTCTTTAAGCTCCTGGTTCACACACCTTGCCAATTTGGCAGAGGATGAAAGGGAAAAGGAAGAACCAATGAGAGAGTAGCTGTTAGGCATTTGGACGGACACATGTCACTCTAATTTCCCGGCAGGAAGAAGAATTAACCAAAGTCTCAGCCACCCTCCGGGAACCATTATATGTCCTGAACCAATATTTTGGACTTGCATTCAGTTCACAAACAACGAGTTGAAAAATGGAGCTCAGGGGCACAGAAATTCACAAACTGGCAGAGTAATAAAGGACAACTATCATCAAAAAGTCTGCTGAGGGAAGACCACGATGCCAACTTGAATGCGAGGCAGAATAGCAGGAAACAGATTACAAGAGGTACTTAGGAATCGCCTGTAAAGCACAGGAAGAGGGGCACAACTTCGACAATGATGCACTTGGCCAAAAAATCGTATGCATTTTCTCTTGAATATATTCAGGAGAAATCGCATACGCCCTTTTAGGCTAAGCAATCAAGCGGGCAATGCAAATCTGCACTACAAAGAAGTATCTCTTCCCACCGGTCAAAAGGGACATAAAAAATGTGTAAAAACCAGAAAGGCAAGACAGGCACTGTAGAACAGGAGCCTTGATTTGCTAATGGGCGGGATGTAAATTGCCACCTGCCTCACTGGAGGTGTGCACTGTGTTCCCTAAAACAAGTAAACAACAGAGCTACAGAGCCAAGGACATTTCCAGTCTACGGAATATACCTTGGGAAAACTGAAAATCAATATTTCACAACCATCCCCAAATTCAGGGCTGCACAGCTTACAAGAACCTCAACTTGGGTACACGTTAAATATCCCAGGAAATATAAAAATGTTTCAAAAAATTGTGGTACGTGCGTACTATGGAATATCCCTCAGCCATGAAATCAATGTCATAAAACCAGTAGCAGCAAAGTAAGTGGATACAGGTATGATGATTCTAAGTGAAATAAATCACAAAGAAAAAAAGAAACTTATCATAAGATATCACTTATGAAGATCCTGTAAAAATGGCTACACATGAACTGAGGTAGGATAGAGAACAGAGTCTCACATTTAGAAAACATTCTTATGCCTGCTTAAGGTGGAAGGAGAGGTGGGGTGATGCATAAAACCAGAGTTTGATATAAGCCCAGGTACCGTTCCAAAAACCAACTATGGAATAGACAACACCTAAACCTTCCTCAGTGAAAGGGACTCAAAAACCCATATTTTCCGCTGAGGAATAGATCTCACTAGTAAGAATCTTAAAACCTATGTATTGATATGTCACCATTGGGGAGTCAAATGAGTCTAGACTGGCATAATCATTCCTGCGAGAATCAGCTCAAACACACAATAGAAAGAAATTTCAAAAAGAAATAAAAAAACAGGGAAATACTTTACAATTCCTTCAGGGTCTCTGACGAAACCTGGAATGACCCTATCTACAATGACAGCTGGATGTGGCATAAGGCTGCACTCGTGGGACTGAGAGAATTGGTGAGATTGGTTGAGAAAATGCAGACCCGTTAAAGCAATAATGCATGGCCCCCATTCCATGGGTCCCATCTCTCCAGGTTGAAGGGAATATTACTACAGCTATAACATGTACGGGAAACCTAGAGAATGGACACACTGTGAATACGAAAGGTTTCTAAAACTCAACGAATAGTCCCTCTCCTGTGCTCCTGTTTGACTTTACAACTGCTTTACTATCAATCTCCCAACTTGGAGAGACAGCCCCTTTAAGCTCCTGGTTCGAACAGTTTGCCAATGTGGCAGAGGATGAAAGGGAAGTGGGAGAACCAATGAGAGAGTAGCTGTTAGGCATTTGGACGGGCACGTGTCACGCCAATTTCCTGGCAGAAAGAAGAAATAACCAAAGTCTCAGCCACCCACCGGGAACCAGTATAGGTCCTGAACCAAAATTTTGGACATGCATTCAGCTCAAAAAAATGAGATGAATACTGGAGCTCAGAGGCACAGATTTCACAAACTGGCAGAGTAATAAAGGACAACTATCGTCCAAAAATCTGTTGAAGGAAGGCAACGAGGCGGACTCGAAAGCGAGGCAGAATAGCAGGAAACAGATTTCAAAAGGTACATTGGAATCGCCTGTAAAGCACAGGAAGAGGGGCACAACTTCGAGAATGATGCACTTGGGCAAAAAGGGCGTATGCGTTTTCTCCTGAATATATTCAGGAGAAAATGCTTACACCATTTTTGGCCAAGCAAGCAAGCGGGCAATGCAAATCTGCACTACAAAGAAGTATCATTTCCCACAGGTAAAAAGGGACATCCAGAATATGTGTAAAAACCAGAAAGGCAAGACAGGCCCTGGAGAACAGGGAGCCATGTTGTGCTGATGGGCGGAATGTAAATTGCAGACTACCTCACTGGAAGAGTGCATTGTGTTCCCTAAAACAAGTAAACAACAGAGCTACAGAGCCAAGGGCACTTCCAGTCTAGGGAATATACCTTGGGAAAACTGAATATCAATAAGACAGGGCCAGCCCCAAATTTAGGGCTGTACTGCTTAGAAGAACCTCAACATGGGTACACCTTAAATATCCCAGGAAATATAAAATGGTTCAAAAATTTGTGGTACTTATGTACGATGGAATATCCCTCAGCCATGAAATCAATGTCATAAGACCAGGAGCAGCAAAGTGAGTGGATTCAGTTTCGATGATTCTAAGTGAAATAAGTCACACAGAAAAAGAAACATATCATAAGATATCACTTATGAAGATCCTGTAAATATGGCTACACATGAACTGAGTTAGGAAAGGGAACAGAGTCTCACATTTAGAAAACACTCTTATGCCTGCTTAAGGGGGAAGGAGAGGTGGGGTGATGCATAAAACCAGAGATTGATATAAGCACAGGTACCGTTTCTAAAACCAAATTTGGAATAGAAACGACCTACACCTTCCTCAGTGAAAGGGACTCAAAACCCTATATTTACGGCAGAGGAATATATCTGACTAGTAAGAATCTAAAACCTATGTATTGATATGTCTCCATAAGGGAATCAAGTCTGTCTAGACTGGCATAAACATGGCAGCGAGAATCAGCTCAAAACCCCTATAAAAAGGAATTTCAAAAACAAAACCAAAAAACAGGGAAATTCTTTACAATTCCTTCAGGGTCTCTGATGAAACCTGGAATGACCCTATCTACAATGACAGCTGGATGTGGCATAAAGGTAGACACTTGGGACTGAGAGGATTGGTGAGATTGGGTGAGAAAATGCAGACACTTTAAAGCGAAAATTCATGGCCCCCATTCAATGGGTCCCAACTCTCCATGTTGAAGGGAATATTAATACAGCTATAACATGTACGGGAAACCTAGAGAATGGACACACTGTGAATACAAAAGGTTTCTAAAACTCAACGAATAGTCCCTCTCCTGGTGCTCTGGTTTGACATTCCAACTGCTTTACTATCAATCTTCCAACTTGCAGAGATAGCCCCTTTAAGCTCCTGGTTCGCAGAGGTTGCCAATTTGGCAGAGGATGGAAGGGAAGAGGGAGAACCAATGAGAGAGTAGCTGTTAGGCATTTGGACGGACACATGTCACTCTAATTTTCTGTCAGGAAGAAGAATTAATCAAACTCTCAGCCACCCACCGGGAACCAGTATAGGTCCTGAACCAAAATTTTGGACTTGGGTTCAGCTCACGAAAAACGAGTTGAAAAATGGAGCTCAGGGGCACAGCAATTCAAAAACTGGCATAGTAATAAAGGACAACTATCTTCCTAAAATCTGTTGAGGGAAGGGAACAAGGCGGAATTAAAAGCGAGGCAAAATATCAGGAAAGAGATTTCAAGAGGTACGTTGGAATCGCCTTTAAAGCACAGGTAGAGGGGCACAACATCGACAATGACGCCCTTGGCAAAAAAGGGCGTATGCGTTTTCTCCTGAATATATTCAGGAGAAAACGCATACGCCCTTTTTGGCCAAGCAAGCAAGCGGGCAATGCAAATCTGCACTTCAAAGAAGTATCATTTCCCACTGGTCAAAAGGGACATCCACAAAATGTGTAAAAACCAGAAAGGCAAGTCAGGCCCTGGAGAACAGGGAGCCTTGTTATGTTGATGGGCAGGATGTAAATTGCCAACTGCCTCACTGGAGGAGTGCATTGTGTTCCCTAAAACAAGTAAACAACAGACCTACAGAGCCAAGGACACTTCCAGTCTAGGGAATATACCTTGCGAACACTGAAAATCAATAAGACAGAGTCACCCCCAAATTTAGGGCTGCACTGCTTACAACAACCTCAACTTGGGTACACCTTAAATATCCCAGGAAATATAAAAATGTTTCAAAAAACTGTGGTATTTATGTACGATGGAATATCCCTCAGCCATGAAATCAATGTCATAAGCCCAGGAACAGCAAAGTGAGTGGATTCAGGTACGATGATTCTATGTGAAATAAGTCACACAGAAAAAGAAACTTATCATAAGATATCACTTATGAAGATCCTGTAAAGATGGCTACACATGAACTGAGTTAGGAAAGAGAACAGAGGCTCACATTTAGAAAACACTCTTATGCCTGCTTAAGGGGGAAGGAGCGGTGTGGTTATGCATAAAACCAGAGTTTGATATAAGAACAGGTACCGTTTCTAAAACCAACTTTGGAATAGCAAAGACCTACAACTTCTTCAGTGAAAGGGACTCAAAATCCCATATTTCCCGCAGAGGAATAGATCTGACTAGTAACAATCTTAATACCTATGTATTGATATGTCTCCGTAAGGGAATCAAGTGTGTCTAGACTGGCATAAACATGGTAGCGAGAATCAGCTCAAACCCACTATAAAAAGGAAGTTCAAAAACAAAACCAAAAAACAGGGAAATTCATTACAATTCCTTCAGGGTCTCTGAAGAAACCTGGAATGACCCTATTTAAAATGACAGCTGGATGTGGCATAAGGGTGGAAACGTGGGATTGAGAGGATTGGAGAGATTGGCTGAGCAAATGCAGACCATTTAAAGCGAAAATGCATGGCCCCCATTCCATGGGTCCCAACTCACCAGGTTGAAGGGAATATTACTACAGCTATAACATGTACCGGAAACCTAGAGAATGGACACACTGTGAATACAAAAGGTTTCTAAAACTCAACGAGTAGTCCCTCTCCTGGTGCTCCGGTTTGACTTTCCAACTGCTTTACTGTCTATCTTCCAACTGGGAGAGACAGCCCCTTTCACCTCCTGGTTCGCACAGGTGGCCAATTTGGCAGAGGATGGAAGGGAAGAGGGAGAACCAATGAGAGAGTAGCTGTTAGGCATTTGGACGGGCACATGCCACTCTAATTTCCCGGCAGGAAGAAGAATTAACCAACGTCTCAGCCACCCACCGGAACCAGTATAGGTCCTGAACCAAAATTTTGGACTTGCGTTCAGCTCACAAAAAACGAGTTGAAAAATGGAGCTAAGGGGCACAACAATTCACAAACTGGCAGAGTAATAAAGGACAACTATCGTCCAAAAATCTGTTGAGGGATGGCAACGAGGCGGAATTGAAAGCGAGGCAGAATAGCAGGAAACAGATTTCAAGAGGTACATTGGAATCGCCTTTAAAGTACAGGAAGAGGGGCACATCTTCGACAATGACACACTTGGCCAAAAAGGGCGTATGCGTTTTCTCCTGAATATATTCAGGAGAAAACGCATACGCCCTTTTTGGCCAAGCAAGCAAGCGGGCACTGCAAATCTGCACTACAAAGAAGTATCACTTCCCACCGGTCAAAAGGGACACCCACAAATTGTGTAAAAACCAGAAAGGCAAGACAGGCCCCGGAGAACAGGGAGCCTTGTTATGCTGATGGGCGGGATGTAAATTGCCCACTGCCTCACTGGAGGAGTGCATTGTGTTCCCTAAAATATGTAAACAACACACCTACAGAGCCAAGGTCACTTCAAGTCTAGGGAATATACCATGGGAAAACTGAAAATTAATAAGACAGAGCCACCCCCAAATTTAGGGCTGCACTGCTTACAAGAACCTCAACTTGGGTACACCTTAAATATCCCAGGAAATATAAAAATGGTTCAAAAATTAGTGGTATTTATGTACGATGGAATATCCCTCAGCCATGAGATCAATGTCATAAGACCAGGAGCAGCAAAGTGAGTGGATTCAGGTACGATGATTCTAAGAGAAATAAGTCACACAGACAAAGAAAGTTATCATAAGATATCACTTATGAAGATCCTGTAAACATGGCTACACATGAACTGAGTTAGGAAAGAGAACAGAGTCTCACATATAGAAAACACTCTTATGCCTGCTTAAGTGGGAAGGAGAGGTGGGGTGATGCATAAAACCAGAGTTTGATATAAGCACAGGTACCGTTTCTAAAGCCAACTTTGGAATAGAAAAGACCTACACCTTCCTCAGTGAAAGGGACTCAAAACCCCATATTCCCGCAGAGGAATAGATCTGACTAGTAAGAATCTTAAAATCTATGTATTGATATGTCTCCGTAAGGGAATCAAGTGTGTCTAGACTGGCATAAACATGGCAGTGAGAATCAGCTCAAACCCACTAAAAAAATGAATTTCAAAAACAAAAGAAAAAACCAGGGCAATACTTTACAATTCCTTCAGGGTCTGTGATGAAACCTGGAATGACCCTATCTACAATGACTGCTGGATGTGGCATAAGGCTGGACACATGGGACTGAGAGGATTGGTGAGATTGCGTGAGCAAATGCAGACCCTTTGAAGCAAAAATGCATGTCCCCCATTGCATGGGTCCCAACTCTCCATGTTGAAGGGAATATTACTACAGCTATAACATGTACGGGAAACCTAGAGAATGGAAACACTGTGAATACAAAAGGTTTCTATAACTCAACGAACAGTCCCTCTCCTGGTGCTCCGGTTTGACTTTCCAGCTGCTTTACTATCAATCTCCCAACATGGAAAGACAGCCCCTTTAACCTCCTGGTTCGCAAAAGTTGCCAATTTGGCAGAGGATGGAAGGGAAGAGGGAGAACCAATGAGAGACTAGCTGTTACGCATTTGGACGGGCACATGTCACTCTAATTTCGTGGCAGGAAGAAGAATTAACCAGAGTCTCAGCCACCCACTGGGAACCAGTATAGGTTCTGAACCAGAATTTTGGACTTGCGTACAGCTCACAAAAAATGAGTTGAAAAATGGAGCTCAGGGGCACAGCAATTCACAAACTGGCAGAGTAATAAAGGACAACTATCGTCCAAAAATCTGTTGAGCGAAGGCAACGAGGCGGACTTGAAAGCGAGGCAGAATAGCAGGAAACAGATTTCAAGAGGTACGTTGGAATCGCATTTAAAGCACAGGAAGAGGGGCACAACTTCGACCATGATGCACTTGGCCAAAAAGGGCGTATGCGTTTTCTCCTGAATATATTCAGGAGAAAACGCATACGCCCTTTTTGGCAAAACAAGCACGCGGGCAATGCAAATCTACACTACAAAGAAGTATCACATCGCACCGGTCAAAAGGGACATCCACAAAATGTGTAAAAACCAGAAAGGCAAGACAGGCCCTGGAGAACAGGGAGCCTTGTTATGCTGATGGGCGGGATGTAAATTGCCAACTGCCTCACTGGAGGAGTGCATTGCGTTCCCTAAAACAAGTAAACAACAGAGCTACAGAGCCAAGGGCACTTCCAGTCTAGGGAATATACCTTGGGAAAACTGAAAATCAATAAGACAGAGCCACCCCCAAATTTAGGGCTGCACTGCTTACTAGAACCTCAACTTGGGTACACCTTAAATATCACAGGAAATATAAAAATGGTTCAAAAAACTGTGGTATTTATGTACGATGGAATATCCCTCAGCCATGAAATCAATGTCATAAGACCAGGAGCAGCAAAGTGAGTGGATTCAGGTACGATGATTCTAAGTGAAATAAGTCACACAGAAAAAGAAACTTATCATAACATATCACTTATGAAGATCCTGTAAACATGGCTACACATGAACTGAGTTAGGAAAGAGAACAGAGTCTCACATTTAGAAAACACTCTTATGCCTGCTTAAGGGGAAAGGAGAGGTGGGGTGATGCATAAAACCAGAGTTTGATATAAGCACAGGTACCATTTCTGTAACCAACTGTGGAATAGACAAGACCTACACCTTCCTCAGTGAAAGGGACTCAAAACCCCATATTTCCCGCAGAGGAATAGATCTGACTAGTAAGAATCTTAAAACCTATGTATTGATATGTCTCTGTAAGGGAATCAAGTGTGTCTAGACTGGCATAAACATGGCAGCGAGAATCAGCTCATACCCACTATAAAAAGGAATTTCAAAAACAATACCAAAAAACAGGGAAATTCTTTACATTTCCTTCAGGGTCTCTGATGAAACCTGGAATGACCCTATCTACAATGACAGCTGGATGTGGCATAAGACTGGACACTTGGGACTGAGAGGATTGTTGAGATTGGGTGAGCAAATGCAGACCATTTAAAGCAAAAATGCATGGCCCCCATTCCATGGGTCCCAACTCTACATGTTGAAGGAAATATTACTACAGCTATAACATGTACGGGAAACCTAGAGAATGGACACACTGTGAATACAAAAGGTTTCTAAAACTCAACGAGTAGTCCCTCTCCTGGTGCTCCGATTTGACTTTCCAACTGCTTTACTATCAATATCCCAACATGGAGAGACCACCCCTTTAACCTCCTGGTTCGCACAGGTTGCCAATTTGGCAGAGGATGGAAGGGAAGAGGGAGAACCAATGAGAGAGTAGCTGTTAGGCATTTGGACGGGCACATGTCACTCTAATTTCCCGGCAGGAAGAAGAATTAACCAGAGTCTCAGCCACCCACCGGGAACCAGTATAGGTCCTGAACCAAAATTTTGGACGTGCGTACAGTTCACAAAAAACGAGTTGAAAAATGGAGCTCAGGGGCACAGCAATTCACAAACTGCCAGAGTAATAAAGGACAACTATCGTCCAAAAATCTGTTGAGGGAAGGCAGCGAGGCGGACTTGAAAGCGAGGCAGAATAGCACGAAACAGATTTCAAGAGGTACGTTGGAATCGCCTTTAAAGCACAGGAAGAGGGGCACAACTTCTACAATGACGCACTTGGCAAAAAAGGGCGTATGCGTTTTCTCCTGAATATATTTAGGAGAAAACGCATACGCCCTTTTTGGCCGAGCAAGCAAGCGGGCAATGCAAATCTGCACTACAAAGAAGTATCAATTCCCCCCGATCAAAAGGGACATCTACAAAATGTGTAAAAACCAGAAAGGCAAGACAGGCCCTGGAGAACAGGGAGCCTTGTTATGCTGATGGGCGGGATGTAAATTGCCTACTGCCTCACTGGAGGAGTGCATTGCGTTCCCTAAAACAAGTAAACAACAGAGCTACAGATCCAAGGGCACTTCCAGTCTAGGGAATATACCTTGGGAAAACTGAAAATCAATAAGACAGAGCCACCCCCAAATTTAGGGCTGCACTGCTTACAAGAACCTCAACTTGGGTACACCTTAAATATCCCAGGAAATATAAAAATGGTTCAAAAAACTGTGGTATATATCTAAGATGGAATATCCCTCAGCCATGAAATCAATGTCATAAGACCAGAAGCAGCAAAGTGAGTGGATTCAGGTACGATGATTCTAAGTGAAATAAGTCACACAGAAAAAGAAACTTATCATAAGATATCACTTATGAAGATCCTGTAAACATGGCGCCACATGAACTGAGTTAGGAAAGAGAACAGAGTCTCACATTTAGAAAACACTCTTATGCCTGCTTAAGGGGAAAGGAGAGGTGGGGTGATGCATAAAACCAGAGTTTGATATAAGCACAGGTACCATTTCTATAACCAACTGTGGAATAGACAAGACGTACACCATCCTCAGTGAAAGGGACACAAAACCCCATATTTCCCGCAGAGGAATAGATCTGACTAGTAAGAATCTTTAAACCTATGTATTGATATGTCTCTCTAAGGGAATCAAGTGTGTCTAGACTGGCATAAACCTGGCAGAGAGAATCAGCTCAAACCCACTATAAAAAGGAATTTCAAAACAAAACCAAAAAACAGGGAAATTCTTTAGATTTCCTTCAGGGTCTCTGATGAAACCTGGAATGACCCTATCTACAATGACAGCTGGATGTGGCATAAGGCTGGACACTTGGGACTGAGAGGATTGGTGAGATTGGGTGAGCAAATGCAGACCCTTTAAAGCATAAATGCATGGCCCCCATTCCATGGGTCCCAACTCTCCATGTTGAAGGGAATATTACTACAGCTATAACATGTACGGGAAACCTAGTTAATGGACACACTGTGAATACAAAAGGTTTCTAAAACTCAACGAGTAGTCCCTCTCCTGGTGCTCCGGTTTGACATTCCAACTGCTTTACTATCAATCTCCCAACTTGGAGAGAGAGCCCCTTTAACCTCCTGGTTCGCACAGGTTGCCAATTTGGCAGAGGATGGAAGGGAAGAGGGAGAACCAATGAGAGAGTAGCTGTTAGGCATTTGGACGGGCACATGTCACTCTAATTTCCGGGCAGGAAGAATTAACAAGAGTCTCACCCACCCACCGGGAACCAGTATAGGTCCTGAACCAGAATTTTGGACTTGCGTACAGCTCACAAAAAATGAGTTGAAAAATGGAGCTCAGGGGCACAGCAATTCACAAACTGCCAGAGTAGTAAAGGACAACTATCGTCCAAAAATCTGTTGAGGGAAGGCAACGAGGCGGACTTGAAAGCGAGGCAGAATAGCAGGAAACAGATTGCAAGAGGTACGTTGGAATCGCCTTTAAAGCACAG
Organism: Mesoplodon bidens; assembly: GCF_964165515.1. Taxonomy (NCBI): domain Eukaryota; kingdom Metazoa; phylum Chordata; class Mammalia; order Artiodactyla; family Ziphiidae; genus Mesoplodon; species Mesoplodon bidens. The sequence goes on from NW_027671506.1 coordinate 479,866, forward strand.
GAAGAGGGGCACCACTTCGACAATGACGCACTTGGCCAAAAAGGGCCTAGGCGTTTTCTCCTGAATATATTCAGGAGAAAACGCATACGCCCTTTTTGGCCAAGCAATCAAGCGGGCCATGCAAATCTGCACTACAAAGAAGTATCACTTCCCACCGGTCAAAAGGGACATCCACAAAATGTGTAAAAACCAGAAAGGCAAGACAGGCCCTGGAGAACAGGGAGCCTTGTTATGCTGATGGGCGGGATGTAAATTGCCAACTGCCTCACTGGAGGAGTGCATTGCGTTCCCTAAAACAAGTAAACAACAGAGCTACAGAGCCAAGGGCACTTCCCGTCTAGGGAATATACCTTGGGAAAACTGAAAATCAATAAGACAGAGCCACCCCCAAATTAGGGCTGCACTGCTTACAAGAACCTCAACTTGGGTACACCTTAAATATCCCAGGAAATATAAAAATGGTTCAAAATCTGTGGTATTTATGTACGATAGAATATCCCTCAGCCATGAAATCAATGTCATAACACCAGGAGCAGCAAAGTGAGTGGATTCAGGTACGATGATTCTAAGTGAAATAAGTCACACAGAAAAAGAAACTTATCATAAGATATCACTTATGAAGATCCTGTAAACATGGCTCCACATGAACTGAGTTAGGAAAGAGAACAGAGTCTCACAATTAGAAAACTCTCTTATGCCTGCTTAAGTGGAAAGGAGAGGTGGGGTGATGCATAAAACCAGAGTTTGATATAAGCACAGGTACCATTTCTAAAACCAACTGTGGAATAGACAAGACCTACACATTCCTCAGTGAAAGGGACTCAAAACCCCATATTTCCCGCAGAGGAATAGATATGACTAGTAAGAATCTTAAAACCTATGTATTGATATGTCTCTGTAAGGGAATCAAGTGTGTCTAGACTGGCATAAACATGGCAGCGAGAATCAGCTCATACCCACTATAAAAAGGAATTTCAAAAACAATACCAAAAAACAGGGAAATTCTTTACATTTCCTTCAGGGTCTCTGATGAAACCTGGAATGACGCTATCTACAATGACAGCTGGATGTGGCATAAGGCTGGACACTTGGGACTGAGAGGATTGTTGAGATTGGGTGAGCAAATGCAGACCATTTAAAGCAAAAATGCATGGCCCCCATTCCATGGGTCCCAACTCTACATGTTGAAGGAAATATTACTACAGCTATAACATGTACGGGAAACCTAGAGAATGGACACACTGTGAATACAAATGGTTTCTAAAACTCAACGAGTAGTCCCTCTCCTGGTGCTCCGATTTGACTTTCCAACTGCTTTACTATCAATATCCCAACATGGAGAGACCACCCCTTTAACCTCCTGGTTCGCACAGGTTGCCAATTTGGCAGAGGATGGAAGGGAAGAGGGAGAACCAATGAGAGAGTAGCTGTTAGGCATTTGGACGGGCACATGTCACTCTAATTTCCCGGCAGGAAGAAGAATTAACCAGAGTCTCAGCCACCCACCGGGAACCAGTATAGGTCCTGAACCAAAATTTTGGACGTGCGTACAGTTCACAAAAAACGAGTTGAAAAATGGAGCTCAGGGGCACAGCAATTCACAAACTGCCAGAGTAATAAAGGACAACTATCGTCCAAAAATCTGTTGAGGGAAGGCAGCGAGGCGGACTTGAAAGCGAGGCAGAATAGCACGAAACAGATTTCAAGAGGTACGTTGGAATCGCCTTTAAAGCACAGGAAGAGGGGCACAACTTCTACAATGACGCACTTGGCAAAAAAGGGCGTATGCGTTTTCTCCTGAATATATTTAGGAGAAAACGCATACGCCCTTTTTGGCCGAGCAAGCAAGCGGGCAATGCAAATCTGCACTACAAAGAAGTATCAATTCCCACCGATCAAAAGGGACATCTACAAAATGTGTAAAAACCAGAAAGGCAAGACAGGCCCTGGAGAACAGGGAGCCTTGTTATGCTGATGGGCGGGATGTAAATTGCCTACTGCCTCACTGGAGGAGTGCATTGCGTTCCCTAAAACAAGTAAACAACAGAGCTACAGATCCAAGGGCACTTCCAGTCTAGGGAATATACCTTGGGAAAACTGAAAATCAATAAGACAGAGCCACCCCCAAATTTAGGGCTGCACTGCTTACAAGAACCTCAACTTGGGTACACCTTAAATATCCCAGGAAATATAAAAATGGTTCAAAAAACTGTGGTATATATCTAAGATGGAATATCCCTCAGCCATGAAATCAATGTCATAAGACCAGAAGCAGCAAAGTGAGTGGATTCAGGTACGATGATTCTAAGTGAAATAAGTCACACAGAAAAAGAAACTTATCATAAGATATCACTTATGAAGATCCTGTAAACATGGCGCCACATGAACTGAGTTAGGAAAGAGAACAGAGTCTCACATTTAGAAAACACTCTTATGCCTGCTTAAGGGGAAAGGAGAGGTGGGGTGATGCATAAAACCAGAGTTTGATATAAGCACAGGTACCATTTCTATAACCAACTGTGGAATAGACAAGACGTACACCATCCTCAGTGAAAGGGACACAAAACCCCATATTTCCCGCAGAGGAATAGATCTGACTAGTAAGAATCTTTAAACCTATGTATTGATATGTCTCTCTAAGGGAATCAAGTGTGTCTAGACTGGCATAAACCTGGCAGAGAGAATCAGCTCAAACCCACTATAAAAAGGAATTTCAAAACAAAACCAAAAAAAGGGAAATTCTTTAGATTTCCTTCAGGGTCTCTGATGAAACCTGGAATGACCCTATCTACAATGACAGCTGGATGTGGCATAAGGCTGGACACTTGGGACTGAGAGGATTGGTGAGATTGGGTGAGCAAATGCAGACCCTTTAAAGCATAAATGCATGGCCCCCATTCCATGGGTCCCAACTCTCCATGTTGAAGGGAATATTACTACAGCTATAACATGTACGGGAAACCTAGTTAATGGACACACTGTGAATACAAAAGGTTTCTAAAACTCAACGAGTAGTCCCTCTCCTGGTGCTCCGGTTTGACATTCCAACTGCTTTACTATCAATCTCCCAACTTGGAGAGAGAGCCCCTTTAACCTCCTGGTTCGCACAGGTTGCCAATTTGGCAGAGGATGGAAGGGAAGAGGGAGAACCAAAGAGAGGGATGCTGTTAGGCATTTGGACGGACACATGTCACTCTAATTTCCCGGCAGGAAGAAGAATTAACCAGAGTCTCAGCCACCCACCGGGAACCAGTATAGGTCCTGAACCAAAATTTTGGACTCGCGTACAGCTCACAAAAAACGAGTTGAGAAATGGAGCTCAGGGGCACAGCAATTCACATACTGCCAAAGTAATAAAGGACAACTATCATCCAAAAATCTGTTGAGGGAAGGCAACGAGGCGGAATTGAAAGCGAGGCAGAATAGCAGGAAACAGATTTCAAGAGGTCCGTTGGAATCGCCTTTAAAGCACAGGAAGAGGGGCACAACTTCGACAATGATGCACTTGGCCAAAAAGGGCGTATGCGTTTTCTCCTGAATATATTCAGGAGAAAACGCATACGCCCTTTTTGGCCAAGCAAGCAAGCGGGCAATGCAAATCTGCACTACAAAGAAGTATCACTTCCCACCGGTCAAAAGGGACATCCACAAAATGTGTAAAAACCAGAAAGGCAAGACAGGCTCTGGAGAACAGGGAACCATGTTATGCTGATGGGCGGGATGTAAATTGCCAACAGCCTCACTGGAGGAGTGCATTGCGTTCCCTAAAACAAGTAAACAACAGAGCTACAGAGCCAAGGGCACTTCCAGTCTAGGGAAGATACCTTGGGAAAACTGAAAATCGATAAGACAGAGCCACCCCCAAATTTAGGGCTGCACTGCTTACAAGAACCTCAACTTTGGTACACCTTAAATATCCCAGGAAATATAAAAATGGTTCAAAAATGTGTGGTATATATGTACGATGGAATATCCCTCAGCCATGAAATCAGTGTCATAAGACCAGGAGCAGCAAAGTGAGTGGATTCAGATACGATGATTCTAAGTGAAATAAGTCACACAGAAAAAGAAACTTATCATAAGATATCACTTATGAAGATCCTGTAAACATCGCTACACATGAACTGAGTTAGGAAAGAGAACAGAGTCTCACATTTAGAAAACACTCTTATGCCTGCTTAAGGGGAAAGGAGAGGTGGGGTGATGCATAAAACCAGAGTTTGATATAAGCACAGGTACCATTTCTAAAACCAACTGTGGAATAGACAAGACCTACACCTTCCTCTGTGAAAGGGACTCAAAACCCCATATTTCCCGCAGAGGAATAGATCTGACTAGTAAGAATCTTTAAACCTATGTATTGATATGTCTCTCTAAGGGAATCAAGTGTGTCTAGACTGGCATAAACCTGGCAGAGAGAATCAGCTCAAACCCACTATAAAAAGGAATTTCAAAACAAAACCAAAAAACAGGGAAATTCTTTAGATTTCCTTCAGGGTCTCTGATGAAACCTGGAATGACCCTATCTACAATGACAGCTGGATGTGGCATAAGGCTGGACACTTGGGACTGAGAGGATTGGTGAGATTGGGTGAGCAAATGCAGACCCTTTAAAGCATAAATGCATGGCCCCCATACCATGGGTCCCAAATCTCCATGTTGAAGGGAATATTACTACAGCTATAACATGTACGGGAAACCAAGAGAATGGACACACTGTGAATACGAAAGGTTTCTAAAACTCAATGAGTAGTCCCTCTCCTGGTGCTCCGGTTTGACTTTCCAACTGCTTTACTATCAATCTCCCAACTTGGAGAGACAACCCCTTTAACCTCCTGGTTCGCACAGGTTGCCAATTTGGCAGAGGATGGAAGGGAAGAGGGAGAACCAAAGAGAGGGATGCTGTTAGGCATTTGGACGGACACATGTCACTCTAATATCCCGGCAGGAAGAAGAATTAACCAGAGTCTCAGCCACCCACCGGGAACCAGTATAGGTCCTGAACCAAAATTTTGGACTCGCGTACAGCTCACAAAAAACGAGTTGAGAAATGGAGCTCAGGGGCACAGCAATTCACATACTGCCAAAGTAATAAAGGACAACTATCGTCCAAAAATCTGTTGAGGGAAGGCAACGAGGCGGAATTGAAAGCGAGGCAGAATAGCAGGAAACAGATTTCAAGAGGTCCGTTGGAATCGCCTTTAAAGCACAGGAAGAGGGGCACAACTTCGACAATGATGCACTTGGCCAAAAAGGGCGTATGCGTTTTCTCCTGAATATATTCAGGAGAAAACGCATACGCCCTTTTTGGCCAAGCAAGCAAGCGGGCAATGCAAATCTGCACTACAAAGAAGTATCACTTCCCACCGGTCAAAAGGGACATCCACAAAATGTGTAAAAACCAGAAAGGCAAGACAGGCTCTGGAGAACAGGGAGCCATGTTATGCTGATGGGCGGGATGTAAATTGCCAACAGCCTCACTGGAGGAGTGCATTGCGTTCCCTAAAACAAGTAAACAACAGAGCTCCAGAGCCAAGGGCACTTCCAGTCTAGGGAAGATACCTTGGGAAAACTGAAAATCGATAAGACAGAGCCACCCCCAAATTTAGGGCTGCACTGCTTACAAGAACCTCAACTTTGGTACACCTAAAATATCCCAGGAAATATAAAAATGGTTCAAAAATGTGTGGTATATATGTACGATGGAATATCCCTCAGCCATGAAATCAATGTCATAAGACCAGGAGCAGCAAAGTGAGTGGATTCAGATACGATGATTCTAAGTGAAATAAGTCACACAGAAAAAGAAACTTATCATAAGATATCACTTATGAAGATCCTGTAAACATGGCTACACATGAACTGAGTTAGGAAAGAGAACAGAGTCTCACATTTAGAAAACACTCTTATGCCTGCTTAAGGGGAAAGGAGAGGTGGGGTGATGCATAAAACCAGAGTTTGATATAAGCACAGGTACCATTTCTAAAACCAACTGTGGAATAGACAAGACCTACACCTTCCTCAGTGAAAGGGACTCAAAACCCCATATTTCTCGCAGAGGAATAGATCTGACTAGTAAGAATCTTTAAACCTATGTATTGATATGTCTCTCTAAGGGAATCAAGTGTGTCTAGACTGGCATAAACCTGGCAGAGAGAATCAGCTCAAACCCACTATAAAAAGGAATTTCAAAACAAAACCAAAAAACAGGGAAATTCTTTAGATTTCCTTCAGGGTCTCTGATGAAACCTGGAATGACCCTATCTACAATGACAGCTGGATGTGGCATAAGGCTGGACACTTGGGACTGAGAGGATTGGTGAGATTGGGTGAGCAAATGCAGACCCTTTAAAGCATAAATGCATGGCCCCCATTCCATGGGTCCCAACTCTCCATGTTGAAGGGAATATTACTACAGCTATAACATGTACGGGAAACCTAGAGAATGGACACACTGTGAATACAAAAGGTTTCTAAAACTCAACGAGTAGTCCCTCTCCTGGTGCTCCGGTTTGACATTCCAACTGCTTTACTATCAATCTCCCAACTTGGAGGGACATCCCCTTTAACCTCCTGGTTCGCACAGGTTGCCAAATTGGCAGAGGATGGAAGGGAAGAGGGAGAACCAAAGAGAGGGATGCTGTTAGGCATTTGGACGGACACATGTCACTCTAATTTCCCGGCAGGAAGAAGAATTAACCAGAGTCTCAGCCACCCACCGGGAACCAGTATAGGTCCTGAACCAAAATTTTGGACTTGCGTACAGCTCACAAAAAACGAGTTGAAAAATGGAGCTCAGGGGCACAGCAATTCACATACTGCCAGAGTAATAAATGACAACTATCGTCCAAAAATCTGTTGAGGGAAGGCAACGAGGCGGACTTGAAAGCGAGGCAGAATAGCAGGAAACAGATTTCAAGAGGTACGTTGTAATCGCGTTTAAAGCACAGGAAGAGGGGCACAACTTCGACAATAATGCACTTGGCCAAAAAGGGCGTATGCGTTTTCTCCTGAATATATTCAGGAGAAAACGCATACGCCCTTTTTGGCCAAGCAAGCAAGCGGGCAATGCAAATCTGCACTACAAAGAAGTATCACTTCCCACCGGTCAAAAGGGACATCCACAAAATGTGTAAAAACCAGAAAGGCAAGACAGGCTCTGGAGAACAGGGAGCCATGTTATGCTGATGGGCGGGATGTAAATTGCCAACAGCCTCACTGGAGGAGTGCATTGCGTTCCCTAAAACAAGTAAACAACAGAGCTACAGAGCCAAGGGCACTTCCAGTCTAGGGAATATACCTTGGGAAAACTGAAAATCAATAAGACAGAGCCACCCCCAAATTTAGGGCTGCACTGCTTACAAGAACCTCAACTTGGGTACACCTTAAATATCTCAGGAAATATAAAAATGGTGCAAAAATTTGTGGTACTTATGTACGATGGAATATCCCTCAGCCATGAAATCAATGTCATAAGACCAGGAGCAGCAAAGTGAGTGGATTCAGGTACGATGATTCTAAGTGAAATAAGTCACAAAGACAAAGAAACTTATCCTAAGATATCACTTATGAAGATCCTGTAAACATGGCTACACATGAACTGAGTTAGGAAAGAGAACAGAGTCTCACATTTAGAAAACACTCTTATGCCTGCTAAAGGGGGAAGGAGAGGAGGGGTGATGCATAAAACCAGAGTTTGATATAAGCACGGGTACCGTTTCTAAAACCAACTTTGTTATAGACAAGACCTACACCTTCCTCAGTGAAAGGGACTCAAAACCCCATATTTCCCACAGAGGAATAGATCTGACTAGTAAGAATCTTAAAACCTATGTATTGCTATAGCTATGTAAGGGAATCAAGTGTGTTTAGACTGGCATAAAGATGGCAGCGAGAATCAGATCAAACCCACTATAAAAAGGAATTTCATAAACAAAACCAAAAAACAGGGAAATTCTTTACAATTCCTTCTGGGTCTCTGATGAAACCTGGAATGAAACCATCTACAATGACAGCTGGATATGGCATAACGCTGGACACTTGGGACTGAGAGGATTGGTGAGATTGGGTGAGCAAATGCAGACCCTTTAAAGCAAAAATGCATGGCACCCACTCCATGGGTCCCAGCTCTCCATGTTGAAGGGAATATTACTACAGCTATAACATGTACGGGAAACCTAGAGAATGGACACACTGTGAATACAAAAGGTTTCTAAAACTCAAAGAGTAGTCCCTCCCCTGGTGCTCCGGTTTGACTTTCCAACTGCTTTACTATCAATCTCCCCACTTGGAGAGACAACCCCTTTAACCTCTTGGTTCGCACAGGTTGCCAAATTGCCAGAGGATGGAAGCGAAGAGGGAGAACCAATGAGAGACTAGCTGTTACGCATTTGGACGGGCACATGCCACTCTAAATTCCCGGCAGGAAGAAGAATTAACCAAAGTCTCAGCCAAACACCGGGAACCAGTATAGGACCTGAACCAATATTTTGGACTTGCGTTCTGCTCACAAAAAACTAGTTGAAAAATGGAGCTCAGGGGCACAGCAATTCACAAAATGGCAGAGTAATAAAGGACAACTATCTTGCTAAAATCTGTTGAGGGAAGGGAACGAGGTGGACTTGAAAGCGAGGCAGAATAGCAAGAAACAGATTTCAAGAGGTACGTTGGAATCGCCTTTAAAGCACAGGAAGAGGGGCACAACTTCGACCATGATGCACTTGGCCAAAAAGTGCATATGCGTTTTCTCCGGAATATATTCAGGAGAAAACGAATATGCCCTTTTTGGCGAAGCAAGCAAGCGGGCAATGCAAATCTGCACTACAAAGAAGTATCACTTCCCACCGGTCAAAAGGGACATCCACAAAATGTGTAAAAACCAGAAAGGCAAGACAGGCCCTGGAGAACAGGGAGCCTTGTTATGCTAATGGGCGGGATGTAAATTGGCCACTGCCTCACTGAAGGAGTGCATTGTGTTCCCTAAAACAATTAAACAACAGAGCTACAGAGCCAAGGGCACTTCCAGTGTAGGGAATATACCTTGGGAAAACTGAAAATCAATAAGACAGAGCCACCCCCAAATTTAGGGTTGCACTGCTTACAAGAACCTCAACTTGTGTACACCTTAAATATCCCAGGAAATATAAAACTGGTTCAAAAATTTGTGGTACTTATGTACGATGGAATATCCCTCAGCCATTAAATCAAAGTCATAAGACCAGTACCAGCAAAGTGAGTGGATTCAGGTACGATGATTCTAAGTGAAATAAGTCACACAGAAAAAGAAACTTATCATAAGATATCACTTATGAAGAACTTGTAAACATGGCTACACATGAACTGAGTTAGGAAAGAGAACAGACTCTCACATTTAGAAAACACTCTTATGCCTGCTTAAGGGGGAAGGAGAGGTGGGGTGATGCATAAAACCAGAGTGTGATATAAGCACGGCTACCATTCCAAAAACCAATTATGGAATAGACAAGACCGACACCTTCCAGTGAAAGGGACTCAAAACCCCATATTTCCCGCACAGGAATAGGTCTCACTAGTAAGAAAATTAAAACCTGTGTATTGATATGTCTCCCTAAGGGAATCAAGTGTGTCTAGACTGGCATAAACATGGCAGAGAGAATCAGCTCAAACCCACTATAAAGAGGAATTACAAAAACAAATCAAAAAAACAGAGAAATACTTTACAATTCCTTCAGGGTCTCTGACGATACCTGGAATGCCCCTATCTACAATGACAGCTGGATGTGGCATAAGGCAGGACACTTGGGTCTGAGAGGATTGGTGAGATTGTGTAAGCAAATGCAGACCCTTTAAAGCAATAATGCAAGGCCCCCATTCCATGGGTCTCAACTCTCCAGGTTGAAGGGAATATTACTAAATCTATAACATGTACGGGAAACCTTGAGAATGAACACACTGTGAATACGAAAGGTTTCTAAAACTCAACGAATAGTCCCTCGCCTTGTGCTCCGGTTTGACTTTCCAACTGCTTTACTATCAATCTCCCAACTTTGAGAGACAGACTCTTTAAGCTCCTGGTTCACACACCTTGCCAATTTGGCAGAGGATGAAAGGGAAAAGGAAGAACCAATGAGAGAGTAGCTGTTAGGCATTTGGACGGACACATGTCACTCTAATTTCCCGGCAGGAAGAAGAATTAACCAAAGTCTCAGCCACCCTCCGGGAACCATTATATGTCCTGAACCAATATTTTGGACTTGCATTCAGTTCACAAACAACGAGTTGAAAAATGGAGCTCAGGGGCACAGAAATTCACAAACTGGCAGAGTAATAAAGGACAACTATCATCAAAAAGTCTGCTGAGGGAAGACCACGATGCCAACTTGAATGCGAGGCAGAATAGCAGGAAACAGATTACAAGAGGTACTTAGGAATCGCCTGTAAAGCACAGGAAGAGGGGCACAACTTCGACAATGATGCACTTGGCCAAAAAATCGTATGCATTTTCTCTTGAATATATTCAGGAGAAATCGCATACGCCCTTTTAGGCTAAGCAATCAAGCGGGCAATGCAAATCTGCACTACAAAGAAGTATCTCTTCCCACCGGTCAAAAGGGACATAAAAAATGTGTAAAAACCAGAAAGGCAAGACAGGCACTGTAGAACAGGAGCCTTGATTTGCTAATGGGCGGGATGTAAATTGCCACCTGCCTCACTGGAGGTGTGCACTGTGTTCCCTAAAACAAGTAAACAACAGAGCTACAGAGCCAAGGACATTTCCAGTCTACGGAATATACCTTGGGAAAACTGAAAATCAATATTTCACAACCATCCCCAAATTCAGGGCTGCACAGCTTACAAGAACCTCAACTTGGGTACACGTTAAATATCCCAGGAAATATAAAAATGTTTCAAAAAATTGTGGTACGTGCGTACTATGGAATATCCCTCAGCCATGAAATCAATGTCATAAAACCAGTAGCAGCAAAGTAAGTGGATACAGGTATGATGATTCTAAGTGAAATAAATCACAAAGAAAAAAAGAAACTTATCATAAGATATCACTTATGAAGATCCTGTAAAAATGGCTACACATGAACTGAGGTAGGATAGAGAACAGAGTCTCACATTTAGAAAACATTCTTATGCCTGCTTAAGGTGGAAGGAGAGGTGGGGTGATGCATAAAACCAGAGTTTGATATAAGCCCAGGTACCGTTCCAAAAACCAACTATGGAATAGACAACACCTAAACCTTCCTCAGTGAAAGGGACTCAAAAACCCATATTTTCCGCTGAGGAATAGATCTCACTAGTAAGAATCTTAAAACCTATGTATTGATATGTCACCATTGGGGAGTCAAATGAGTCTAGACTGGCATAATCATTCCTGCGAGAATCAGCTCAAACACACAATAGAAAGAAATTTCAAAAAGAAATAAAAAAACAGGGAAATACTTTACAATTCCTTCAGGGTCTCTGACGAAACCTGGAATGACCCTATCTACAATGACAGCTGGATGTGGCATAAGGCTGCACTCGTGGGACTGAGAGAATTGGTGAGATTGGTTGAGAAAATGCAGACCCGTTAAAGCAATAATGCATGGCCCCCATTCCATGGGTCCCATCTCTCCAGGTTGAAGGGAATATTACTACAGCTATAACATGTACGGGAAACCTAGAGAATGGACACACTGTGAATACGAAAGGTTTCTAAAACTCAACGAATAGTCCCTCTCCTGTGCTCCTGTTTGACTTTACAACTGCTTTACTATCAATCTCCCAACTTGGAGAGACAGCCCCTTTAAGCTCCTGGTTCGAACAGTTTGCCAATGTGGCAGAGGATGAAAGGGAAGTGGGAGAACCAATGAGAGAGTAGCTGTTAGGCATTTGGACGGGCACGTGTCACGCCAATTTCCTGGCAGAAAGAAGAAATAACCAAAGTCTCAGCCACCCACCGGGAACCAGTATAGGTCCTGAACCAAAATTTTGGACATGCATTCAGCTCAAAAAAATGAGATGAATACTGGAGCTCAGAGGCACAGATTTCACAAACTGGCAGAGTAATAAAGGACAACTATCGTCCAAAAATCTGTTGAAGGAAGGCAACGAGGCGGACTCGAAAGCGAGGCAGAATAGCAGGAAACAGATTTCAAAAGGTACATTGGAATCGCCTGTAAAGCACAGGAAGAGGGGCACAACTTCGAGAATGATGCACTTGGGCAAAAAGGGCGTATGCGTTTTCTCCTGAATATATTCAGGAGAAAATGCTTACACCATTTTTGGCCAAGCAAGCAAGCGGGCAATGCAAATCTGCACTACAAAGAAGTATCATTTCCCACAGGTAAAAAGGGACATCCAGAATATGTGTAAAAACCAGAAAGGCAAGACAGGCCCTGGAGAACAGGGAGCCATGTTGTGCTGATGGGCGGAATGTAAATTGCAGACTACCTCACTGGAAGAGTGCATTGTGTTCCCTAAAACAAGTAAACAACAGAGCTACAGAGCCAAGGGCACTTCCAGTCTAGGGAATATACCTTGGGAAAACTGAATATCAATAAGACAGGGCCAGCCCCAAATTTAGGGCTGTACTGCTTAGAAGAACCTCAACATGGGTACACCTTAAATATCCCAGGAAATATAAAATGGTTCAAAAATTTGTGGTACTTATGTACGATGGAATATCCCTCAGCCATGAAATCAATGTCATAAGACCAGGAGCAGCAAAGTGAGTGGATTCAGTTTCGATGATTCTAAGTGAAATAAGTCACACAGAAAAAGAAACATATCATAAGATATCACTTATGAAGATCCTGTAAATATGGCTACACATGAACTGAGTTAGGAAAGGGAACAGAGTCTCACATTTAGAAAACACTCTTATGCCTGCTTAAGGGGGAAGGAGAGGTGGGGTGATGCATAAAACCAGAGATTGATATAAGCACAGGTACCGTTTCTAAAACCAAATTTGGAATAGAAACGACCTACACCTTCCTCAGTGAAAGGGACTCAAAACCCTATATTTACGGCAGAGGAATATATCTGACTAGTAAGAATCTAAAACCTATGTATTGATATGTCTCCATAAGGGAATCAAGTCTGTCTAGACTGGCATAAACATGGCAGCGAGAATCAGCTCAAAACCCCTATAAAAAGGAATTTCAAAAACAAAACCAAAAAACAGGGAAATTCTTTACAATTCCTTCAGGGTCTCTGATGAAACCTGGAATGACCCTATCTACAATGACAGCTGGATGTGGCATAAAGGTAGACACTTGGGACTGAGAGGATTGGTGAGATTGGGTGAGAAAATGCAGACACTTTAAAGCGAAAATTCATGGCCCCCATTCAATGGGTCCCAACTCTCCATGTTGAAGGGAATATTACTACAGCTATAACATGTACGGGAAACCTAGAGAATGGACACACTGTGAATACAAAAGGTTTCTAAAACTCAACGAATAGTCCCTCTCCTGGTGCTCTGGTTTGACATTCCAACTGCTTTACTATCAATCTTCCAACTTGCAGAGATAGCCCCTTTAAGCTCCTGGTTCGCAGAGGTTGCCAATTTGGCAGAGGATGGAAGGGAAGAGGGAGAACCAATGAGAGAGTAGCTGTTAGGCATTTGGACGGACACATGTCACTCTAATTTTCTGTCAGGAAGAAGAATTAATCAAACTCTCAGCCACCCACCGGGAACCAGTATAGGTCCTGAACCAAAATTTTGGACTTGGGTTCAGCTCACGAAAAACGAGTTGAAAAATGGAGCTCAGGGGCACAGCAATTCAAAAACTGGCAGAGTAATAAAGGACAACTATCTTCCTAAAATCTGTTGAGGGAAGGGAACAAGGCGGAATTAAAAGCGAGGCAAAATATCAGGAAAGAGATTTCAAGAGGTACGTTGGAATCGCCTTTAAAGCACAGGTAGAGGGGCACAACATCGACAATGACGCCCTTGGCAAAAAAGGGCGTATGCGTTTTCTCCTGAATATATTCAGGAGAAAACGCATACGCCCTTTTTGGCCAAGCAAGCAAGCGGGCAATGCAAATCTGCACTTCAAAGAAGTATCATTTCCCACTGGTCAAAAGGGACATCCACAAAATGTGTAAAAACCAGAAAGGCAAGTCAGGCCCTGGAGAACAGGGAGCCTTGTTATGTTGATGGGCGGGATGTAAATTGCCAACTGCCTCACTGGAGGAGTGCATTGTGTTCCCTAAAACAAGTAAACAACAGACCTACAGAGCCAAGGACACTTCCAGTCTAGGGAATATACCTTGCGAACACTGAAAATCAATAAGACAGAGTCACCCCCAAATTTAGGGCTGCACTGCTTACAACAACCTCAACTTGGGTACACCTTAAATATCCCAGGAAATATAAAAATGTTTCAAAAAACTGTGGTATTTATGTACGATGGAATATCCCTCAGCCATGAAATCAATGTCATAAGCCCAGGAACAGCAAAGTGAGTGGATTCAGGTACGATGATTCTATGTGAAATAAGTCACACAGAAAAAGAAACTTATCATAAGATATCACTTATGAAGATCCTGTAAAGATGGCTACACATGAACTGAGTTAGGAAAGAGAACAGAGGCTCACATTTAGAAAACACTCTTATGCCTGCTTAAGGGGGAAGGAGCGGTGTGGTTATGCATAAAACCAGAGTTTGATATAAGAACAGGTACCGTTTCTAAAACCAACTTTGGAATAGCAAAGACCTACAACTTCTTCAGTGAAAGGGACTCAAAATCCCATATTTCCCGCAGAGGAATAGATCTGACTAGTAACAATCTTAATACCTATGTATTGATATGTCTCCGTAAGGGAATCAAGTGTGTCTAGACTGGCATAAACATGGTAGCGAGAATCAGCTCAAACCCACTATAAAAAGGAAGTTCAAAAACAAAACCAAAAAACAGGGAAATTCATTACAATTCCTTCAGGGTCTCTGAAGAAACCTGGAATGACCCTATTTAAAATGACAGCTGGATGTGGCATAAGGGTGGAAACGTGGGATTGAGAGGATTGGAGAGATTGGCTGAGCAAATGCAGACCATTTAAAGCGAAAATGCATGGCCCCCATTCCATGGGTCCCAACTCACCAGGTTGAAGGGAATATTACTACAGCTATAACATGTACCGGAAACCTAGAGAATGGACACACTGTGAATACAAAAGGTTTCTAAAACTCAACGAGTAGTCCCTCTCCTGGTGCTCCGGTTTGACTTTCCAACTGCTTTACTGTCTATCTTCCAACTGGGAGAGACAGCCCCTTTCACCTCCTGGTTCGCACAGGTGGCCAATTTGGCAGAGGATGGAAGGGAAGAGGGAGAACCAATGAGAGAGTAGCTGTTAGGCATTTGGACGGGCACATGCCACTCTAATTTCCCGGCAGGAAGAAGAATTAACCAACGTCTCAGCCACCGACCGGAACCAGTATAGGTCCTGAACCAAAATTTTGGACTTGCGTTCAGCTCACAAAAAACGAGTTGAAAAATGGAGCTAAGGGGCACAACAATTCACAAACTGGCAGAGTAATAAAGGACAACTATCGTCCAAAAATCTGTTGAGGGATGGCAACGAGGCGGAATTGAAAGCGAGGCAGAATAGCAGGAAACAGATTTCAAGAGGTACATTGGAATCGCCTTTAAAGTACAGGAAGAGGGGCACATCTTCGACAATGACACACTTGGCCAAAAAGGGCGTATGCGTTTTCTCCTGAATATATTCAGGAGAAAACGCATACGCCCTTTTTGGCCAAGCAAGCAAGCGGGCACTGCAAATCTGCACTACAAAGAAGTATCACTTCCCACCGGTCAAAAGGGACACCCACAAATTGTGTAAAAACCAGAAAGGCAAGACAGGCCCCGGAGAACAGGGAGCCTTGTTATGCTGATGGGCGGGATGTAAATTGCCCACTGCCTCACTGGAGGAGTGCATTGTGTTCCCTAAAATATGTAAACAACACACCTACAGAGCCAAGGTCACTTCAAGTCTAGGGAATATACCATGGGAAAACTGAAAATTAATAAGACAGAGCCACCCCCAAATTTAGGGCTGCACTGCTTACAAGAACCTCAACTTGGGTACACCTTAAATATCCCAGGAAATATAAAAATGGTTCAAAAATTAGTGGTATTTATGTACGATGGAATATCCCTCAGCCATGAGATCAATGTCATAAGACCAGGAGCAGCAAAGTGAGTGGATTCAGGTACGATGATTCTAAGAGAAATAAGTCACACAGACAAAGAAAGTTATCATAAGATATCACTTATGAAGATCCTGTAAACATGGCTACACATGAACTGAGTTAGGAAAGAGAACAGAGTCTCACATATAGAAAACACTCTTATGCCTGCTTAAGTGGGAAGGAGAGGTGGGGTGATGCATAAAACCAGAGTTTGATATAAGCACAGGTACCGTTTCTAAAGCCAACTTTGGAATAGAAAAGACCTACACCTTCCTCAGTGAAAGGGACTCAAAACCCCATATTCCCGCAGAGGAATAGATCTGACTAGTAAGAATCTTAAAATCTATGTATTGATATGTCTCCGTAAGGGAATCAAGTGTGTCTAGACTGGCATAAACATGGCAGTGAGAATCAGCTCAAACCCACTAAAAAAATGAATTTCAAAAACAAAAGAAAAAACCAGGGCAATACTTTACAATTCCTTCAGGGTCTGTGATGAAACCTGGAATGACCCTATCTACAATGACTGCTGGATGTGGCATAAGGCTGGACACATGGGACTGAGAGGATTGGTGAGATTGCGTGAGCAAATGCAGACCCTTTGAAGCAAAAATGCATGTCCCCCATTGCATGGGTCCCAACTCTCCATGTTGAAGGGAATATTACTACAGCTATAACATGTACGGGAAACCTAGAGAATGGAAACACTGTGAATACAAAAGGTTTCTATAACTCAACGAACAGTCCCTCTCCTGGTGCTCCGGTTTGACTTTCCAGCTGCTTTACTATCAATCTCCCAACATGGAAAGACAGCCCCTTTAACCTCCTGGTTCGCAAAAGTTGCCAATTTGGCAGAGGATGGAAGGGAAGAGGGAGAACCAATGAGAGACTAGCTGTTAGGCCTTTGGACGGGCACATGTCACTGTAATTTCCCGGCAGGAAGAAGAATTAACCAAATCTCAGCCACCCATCGGGAACCAGTATAGGTCCTGAATCAAAATTTTGGACTTGCGTTCAGCTCACAAAAAACCAGTTGAAAAATGGGGCTCAGGGGCACAGCAATTCACAAATTGGCAGAGTAATAAAGGGCAACTATCGTCCAAAAATCTGTTGAGGAAAGGCAACGAGGCGGAATTGAATGCAAGGCAGAATAGCAGGAAACAGATTTGAAGAGGTACGTTCGAATAGCCTTTAAAGCACAGGAAGAGGGGCACAACATCGACAATGACGCACTTGGCCAAAAAGGGCGTATGCGTTTTTTCCTGAATATATTCAGGAGAAAACGCATACGCCCTTTTTGGCCAAGCAAGCAAGCGGGCAATGCAAATCTGCACTACAAAGAAGTATCAATTCCCACCAGTCAAAAGGGACATCCACAAAATATGTAAAAACCAGAAAGGCAAGACAGGCCCTGGAGAACAGGGAGCCTTGTTATGCTGATAGGCGGGATGTAAATTGCCAACTGACTCACTGGATGAATGCATTGTGTTCCCTAAAACAAGTAAACAACAGAGCTACAGAGCCAAGGGCACTTCCAGTCTAGGGAATATACCTTGGGGAAAATGAAAATCAATAAGACAGAGCCACCCCGAAATTTAGGGCTGCACTGCTTACAAGAACCTCAACTTGGGTACACCTTAAATATCCCATGAAATATAAAAATGGTTCAAAAAATTGTGGTACTTATGTACGATGGAATATCCCTCAGCCTTGAAATCAATGTCATAAGACCAGGAGCAGCAAAGTGAGTGGATTCAGGTACGATGATTCTAAGTGAAATAAGTCACACAGGAAAAGAAACGTATCATAAGATATTACTTATGAAGATACTGTAAACATGGCTGAACATGAACTGAGTTAGGAAAGAGAACAGAGTCTCACATTTAGAAAACACTCTTATGCCTGCTTAAGGGGGAAGGAGAGGTGGGGTGATGCATAAAACCAGAGTTTGATATAAGCACGGGTACCGTTTCTAAAACCAACTTTGGAATAGACAAGACCTACACCATCCTCAGTGAAAGGGACTCAAAACCCCATATTTCCCGCAGAGGAATAGATCTGACTAGTAAGAATCTTAAAACCTATGTATTGATATGTCTCCGTAAGGGAATCAAGTGTGTCTAGAATGGCATAAACATGGCAGCGAGAATCAGCTCAAACCCACTATAAAAAGGAATTTCAAAAACAAAACCAAAAAACAGGGAAATTCTTTACAATTCCTTCAGGGTCTCTGATGAAACCTGGAATGACCCTGTCTACAATGACAGCTGGATGTGGCACAAGGGTGGACACTTGGGACTGAGAGGATTGGTGAGATTGGGTGAGCAAATGCAGACCCTTTAAAGCGAAAATGCATGGCCCCCATTCCATGCGTCCCAACTCTCCATGTTGAGGGGAATATTACTACAGCTATAACATGTACGGGAGACCTAGAGAATGGACACGCTGTGAATACAAAAGGATTCTAAAACTCAACGAATAGTCCCTCTCCTGGTGCTCCGTTTTGACTTTCCAAGTGCTTTACTATCAATCTCCCAACTTGGAAAGACAGCCCCTTTAACCTCCTGGTTCGCACAGGTTGCCAATTTGGCAGAGGATTTAAGGGAAGAGGGAGAACCAATGAGAGACTAGCTGTTAGGCATTTGGACGGGCGCATGTCACTCTAATTTCCCGGCAGGAAGAAGAATTAACCAAAGTCTCAGCCACCCACCGGAACCAGTATAGGTCCTGAACCAAAATTTTGGACTTGCGTTCAACTCACAAAAAAACAGTTGAAAAATTGAGCTCAGGGGCACAGCAATTCACAAACTGTCAGAGTAATTAAGGACAACTATCGTCCAAAAATCTGTTGAGGGAAGGCAACGAGGCGGAATTGAAAGCGAGGCAGAATAGCAGGAAACAGATTTCAAGAGGTACGTTGGAATCACCTTTAAAGCACAGAAAGAGGGGCACAACTTCGACAATGACGCACTTGGCCAAAAAGGGCGTATTCGTTTTCTCCGGAATATATTCAGGAGAAAACGCATACGCCCTTTTTGGCCAAGCAAGCAAGCGGGCAATGCAAATCTGCACTACAAAGAAGTATCACTTCCCACCGGTCAAAAGGGACATCCACAAAATGTGTAAAAACCAGAAAGGCAAGACAGGTCCTGGAGAACAGGGAGCCTTGTTATGCTGATGGGCGGGATGTAAATTGCCAACTGCCTCACTGGAGGAGTGCATTGTGTTCCCTAAACCAAGTAAACAACACAGCTACAGAGCCAAGGGCACTTCCAGTCTAGGGAATATACCTTGGGAAAACTGAAAATCAATAAGACAGAGCCACCCCCAAATTTAGGGCTGCACTCCTTACAAGAATCTCAACTTGGGTACACCTTAAATATCCCAGGAAATATAAAAATGGTTCAAAAAACTGTGGCATTTAGGTACGATGGAATATCCCTCAGCCATGAAATCAATGTCATAACACCAGTAGCAGCAAAGTGAGTGGATTCAGGTACGATGATTCTAAGTGAAATAAGTCACACAGAAAAAGAAACTTATCATAAGATATGACTTATGAAGATCCTGTAAACATGGCTACACAGGAACTGAGTTAGGAAAGAGAACAGAGGCTCACATTTAGAAAACACTCTTATGCCTGCTTAAGGGGAAAGGAGAGGTGGGGTATGCATAAAACCAGAGTTTGATATAAGCACAGGTACCATTTCTAAAACCAACTGTGGAATAGACAAGACCTACACCTTCCTCAGTGAAAGGGACTCAAAACCCCATATTTCCCGCAGAGGAATAGATCTGACTAGTAAGAATCTTAAAACCTATGTATTGATATGTCTCTGTAAGGGAATCAAGTGTGTCTAGACTGGCATAAACATGGCAGCGAGAATCAGCTCAAACCCACTATAAAAAGGAATTTCAAAAACAAAACCAAAAAACAGGGAAATTCTTTCCATTTCCTTCAGGGTCTCTGATGAAACCTGGAATGACCCTATCTACAATGACAGCTGGATGTGGCATAAGGCAGGACACTTGGGACTGAGAGGATTGGTGAGATTGGGTGAGCAAATGAAGACACTTAAAAGCAAAAATGCATGGCCCCCATTACATGGGTCCCAACTCTCCATGTTGAAGGGAATATGACTACAGCTATAACATGTACGGGAAACCTAGAGAATGGACACACTGTGAATACAAAAGGTTTCTAAAACTCAACGATTAGTCCCTCTCCTGGTGCTCCGGTGTGACTTTCCAACTGCTTTACTATCAATCTCCCAACTTAGAGAGACAACCCCTTTAACCTCATGGTACGCACAGCTTGCCAATTTGGCAGAGGATGGAAGGGAAGAGGGAGAAACAATGAGAGAGTAGCTTTAGGCATTTGGACGGGATCATGTCACTAATTTCCCGGAAGGAAGAAGAAATAACCAGAGTCACAGCCACCCACCGGGAACCAGTATAGGTCCTGAACCAAAATCTTGGACTTGCGTACAGCTCACAAAAAACGAGTTGAAAAATGGAGCTCAGGGGCACAGCAATTCACAAACTGGCAGAGTAATAAAGGACAACTATCGTCCAAAAATCAGTGGAGGGAAGGCAACGAGGTGGACTTTAAAGCGAGGCAGAATAGCAGGAAACAGATTTCAAGTGGTACGTTGGAATCGCCTTTAAAGCACAGGAAGAGGGGCACAACTTCGACAATGACGCAGTTGGCCAAAAAGGGCGTATGCGTTTTCTCCTGAATATATTCAGGAGAAAACGCATACGCCCTTATTGGCCAAGCAAGCAAGCGGGCAATGCAAATCTGCACTACATAGAAGTATCACTTCCCACCTTTCAAAAGGGACATCCATAAAATGTGTAAAAACCAGAAAGGCAAGACAGGCCCTGGAAAACAGGGAGCCTTGTTATGCTGATGGGCAGGATGTAAATTGCCAACTGCCTCACTGGAGGAGTGCATTGCGTTCCCTGAAAGAAGTAAACAACAGAGCTACAGAGCCAAGGGCACATCCAGTCTAGGGAATATACCTTGGCAAAACTGAAAATCAATAACACAGAGCCAGCCCCAAATTTAGGGCTGCACTGTTTACAAGAACCTCAACTTGGGTACACCTTAAATATCCCAGGAAATATAAAAATGGTTCCAAAAACTGTGGTATTTATGTACGATGGAATATCCCTCTGCCATGAAATCAATGTCATAAGACCAGGAGCAGCAAAGTGAGTGGATTCAGGTACGATGATTCTAAGTGAAATAAGTCACACAGAAAAAGAAACTTATCATAAGATATCACTTATGAAGATCCCGTAAACATGGCTCCACATGAACTGAGTTAGGAAAGAGAACAGAGTCTCACATTTAGAAAACACTCTTATGCCTGCTTAAGGGGAAAGGAGAGGTGGGGTGATGCATAAAACCAGAGTTTGATATAAGCACAGGTACCATTTCTAAAACCAACCGTGGAATAGACAAGACCTACACCTTCCTCAGAGAAAGGGACTCAAAACCCCATATTTCCCGCAGAGGAATTGATCTGAGTAGTAAGAATCTTAAAACCTATGTATTGATATGTCTCTGTAAGGGAATCAAGTGGGTCTAAACTGGCATAAACATGGCAGCGAGAATCAGTTCAAACCCACTATAAAAAGGAATTTCAAAAACAGAACCAAGAAACAGGGAAATTCTTTACATTTCCTTCAGGGTCTCTGATGAAACCAGGAATGACCCTATCTACAATGACAGCTGGATGTGGCATAAGGCTGGACAGTTGGGACTGAGAGGATTGGTGAGATTGGGTGAGCAAATGCAGACCCTTTAAAGCAAAAATGCATGGCCCCCATTCCATGGGTCCCAACTCTCCATGTTGAAGGAATATTACTACAGCTATAACATGTACGGGAAACCTAGAGAATGGACACACTGTGAATACAAAAGGTTTCTAAAACTCAACGAGTAGTCCCTCTCCTGGTGCTCCGGTTTCACTTTCCAACTGCTTTCCTATCAATCTCCCAACTTGGAGAGACAACCCCTTTAACCTCCTGGTTCGCACAGGTTGCCAACTTGGCAGAGGATGGAAGGGAAGAGGGAGAACCAATGAGAGAGTAGCTGTTAGGCATTTGCACGGGCACATGTCAGTTTAATTACCCGGTAGGAAGAATAATTAACCAGAGTCTCAGCCAACCACCGGGAACCAGTATAGGTCCTGAACCAAAATTTTGGACTTGCGTACAGCTCACAAAAAACGAGTTGAAAAATGGAGCTCAGGGGCACAGCAATTCACAAACTGGCAGAGTAATAAAGGACAACTCTCGTCCAAAAATCTGTTGAGGGAAGGCAACGAGGCGGAATTGAAAACAAGGCAGAATAGCAGGAAACACTTTTCAAGAAGTACGCTGGAATCGCCTTTAAAGCATAGGAAGAGGGGCACAACTTCGACAATGACACACTTGGCCAAAAAGGGCGTATGTGTTTTCCCCTGAATATATTCAGGAGAAAACGCATACGCCCTTTTTGGCCAAGCAAGCAAACGGGCAATGGAAATCTGCACTACAAAGAAGTATCTCTTCCCACCGGTCAAAAGGGACATCCACAAAATGTGTAAAAACAAGAGGGCAAGACAGGCCCTGGAGAACAGGAGCCTTGTTAGCTGATGGGCGGGATGTAAATGGCCAACTGCCTCACTGGAGGAGTGCATTGTGTTCCCTAAAACAAGTAAACAACAGAGCTACAGAGCAAAGGGCATTTCCAGTCTAGGGAATATACCTTGGGAAACCTGAAAATCAATATGGCAGAGCCACCACCGAATTCAGGCCTGCACTGCTTACAAGAACCTCAACTTGGGTACACCTTAAATATCCCAGGAAATATAAAAATGGTTCAAAAAATTGTGGTACTTATGTACGATGGAATATCCCTCAGCCATGAAATCAATGTCATAAGACCAGTAGCAGCAAAGTGAGTGGATTCAGGTACGATGATTCTAAGTGAAATAAGTCACACAGAAAAAGAAACTTATCATAAGATATCACTTATGAAGAACCTGTGAACATGGCTACACATGAACTGACTTAGGAAAGAGAACAGAGTCTCACATTTAGAAAACATTCTTATGCCCTCATAAGGGGGAAGGAGAGGTGGGGTGATGCATAAAACGAGAGTTTGATATAAGCACAGCTACCATTCCAAAAACCAATTATGGAATAGACAACACCGACACCTTGCAGTGAAAGGGACTCGAAACCCCATATTTTCCGCAGAGGAATAGATCTCACTAATAAGAATTTTAAAACCTATGTATTGATATGTCTCCATAAGGGAATCAAGTGTGTCTAGACTGGCATAAACATGGCAGCGAGAATCAGCTCAAACCCACTATAAAAAGGAATTTCAAAAACAAATCAAAAAAACAGGGAAATCCTTTACAATTCCTTCAGGGTCTCTGACGAAACCTGGAATGCCCCTATCTACAATGACAGCTGGATGTGGCATAAGGCTGGACACTTGCGACGGAGAGGATTGCTGAGATTGTGTGAGCAAATGCAGACTCTTTAAAGCAATAATGCCAGGCCCCCATTCCATGGGTCCCAACTCTCCAGGTTGAAGGGAATATTAGTAAAGCTATAACAAGTACGGGAAGCCTAGGGAATGAACACACTGTGAATACGAATGGTTTCTAAAACTCAACGAATAGTCCCTCTCCTGGTGCTCCGGTTTGACTATCCAACTGCTTTACTATCAATCTCCCAACTTGGAGAGACAGCCCCTTTAAGCTCATGGTTCGCACAGGTTGCCAATTTTGCAGAGGATGAAAGGGAAGAGGGAGAACCAATAAGAGAGTAGCTGTTAGGCATTTGGATGGGCACATGTCACTCTAATTTCCCGGCAGGAAGAAAAATTAACCAAAGTCTCAGCCACCCACCTGGAACCAGTGTTGGTCCTGAACCAAAATTTTGCACTTGCGTAGACCTCAGAAAAAACGAGTTGAAAAATGGAGCTCAGGGGCACAGCAATTCACAAACTGGCAGAGTAATAAAGGACAACTATCGTCCAAAAATCTGTTGAGGGAAGGCAATGAGGCAGACGTGAAAGCGAGGCAGAATAGCAGGAAGCAGATTTCAAGACGTACGTTGGAATCGCCTTTAAAGCACAGGAAGAGGGGCACAACTTCGACAATGACGCACTTGGCCAAAAAGGGCGTATGCGTTTACTCCTGAATATATTCAATACAAAAAGCATACGCCCTTTTTGGCCAAGCAAGCAAGCGGGCAATGCAAATCTGCACTACAAAGAAGTATCACTTCCCACCGGTCAATAGGGACATCCAGAAATGTGTAAAAAAAAGAAAGGCAAAACAGGCCCTGGAGAACAGGAAGCCTTGTTATGCTGATGGGCGGGATGTAAATTGCCAACTGCCTCACTGGAGGAGTGCATTGCGTTCCCTAAAACAAGTAAACAACAGAGCTACAGAGCCAAGGGCACTTCCAGTCTAGGGAAAATACCTTGGGAAAACTGAAAATCAATAAGACAGAGCCACCCCCAAATTTAGGGCTGCACTGCTTACAAGAACCTCAACTTGGGTACACCTTAAATACACCAGGAAATATAAAAATAGTTCAAAAATTGTGGTACTTATGTAAAACGGAATATACATCAGCCATGAAATCAATGTCATAAGACCAGGAGCAGCAAAGTGAGTGGATTCAGGTACGATGATTCTAAGTGAAATAAGTCACACAGAAAAAGAAACTTATCATAAGATATCACTTATGAAAATCCTGTAAAGATGGCTACACATGAACTGAGTTAGGAAAGAGAACAGAGGCTCACATTTAGAAAACACTCTTATGCCTCCTTAAGGAGGAGGGAGAGGTGGGTTGATGCATAAAACCAGAGTTTGATATAAGCACAGGTACCGTTTCTACAACCAACTTTGGAATAGAAAAGAGCTACACCTTCCTCAGTGAAAGGGACTCAAAACCCCATATTTCACGCAGAGGAATAGATCGGACTAGTAAGAATCTTAAAACCTATGTATGGATATGTCTCTGTAAGGGAATCAACTGTGTCTAGACTGGCATAAACATGGCATCGAGAATCAGCTCAAACCCACTATAAAAAGGAATTTCAAAAACAAAACCAAAAAACAGGGAAATTCTTTACATTCCCTTCAGGGTCTCTGATAAAAACTGGAATGACCCTATCTACAATGACAGCTGGATGTGGCATAAGGCTGGACACTTGGGACTGAGAGGATTGGTGAGATTGGGTGAGCAAATGCAGACCCTTTAAAGCAAAAATGCATGGCCCCCATTCCATGGTTCCCAACTCTCCATGTTGAAGGGAATATTACTACAGCTATAACATGTACGGGAAACCTAGAGAATGGACACACTGTGAATACAAAAGGTTTCTAAAACTCAACGAGTACTCCCTCTCCTGGTGCTCCGGTTTGACTTTCCAACTGCTTTCCTATCAATCTCCCAACTTGGAGATACAACCCCTTTAACCTCCTGGTTCGCACATGTTGCCAATTTGGCAGAGGATGGAAGGGAAGAGGGAGAACCAATGAGAGAGTAGCTGTTAGACATTTGGACGGGCACATGTCACTCTAATTTCCCGGCAGGAAGAAGAATTAACCAGAGTCTCAGCCACCCACCGGGAACCAGTATAGGTCCTGAACCAAAATTTTGGACTTGCATACTGCTCACAAAAAACGAGTTGAAAAATGGAGCTCAGGGGCACAGCAATTCACAAACTGGCAGAGTAATAAAGGACAACTATCGTCCAAAAATCTGTTGAGTGAAGGCAACGCGGTGGACTTGAAAGCGAGGCAGAATAGCAGGAAACAGATTTCAAGAGGTACGTTGGAATCGCCTTTAAAGCACAGGAAGAGGGGCACAACTTCGACAATGACGCACTTGGCCAAAAAGGGCGTATGCGTTTTCTCCTGAATATATTCAGGAGAAAACGCATACGCCCTTTTTGGCCAAGCAAGCAATCGGGCAATGCAAATCTGCACTACAAAGAAGTATCACTTCCCACCGGTCAAAAGGGACATCCACAAAATGTGTAAAAACCAGAAAGGCAAGACAGTCCCTGGAGAACAGGGAGCCTTGTTATGCTGATGGGCGGGATGTAAATTGCCAACTGCCTCACTGGAGGAGTGCATTGCGTTCCCTAAAACAAGTAAACAACAGAGCTACAGAGCCAAGGGCACATCCAGTCTAGGGAATATACCTTGGGAAAACTGAAAATCAATAAGACAGGGCCACCCCCAAATTTAGGGCTGCACTGCTTACAAGAACCTCAACTTGGGTACACCTTAAATATCCCAGGAAATATAAAAATGGTTCAAAAAACTGTGGTATTTATGTACGATGGAATATCCCTCAGCCATGAAATCAATGTCATAAGACCAGGAGCATCAAAGTGAGTGGATTCAGGTACGATGATTCTAAGTGAAATAAGTCACACAGAAAAAGAAACTTATCATAAGATATCACTTATGAAGATCCTGTAAACATGGCTACACATGAACTGAGTTAGGAAAGAGAACAGAGTCTCACATTTAGAAAACACTCTTATGCCTGCTTAAGTGGAAAGGAGAGGTGGTGTGATGCATAAAACCAGAGTTTGATATAAGCACAGGTACCATTTCTAAAACCAACTGTGGAATAGACAAGACCTACACCTTCCTCAGTGAAAGGGACTCAAAACCCCATATTTCCCGCAGAGGAATAGATCTGACTAGTAAGAATCTGAAAACCTATGTATTGATATGTCTCTGTAAGGGAATCAAGTGTGTCTAGACTGGCATAAACATGGCAGCGAGAATCAGCTCAAACCCACTATAAAAAGGAATTTCAAAAACAAAACCAAAAAACAGGGAAATTCTTTACATTCCCTTCAGGGTCTCTGATGAAACCTGGAATGACCCTATCTACAATGACAGGTGGATGTGGCATAAGGCTGGACACTTGGGACTGAGAGGATTGGTGAGATTGGGTGAGCAAATGCAGACCCTTTAAAGCAAAAATGCATGGCCCACATTCCATGTGTCCCAACTCTCCATGTTGAAGGGAATATTACTACAGCTATAACATGTACGGGAAACCTAGAGAATGGACACACTGTGAATACAAAAGGTTTCGAAAACTCAAAGAGTAGTCCCTCACCTGGTGCTCCGGTTTGACTTTCCAACTGCTTTCCTATCAATCTCCCAACTAGGAGATACAACCCCTTTAACATCCTGGTTCGCACAGGTTGCCAATTTGGCAGAGGATGGAAGGGAAGAGGGAGAACCAATGAGAGAGTAGCTGTTAGGCATTTGGACGGGCACATGTCACTCTAATTTCCCGGCAGGAAGAAGAATTAACCAGAGTCACAGCCACCCACCGGGAACCAGTATAGGTCCTGAACCAAAATTTTGGACTTGCGTTCAGCTCACAAAAACCGAGTTGAAAAATGGAGCTCAGGGGCACAGCAATTCACAAACTGGCAGAGTAATAAAGGACAACTATCGTCCAAAAATCTGTTGAGGGAAGGCAATGAGGCAGACGTGAAAGCGAGGCAGAATGGCAGGAAGCAGATTTCAAGAGGTACGTTGGAATCGCCTTTAAAGCACAGGAAGAGGGGCACAACTTCGACAATGACGCACTTGGCTAAAAAGGGCGTATGCGTTTACTCCTGAATATATTCAGGAGAAAACGCATACGCCCTTTTTGGCCAAGCAAGCAAGCGGGCAATGCAAATCTGCACTACAAAGAAGTATCACTTCCCACCAGTCAAAAGGGACATTCACAAATGTGTAAAAACCAGAAAGGCAAGACAGTCCCTGGAGAACAGGGAGCCTTGTTATGCTGATGGGCGGGATGTAAATTGCCAACTGCCTCACTGGAGGAGTGCATTGCGTTCCCTAAAACAAGTAAACAACAGAGCTACAGAGCCAAGGGCACTTCCAGTCTAGGGAATATACCTTGGGAAAACTGAAAATCAATAAGACAGAGCCACCCCCAAATTTAGGGCTGCACTGCTTACAAGAACCTCAACTTGGGTACACCTTAAATATACCAGGAAATATAAAAAAGGTTCAAAAATTGTGGTACTTACGTAAAACGGAATATACATCAGCCATGAAATCAAGGTCATAAGACAAGGAGCAGCAAAGTGAGTGGATTCAGGTACGATGATTCTAAGTGAAATAAGTCACACAGAAAAAGAAACTTATCATAAGATATCACTTATGAAAATCCTGTAAAGATGGCTACACATGAACTGAGTTAGGAAAGAGAACAGAGGCTCACATTTAGAAAACACTCTTATGCCTCCTTAAGGAGGAGGGAGAGGTGGGTTGATGCATAAAACCAGAGTTTGATATAAGCACAGGTACCGTTTCTACAACCAACTTTGGAATAGAAAAGAGCTACACCTTCCTCAGTGAAAGGGACTCAAAACCCCATATTTCACGCAGAGGAATAGATCTGACTAGTAAGAATCTTAAAACCTATGTATTGATATGTCTCTGTAAGGGAATCAACTGTGTCTAGACTGGCATAAACATGGCATCGAGAATCAGCTCAAACCCACTATAAAAAGGAATTTCAAAAACAAAACCAAAAACAGGGAAATTCTTTACATTCCCTTCAGGGTCTCTGATAAAAACTGGAATGACCCTATCTACAATGACAGCTGGATGTGGCATAAGGCTGGACACTTGGGACTGAGAGGATTGGTGAGATTGGGTGAGCAAATGCAGACCCTTTAAACAAAAATGCATGGCCCCCATTCCATGGGTCCCAAATCTCCATGTTGAAGGGAATATTACTACAGCTATAACATGTACGGGAAACCTAGAGAATGGACACACTGTGAATACAAAAGGTTTCTAAAACTCAATGAGTACTCCCTCTCCTGGTGCTCCGGTTTGACTTTCCAACTGCTTTCCTATCAATCTCCCAACTTGGAGATACAACCCCTTTAACCTCCTCGTTCGCACAGGTTGCCAATTTGGCAGAGGATGGAAGGGAAGAGGGAGAACCAATGAGAGAGTAGCTGTTAGACATTTGGACGGGCATATGTCACTCTAATTTCCCGGCAGGAAGAAGAATTAACCAGAGTCTCAGCCACCCACCGGGAACCAGTATAGGTCCTGAACCAAAATTTTGGACTTGCATACTGCTCACAAAAAACGAGTTGAAAAATGGAGCTCAGGGGCACAGCAATTCACAAACTGGCAGAGTAATAAAGGACAACTATCGTCCAAAAATCTGTTGAGTGAAGGCAACGCGGCGGACTTGAAAGCGAGGCAGAATAGCAGGAAACAGATTTCAAGAGGTACGTTGGAATCGCCTTTAAAGCACAGGAAGAGGGGCACAACTTCGACAATGACGCACTTGGCCAAAAAGGGCGTATGCGTTTTCTCCTGAATATATTCAGGAGAAAACGCATACGCCCTTTTTGGCCAAGCAAGCAATCGGGCAATGCAAATCTGCACTACAAAGAAGTATCACTTCCCACCGGTCAAAAGGGACATCCACAAAATGTGTAAAAACCAGAAAGGCAAGACAGTCCCTGGAGAACAGGGAGCCTTGTTATGCTGATGGGCGGGATGTAAATTTCCAACTGCCTCACTGGAGGAGTGCATTGCGTTCCCTAATACAAGTAAACAACAGAGCTACAGAGCCAAGGGCACATCCAGTCTAGGGAATATACCTTGGGAAAACTGAAAATCAATAAGACAGGGCCACCCCCAAATTTAGGGCTGCACTGCTTACAAGAACCTCAACTTGGGTACACCTTAAATATCCCAGGAAATATAAAAATGGTTCAAAAAACTGTGGTATTTATGTACGATGGAATATCCCTCAGCCATGAAATCAATGTCATAAGACCAGGAGCATCAAAGTGAGTGGATTCAGGTACGATGATTCTAAGTGAAATAAGTCACACAGAAAAAGAAACTTATCATAAGATATCACTTATGAAGATCCTGTAAACATGGCTACACATGAACTGAGTTAGGAAAGAGAACAGAGTCTCACATTTAGAAAACACTCTTATGCCTGCTTAAGTGGAAAGGAGAGGTGGGGTGATGCATAAAACCAGAGTTTGATATAAGCACAGGTACCATTTCTAAAACCAACTGTGGAATAGACAAGACCTACACCTTCCTCAGTGAAAGGGACTCAAAACCCCATATTTCCCGCAGAGGAATAGATCTGACTAGTAAGAATCTGAAAACCTATGTATTGATATGTCTCTGTAAGGGAATCAAGTGTGTCTAGACTGGCATAAACATGGCAGCGAGAATCAGCTCAAACCCACTATAAAAAGGAATTTCAAAAACAAAACCAAAAAACAGGGAAATTCTTTACATTCCCTTCAGGGTCTCTGATGAAACCTGGAATGACCCTATCTACAATGACAGGTGGATGTGGCATAAGGCTGGACACTTGGGACTGAGAGGATTGGTGAGATTGGGTGAGCAAATGCAGACCCTTTAAAGCAAAAATGCATGGCCCACATTCCATGTGTCCCAACTCTCCATGTTGAAGGGAATATTACTACAGCTATAACATGTACGGGAAACCTAGAGAATGGACACACTGTGAATACAAAAGGTTTCGAAAACTCAAAGAGTAGTCCCTCACCTGGTGCTCCGGTTTGACTTTCCAACTGCTTTCCTATCAATGTCCCAACTTGGAGATACAACCCCTTTAACATCCTGGTTCGCACAGGTTGCCAATTTGGCAGAGGATGGAAGGGAAGAGGGAGAACCAATGAGAGAGTAGCTGTTAGGCATTTGGACGGGCACATGTCACTCTAATTTCCCGGCAGGAAGAAGAATTAACCAGAGTCACAGCCACCCACCGGGAACCAGTATAGGTCCTGAACCAAAATTTTGGACTTGCGTACAGCTCACAAAAAACGAGTTGAAAAATGGAGCTCAGGGGCACAGCAATTCACAAACTGGCAGAGTAATAAAGGACAACTATCGTCCAAAAATCTGTTGAGGGAAGGCAATGAGGCAGACGTGAAAGCGAGGCAGAATAGCAGGAAGCAGATTTCAAGAGGTACGTTGGAATCGCCTTTAAAGCACAGGAAGAGGGGCACAACTTCGACAATGACGCACTTGGCCAAAAAGGGCGTATGCGTTTACTCCTGAATATATTCAGGACAAAACGCATACGCCCTTTTTGGCCAAGCAAGCAAGCGGGCAATGCAAATCTGCACTACAAAGAAGTATCACTTCCCACCGGTCAATAGGGACATCCAGAAAATGTGTATAAAAAAGAAAGGCAAAACAGGCCCTGGAGAACAGGAAGCCTTGTTATGCTGATGGGCGGGATGTAAATTGCCAACTGCCTCACTGGAGGAGTGCATTGCGTTCCCTAAAACAAGTAAACAACAGAGCTACAGAGCCAAGGGCACTTCCAGTCTAGGGAATATACCTTGGGAAAACTGAAAATCAATAAGACAGAGCCACCCCCAAATTTAGGGCTGCACTGCTTACAAGAACCTCAACTTGGGTACACCTTAAATATACCAGGAAATATAAAAAAGGTTCAAAAATTGTGGTACTTACGTAAAACGGAATATACATCAGCCATGAAATCAATGTCATAAGACCAGGAGCAGCAAAGTGAGTGGATTCAGGTACGATGATTCTAAGTGAAATAAGTCACACAGAAAAAGAAACTTATCATAAGATATCACTTATGAAAATCCTGTAAAGATGGCTACACATGAACTGAGTTAGGAAAGAGAACAGAGGCTCACATTTAGAAAACACTCTTATGCCTCCTTAAGGAGGAGGGAGAGGTGGGTTGATGCATAAAACCAGAGTTTGATATAAGCACAGGTACCGTTTCTACAACCAACTTTGGAATAGAAAAGAGCTACACCTTCCTCAGTGAAAGGGACTCAAACCCCATATTTCACGCAGAGGAATAGATCTGACCAATAAGAATCTTAAAACCTATGTATTGATATGTCTCTGTAAGGGAATCAACTGTGTCTAGACTGGCATAAACATGGCATCGAGAATCAGCTCAAACCCACTATAAAAAGGAATTTCAAAAACAAAACCAAAAAACAGGGAAATTCTTTACATTTCCTTCAGGGTCTCTGATAAAAACTGGAATGACCCTATCTACAATGACAGCTGGATGGGGCATAAGGCTGGACACTTGGGACTGAGAGGATTGGTGAGATTGGGTGAGCAAATGCAGACCCTTTAAACAAAAATGCATGGCCCCCATTCCATGGGTCCCAAATCTCCATGTTGAAGGGAATATTACTACAGCTATAACATGTACGGGAAACCTAGAGAATGGACACACTGTGAATACAAAAGGTTTCTAAAACTCAATGAGTACTCCCTCTCCTGGTGCTCCGGTTTGACTTTCCAACTGCTTTCCTATCAATCTCCCAACTTGGAGATACAACCCCTTTAACCTCCTGGTTCGCACAGGTTGCCAATTTGGCAGAGGATGGAAGGGAAGAGGGAGAACCAATGAGAGAGTAGCTGTTAGACATTTGGACGGGCACATGTCACTCTAATTTCCCGGCAGGAAGAAGAATTAACCAGAGTCTCAGCCACCCACCGGGAACCAGTATAGGTCCTGAACCAAAATTTTGGACTTGCATACTGCTCACAAAAAACGAGTTGAAAAAGGGAGCTCAGGGGCACAGCAATTCACAAACTGGCAGAGTAATAAAGGACAACTATCGTCCAAAAATCTGTTGAGTGAAGGCAACGCGGCGGACTTGAAAGCGAGGCAGAATAGCAGGAAACAGATTTCAAGAGGTACGTTGGAATCGCCTTTAAAGCACAGGAAGAGGGGCACAACTTCGACAATGACGCACTTGGCCAAAAAGTGCGTATGCGTTTTCTCCTGAATATATTCAGGAGAAAACGCATACGCCCTTTTTGGCCAAGCAAGCAATCGGGCAATGCAAATCTGCACTACAAAGAAGTATCACTTCCCACCGGTCAAAAGGGACATCCACAAAATGTGTAAAAACCAGAAAGGCAAGACAGTCCCTGGAGAACAGGGAGCCTTGTTATGCTGATGGGCGGGATGTAAATTGCCAACTGCCTCACTGGAGGAGTGCATTGCGTTCCCTAATACAAGTAAACAACAGAGCTACAGAGCCAAGGGCACATCCAGTCTAGGGAATATACCTTGGGAAAACTGAAAATCAATAAGACAGGGCCACCCCCAAATTTAGGGCTGCACTGCTTACAAGAACCTCAACTTGGGTACACCTTAAATATCCCAGGAAATATAAAAATGGTTCAAAAAACTGTGGTATTTATGTACGATGGAATATCCCTCAGCCATGAAATCAATGTCATAAGACCAGGAGCATCAAAGTGAGTGGATTCAGGTACGATGATTCTAAGTGAAATAAGTCACACAGAAAAAGAAACTTATCATAAGATATCACTTATGAAGATCCTGTAAACATGGCTACACATGAACTGAGTTAGGAAAGAGAACAGAGTCTCACATTTAGAAAACACTCTTATGCCTGCTTAAGTGGAAAGGAGAGGTGGGGTGATGCATAAAACCAGAGTTTGATATAAGCACAGGTACCATTTCTAAAACCAACTGTGGAATAGACAAGACCTACACCTTCCTCAGTGAAAGGGACTCAAAACCCCATATTTCCCGCAGAGGAAGAGATCTGACTAGTAAGAATCTTAAAACCTATGTATTGATATGTATCTGTAAGGGAATCAAGTGTGTCTAGACTGGCATAAACATGGCAGAGAGAATCAGCTCAAACCCACTATAAAAAGGAATTTCAAAAACAAAACCAAAAAACAGGGAAATTCTTTACATTCCCTTCAGGGTCTCTGATGAACCCTGGAATGACCCTATCTACAATGACAGGTGGATGTGGCATAAGGCTGGACACTTGGGACTGAGAGGATTGGTGAGATTGGGTGAGCAAATGCAGACCCTTTAAAGCAAAAATGCATGGCCCACATTCCATGTGTCCCAACT
Source organism: Mesoplodon bidens (assembly GCF_964165515.1). NCBI lineage: Eukaryota > Metazoa > Chordata > Mammalia > Artiodactyla > Ziphiidae > Mesoplodon > Mesoplodon bidens. The sequence goes on from NW_027671506.1 coordinate 514,047, forward strand.
CTCCATGTTGAAGGGAATATTACTACAGCTATAACATGTACGGGAAACCTAGAGAATGGACACACTGTGAATACAAAAGGTTTCGAAAACTCAAAGAGTAGTCCCTCACCTGGTGCTCCGGTTTGACTTTCCAACTGCTTTCCTATCAATCTCCCAACTTGGAGATACAACCCCTTTAACATCCTGGTTCGCACAGGTTGCCAATTTGGCAGAGGATGGAAGGGAAGAGGGAGAACCAATGAGAGAGTAGCTGTTAGGCATTTGGACGGGCACATGTCACTCTAATTTCCCGGCAGGAAGAAGAATTAACCAGAGTCACAGCCACCCACCGGGAACCAGTATAGGTCCTGAAATAAAATTTTGGACTTGCGTACAGCTCACAAAAAACGAGTTGAAAAATGGAGCTCAGGGGCACAGCAATTCACAAACTGGCAGAGTAATAAAGGACAACTATCGTCCAAAAATCTGTTGAGGGAAGGCAATGAGGCAGACATGAAAGCGAGGCAGAATATCAGGAAGCAGATTTCAAGAGGTACGTTGGAATCGCCTTTAAAGCACAGGAAGAGGGGCACAACTTCGACAATGACGCACTTGGCCAAAAAGGGCGTATGCGTTTACTCCTGAATATATTCAGGAGAAAACGCATACGCCCTTTTTGGCCAAGCAAGCAAGCGGGCAATGCAAATCTGCACTACAAAGAAGTATCACTTCCCACCGGTCAATAGGGACATCCAGAAAATGTGTAAAAAAAAAGAAAGGCAAAACAGGCCCTGAAGAACAGGAAGCCTTGTTATGCTGATGGGCGGGATGTAAATTGCCAACTGCCTCACTGGAGGAGTGCATTGCGTTCCCTAAAACAAGTAAACAACAGAGCTACAGAGCCAAGGGCACTTCCAGTCTAGGGAATATACCTTGGGAAAACTGAAAATCAATAAGACAGAGCCACCCCCAAATTTAGGGCTGCACTGCTTACAAGAACCTCAACTTGGGTACACCTTAAATATACCAGGAAATATAAAAAAGGTTCAAAAATTGTGGTACTTACGTAAAACGGAATATACATCAGCCATGAAATCAATGTCATAAGACCAGGAGCAGCAAAGTGAGTGGATTCAGGTACGATGATTCTAAGTGAAATAAGTCACACAGATAAAGAAACTTATCATAAGATATCACTTATGAAAATCCTGTAAAGATGGCTACACATGAACTGAGTTAGGAAAGAGAACAGAGGCTCACATTTAGAAAACACTCTTATGCCTCCTTAAGGAGGAGGGAGAGGTGGGTTGATGCATAAAACCAGAGTTTGATATAAGCACAGGTACCGTTTCTACAACCAACTTTGGAATAGAAAAGAGCTACACCTTCCTCAGTGAAAGGGACTCAAAACCCCATATTTCACGCAGAGGAATAGATCTGACTAGTAAGAATCTTAAAACCTATGTATTGATATGTCTCTGTAAGGGAATCAACTGTGTCTAGACTGGCATAAACATGGCATCGAGAATCAGCTCAAACCCACTATAAAAAGGAATTTCAAAAACAAAACCAAAAAACAGGGAAATTCTTTACATTCCCTTCAGGGTCCCTGATAAAAACTGGAATGACCCTATCTACAATGACAGCTGGATGTGGCATAAGGCTGGATACTTGGGACTGAGAGGATTGGTGAGGTTGGGTGAGCAAATGCAGACCCTTTAAACAAAAATGCATGGCCCCCATTCCATGGGTCCCAAATCTCCATGTTGAAGGGAATATTACTACAGCTATAACATGTACGGGAAACCTAGATAATGGACACACTGTGAATACAAAAGGTTTCTAAAACTCAATGAGTACTCCCTCTCCTGGTGCTCCGGTTTGACTTTCCAACTGCTTTCCTATCAATCTCCCAACTTGGAGATACAACCCCTTTAACCTCCTGGTTCGCACAGGTTGCCAATTTGGCAGAGGATGGAAGGGAAGAGGGAGAACCAATGAGAGAGTAGCTGTTAGACATTTGGTCGGGCACATGTCACTCTAATTTCCCGGCAGGAAGAAGAATTAACCAGAGTCTCAGCCACCCACCGGGAACCAGTATAGGTCCTGAACCAAAATTTTGGACTTGCATACTCCTCACAAAAAACGAGTTGAAAAATGGAGCTCAGGGGCACAGCAATTCACAAACTGGCAGAGTAATAAAGGACAACTATCGTCCAAAAATCTGTTGAGTGAAGGCAACGCGGCGGACTTGAAAGCGAGGCAGAATAGCAGGAAACAGATTTCAAGAGGTACGTTGGAATCGCCTTTAAAGCACAGGAAGAGGGGCACAACTTCGACAATGACGCACTTGGCCAAAAAGGGCGTATGCGTTTTCTCCTGAATATATTCAGGAGAAAACGCATACGCCCTTTTTGGCCAAGCAAGCAAGCGGGCAATGCAAATCTGCACTACAAAGAAGTATCACTTCCCACCGGTCAAAAGGGACATCCACAAAATATGTAAAAACCAGAAAGGCAAGACAGGCCCTTGAGAACAGGGAGCCTTGTTATGCTGATGGGCGGGATGTAAATTGCCAACTGCCTCACTGGAGGAGTGAATTGCGTTCCCTAATACAAGTAAACAACAGAGCTACAGAGCCAAGGGCACATCCAGTCTAGGGAATATACCTTGGGAAAACTGAAAATCAATTAGACAGGGCCACCCCCAAATTTAGGGCTGCACTGCTTACAAGAACCTCAACTTGGGTACACCTTAAATATCCCAGGAAATATAAAAATGGTTCAAAAAACTGAGGTATTTATGTACGATGGAATATCCCTCAGCCATGAAATCAATGTCATAAGACCAGGAGCATCAAAGTGAGTGGATTCAGGTACGATGATTCTAAGTGAAATAAGTCACACAGAAAAAGAAACTTATCATAAGATATCACTTATGAAGATCCTGTAACATGGCTACATATGAACTGAGTTAGGAAAGAGAACAGAGTCTCACATTTAGAAAACACTCTTATGCCTGCTTAAGGGGAAAGGAGAGGTGGGGTGATGCATAAAACCAGAGTTTGATATAGGCACAGGTACCATTTCTAAAACCAACTGCGGAATAGACAAGACCTACACCTTCCTCAGTGAAAGGGACTCAAAGCCCCATATTTCCCGCAGAGGAATAGATCTGACTAGTAAGAATCTTAAAACCTATGTATTGATATGTCACTCTAAGGGAAACAAGTGTGTCTAGACAGGCATAAACATGGCAGCGAGAATCAGCTCAAACCCACTATAAAAAGGAATTTCAAAAACAAAAACAAAAAACAGGGAAATTCTTTACATTTCCTTCAGGGTCTCTAATGAAACCTGGAATGACGCTATCTACAATGACAGCTGGATGTGGCATAAGGCTGGACACTTGGGACTGAGAGGATTGGTGAGATTGGGGGAGCAAATGCAGACCCATTAAAGCAAAAATGCATGTCCCCCATTCCAAGGGTCCCAACTCTCCATGTTGAAGGGCATATTAATACAGCTGTAATATGTACGGGAAACCTAGAGAATGGACACACTGTGAATACAAAAGGTTTCTAAAACTCAACGAGTAGTCCCTCTCCTTGTGCTCCGATTTGACTTTCCAACTGCTTTACTATCAATCTCCCAACTAGGAGAGAAAACCCCTTTAACCTCCTGGTTCACACAGGTTGCCAATTTGGCAGAGGATGGAAGGGAAGAGGGAGAACCAATGAGAGAGTTGCTGTTAGGCATTTGGACGGGCACATGTCACTCTAATTTCCCAGCAGGAAGAAGAATTAACCAGAGTCACAGCCACCCGCCGGGAACCAGTATAGGTCCTGAACCAAAATTTTGGACTTGCGTACAGCTCACAAAAACCGAGTTGAAAAATGGAGCTCAGGGGCACAGCAATTCACAAACTGGCAGAGTAATAAAGGACAACTATCGTCCAAAAATCTGTTGAGGGAAGGCAACGAGGCGGACTTGAAAGCGAGGCAGAATAGCAGGAAACAGATTTCAAGAGGTACGTTGGAATCGCCTTTAAAGCACAGGAAGAGGGGCACAAATTCGACAATGACGCACTTGGCCAAAAAGGGCGTATGCGTTTTCCCCAGTATATATTCAGGAGAAAACGCATACGCCCTTTTTGGCCAAGCAAGCAAGCGGGCAATGCAAATCTGCACTACAAAGAAGTATCACTTCCCACCGTTCAAAAGGGACATTCACAAATGTGTAAAAACCAGAAAGGCAAGACTGTTCCTGTAGAACAGGGATCATTGTTATGCTGATGGGTGGGATGTAAATTGCCAACTGCCTCACTGGAGGAGTGCATTGCATTCCCTAAAACAAGTAAACAACAGAGCTACAGAGCCAAGGGCACTTCCAGTCTAGGGAATATACCTTTGGAAAACTGAAAATCAATAAGACAGAGCCACCCTCAAATTTAGGGCTGCACTGCTTACAAGAACCTCAACTTGGGTACACCTTAAATATCCCAGGAAATATAAAAATGGTTCAAAAACTGTGGTACTTATGTACGATGGAATATCCCTCAGCCATGAAATCAATGTCATAAGACCAGGAGCAGCAAAGTGAGTGGATTCAGGTACGATGATTCTAAGTGAAATAAGTCACACAGAAAAAGAAACTTATCATAAGATATCACTTATGAAGATCCTGTAAACATGGCTACACATGAACTGAGTTAGGAAAGAGAACAGAGTCTCACATTTAGAAAACACTCTTATGCCTGCTTAAGGGGAAAGGAGAGGTGGGGTGATGCATAAAACCAGAGTATGATATAAGCACAGGTACCATTTCTAAAACCAACTGTGGAATAGACAAGACCTACACCTTCCTCAGTGAAAGGGAATCAAAACCCCATATTTCCCCCAGAGGAATAGATCTGACTAGTAAGAATCTAAAAACCTATGTATTGATATGTCTCTGTAAGGGAATCAAGTGTGTCTAGACTGGCATAAACATGGCAGCGAGAATCAGCTCAAACCCACTATAAAAAGGAATTTCAAAATCAAAACCAAAAAACAGGGAAATTCTTTACATTTCCTTCAGGGTCTCTGATGAAACCTGGAATGACCCTATCTACAATGACAGCTGGATGTGGCATAAGGCTGGACACTTGGGACTGAGAGGATTGGTGAGATTGGGTGAGCAAATGCAGACCCTTTAAAGCAAAAATGCATGGCACCCATTCCATGGGTCCCAACTCTACATGTTGAAGGGAATATTACTACAGCTATAACATGTACGGGAAACCTAGAGAATGGACACACTGTGAATACAAAAGGTTTCTAAAACTCAAAGAGTAGTCCCTCTCCTGGTGCTCCGGTTTGACTTTCCAACTGCTTTCCTATCAATCTCCCAACTTGGAGATACAACCCCTTTAACCTCCTGGTTCGAACAGGTTGCCAATTTGGCAGAGGATGGAAGGGAAGAGGGAGAAGCAATGAGAGAGTAGCTGTTAGGCATTTGGACTGGCACATGTCACTCTAATTTCCCGGCAGGAAGAAGAATTAACGAGAGTCACAGCCACCCACCGGGAACCAGTATAGGTCCTAAACCAAAATTTTGGACTTGCTTACAGCTCACAAAAAACGAGTTGAAAAATGGAGCTCAGGGGCACAGCAATTCACAAACTGGCAGAGTAATAAAGGACAACTATCGTCCAAAAATCTGTTGAGCGAAGGCAACGAGGAGGACTTGAAAGCAAGGCAGAATAGCAGGAAACAGATTTCAAGAGGTACGTTGGAATCGCCTTTAAACTACAGGAAGAGGGGCACAACTTCGACAATGACGCACGTGGCCAAAAAGGGCATATGCGTTTTCTCCTGAATATATTCAGGAGAAAACGCATATGCCCTTTTTGGCCAAGCAAGCAAGCGGGCAATGCAAATCTGCACTACAAAGAAGTATCACTTCCCACCGGTCAAAAGGGACACCCACAAAATGTGTAAAAACCAGAAAGGCAAGACAGTCCCTGGAGAACAGGGAGCCTTGTTATGCTGATGGGCGGGATGTAAATTGCCAACTGCCTCACTGGAGGAGTGCATTGCGTTCCCTAAAACAAGTAAACAACAGAGCTACAGAGCCAAGGGCACATCCAGTCTAGGGAATATACCTTGGGAAAACTGAAAATCAATAAGACAGGGCCACCCGCAAATTTAGGGCTGCACTGCTTACAAGAACCTCAACTTGGGTACACCTTAAATATCCCAGGAAATATAAAAATGGTTCAAAAAACTGAGGTATTTATGTACGATGGAATATCCCTCAGACATGAAATCAATGTCATAAGACCAGGAGCAGCAAAGTGAGTGGATTCAGGTACGATGATTCTAAGTGAAATAAGTCACACAGAAAAAGAATCTTATCATAAGATATCACTTATGAAGATCCTGTAAACATGGGTACACATGAACTGAGTTAGGAAAGAGAACAGAGTCTCACATTTAGAAAACACTCGTATGCCTGCTTAAGGGGAAAGGATAGGTGGGGTGATGCATAAAACCAGAGTTTGATATAAGCACAGGTACCATTTCTAAAACCAACTGTGGAATAGACAAGACCTACACCTTCCTCAGTGAAAGGGACTCAAAACCCCATATTTCCCGCAGAGGAATACATCTGGCAAGTAAGAATCTTAAAACCTATGTATTGAAATGTCTCTGTAAGGGAATCAAGTGTGTCTAGACTGGCATAAACATGGCATCGAGAATCAGCTCAAACCCACTATAAAAAGGAATTTCAAAAACAAAACCAAAAAACAGGGAAATTCTTTACATTTCCTTCAGGGTCTCTGATGAAACCTGGAATGACCCTATCTACAATGACAGCTGGATGTGGCATAAGGCTGGACACTTGGGACTGAGAGGATTGGTGAGATTGGGTGAGAAAATGCAGACCCTTTAAAGCAAAAATGCATGGCCCCCATTCCATGGGTCCCAACTCTCCATGTTGAAGGGAATATTACTACAGCTATAACATGTACGGGAAACCTACAGAATGGACACACTGTTAATACAAAAGTTTTCGAAAACTCAACGAGTAGTCCCTCTCCTGGTGCTACGGTTTGACTTTCCAACTGCTTTCCTATCAATCTCCCAACTTGGAGAGACAACCCCTTTAACCTCCTGGTTCGCACAGGTTGCCAATTTGGCCGAGGATGGAAGGGAAGAGGGAGAACCAATGAGAGAGTAGCTGTTAGGCATTTGGACGGGAACATGTCACTCTAATTTCCCGGCAGGAAGAAGAATTAACCAGAGTCACAGCCACCCAACGGGAACCAGTATAGGTCCTGAACCAAAATTTTGGACTTGCGTACAGCTCACAAAAACCGAGTTGAAAAATGGAGCTCAGGGGCACAGCAATTCACAAACTGACAGAGTAATAAAGGACAACTATCGTCCAAAAATCTGTTGAGGGAAGGCAACGAGGCGGACTTGAAAGCAAGGCAGAATAGCAGGAGACAGATTTCAAGAGGTACGTTGGAATCGCCTTTAAAGCACAGGAAGAGGGGCACTACTTCGACAATGACGCACTTGGCCAAACAGGGCGTATGCGTTTTCTCCTGAATATATTCAGGAGAAAACGCATACGCCCTGTTTGGCCAATCAAGCAAGCGGGCAATGCAAATCTGCACTACAAAGAAGTATCACTTCCCACCGGTCAAAAGGGCCATCCACAAAATGTGTAAAAACCAGAAAGGCAACACAGTCCCTGGAGAACAGGGAGCCTTGTTATGCTGATGGGCGGAATGTAAATTGCCAACTGCCTCACTGGAGGAGTGCATTGCGTTCCCTAAAACAAGTAAACAACAGAGCTACAGAGCCAAGGGCACATCCAGTCTAGGGAATATACCTTGGGAAAACTGAAAATCAATAAGACAGGGCCACCCCCAAATTTAGGGCTGCACTGCTTACAAGAACCTCAACTAGGGTACACCTTAAATATCCCAGGAAATATAAAAATGGTTCAAAAAACTGTGGAATTTATGTACGATGGAATATCCGTCAGACATGAAATCAATGTCATAAGACCAGGAGCAGCAAAGTGAGTGGATTCAGGTACGATGATTCTAAGTGAAATAAGTCACACAGAAAAGAAACTTATCATAAGATATCACTTATGAAGATCCTGTAAACATGGCTACACATGAACTGAGTTAGGATAGAGAACAGAGACTCACATTTAGAAAACACTCTTATGCCTGCTTAAGGGGAAAGGAGAGGTGGGGTGATGCCTAAAACCAGAGTTTGATATAAGCACAGGTACCATTTCTAAAACCAACTGTGGAATAGACAAGACCTACACCTTCCTCAGTGAAAGGGACTCAAAACCCCATATTTCCCGCAGAGGAATAGATCTGGCAAGTAAGAATCTTAAAACCTATGTATTGATATGTCTCTGTAAGGGAATCAAGTGTGTCTAGACTGGCATTAACATGGCATCGAGCATCAGCTCAAACACACTATAAAAAGGAATTCCAAAAACAAAACCAAAAAACAGGGAAATTCTTTCCATTTCCTTCATGGTCTCTGATGAAACCTGGAATGACCCTATCTACAATGACAGCTGGATGTGGCATAAGGCTGGCCACTTGGGACTGAGAGGATTGGTGAGATTGTGTGAGCAAATGCAGACCCTTTAAAGCCAAAATGCATGGCCGCCATTCCATGGCTCCCAACTCTCCAAGTTGAAGGGAATATTACTACAGCTATAACATGTACGGGAAACCTAGAGAATGGACACACTGTGAATACAAAGGTTGCTAAAACTCAACGAGTAGTCCACCTCCTGGAGCTCCGGTTTGCCTTTCCAACTGCTTTACTAACAATCTCCCAACTTGGAGAGACAACACCTTTAACCTCCTGGTTCGCACAGGTTGCCGATTTGGCAGAGGATGGAAGGGAAGAGGGAGAACCAATGAGAGAGTAGCTGTTAGGCATTTGGATGGGAACATGTCACTAATTTCCCGGCAGGAAGAAGAATTAACCAGAGTCACAGCCACCCACCGGGAACCAGTATACGTCCTGAACCAAAATTTTGGACTTGCGTACAGCTCACAAAAAACGAGTTGAAAAATGGAGCTCAGGGGCACAGCAATTCACAAACTGGCAGAGTAATAAAGGACAACTATCGTCCAAAAATCTGTTGAGGGAAGGCAACGAGGCGGACTTGAAAGCGAGGCAGAATAGCAGGAAACAGATTTCAAGAGGTACGTTGGAATCGCCTTTTAAGCACAGGAAGAGGAGCACACCTTCGACAATGACGCACTTGGCCAAAAAGGGCGTATGCGTTTTCTCCTGAATATATTCAGGAGAAAACGCATACGCCCTTTTTGGCCAAGCAAGCATTCGGGCAATGCAAATCTGCACTACAAAGAAGTATCACTTCCCACCGGTCAAAAGGGACATCCACAAAATGTGTAAAAACCAGAAAGGCAAGACAGGCCCTGGAGAACAGGGAGCCTTGTTATGCTGATGGGCGGGATGTAAATTGCCAACTGCCTCACTGGAGGAGTGCATTGCGTTCCCTAAAAGAAATAATCAACAGAGCTACAGAGCCAAGGGCACATCCAGTCTATGGAATATACCTTGGGAAAACTGAAAATCAATAAGACAGAGCCACCCCCAAATTTAGGGCTGCACTGCTTACAAGAACCTCAACATGGGTACACCTTAAATATCCAAGGAAATATAAAAATGGTTCAAAAAACTGTGGTATTTATGTACGATGGAATATCCCTCAGCCATGAAATCAATGTCATAAGACCAGGAGCAGCAAAGTGAGTGGATTCAGGTACGATGATTCTCAGTGAAATAAGTCACACAGAAAAAGAAACTTATCATAAGATATCACTTATGAAGATCCTGTAAACATGGCTACACATGAACTGAGTTAGGAAAGAGAATAGAGTCTCACATTTAGAAAACACTCTTATGCCTGCTTAAGGGGAAAGGAGAGGTGGGGTGATGCATAAAACCAGAGTTTGATATAAGCACAGGTACCATTTCTAAAACCAGCTGTGGAATAGACAAGACCTACACCTTCCTCAGTGAAAGGGACTCAAAACCCCATATTTCCCGCAGAGGAATAGATCTGACTAGTAAGAATCTTAAAACCTATGTATTGATATGTCTCTGTAAGGGAATCAAGTGTGTCTAGACTGGCATAAACATGGCATCGAGAATCAGCTCAAACCCACTATAAAAAGGAATTTCAAAAACAAAACCAAAAAACAGGGAAATTCTTTACATTCCCTTCAGGGTCTCTGATGAAACCTGGAATGACCCTATCTACAATGACAGCTGGATGTGGCATAAGGCTGGACACTTGGGACTGAGAGGATTGGTGAGATTGGGTGAGCAAATGCAGACCCTTTAAAGCAAAAACGCATGGCCCACATTCCATGTGTCCCAACTCTCCATGTTGAAGGGAATATTACTACAGCTATAACATGTACGGGAAACCTAGAGAAGGGACACAGTGTGAATACAAAAGGTTTCGAAAACTCAAAGAGTAGTCCCTCACCTGGTGCTCCGGTTTGACTTTCCAACTGCTTTCCTATCAATCTCCAACTTGGAGATACAACCCCTTTAACATCCTGGTTCGCACAGGTTGCCAATTTGGCAGAGGATGGAAGGGAAGAGGGAGAACCAATGAGAGAGTAGCTGTTAGGCATTTAGACGGGCACATGTCACTCTAATTTCCCGGCAGGAAGAAGAATTAACCAGAGTCACAGCCACCCACCGGGACCAGTATAGGTCCTGAACCAAAATTTTGGACTTGCGTACAGCTCACAAAAAACGAGTTGAAAAATGGAGCTCAGGGGAACAGCAATTCACAAACTGGCAGAGTAATAAAGGACAACTATCGTCCAAAAATCTGTTGAGGGAAGGCAACGAGGCGGACTTGAAAGCAAGGCAGAATAGCAGGAGACAGATTTCAAGAGGTACGTTGGAATCGCCTTTAAAGCACAGGAAGAGGGGCACAACTTCGACAATGACGCACTTGGCCAAAAAGTGCGTATGAGTTTTCTCCTGAATATATTCAGGAGAAAACGCATACGCCCTTTTTGGCCAAGCAAGCAAGCGGGCAATGCAAATCTGCACTACATAGAAGTATCACTACCCACCGGTCAAAAGGGCCATCCACAAAATGTGTAAAAACCATAAAGGCAAGACAGTCCCTGGAGAACAGGGAGCCTTGTTATGCTGATGGGCGGGATGTAAACTGCCAACTGCCTCACTGGAGGAGTGCATTGCATTCCCTAAAACAAGTAAACAACAGAGCTACAGAGCCAAGGGCACTTCCAGTCTAGGGAATATACCTTTGGAAAACTGAAAATCAATAAGACAGGGCCACCCCCAAATTTAGGGCTGCACTGCTTAGAAGAACCTCAACTTGGGTACACCTTAAATATCCCAGGAAATATAAAAATGGTTCAAAAAACTGTGGTATTTATGTACGATGGAATATCCCTCATACATGAAATCAATATCATAAGACCAGGAGCAGCTAAGTGAGTGGATTCAGGTATGATGATCCTAAGTGAAATAAGTCACACAGAAAAAGAAACTTATCATAAGATATCACTTATGAAGATCCTGTAAACATGGGTACACATGAACTGAGTTAGGAAAGAGAACAGAGTCTCACATTTAGAAAACACTCGTATGCCAGCTTAAGGGGAAAGGATAGGTGGGGTGATGCATAAAACCAGAGATTGATATAAGCACAGGTACCATTTCTAAAACCAATTGTGGAATAGACAAGACCTACACCTTCCTCAGTGAAAGGGACTCAAAACCCCATATTTCCCGCAGAGGAATAGATCTGGCATGTAAGAATCTTAAAACCTATGTATTGATATGTCTCTGTAAGGGAATCAAGTGTGTCTAGACTGGCATAAACATGGCATCGAGAATCAGCTCAAACCCACTTTAAAGAGGAATTTCAAAAACAAAACCAAAAAACTGGGAAAATCTTTACATTTCCTTCAGGGTCTCTGATGAAACCTGGAATGACCCTATCTACAATGACACCTGGATGTGGCATAAGGCTGGACACTTGGGACTGAGAGGATTGGTGAGAATGGGTGAGCAAATGCAGACCCTTTAAAGCAAAAATGCATGGCCCCCATTCCATGGGTCCCAACTCTCCATGTTGAAGGGAATATTACTACAGCTATAACATGTACGGGAAACCTAGAGAATGGACACACTGTGAATACAAAAGGTTGCTAAAACTCAACGAGTAGTCCCTCTCCTGGAGCTCCGGTTTGAATTTCCAACTGCTTTACTATCAATCTCCCAACTTGGAGAGACAACCGCTTTAACCTCCTGGTTCGCACAGGTTGCCAATTTGGCAGAGGATGGAAGGGAACAGGGAGAACCAATGAGAGAGTAGCTGTTAGGCATTTGGACGGGAACATGTCACTAATTTCCCGGCAGGAAGAAGAATTAACCAGAGTCACAGCCAACCACCGGGAACCAGTATAGGTCCTGAACCAAAATTTTGGACTTGCGTACAGCTCACAAAAAACGAGTTGAAAAATGGAGCTCAGGGGCACAGCAATCCACAAACTGGCAGAGTAATAAAGGACAACTATCGTCCAAAAATCTGTTGAGGGAAGGCAACGAGGCGGACTTGAAAGCGAGGCAGAATAGCAGGAAACAGATTTCAAGAGGTACGTTGGAATCGCCTTTAAAGCACAGGAAGAGGGGCACAACTTCGACAATGACGCACTTGGCCAAAAAGGGCGTATGCGTTTTCTCCTGAATATATTCAGGAGAAAACGCATACGCCCTTTTTGGCCAAGCAAGCCAGTGGGCAATGCAAATCTGCACTACAAAGAAGTATCACTTCCCACCGGTCAAAAGGGACATCCACAAAATGTGTAAAAACCAGAAAGGCAAGACAGGCCCTGGAGAACAGGGAGCCTTGTTATGCTGATGGGTGGGATGTAAATTGCCAACTGCCTCACTGGAGGAGTGCAATGAGTTCCCTAAAACAAGTAAACAACAGAGCTACAGAGCCAAGGGCACTTCCAGTCTATGGAATATACCTTGGGAAAACTGAAAATCAATAAGACAGGGCCACCCCCAAATTTAGGGGTGCACTGCTTACAAGAACCTCAACTTGGGTACACCTTAAATATCCCAGGAAATATAAAAATGGTTCAAAAAACTGTGGTATTTATGTACGATGGAATATCCCTCAGCCATGAAATCAATGTCATAAGACCAGGAGCAGCAAAGTGAGTGGATTCAGGTACGATGATTCTAAGTGAAATAAGTCACACAGAAAAAGAAACTTATCATAAGATATCACTTATGAAGATCCTGTAAACATGGCTACACATGAACTGAGTTAGGAAAGAGAACAGAGTCTCACATTTAGAAAACACTCTTATGCCTGCTTAAGGGGAAAGGAGAGGTGGGGTGATGCATAAAACCAGAGTGTGATATAGGCACAGGTACCATTTCTATAACCAACTGTGGAATAGACAAGACCTACACCTTCCTCAGTGAAAGGGACTCAAAACCCCATATTTCCCGCAGAGGAATAGATCTGACTAGTAAGAATCTTAAAACTTATGTATTGATATGTCTCTGTAAGGGAATCAAGTGTGTCTAGACTGGCATTAACATGGCATCGAGCATCAGCTCAAACCCACTATAAAAAGGAATTCCAAAAACAAAACCAAAAAACAGGGAAATTCTTTACATTTCCTTCAGGGTCTCTGAAGAAACCTCGAATGACCCTATCTACAATGACAGCTGGATGTGGCATAAGGCTGGCCACTTGGGACTGAGAGGATTGGTGAGATTGGGTGAGCAAATGCAGACCCTTTAAAGCCAAAATGCATGGCCCCCATTCCATGGGTCCCAACTCTCCAAGTTGAAGGGAATATTACTACAGCTATAACATGTACGGGAAACCTAGAGAATGGACACACTGTGAATACAAAGGTTGCTAAAACTCAACGAGTAGTCCCTCTCCTGGTGCTCCGGTTTGCCTTTCCAACTGCTTTACTAACAATCTCCCAACTTGGAGAGACAACACCTTTAACCTCCTGGTTCGCACAGGTTCCAATTTGGCAGAGGATCGAAGGGAAGAGGGAGAACCAATGAGAGAGTAGCTGTTAGGCATTAGGATGGGAACATGTCACTAATTTCCCGGCAGGAAGAAGAATTAACCAGAGTCACAGCCACCCACCGGGAACCAGTATTGGTCCTGAACCAAAATTTTGGACTTGCGTACAGCTCACAAAAAACGAGTTGAAAAATGGAGCTCAGGGGCACAGCAATTCACAAACTGGCAGAGTAATAAAGGACAACTATCGTCCAAAAATCTGTTGAGGGAAGGCAACGAGGCGGACTTGAAAGCGAGGCAGAATAGCAGGAAACAGATTTCAAGAGGTACGTTGGAATCGCCTTTATAGCACAGGAAGAGGGGCACAACTTTGACAATGACGCACTTGGCCAAAAAGGGCATATGCGTATTCTCCTGAATATATTCAGGAGAAAACGCATACGCCCTTTTTGGCCAAGCAAGCATTCGGGCAATGCAAATCTGCACTACAAAGAAGTATCACTTCCCACCGGTCAAAAGGGACATCCACAAAATGTGTAAAAACCAGAAAGGCAAGACAGGCCCTGGAGAACAGGGAGCCTTGTTATGCTGATGGGCGGGATGTAAATTGCCAACTGCCTCACTGGAGGAGTGCATTGTGTTCCCTAAAAGAAATAATCAACAGAGCTACAGAGCCAAGGGCACATCCAGTCTAGGGAATATACCTTTGGAAAATTGAAAATCAATAAGACAGAGCCACCCCCAAATTTAGGGCTGCACTGCTTACAAGAACCTCAACATGGGTACACCTTAAATATCCCAGGAAATATAAAAGTGGTTCAAAAAACGGTGGTATTTATGTACGATGGAATATCCCTCAGCCATGAAATCAATGTCATAAGACCAGGAGCAGCAAAGTGAGTGGATTCAGGTACGATGATTCTAAGTGAAATAAGTCACACAGAAAAAGAAACTTATCATAAGATATCACTTATGAAGATCCTGTAAACATGGCTACACATGAACTGATTTAGGAAAGAGAATAGAGTCTCATATTTAGAAAACACTCTTATGCCTGCTTAAGTGGAAAGGAGAGGTGGGGTGATGCATAAAACCAGAGTTTGATATAAGCACAGGTACCATTTCTAAAACCAACTGTGGAATAGACAAGACCTACACCTTCCTCAGTGAAAGGGACTCAAAACCCCATATTTCCCGCAGAGGAATAGATCTGACTACTAAGAATCTTAAAACCTATGTATTGATATGTCTCTGTAAGGGAATCAAGTGTGTCTAGACTGGCATAAACATGGCAGCGAGAATCAGCTCAAACCCACTATAAAAAGAAATTTCAAAAACAAAACCAAAAACAGGGAAATTCTTTACATTCCCTTCAGGGTCTCTGATGAAACCTGGAATGACCCTATCTACAATGACAGCTGGATGTGGCATAAGGCTGGACACTTGGGACTGAGAGGATTGGTGAGATTGGGTGAGCAAATGCAGACCCTTTAAAGCAAAAATGCATGGCCCACATTCCATGTGTCCCAACTCTCCATGTTGAAGGGAATATTACTACAGCTATAACATGTACGGGAACCCTAGAGAATGGACACACTGTGAATACAAAAGGTTTCGAAAACTCAAAGAGTAGTCCCTCACCTGGTGCTCCGGTTTGACTTTCCAACTGCTTTCCTATCAATCTCCCAACTTGGAGATACAACCCCTTTAACCTCCTGGTTCGCACAGGTTGCCAATTTGGCAGAGGATGGAAGGGAAGAGGGAGAACCAATGAGAGAGTAGCTGTTAGGCATTTGGACGGGAACATGTCACTCTAATTTCCCCGCAGGAAGAAGAATTAACCAGAGTCACAGCCACCCACCGGGAACCAGTATAGGTCCTGAACCAAAATTTTGGACTTGCGTACAGCTCACAAAAAACGAGTTGAAAAATGGAGCTCAGGGGCACAGCAATTCACAAACTGGCAGAGTAATAAAGGACAACTATCGTCCAAAAATCTGTTGAGGGAAGGCAACGAGGCGGACTTGAAAGCAAGGCAGAATAGCAGGAGACAGATTTCAAGAGGTACGTTGGAATCGCCTTTAAAGCACAGGAAGAGGGGCACAACTTCGACAATGACGCACTTGGCCAAAAAGGGCGTATGCGTTTTCTCCTGAATATATTCAGGAGAAAACGCATACGCCCTTTTTGGCCAAGCAAGAAAGCGGGCAATGCAAATCTGCACTACATAGAAGTATCACTTCCCACCGGTCAAAAGGGACATCCACAAAATGTGTAAAAACCAGAAAGGCAAGACAGTCCCTGGAGATCCGGGAGCCTTGTTATGCTGATGGGCGGGATGTAAATTGCCAACTGCCTCACTGGAGGAGTGCATTGCGTTCCCTAAAACAAGTAAACAACAGAGCTACAGAGCCAAGGGCACATCCAGTCTAGGGAATATACCTTGGGAAAACGGAAAATCAATAAGACAGGGCCACCCCCAAATTTAGGGCTGCACTGCTTAGAAGAACCTCAACTTGGGTACACCTTAAATATCCCAGGAAATATAAAAATGGTTCAAAAATCTGTGGTATTTATGTACGATGGAATATCCCTCATACATGAAATCAATATCATAAGACAAGGAGCAGCAAAGTGAGTGGATTCAGGTATGATGATTCTAAGTGAAATAAGTCACACAGAAAAAGAAACTTATCATAAGATATCACTTATGAAGATCCTGTAAACATGGGTACACATGAACTGAGTTAGGAAAGAGAACAGAGTCTCACATTTAGAAAACACTCGTATGCCTGCTTAAGGGGAAAGGATAGGTGGGGTGATGCATAAAAGCAGACACTGATATAAGCACAGGTACCATTTCTAAAACCAACTGTGGAATAGACAAGACCTACACCTTCCTCAGTGAAAGGGACTCAAAACCCCATATTTCCCGCAGAGGAATAGATCTGGCATGTAAGAATCTTAAAACCTATGTATAGATATGTCTCTGTAAGGGAATCAAGTGTGACTAGACTGGCATAAACATGGCATCGAGAATCAGCTCAAACCCACTTTAAAAAGGAATTTCAAAAACAAAACCAAAAAACTGGGAAAATCTTTACATTTCCTTCAGGGTCTCTGATGAAACCTGGAATGACCCTATCTACAATGACAGCTGGATGTGGCATAAGGCTGGACACTTGGGACTGAGAGGATTGGTGAGATTGGGTGAGCAAATGCAGACCCTTTAAAGCAAAAATGCATGGCCCCCATTCCATGGGTCCCAACTCTCCATGTTGAAGGGAATATTACTACAGCTATAACATGTACGGGAAACCTAGAGAATGGACACACTGTGAATACAAATGGTTGCTAAAACTCAACGAGTAGTCCCTCTCCTGGAGCTCCGGTTTGACTTTCCAACTGCTTTACTATCAATCTCCCAACTTGGAGAGACAAGCCCTTTAACCTCCTGGTTCGCACAGGTTGCCAATTTGGCAGAGGATGGAAGGGAAGAGGGAGAACCAATGAGAGAGTAGCTGTTAGGCATTTGGACGGGAACATGTCACTAATTTCCCGGCAGGAAGAAGAATTAACCAGAGTCACAGCCACCCACCGGGAACCAGTATAGGTCCTGAACCAAAATTTTGGACTTGCGTACAGCTCACAAAAAACGAGTTGAAAAATGGAGCTCAGGGGCACAGCAATTCACAAACTGGCAGAGTAATAAAGGACAACTATCGTCCAAAAATCTGTTGAGGGAAGGCAACGAGGCGGACTTGAAAGCGAGGCAGAATAGCAGGAAACAGATTTCAAGAGGTACGTTGGAATCGCCTTTAAAGCACAGGAAGAGGGGCACAACTTCGACAATGACGCACTTGGCCAAAAAGGGCGTATGCCTTTTCTCCTGAATATATTCAGGAGAAAACGCATACGCCCTTTTTGGCCAAGCAAGCATTCGGGCAATGCAAATCTGCACTACAAAGAAGTATCACTTCCCACCAGTCAAAAGGGACATTCACAAATGTGTAAAAACCAGAAAGGCAAGACAGTCCCTGGAGAACAGGGAGCCTTGTTATGCTGATGGGCGGGATGTAAATTGCCAACTGCCTCACTGGAGGAGTGCATTGCGTTCCCTAAAACAAGGAAACAACAGAGCTACAGAGCCAAGGGCACTTCCAGTCTAGGGAATATACCTTGGGAAAACTGAAAATCAATAAGAGAGAGCCACCCCCAAATTTAGGGCTGCACTGCTTACAAGAACCTCAACTTGGGTACACCTTAAATATCCCAGGAAATATAAAAATGGTTCAAAAACTGTGGTATTTATGTACGATGGAATATCCCTCAGGCATGAAATCAATGTCATAAGACCAGGAGCAGCAAAGTGAGTGGATTCAGGTACGATGATTCTAAGTGAAATAAGTCACACAGAAAAAGAAACTTATCATAAGATATCACTTATGAAGATCCTGTAAACATGGCTACACATGAACTGAGTTAGGAAAGAGAACAGAGTCTCACATTTCTAAAACCCTCTTAGGCCTGCTTAAGGGGAAAGGAGAGGTGGGATGATGCATAAAACCAGAGTTTGATATAAGCACAGGTACCATTTCTAAAACCAACTGTGGAATAGACAAGACCTACACCTTCCTCAGTGAAAGGGACTCAAAACACCATATTTCCCGCAGAGGAATAGATCTGACTAGTAAGAATCTTAAAACCTATGTATTGATATGTCTCTGTAAGGGAATCAAGTGTGTCTAGACTGGCATAAACATGGCAGCGAGAATCAGCTCAAACCCACTATAAAAAGGAATTTCAAAATCAAAACCAAAAAACAGGGAAATTCTTTACATTTCCTTCAGGGTCTCTGATGAAACCTGGAATGACCCTATCTACAATGACAGGTGGATGTGGCATAAGGCTGGACACTTGGGACTGAGAGGATTGGTGAGATTGGGTGAGCAAATGCAGACCCTTTAAAGCAAAAATGCATGGCCCCCATTCCTTGGGTCCCAACTCTCCATGTTGAAGGGAATATTACTACAGCTATAACATGTTCGGGAAACCTAGAGAATGGACACACTGTGAATACAAAACGTTTCGAAAACTCAACGATTAGTCCCTCTCCTGGTGCTCCTGTTTGACATTCCAACTGCTTTACTATCAATCTCCGAACTTGGAGAGACAACCCCTTTAACCTCCTTGTTCGCACAGGTTGCCAATTTGGCAGAGGATGGAAGGGAAGAGGGAGAACCAATGAGAGAGTAGCTGTTAGGCATTTGGACGGGAACATGTCACTAATTTCCCGGCAGGAAGAAGAATTAACCAGAGTCACAGCCACCCACCGGGAACCAGTTTAGGTCCTGAACCAAAATTTTGGAATTGCGTACAGCTCACAAAAAACGAGTTGAAAAATGGAGCTCAGGGGCACAGCAATTCACAAACTGGCAGAGTAATAAAGGACAACTATCGTCCAAAAATCTGTTGAGGGAAGGCAACGAGGCGGACTTGAAAGCGAGGCAGAATAGCAGGAAACAGATTTCAAGAGGTACGTTGGAATCGCCTTTAAAGCACAGGAAGAGGGGCACAACTTCGACAATGACGCACTTGGCCAAAAACGGCGTATGCGTTTTCTCCTGAATATATTCAGGAGAAAACGCATACGCCCTTTTTGGCCAAGCAAGCAAGCGGGCAATGCAAATCTGCACTACAAAGAAGTATCACTTCCCACCGGTCAAAAGGGACATCCACAAAATGTGTAAAAACCAGAAAGGCATGACAGGCCCTGGAGAACAGGGAGCCTTGTTATGCTGATGGGTGGGATGTAAATTGCCAACTGCCTCACTGGAGGAGTGCATTGAGTTCCCTAAAACAAGTAAACAACAGAGCTACAGAGCCAAGGGCACTTCAAGTCTATGGAATATACCTTGGGAAAACTGAAAATCAATAAGACAGAGCCACCCCCAAATTTAGGGCTGCACTGCTTACAAGAACCTCAACTTGGGTACACCTTAAATATCCCAGGAAATATAAAAATTGTTCAAAAAACTGTGGTATTTATGTACGATGGAATATCACTCAGCCATGAAATCAATGTCATAAGACCAGGAGCAGCAAAGTGAGTGGATTCAGGTACGATGATTCTAAATGAAATAAGTCACACCGAAAAAGAAACTTATCATAAGATATCACTTATGAAGATCCTGTATCATGGCTACATATGAACTGAGTTAGGAAAGAGAACAGAGTCTCACATTTAGAAAACACTCTTATGCCTGCTTAAGGGGAAAGGAGAGGTGGGGTGATGCATAAAACCAGAGTTTGATATAGGCACAGGTACCATTTCTATAACCAACTGTGGAATAGACAAGACATACACCTTCCTCAGTGAAAGGGACTCAAAGCCCCATATTTCCCGCAGAGGAATAGATCTCACTAGTAAGAATCTTAAAACCTATGTATTGATATGTCTCTGTAAGGGAATCAAGTGTGTCTAGACTGGCATAAACATGGCAGCGAGAATCAGCTCAAACCCACTATAAAAAGGAATTTCAAAAACAAATACAAAAAACAGGGAAATTCTTTACATTCCCTTCAGGGTCTCTGATGAAACCTGGAATGACCCTATCTACAATGACAGCTGGATGTGGCATAAGGCTGGACACTTGGGACTGAGAGGATTGGTGAGATTGGGTGAGCAAATGCAGACCCTTTAAAGCAAAAATGCATGGCCCCCATTCCATGGGTCCCAACTCTCCATGTTGAAGGGAATATTACTACAGCTAAAACATGTACGAGAAACCTAGAGAATGGACACACTGTGAATACAAAAGGTTTCGAAAACTCAAAGAGTAGTCCCTCACCTGGTGCTCCGGTTTGACTTTCCAACTGCTTTCCTATCAATCTCCCAACTTGGAGATACAACCCCTTTAACATCCTGGTTCGCACAGGTTGCCAATTTGGCAGAGGATGGAAGGGAAGAGGGAGAACCAATGAGAGAGTAGCTGTTAGGCATTTGGACGGGCACATGTCACTCTAATTTCCCGGCAGGAAGAAGAATTAACCAGAGTCACAGCCACCCACCGGGAACCAGTATAGGTCCTGAACCAAAATTTTGGACTTGCGTACAGCTCACAAAAAACGAGTTGAAATATGGAGCTCAGGGGCACAGCAATTCACAAACTGGCAGAGTAATAAAGGACAACTATCGTCCAAAAATCTGTTGAGGGAAGGCAACGAGGCGGACTTGAAAGCAAGGCAGAATAGCAGGAGACAGATTTCAAGAGGTACGTTGGAATCGCCTTTAAAGCACAGGAAGAGGGGCACAACTTCGACAATGACGCACTTGGCCAAAAAGGGCGTATGCGTTTTCTCCTGAATATATTCAGGAGAAAACGCATACGTCCATTTTGGCCAAGCAAGCAAGCGGGCAATGCAAATCTGCACTACAAAGAAGTATCACTTCCCACCGGTCAAAAGGGACATCCACAAAATGTGTAAAAACCAGAAAGGCAAGACAGTCCCTGGAGAACAGGGAGCCTTGTTATGCTGATGGGCGGGATGTAAATTGCCAACTGCCTCACTGGAGGAGTGCATTGCGTTCCCTAATACAAGTAAACAACAGAGCTACAGAGCCAAGGGCACATCCAGTCTAGGGAATATACCTTGGGAAAACTGAAAATCAATAAGACAGGGCCACCCCCAAATTTAGGGCTGCACTGCTTACAAGAACCTCAACTTGGGTACACCTTAAATATCCCAGGAAATATAAAAATGGTTCAAAAAACTGTGGTATTTATGTACGATGGAATATCCCTCAGCCATGAAATCAATGTCATAAGACCAGGAGCAGCAAAGTGAGTGGATTCAGGTACGATGATTCTAAGTGAAATAAGTCACACAGAAAAAGAAACTTATCATAAGATATCACTTATGAAGATCCTGTAAACATGGCTACACATGAACTGATTTAGGAAAGAGAATAGAGTCTCATATTTAGAAAACACTCTTATGCCTGCTTAAGTGGAAAGAGAGGTGGGGTGATGCATAAAACCAGAGTTTGATATAAGCACAGGTACCATTTCTAAAACCAACTGTGGAATAGACAAGACCTACACCTTCCTCAGTGAAAGGGACTCAAAACCCCATATTTCCCGCAGAGGAATAGATCTGACTACTAAAAATCTTAAAACCTATGTATTGATATGTCTCTGTAAGGGAATCAAGTGTGTCTAGACTGGCATAAACATGGCAGCGAGAATCAGCTCAAACCCACTATAAAAAGAAATTTCAAAAACAAAACCAAAAACAGGGAAATTCTTTACATTCCCTTCAGGGTCTCTGATGAAACCTGGAATGACCCTATCTACAATGACAGCTGGATGTGGCATAAGGCTGGACACTTGGGACTGAGAGGATTGGTGAGATTGGGTGAGCAAATGCAGACCGTTTAAAGCAAAAATGCATGGCCCACATTCCATGTGTCCCAACTCTCCATGTTGAAGGGAATATTACTACAGCTATAACATGTACGGGAAACCTAGAGAATGGACACACTGTGAATACAAAAGGTTTCGAAAACTCAAAGAGTAGTCCCTCACCTGGTGCTCCGGTTTGACTTTCCAACTGCTTTCCTATCAATCTCCCAACTTGGAGATACAACCCCTTTAACATCCTGGTTCGCACAGGTTGCCAATTTGGCAGAGGATGGAAGGGAAGAGGGAGAACCAATGAGAGAGTAGCTGTTAGGCATTTGGACGGGAACATGTCACTCTAATTTCCCCGCAGGAAGAAGAATTAACCAGAGTCACAGCCACCCACCGGGAACCAGTATAGGTCCTGAACCAAAATTTTGGACTTGCGTACAGCTCACAAAAAACGAGTTGAAAAATGGAGCTCAGGGGCACAGCAATTCACAAACTGGCAGAGTAATAAAGGACAACTATCGTCCAAAAATCTGTTGAGGGAAGGCAACGAGGCGGACTTGAAAGCAAGGCAGAATAGCAGGAGACAGATTTCAAGAGGTACGTTGGAATCGCCTTTAAAGAACAGGAAGAGGGGCACAACTTTGACAATGACGCACTTGGCCAAAAAGGGCGTATGCGTTTTCTCCTGAATATATTCAGGAGAAAACGCATACGCCCTTTTTGGCCAAGCAAGCAAGCGGGCAATGCAAATCTGCACTACATAGAAGTATCACTTCCCACCGGTCAAAAGGGACATCCACAAAATGTGTAAAAACCAGAAAGGCAAGACAGTCCCTGGAGAACCGGGAGCCTTGTTATGCTGATGGGCGGGATGTAAATTGCCAACTGCCTCACTGGAGGAGTGCATTGCGTTCCCTAAAACAAGTAAACAACAGAGCTACAGAGCCAAGGGCACATCCAGTCTAGGGAATATACCTTGGGAAAACGGAAAATCAATAAGACAGGGCCACCCCCAAATTTAGGGCTGCACTGCTTAGAAGAACCTCAACTTGGGTACACCTTAAATATCCCAGGAAATATAAAAATGGTTCAAAAATCTGTGGTATTTATGTACGATGGAATATCCCTCATACATGAAATCAATATCATAAGACAAGGAGCAGCAAAGTGAGTGGATTCAGGTATGATGATTCTAAGTGAAATAAGTCACACAGAAAAAGAAACTTATCATAAGATATCACTTATGAAGATCCTGTAAACATGGGTACACATGAACTGAGTTAGGAAAGAGAACAGAGTCTCACATTTAGAAAACACTCGTATGCCTGCTTAAGGGGAAAGGATAGGTGGGGTGATGCATAAAAGCAGACACTGATATAAGCACAGGTACCATTTCTAAAACCAACTGTGGAATAGACAAGACCTACACCTTCCTCAGTGAAAGGGACTCAAAACCCCATATTTCCCGCAGAGGAATAGATCTGGCATGTAAGAATCTTAAAACCTATGTATAGATATGTCTCTGTAAGGGAATCAAGTGTGACTAGACTGGCATAAACATGGCATCGAGAATCAGCTCAAACCCACTTTAAAAAGGAATTTCAAAAACAAAACCAAAAAACTGGGAAAATCTTTACATTTCCTTCAGGGTCTCTGATGAAACCTGGAATGACCCTATCTACAATGACAGCTGGATGTGGCATAAGGCTGGACACTTGGGACTGAGAGGATTGGTGAGATTGGGTGAGCAAATGCAGACCCTTTAAAGCAAAAATGCATGGCCCCCATTCCATGGGTCCCAACTCTCCATGTTGAAGGGAATATTACTACAGCTATAACATGTACGGGAAACCTAGAGAATGGACACACTGTGAATACAAAAGGTTGCTAAAACTCAACGAGTAGTCCCTCTCCTGGAGCTCCGGTTTGACTTTCCAACTGCTTTACTATCAATCTCCCAACTTGGAGAGACAACCCCTTTAACCTCCTGGTTCGCACAGGTTGCCAATTTGGCAGAGGATGGAAGGGAAGAGGGAGAACCAATGAGAGAGTAGCTGTTAGGCATTTGGACGGGAACATGTCACTAATTTCCCGGCAGGAAGAAGAATTAACCAGAGTCACAGCCACCCACCGGGAACCAGTATAGGTCCTGAACCAAAATTTTGGACTTGCGTACAGCTCACAAAAAACGAGTTGAAAAATGGAGCTCAGGGGCACAGCAATTCACAAACTGGCAGAGTAATAAAGGACAACTATCGTCCAAAAATCTGTTGAGGGAAGGCAACGAGGCGGACTTGAAAGCGAGGCAGAATAGCAGGAAACAGATTTCAAGAGGTACGTTGGAATCGCCTTTAAAGCACAGGAAGAGGGGCACAACTTCGACAATGACGCACTTGGCCAAAAAGGGCGTATGCCTTTTCTCCTGAATATATTCAGGAGAAAACGCATACGCCCTTTTTGGCCAAGCAAGCATTCGGGCAATGCAAATCTGCACTACAAAGAAGTATCACTTCCCACCAGTCAAAAGGGACATTCACAAATGTGTAAAAACCAGAAAGGCAAGACAGTCCCTGGAGAACAGGGAGCCTTGTTATGCTGATGGGCGGGATGTAAATTGCCAACTGCCTCACTGGAGGAGTGCATTGCGTTCCCTAAAACAAGTAAACAACAGAGCTACAGAGCCAAGGGCACTTCCAGTCTAGGGAATATACCTTGGGAAAACTGAAAATCAATAAGAGAGAGCCACCCCCAAATTTAGGGCTGCACTGCTTACAAGAACCTCAACTTGGGTACACCTTAAATATCCCAGGAAATATAAAAATGGTTCAAAAACTGTGGTATTTATGTACGATGGAATATCCCTCAGGCATGAAATCAATGTCATAAGACCAGGAGCAGCAAAGTGAGTGGATTCAGGTACGATGATTCTAAGTGAAATAAGTCACACAGAAAAAGAAACTTATCATAAGATATCACTTATGAAGATCCTGTAAACATGGCTACACATGAACTGAGTTAGGAAAGAGAACAGAGTCTCACATTTCTAAAACCCTCTTAGGCCTGCTTAAGGGGAAAGGAGAGGTGGGATGATGCATAAAACCAGAGTTTGATATAAGCACAGGTACCATTTCTAAAACCAACTGTGGAATAGACAAGACCTACACCTTCCTCAGTGAAAGGGACTCAAAACACCATATTTCCCGCAGAGGAATAGATCTGACTAGTAAGAATCTTAAAACCTATGTATTGATATGTCTCTGTAAGGGAATCAAGTGTGTCTAGACTGGCAAAAACATGGCAGCGAGAATCAGCTCAAACCCACTATAAAAAGAAATTTCAAAAACAAAACCAAAAACAGGGAAATTCTTTACATTCCCTTCAGGGTCTCTGATGAAACCTGGAATGACCCTATCTACAATGACAGCTGGATGTGGCATAAGGCTGGACACTTGGGACTGAGAGGATTGGTGAGATTGGGTGAGCAAATGCAGACCCTTTAAAGCAAAAATGCATGGCCCACATTCCATGTGTCCCAACTCTCCATGTTGAAGGGAATATTACTACAGCTATAACATGTACGGGAAACCTAGAGAATGGACACACTGTGAATACAAAAGGTTTCGAAAACTCAAAGAGTAGTCCCTCACCTGGTGCTCCGGTTTGACTTTCCAACTGCTTTCCTATCAATCTCCCAACTTGGAGATACAACCCCTTTAACATCCTGGTTCGCACAGGTTGCCAATTTGGCAGAGGATGGAAGGGAAGAGGGAGAACCAATGAGAGAGTAGCTGTTAGGCATTTGGACGGGAACATGTCACTCTAATTTCCCCGCAGGAAGAAGAATTAACCAGAGTCACAGCCACCCACCGGGAACCAGTATAGGTCCTGAACCAAAATTTTGGACTTGCGTACAGCTCACAAAAAACGAGTTGAAAAATGGAGCTCAGGGGCACAGCAATTCACAAACTGGCAGAGTAATAAAGGACAACTATCGTCCAAAAATCTGTTGAGGGAAGGCAACGAGGCGGACTTGAAAGCAAGGCAGAATAGCAGGAGACAGATTTCAAGAGGTACGTTGGAATCGCCTTTAAAGAACAGGAAGAGGGGCACAACTTTGACAATGACGCACTTGGCCAAAAAGGGCGTATGCGTTTTCTCCTGAATATATTCAGGAGAAAACGCATACGCCCTTTTTGGCCAAGCAAGCAAGCGGGCAATGCAAATCTGCACTACATAGAAGTATCACTTCCCACCGGTCAAAAGGGACATCCACAAAATGTGTAAAAACCAGAAAGGCAAGACAGTCCCTGGAGAACCGGGAGCCTTGTTATGCTGATGGGCGGGATGTAAATTGCCAACTGCCTCACTGGAGGAGTGCATTGCGTTCCCTAAAACAAGTAAACAACAGAGCTACAGAGCCAAGGGCACATCCAGTCTAGGGAATATACCTTGGGAAAACGGAAAATCAATAAGACAGGGCCACCCCCAAATTTAGGGCTGCACTGCTTAGAAGAACCTCAACTTGGGTACACCTTAAATATCCCAGGAAATATAAAAATGGTTCAAAAATCTGTGGTATTTATGTACGATGGAATATCCCTCATACATGAAATCAATATCATAAGACAAGGAGCAGCAAAGTGAGTGGATTCAGGTATGATGATTCTAAGTGAAATAAGTCACACAGAAAAAGAAACTTATCATAAGATATCACTTATGAAGATCCTGTAAACATGGGTACACATGAACTGAGTTAGGAAAGAGAACAGAGTCTCACATTTAGAAAACACTCGTATGCCTGCTTAAGGGGAAAGGATAGGTGGGGTGATGCATAAAAGCAGACACTGATATAAGCACAGGTACCATTTCTAAAACCAACTGTGGAATAGACAAGACCTACACCTTCCTCAGTGAAAGGGACTCAAAACCCCATATTTCCCGCAGAGGAATAGATCTGGCATGTAAGAATCTTAAAACCTATGTATAGATATGTCTCTGTAAGGGAATCAAGTGTGACTAGACTGGCATAAACATGGCATCGAGAATCAGCTCAAACCCACTTTAAAAAGGAATTTCAAAAACAAAACCAAAAAACTGGGAAAATCTTTACATTTCCTTCAGGGTCTCTGATGAAACCTGGAATGACCCTATCTACAATGACAGCTGGATGTGGCATAAGGCTGGACACTTGGGACTGAGAGGATTGGTGAGATTGGGTGAGCAAATGCAGACCCTTTAAAGCAAAAATGCATGGCCCCCATTCCATGGGTCCCAACTCTCCATGTTGAAGGGAATATTACTACAGCTATAACATGTACGGGAAACCTAGAGAATGGACACACTGTGAATACAAAAGGTTGCTAAAACTCAACGAGTAGTCCCTCTCCTGGAGCTCCGGTTTGACTTTCCAACTGCTTTACTATCAATCTCCCAACTTGGAGAGACAACCCCTTTAACCTCCTGGTTCGCACAGGTTGCCAATTTGGCAGAGGATGGAAGGGAAGAGGGAGAACCAATGAGAGAGTAGCTGTTAGGCATTTGGACGGGAACATGTCACTAATTTCCCGGCAGGAAGAAGAATTAACCAGAGTCACAGCCACCCACCGGGAACCAGTATAGGTCCTGAACCAAAATTTTGGACTTGCGTACAGCTCACAAAAAACGAGTTGAAAAATGGAGCTCAGGGGCACAGCAATTCACAAACTGGCAGAGTAATAAAGGACAACTATCGTCCAAAAATCTGTTGAGGGAAGGCAACGAGGCGGACTTGAAAGCGAGGCAGAATAGCAGGAAACAGATTTCAAGAGGTACGTTGGAATCGCCTTTAAAGCACAGGAAGAGGGGCACAACTTCGACAATGACGCACTTGGCCAAAAAGGGCGTATGCCTTTTCTCCTGAATATATTCAGGAGAAAACGCATACGCCCTTTTTGGCCAAGCAAGCATTCGGGCAATGCAAATCTGCACTACAAAGAAGTATCACTTCCCACCAGTCAAAAGGGACATTCACAAATGTGTAAAAACCAGAAAGGCAAGACAGTCCCTGGAGAACAGGGAGCCTTGTTATGCTGATGGGCGGGATGTAAATTGCCAACTGCCTCACTGGAGGAGTGCATTGCGTTCCCTAAAACAAGGAAACAACAGAGCTACAGAGCCAAGGGCACTTCCAGTCTAGGGAATATACCTTGGGAAAACTGAAAATCAATAAGAGAGAGCCACCCCCAAATTTAGGGCTGCACTGCTTACAAGAACCTCAACTTGGGTACACCTTAAATATCCCAGGAAATATAAAAATGGTTCAAAAACTGTGGTATTTATGTACGATGGAATATCCCTCAGGCATGAAATCAATGTCATAAGACCAGGAGCAGCAAAGTGAGTGGATTCAGGTACGATGATTCTAAGTGAAATAAGTCACACAGAAAAAGAAACTTATCATAAGATATCACTTATGAAGATCCTGTAAACATGGCTACACATGAACTGAGTTAGGAAAGAGAACAGAGTCTCACATTTCTAAAACCCTCTTAGGCCTGCTTAAGGGGAAAGGAGAGGTGGGATGATGCATAAAACCAGAGTTTGATATAAGCACAGGTACCATTTCTAAAACCAACTGTGGAATAGACAAGACCTACACCTTCCTCAGTGAAAGGGACTCAAAACACCATATTTCCCGCAGAGGAATAGATCTGACTAGTAAGAATCTTAAAACCTATGTATTGATATGTCTCTGTAAGGGAATCAAGTGTGTCTAGACTGGCAAAAACATGGCAGCGAGAATCAGCTCAAACCCACTATAAAAAGAAATTTCAAAAACAAAACCAAAAACAGGGAAATTCTTTACATTCCCTTCAGGGTCTCTGATGAAACCTGGAATGACCCTATCTACAATGACAGCTGGATGTGGCATAAGGCTGGACACTTGGGACTGAGAGGATTGGTGAGATTGGGTGAGCAAATGCAGACCCTTTAAAGCAAAAATGCATGGCCCACATTCCATGTGTCCCAACTCTCCATGTTGAAGGGAATATTACTACAGCTATAACATGTACGGGAAACCTAGAGAATGGACACACTGTGAATACAAAAGGTTTCGAAAACTCAAAGAGTAGTCCCTCACCTGGTGCTCCGGTTTGACTTTCCAACTGCTTTCCTATCAATCTCCCAACTTGGAGATACAACCCCTTTAACATCCTGGTTCGCACAGGTTGCCAATTTGGCAGAGGATGGAAGGGAAGAGGGAGAACCAATGAGAGAGTAGCTGTTAGGCATTTGGACGGGAACATGTCACTCTAATTTCCCCGCAGGAAGAAGAATTAACCAGAGTCACAGCCACCCACCGGGAACCAGTATAGGTCCTGAACCAAAATTTTGGACTTGCGTACAGCTCACAAAAAACGAGTTGAAAAATGGAGCTCAGGGGCACAGCAATTCACAAACTGGCAGAGTAATAAAGGACAACTATCGTCCAAAAATCTGTTGAGGGAAGGCAACGAGGCGGACTTGAAAGCAAGGCAGAATAGCAGGAGACAGATTTCAAGAGGTACGTTGGAATCGCCTTTAAAGAACAGGAAGAGGGGCACAACTTTGACAATGACGCACTTGGCCAAAAAGGGCGTATGCGTTTTCTCCTGAATATATTCAGGAGAAAACGCATACGCCCTTTTTGGCCAAGCAAGCAAGCGGGCAATGCAAATCTGCACTACATAGAAGTATCACTTCCCACCGGTCAAAAGGGACATCCACAAAATGTGTAAAAACCAGAAAGGCAAGACAGTCCCTGGAGAACCGGGAGCCTTGTTATGCTGATGGGCGGGATGTAAATTGCCAACTGCCTCACTGGAGGAGTGCATTGCGTTCCCTAAAACAAGTAAACAACAGAGCTACAGAGCCAAGGGCACATCCAGTCTAGGGAATATACCTTGGGAAAACGGAAAATCAATAAGACAGGGCCACCCCCAAATTTAGGGCTGCACTGCTTAGAAGAACCTCAACTTGGGTACACCTTAAATATCCCAGGAAATATAAAAATGGTTCAAAAATCTGTGGTATTTATGTACGATGGAATATCCCTCATACATGAAATCAATATCATAAGACAAGGAGCAGCAAAGTGAGTGGATTCAGGTATGATGATTCTAAGTGAAATAAGTCACACAGAAAAAGAAACTTATCATAAGATATCACTTATGAAGATCCTGTAAACATGGGTACACATGAACTGAGTTAGGAAAGAGAACAGAGTCTCACATTTAGAAAACACTCGTATGCCTGCTTAAGGGGAAAGGATAGGTGGGGTGATGCATAAAAGCAGACACTGATATAAGCACAGGTACCATTTCTAAAACCAACTGTGGAATAGACAAGACCTACACCTTCCTCAGTGAAAGGGACTCAAAACCCCATATTTCCCGCAGAGGAATAGATCTGGCATGTAAGAATCTTAAAACCTATGTATAGATATGTCTCTGTAAGGGAATCAAGTGTGACTAGACTGGCATAAACATGGCATCGAGAATCAGCTCAAACCCACTTTAAAAAGGAATTTCAAAAACAAAACCAAAAAACTGGGAAAATCTTTACATTTCCTTCAGGGTCTCTGATGAAACCTGGAATGACCCTATCTACAATGACAGCTGGATGTGGCATAAGGCTGGACACTTGGGACTGAGAGGATTGGTGAGATTGGGTGAGCAAATGCAGACCCTTTAAAGCAAAAATGCATGGCCCCCATTCCATGGGTCCCAACTCTCCATGTTGAAGGGAATATTACTACAGCTATAACATGTACGGGAAACCTAGAGAATGGACACACTGTGAATACAAAAGGTTGCTAAAACTCAACGAGTAGTCCCTCTCCTGGAGCTCCGGTTTGACTTTCCAACTGCTTTACTATCAATCTCCCAACTTGGAGAGACAACCCCTTTAACCTCCTGGTTCGCACAGGTTGCCAATTTGGCAGAGGATGGAAGGGAAGAGGGAGAACCAATGAGAGAGTAGCTGTTAGGCATTTGGACGGGAACATGTCACTAATTTCCCGGCAGGAAGAAGAATTAACCAGAGTCACAGCCACCCACCGGGAACCAGTATAGGTCCTGAACCAAAATTTTGGACTTGCGTACAGCTCACAAAAAACGAGTTGAAAAATGGAGCTCAGGGGCACAGCAATTCACAAACTGGCAGAGTAATAAAGGACAACTATCGTCCAAAAATCTGTTGAGGGAAGGCAACGAGGCGGACTTGAAAGCGAGGCAGAATAGCAGGAAACAGATTTCAAGAGGTACGTTGGAATCGCCTTTAAAGCACAGGAAGAGGGGCACAACTTCGACAATGACGCACTTGGCCAAAAAGGGCGTATGCCTTTTCTCCTGAATATATTCAGGAGAAAACGCATACGCCCTTTTTGGCCAAGCAAGCATTCGGGCAATGCAAATCTGCACTACAAAGAAGTATCACTTCCCACCAGTCAAAAGGGACATTCACAAATGTGTAAAAACCAGAAAGGCAAGACAGTCCCTGGAGAACAGGGAGCCTTGTTATGCTGATGGGCGGGATGTAAATTGCCAACTGCCTCACTGGAGGAGTGCATTGCGTTCCCTAAAACAAGTAAACAACAGAGCTACAGAGCCAAGGGCACTTCCAGTCTAGGGAATATACCTTGGGAAAACTGAAAATCAATAAGAGAGAGCCACCCCCAAATTTAGGGCTGCACTGCTTACAAGAACCTCAACTTGGGTACACCTTAAATATCCCAGGAAATATAAAAATGGTTCAAAAACTGTGGTATTTATGTACGATGGAATATCCCTCAGGCATGAAATCAATGTCATAAGACCAGGAGCAGCAAAGTGAGTGGATTCAGGTACGATGATTCTAAGTGAAATAAGTCACACAGAAAAAGAAACTTATCATAAGATATCACTTATGAAGATCCTGTAAACATGGCTACACATGAACTGAGTTAGGAAAGAGAACAGAGTCTCACATTTCTAAAACCCTCTTAGGCCTGCTTAAGGGGAAAGGAGAGGTGGGATGATGCATAAAACCAGAGTTTGATATAAGCACAGGTACCATTTCTAAAACCAACTGTGGAATAGACAAGACCTACACCTTCCTCAGTGAAAGGGACTCAAAACACCATATTTCCCGCAGAGGAATAGATCTGACTAGTAAGAATCTTAAAACCTATGTATTGATATGTCTCTGTAAGGGAATCAAGTGTGTCTAGACTGGCATAAACATGGCAGCGAGAATCAGCTCAAACCCACTATAAAAAGGAATTTCAAAATCAAAACCAAAAAACAGGGAAATTCTTTACATTTCCTTCAGGGTCTCTGATGAAACCTGGAATGACCCTATCTACAATGACAGGTGGATGTGGCATAAGGCTGGACACTTGGGACTGAGAGGATTGGTGAGATTGGGTGAGCAAATGCAGACCCTTTAAAGCAAAAATGCATGGCCCCCATTCCTTGGGTCCCAACTCTCCATGTTGAAGGGAATATTACTACAGCTATAACATGTTCGGGAAACCTAGAGAATGGACACACTGTGAATACAAATCGTTTCGAAAACTCAACGATTAGTCCCTCTCCTGGTGCTCCTGTTTGACATTCCAACTGCTTTACTATCAATCTCCGAACTTGGAGAGACAACCCCTTTAACCTCCTTGTTCGCACAGGTTGCCAATTTGGCAGAGGATGGAAGGGAAGAGGGAGAACCAATGAGAGAGTAGCTGTTAGGCATTTGGACGGGAACATGTCACTAATTTCCCGGCAGGAAGAAGAATTAACCAGAGTCACAGCCACCCACCGGGAACCAGTTTAGGTCCTGAACCAAAATTTTGGACTTGCGTACAGCTCACAAAAAACGAGTTGAAAAATGGAGCTCAGGGGCACAGCAATTCACAAACTGGCAGAGTAATAAAGGACAACTATCGTCCAAAAATCTGTTGAGGGAAGGCAACGAGGCGGACTTGAAAGCGAGGCAGAATAGCAGGAAACAGATTTCAAGACGTACGTTGGAATCGCCTTTAAAGCACAGGAAGAGGGGCACAACTTCGACAATGACGCACTTGGCCAAAAAGGGCGTATGCGTTTTCTCCTGAATATATTCAGGAGAAAACGCATACGCCCTTTTTGGCCAAGCAAGCAAGCGGGCAATGCAAATCTGCACTACAAAGAAGTATCACTTCCCACCGGTCAAAAGGGACATCCACAAAATGTGTAAAAACCAGAAAGGCATGACAGGCCCTGGAGAACAGGGAGCCTTGTTATGCTGATGGGTGGGATGTAAATTGCCAACTGCCTCACTGGAGGAGTGCATTGAGTTCCCTAAAACAAGTAAACAACAGAGCTACAGAGCCAAGGGCACTTCCAGTCTATGGAATATACCTTGGGAAAACTGAAAATCAATAAGACAGAGCCACCCCCAAATTTAGGGCTGCACTGCTTACAAGAACCTCAACTTGGGTACACCTTAAATATCCCAGGAAATATAAAAATTGTTCAAAAAACTGTGGTATTTATGTACGATGGAATATCACTCAGCCATGAAATCAATGTCATAAGACCAGGAGCAGCAAAGTGAGTGGATTCAGGTACGATGATTCTAAATGAAATAAGTCACACCGAAAAAGAAACTTATCATAAGATATCACTTATGAAGATCCTGTATCATGGCTACATATGAACTGAGTAAGGAAAGAGAACAGAGTCTCACATTTAGAAAACACTCTTATGCCTGCTTAAGGGGAAAGGAGAGGTGGGGTGATGCATAAAACCAGAGTTTGATATAGGCACAGGTACCATTTCTATAACCAACTGTGGAATAGACAAGACATACACCTTCCTCAGTGAAAGGGACTCAAAGCCCCATATTTCCCGCAGAGGAATAGATCTCACTAGTAAGAATCTTAAAACCTATGTATTGATATGTCTTTGTAAGAGAATCAAGTGTGTCTAGACTGGCATAAACATGGCAGCGAGAATCAGCTCAAACCCACTATAAAAAGGAATTTCAAAAACAAAAACAAAAAACAGGGAAATTCTTTACATTCCCTTCAGGGTCTCTGATGAAACCTGGAATGACCCTATCTACAATGACAGCTGGATGTGGCATAAGGCTGGACACTTGGGACTGAGAGGATTGGTGAGATTGGGTGAGCAAATGCAGACCCTTTAAAGCAAAAATGCATGGCCCCCATTCCATGGGTCCCAACTCTCCATGTTGAAGGGAATATTACTACAGCTATAACATGTACGGGAAACCTAGAGAATGGACACACTGTGAATACAAAAGGTTTCGAAAACTCAAAGAGTAGTCCCTCACCTGGTGCTCCGGTTTGACTTTCCAACTGCTTTCCTATCAATCTCCCAACTTGGAGATACAACCCCTTTAACATCCTGGTTCGCACAGGTTGCCAATTTGGCAGAGGATGGAAGGGAAGAGGGAGAACCAATGAGAGAGTAGCTGTTAGGCATTTGGACGGGCACATGTCACTCTAATTTCCCGGCAGGAAGAAGAATTAACCAGAGTCACAGCCACCCACCGGGAACCAGTATAGGTCCTGAACCAAAATTTTGGACTTGCGTACAGCTCACAAAAAACGAGTTGAAATATGGAGCTCAGGGGCACAGCAATTCACAAACTGGCAGAGTAATAAAGGACAACTATCGTCCAAAAATCTGTTGTGGGAAGGCAACGAGGCGGACTTGAAAGCAAGGCAGAATAGCAGGAGACAGATTTCAAGAGGTACGTTGGAATCGCCTTTAAAGCACAGGAAGAGGGGCACAACTTCGACAATGACGCACTTGGCCAAAAAGGGCGTATGCGTTTTCTCCTGAATATATTCAGGAGAAAACGCATACGTCCTTTTTGGCCAAGCAAGCAAGCGGGCAATGCAAATCTGCACTACAAAGAAGTATCACTTCCCACCGGTCAAAAGGGACATCCACAAAATGTGTAAAAACCAGAAAGGCAAGACAGTCCCTGGAGAACAGGGAGCCTTCTTATGCTGATGGGCGGGATGTAAATTGCCAACTGCCTCACTGGAGGAGTGCATTGCGTTCCCTAATACAAGTAAACAACTGAGCTACAGAGCCAGGGGCACATCCAGTCTAGGGAATATACCTTGGGAAAACTGAAAATCAATAAGACAGGGCCACCCCCAAATTTAGGGCTGCACTGCTTACAAGAACCTCAACTTGGGTACACCTTAAATATCCCAGGAAATATAAAAATGGTTCAAAAAACTGTGGTATTTATGTACGATGGAATATCCCTCAGCCATGAAATCAATGTCATAAGACCAGGAGCAGCAAAGTGAGTGGATTCAGGTACGATGATTCTAAGTGAAATAAGTCACACAGAAAAAGAAACTTATCGTAAGATATCACTTATGAAGATCCTGTAAACATGGCTACACATGAACTGATTTAGGAAAGAGAATAGAGTCTCATATTTAGAAAACACTCTTATGCCTGCTTAAGTGGAAAGGAGAGGTGGGGTGATGCATAAAACCAGAGTTTGATATAAGCACAGGTACCATTTCTAAAACCAACTGTGGAATAGACAAGACCTACACCTTCCTCAGTGAAAGGGACTCAAAACCCCATATTTCCCGCAGAGGAATAGATCTGACTACTAAGAATCTTAAAACCTATGTATTGATATGTCTCTGTAAGGGAATCAAGTGTGTCTAGACTGGCATAAACATGGCAGCGAGAATCAGCTCAAACCCACTATAAAAAGAAATTTCAAAAACAAAACCAAAAACAGGGAAATTCTTTACATTCCCTTCAGGGTCTCTGATGAAACCTGGAATGACCCTATCTACAATGACAGCTGGATGTGGCATAAGGCTGGACACTTGGGACTGAGAGGATTGGTGAGATTGGGTGAGCAAATGCAGACCCTTTAAAGCAAAAATGCATGGCCCACATTCCATGTGTCCCAACTCTCCATGTTGAAGGGAATATTACTACAGCTATAACATGTACGGGAAACCTAGAGAATGGACACACTGTGAATACAAAAGGTTTCGAAAACTCAAAGAGTAGTCCCTCACCTGGTGCTCCGGTTTGACTTTCCAACTGCTTTCCTATCAATCTCCCAACTTGGAGATACAACCCCTTTAACATCCTGGTTCACACAGGTTGCCAATTTGGCAGAGGATGGAAGGGAAGAGGGAGAACCAATGAGAGAGTAGCTGTTAGGCATTTGGACGGGCACATGTCACTCTAATTTCCCCGCAGGAAGAAGAATTAACCAGAGTCACAGCCACCCACCGGGAACCAGTATAGGTCCTGAACCAAAATTTTGGACTTGCGTACAGCTCACAAAAAACGAGTTGAAAAATGGAGCTCAGGGGCACAGCAATTCACAAACTGGCAGAGTAATAAAGGACAACTG
The DNA here is from genome assembly GCF_964165515.1 of Mesoplodon bidens. NCBI lineage: Eukaryota > Metazoa > Chordata > Mammalia > Artiodactyla > Ziphiidae > Mesoplodon > Mesoplodon bidens. Next base: position 550,975 of record NW_027671506.1, read on the forward strand.
TCGTCCAAAAATCTGTTGAGGGAAGGCAACGAGGCGGACTTGAAAGCAAGGCAGAATAGCAGGAGACAGATTTCAAGAGGTACGTTGGAATCGCCTTTAAAGCACAGGAAGAGGGGCACAACTTTGACAATGACGCACTTGGCCAAAAAGGGCGTATGCGTTTTCTCCTGAATATATTCAGGAGAAAACGCATACGCCCTTTTTGGCCAAGCAAGCAAGCGGGCAATGCAAATCTGCACTACATAGAAGTATCACTTCCCACCGGTCAAAAGGGACATCCACAAAATGTGTAAAAACCAGAAAGGCAAGACAGTCCCTGGAGATCCGGGAGCCTTGTTATGCTGATGGGCGGGATGTAAATTGCCAACTGCCTCACTGGAGGAGTGCATTGCGTTCCCTAAAACAAGTAAACAACAGAGCTACAGAGCCAAGGGCACATCCAGTCTAGGGAATATACCTTGGGAAAACGGAAAATCAATAAGACAGGGCCACCCCCAAATTTAGGGCTGCACTGCTTAGAAGAACCTCAACTTGGGTACACCTTAAATATCCCAGGAAATATAAAAATGGTTCAAAAATCTGTGGTATTTATGTACGATGGAATATCCCTCATACATGAAATCAATATCATAAGACAAGGAGCAGCAAAGTGAGTGGATTCAGGTATGATGATTCTAAGTGAAATAAGTCACACAGAAAAAGAAACTTATCATAAGATATCACTTATGAAGATCCTGTAAACATGGGTACACATGAACTGAGTTAGGAAAGAGAACAGAGTCTCACATTTAGAAAACACTCGTATGCCTGCTTAAGGGGAAAGGATAGGTGGGGTGATGCATAAAAGCAGACACTGATATAAGCACAGGTACCATTTCTAAAACCAACTGTGGAATAGACAAGACCTACACCTTCCTCAGTGAAAGGGACTCAAAACCCCATATTTCCCGCAGAGGAATAGATCTGGCATGTAAGAATCTTAAAACCTATGTATAGATATGTCTCTGTAAGGGAATCAAGTGTGACTAGACTGGCATAAACATGGCATCGAGAATCAGCTCAAACCCACTTTAAAAAGGAATTTCAAAAACAAAACCAAAAAACTGGGAAAATCTTTACATTTCCTTCAGGGTCTCTGATGAAACCTGGAATGACCCTATCTACAATGACAGCTGGATGTGGCATAAGGCTGGACACTTGGGACTGAGAGGATTGGTGAGATTGGGTGAGCAAATGCAGACCCTTTAAAGCAAAAATGCATGGCCCCCATTCCATGGGTCCCAACTCTCCATGTTGAAGGGAATATTACTACAGCTATAACATGTACGGGAAACCTAGAGAATGGACACACTGTGAATACAAAAGGTTGCTAAAACTCAACGAGTAGTCCCTCTCCTGGAGCTCCGGTTTGACTTTCCAACTGCTTTACTATCAATCTCCCAACTTGGAGAGACAACCCCTTTAACCTCCTGGTTCGCACAGGTTGCCAATTTAGCAGAGGATGGAAGGGAAGAGGGAGAACCAATGAGAGAGTAGCTGTTAGGCATTTGGACGGGAACATGTCACTCTAATTTCCCGGCAGGAAGAAGAATTAACCAGAGTCACAGCCACCCACCGGGAACCAGTATAGGTCCTGAACCAAAATTTTGGACTTGCGTACAGCTCACAAAAAACGAGTTGAAATATGGAGCTCAGGGGCACAGCAATTCACAAACTGGCAGAGTAATAAAGGACAACTATCGTCCAAAAATCTGTTGAGGGAAGGCAACGAGGCGGACTTGAAAGCAAGGCAGAATAGCAGGAGACAGATTTCAAGAGGTACGTTGGAATCGCCTTTAAAGCACAGGAAGAGGGGCACAACTTCGACAATGACGCACTTGGCCAAAAAGGGCGTATGCGTTTTCTCCTGAATATATTCAGGAGAAAACGCATACGTCCTTTTTGGCCAAGCAAGCAAGCGGGCAATGCAAATCTGCACTACAAAGAAGTATCACTTCCCACCGGTCAAAAGGGACATCCACAAAATGTGTAAAAACCAGAAAGGCAAGACAGTCCCTGGAGAACAGGGAGCCTTCTTATGCTGATGGGCGGGATGTAAATTGCCAACTGCCTCACTGGAGGAGTGCATTGCGTTCCCTAATACAAGTAAACAACAGAGCTACAGAGCCAGGGGCACATCCAGTCTAGGGAATATACCTTGGGAAAACTGAAAATCAATAAGACAGGGCCACCCCCAAATTTAGGGCTGCACTGCTTACAAGAACCTCAACTTGGGTACACCTTAAATATCCCAGGAAATATAAAAATGGTTCAAAAAACTGTGGTATTTATGTACGATGTAATATCCCTCAGCCATGAAATCAATGTCATAAGACCAGGAGCAGCAAAGTGAGTGGATTCAGGTACGATGATTCTAAGTGAAATAAGTCACACAGAAAAAGAAACTTATCATAAGATATCACTTATGAAGATCCTGTAAACATGGCTACACATGAACTGATTTAGGAAAGAGAATAGAGTCTCATATTTAGAAAACACTCTTATGCCTGCTTAAGTGGAAAGGAGAGGTGGGGTGATGCATAAAACCAGAGTTTGATATAAGCACAGGTACCATTTCTAAAACCAACTGTGGCATAGACAAGACCTACACCTTCCTCAGTGAAAGGGACTCAAAACCCCATATTTCCCGCAGAGGAATAGATCTGACTACTAAGAATCTTAAAACCTATGTATTGATATGTCTCTGTAAGGGAATCAAGTGTGTCTAGACTGGCATAAACATGGCAGCGAGAATCAGCTCAAACCCACTATAAAAAGAAATTTCAAAAACAAAACCAAAAACAGGGAAATTCTTTACATTCCCTTCAGGGTCTCTGATGAAACCTGGAATGACCCTATCTACAATGACAGCTGGATGTGGCATAAGGCTGGACACTTGGGACTGAGAGGATTGGTGAGATTGGGTGAGCAAATGCAGACCCTTTAAAGCAAAAATGCATGGCCCACATTCCATGTGTCCCAACTCTCCATGTTGAAGGGAATATTACTACAGCTATAACATGTACGGGAAACCTAGAGAATGGACACACTGTGAATACAAAAGGTTTCGAAAACTCAAAGAGTAGTCCCTCACCTGGTGCTCCGGTTTGACTTTCCAACTGCTTTCCTATCAATCTCCCAACTTGGAGATACAACCCCTTTAACATCCTGGTTCACACAGGTTGCCAATTTGGCAGAGGATGGAAGGGAAGAGGGAGAACCAATGAGAGAGTAGCTGTTAGGCATTTGGACGGGCACATGTCACTCTAATTTCCCCGCAGGAAGAAGAATTAACCAGAGTCACAGCCACCCACCGGGAACCAGTATAGGTCCTGAACCAAAATTTTGGACTTGCGTACAGCTCACAAAAAACGAGTTGAAAAATGGAGCTCAGGGGCACAGCAATTCACAAACTGGCAGAGTAATAAAGGACAACTATCGTCCAAAAATCTGTTGAGGGAAGGCAACGAGGCGGACTTGAAAGCAAGGCAGAATAGCAGGAGACAGATTTCAAGAGGTACGTTGGAATCGCCTTTAAAGCACAGGAAGAGGGGCACAACTTTGACAATGACGCACTTGGCCAAAAAGGGCGTATGCGTTTTCTCCTGAATATATTCAGGAGAAAACGCATACGCCCTTTTTGGCCAAGCAAGCAAGCGGGCAATGCAAATCTGCGCTACATAGAAGTATCACTTCCCACCGGTCAAAAGGGACATCCACAAAATGTGTAAAAACCAGAAAGGCAAGACAGTCCCTGGAGATCCGGGAGCCTTGTTATGCTGATGGGCGGGATGTAAATTGCCAACTGCCTCACTGGAGGAGTGCATTGCGTTCCCTAAAACAAGTAAACAACAGAGCTACAGAGCCAAGGGCACATCCAGTCTAGGGAATATACCTTGGGAAAACGGAAAATCAATAAGACAGGGCCACCCCCAAATTTAGGGCTGCACTGCTTAGAAGAACCTCAACTTGGGTACACCTTAAATATCCCAGGAAATATAAAAATGGTTCAAAAATCTGTGGTATTTATGTACGATGGAATATCCCTCATACATGAAATCAATATCATAAGACAAGGAGCAGCAAAGTGAGTGGATTCAGGTATGATGATTCTAAGTGAAATAAGTCACACAGAAAAAGAAACTTATCATAAGATATCACTTATGAAGATCCTGTAAACAAGGGTACACATGAACTGAGTTAGGAAAGAGAACAGAGTCTCACATTTAGAAAACACTCGTATGCCTGCTTAAGGGGAAAGGATAGGTGGGGTGATGCATAAAAGCAGACACTGATATAAGCACAGGTACCATTTCTAAAACCAACTGTGGAATAGACAAGACCTACACCTTCCTCAGTGAAAGGGACTCAAAACCCCATATTTCCCGCAGAGGAATAGATCTGGCATGTAAGAATCTTAAAACCTATGTATAGATATGTCTCTGTAAGGGAATCAAGTGTGACTAGACTGGCATAAACATGGCATCGAGAATCAGCTCAAACCCACTTTAAAAAGGAATTTCAAAAACAAAACCAAAAAACTGGGAAAATCTTTACATTTCCTTCAGGGTCTCTGATGAAACCTGGAATGACCCTATCTACAATGACAGCTGGATGTGGCATAAGGCTGGACACTTGGGACTGAGAGGATTGGTGAGATTGGGTGAGCAAATGCAGACCCTTTAAAGCAAAAATGCATGGCCCCCATTCCATGGGTCCCAACTCTCCATGTTGAAGGGAATATTACTACAGCTATAACATGTACGGGAAACCTAGAGAATGGACACACTGTGAATACAAAAGGTTGCTAAAACTCAACGAGTAGTCCCTCTCCTGGAGCTCCGGTTTGACTTTCCAACTGCTTTACTATCAATCTCCCAACTTGGAGAGACAACCCCTTTAACCTCCTGGTTCGCACAGGTTGCCAATTTGGCAGAGGATGGAAGGGAAGAGGGAGAACCAATGAGAGAGTAGCTGTTAGGCATTTGGACGGGAACATGTCACTAATTTCCCGGCAGGAAGAAGAATTAACCAGAGTCACAGCCACCCACCGGGAACCAGTATAGGTCCTGAACCAAAATTTTGGACTTGCGTACAGCTCACAAAAAACGAGTTGAAAAATGGAGCTCAGGGGCACAGCAATTCACAAACTGGCAGAGTAATAAAGGACAACTATCGTCCAAAAATCTGTTGAGGGAAGGCAACGAGGCGGACTTGAAAGCGAGGCAGAATAGCAGGAAACAGATTTCAAGAGGTACGTTGGAATCGCCTTTAAAGCACAGGAAGAGGGGCACAACTTCGACAATGACGCACTTGGCCAAAAAGGGCGTATGCCTTTTCTCCTGAATATATTCAGGAGAAAACGCATACGCCCTTTTTGGCCAAGCAAGCATTCGGGCAATGCAAATCTGCACTACAAAGAAGTATCACTTCCCACCAGTCAAAAGGGACATTCACAAATGTGTAAAAACCAGAAAGGCAAGACAGTCCCTGGAGAACAGGGAGCCTTGTTATGCTGATGGGCGGGATGTAAATTGCCAACTGCCTCACTGGAGGAGTGCATTGCGTTCCCTAAAACAAGTAAACAACAGAGCTACAGAGCCAAGGGCACTTCCAGTCTAGGGAATATACCTTGGGAAAACTGAAAATCAATAAGAGAGAGCCACCCCCAAATTTAGGGCTGCACTGCTTACAAGAACCTCAACTTGGGTACACCTTAAATATCCCAGGAAATATAAAAATGGTTCAAAAACTGTGGTATTTATGTACGATGGAATATCCCTCAGGCATGAAATCAATGTCATAAGACCAGGAGCAGCAAAGTGAGTGGATTCAGGTACGATGATTCTAAGTGAAATAAGTCACACAGAAAAAGAAACTTATCATAAGATATCACTTATGAAGATCCTGTAAACATGGCTACACATGAACTGAGTTAGGAAAGAGAACAGAGTCTCACATTTCTAAAACCCTCTTAGGCCTGCTTAAGGGGAAAGGAGAGGTGGGATGATGCATAAAACCAGAGTTTGATATAAGCACAGGTACCATTTCTAAAACCAACTGTGGAATAGACAAGACCTACACCTTCCTCAGTGAAAGGGACTCAAAACACCATATTTCCCGCAGAGGAATAGATCTGACTAGTAAGAATCTTAAAACCTATGTATTGATATGTCTCTGTAAGGGAATCAAGTGTGTCTAGACTGGCATAAACATGGCAGCGAGAATCAGCTCAAACCCACTATAAAAAGGAATTTCAAAATCAAAACCAAAAAACAGGGAAATTCTTTACATTTCCTTCAGGGTCTCTGATGAAACCTGGAATGACCCTATCTACAATGACAGGTGGATGTGGCATAAGGCTGGACACTTGGGACTGAGAGGATTGGTGAGATTGGGTGAGCAAATGCAGACCCTTTAAAGCAAAAATGCATGGCCCCCATTCCTTGGGTCCCAACTCTCCATGTTGAAGGGAATATTACTACAGCTATAACATGTTCGGGAAACCTAGAGAATGGACACACTGTGAATACAAATCGTTTCGAAAACTCAACGATTAGTCCCTCTCCTGGTGCTCCTGTTTGACATTCCAACTGCTTTACTATCAATCTCCGAACTTGGAGAGACAACCCCTTTAACCTCCTTCTTCGCACAGGTTGCCAATTTGGCAGAGGATGGAAGGGAAGAGGGAGAACCAATGAGAGAGTAGCTGTTAGGCATTTGGACGGGAACATGTCACTAATTTCCCGGCAGGAAGAAGAATTAACCAGAGTCACAGCCACCCACCGGGAACCAGTTTAGGTCCTGAACCAAAATTTTGGACTTGCGTACAGCTCACAAAAAACGAGTTGAAAAATGGAGCTCAGGGGCACAGCAATTCACAAACTGGCAGAGTAATAAAGGACAACTATCGTCCAAAAATCTGTTGAGGGAAGGCAACGAGGCGGACTTGAAAGCGAGGCAGAATAGCAGGAAACAGATTTCAAGACGTACGTTGGAATCGCCTTTAAAGCACAGGAAGAGGGGCACAACTTCGACAATGACGCACTTGGCCAAAAAGGGCGTATGCGTTTTCTCCTGAATATATTCAGGAGAAAACGCATACGCCCTTTTTGGCCAAGCAAGCTAGAGGGCAATGCAAATCTGCACTACAAAGAAGTATCACTTCCCACCGGTCAAAAGGGACATCCACAAAATGTGTAAAAACCAGAAAGGCATGACAGGCCCTGGAGAACAGGGAGCCTTGTTATGCTGATGGGTGGGATGTAAATTGCCAACTGCCTCACTGGAGGAGTGCATTGAGTTCCCTAAAACAAGTGAACAACAGAGCTACAGAGCCAAGGGCACTTCCAGTCTATGGAATATACCTTGGGAAAACTGAAAATCAATAAGACAGAGCCACCCCCAAATTTAGGGCTGCACTGCTTACAAGAACCTCAACTTGGGTACACCTTAAATATCACAGGAAATATAAAAATTGTTCAAAAAACTGTGGTATTTATGTACGATGGAATATCACTCAGCCATGAAATCAATGTCATAAGACCAGGAGCAGCAAAGTGAGTGGATTCAGGTACGATGATTCTAAATGAAATAAGTCACACCGAAAAAGAAACTTATCATAAGATATCACTTATGAAGATCCTGTATCATGGCTACATATGAACTGAGTTAGGAAAGAGAACAGAGTCTCACATTTAGAAAACACTCTTATGCCTGCTTAAGGGGAAAGGAGAGGTGGGGTGATGCATAAAACCAGAGTTTGATATAGGCACAGGTACCATTTCTATAACCAACTGTGGAATAGACAAGACATACACCTTCCTCAGTGAAAGGGACTCAAAGCCCCATATTTCCCGCAGAGGAATAGATCTCACTAGTAAGAATCTTAAAACCTATGTATTGATATGTCTCTGTAAGGGAATCAAGTGTGTCTAGACTGGCATAAACATGGCAGCGAGAATCAGCTCAAACCCACTATAAAAAGGAATTTCAAAAACAAAAACAAAAAACAGGGAAATTCTTTACATTTCCTTCAGGGTCTCTGATGAAACCTGGAATGACCCTATCTACAATGACAGCTGGATGTGGCATAAGGCTGGACACTTGGGACTGAGAGGATTGGTGAGATTGGGTGAGCAAATGCAGACCCATTAAAGCAAAAATGCATGTCCCCCATTCCATGGGTCCCAATTCTCCATGTTGAAGGGAATATTAATACAGCTGTAACATGTACGGGAAACCTAGAGAATGGACACACTGTGAATACAAAAGGTTTCTAAAACTCAACGAGTAGTCCCTCTCCTGGTGCTCCGGTTAGACTTTCCAACTGCTTTACTATCAATCTCCCAACTTGGAGAGAAAACCCCTTTAACCTCCTGGTTCGCACAGGTTGCCAATTTGGCAGAGGATGGAAGGGAAGAGGGAGAACCAATGAGAGAGTAGCTGTTAGGCATTTGGACGGGCACATGTCACTCTAATTTCCCAGCAGGAAGAAGAATTAACCAGAGTCACAGCCACCCACCGGGAACCAGTATAGGTCCTGAACCAAAATTTTGGACTTGTGTACACCTCACAAAAACCGAGTTGAAAAATGGAGCTCAGGGGCACAGCAATTCACAAACTGGCAGAGTAAAAAAGGACAACTATCGTCCAAAAATCTGTTGAGGGAAGGCAACGAGGCAGACTTGAAAGCGAGGCAGAATAGCAGGAAACAGATTTCAAGAGGTACGTTGGAATCGCCTTTAAAGCACAGAAAGAGGGGCACAACTTCGACAATGACGCACTTGGCCTAAAAGGGCGTATGCGTTTTCTCCTGAATATATTCAGGAGAAAACGCATACGCCCTTTTTGGCCAAGCAAGCAAGCGGGCAATGCAAATCTGCACTACAAAGAAGTATCACTTCCCACCAGTCAAAAGGGACATTCACAAATGTGTAAAAACCAGAAAGGCAAGACAGTCCCTGGAGAACAGGGAGCCTTGTTATGCTGATGGGTGGGATGTAAATTGCCAACTGCCTCACTGGAGGAGTGCATTGCGTTCCCTAAAACAAGAAAACAACAGAGCTACAGAGCCAAGGGCACTTCCAGTCTAGGGAATATACCTTGGGAAAACTGAAAATAAATAAGAGAGAACCACCCCCAAATTTAGGGCTGCACTGCTTACAAGGACCTCAACTTGGGTACACCTTAAATATCCCAGGAAATATAAAAATGGATCAAAAACTGTGGTATTTATGTACGATGGAATATCCCTCAGCCATGAAATCAATGTCATAAGACCAGGAGCAGCAAAGTGAGTGGATTCAGGTACGATGATTCTAAGTGAAATAAGTCACACAGAAAAAGAAACTTATCATAAGATATCACTTATGAAGATCCTGTAAACATGGCTACACATGAACTGATTTAGGAAAGAGAATAGAGTCTCATATTTAGAAAACACTCTTATGCCTGCTTAAGTGGAAAGGAGAGGTGGGGTGATGCATAAAACCAGAGTTTGATATAAGCACAGGTACCATTTCTAAAACCAACTGTGGCATAGACAAGACCTACACCTTCCTCAGTGAAAGGGACTCAAAACCCCATATTTCCCGCAGAGGAATAGATCTGACTACTAAGAATCTTAAAACCTATGTATTGATATGTCTCTGTAAGGGAATCAAGTGTGTCTAGACTGGCATAAACATGGCAGCGAGAATCAGCTCAAACCCACTATAAAAAGAAATTTCAAAAACAAAACCAAAAACAGGGAAATTCTTTACATTCCCTTCAGGGTCTCTGATGAAACCTGGAATGACCCTATCTACAATGACAGCTGGATGTGGCATAAGGCTGGACACTTGGGACTGAGAGGATTGGTGAGATTGGGTGAGCAAATGCAGACCCTTTAAAGCAAAAATGCATGGCCCACATTCCATGTGTCCCAACTCTCCATGTTGAAGGGAATATTACTACAGCTATAACATGTACGGGAAACCTAGAGAATGGACACACTGTGAATACAAAAGGTTTCGAAAACTCAAAGAGTAGTCCCTCACCTGGTGCTCCGGTTTGACTTTCCAACTGCTTTCCTATCAATCTCCCAACTTGGAGATACAACCCCTTTAACATCCTGGTTCACACAGGTTGCCAATTTGGCAGAGGATGGAAGGGAAGAGGGAGAACCAATGAGAGAGTAGCTGTTAGGCATTTGGACGGGCACATGTCACTCTAATTTCCCCGCAGGAAGAAGAATTAACCAGAGTCACAGCCACCCACCGGGAACCAGTATAGGTCCTGAACCAAAATTTTGGACTTGCGTACAGCTCACAAAAAACGAGTTGAAAAATGGAGCTCAGGGGCACAGCAATTCACAAACTGGCAGAGTAATAAAGGACAACTATCGTCCAAAAATCTGTTGAGGGAAGGCAACGAGGCGGACTTGAAAGCAAGGCAGAATAGCAGGAGACAGATTTCAAGAGGTACGTTGGAATCGCCTTTAAAGCACAGGAAGAGGGGCACAACTTTGACAATGACGCACTTGGCCAAAAAGGGCGTATGCGTTTTCTCCTGAATATATTCAGGAGAAAACGCATACGCCCTTTTTGGCCAAGCAAGCAAGCGGGCAATGCAAATCTGCACTACATAGAAGTATCACTTCCCACCGGTCAAAAGGGACATCCACAAAATGTGTAAAAACCAGAAAGGCAAGACAGCCCCTGGAGATCCGGGAGCCTTGTTATGCTGATGGGCGGGATGTAAATTGCCAACTGCCTCACTGGAGGAGTGCATTGCGTTCCCTAAAACAAGTAAACAACAGAGCTACAGAGCCAAGGGCACATCCAGTCTAGGGAATATACCTTGGGAAAACGGAAAATCAATAAGACAGGGCCACCCCCAAATTTAGGGCTGCACTGCTTAGAAGAACCTCAACTTGGGTACACCTTAAATATCCCAGGAAATATAAAAATGGTTCAAAAATCTGTGGTATTTATGTACGATGGAATATCCCTCATACATGAAATCAATATCATAAGACAAGGAGCAGCAAAGTGAGTGGATTCAGGTATGATGATTCTAAGTGAAATAAGTCACACAGAAAAAGAAACTTATCATAAGATATCACTTATGAAGATCCTGTAAACATGGGTACACATGAACTGAGTTAGGAAAGAGAACAGAGTCTCACATTTAGAAAACACTCGTATGCCTGCTTAAGGGGAAAGGATAGGTGGGGTGATGCATAAAAGCAGACACTGATATAAGCACAGGTACCATTTCTAAAACCAACTGTGGAATAGACAAGACCTACACCTTCCTCAGTGAAAGGGACTCAAAACCCCATATTTCCCGCAGAGGAATAGATCTGGCATGTAAGAATCTTAAAACCTATGTATAGATATGTCTCTGTAAGGGAATCAAGTGTGACTAGACTGGCATAAACATGGCATCGAGAATCAGCTCAAACCCACTTTAAAAAGGAATTTCAAAAACAAAACCAAAAAACTGGGAAAATCTTTACATTTCCTTCAGGGTCTCTGATGAAACCTGGAATGACCCTATCTACAATGACAGCTGGATGTGGCATAAGGCTGGACACTTGGGACTGAGAGGATTGGTGAGATTGGGTGAGCAAATGCAGACCCTTTAAAGCAAAAATGCATGGCCCCCATTCCATGGGTCCCAACTCTCCATGTTGAAGGGAATATTACTACAGCTATAACATGTACGGGAAACCTAGAGAATGGACACACTGTGAATACAAAAGGTTGCTAAAACTCAACGAGTAGTCCCTCTCCTGGAGCTCCGGTTTGACTTTCCAACTGCTTTACTATCAATCTCCCAACTTGGAGAGACAACCCCTTTAACCTCCTGGTTCGCACAGGTTGCCAATTTGGCAGAGGATGGAAGGGAAGAGGGAGAACCAATGAGAGAGTAGCTGTTAGGCATTTGGACGGGAACATGTCACTAATTTCCCGGCAGGAAGAAGAATTAACCAGAGTCACAGCCACCCACCGGGAACCAGTATAGGTCCTGAACCAAAATTTTGGACTTGCGTACAGCTCACAAAAAACGAGTTGAAAAATGGAGCTCAGGGGCACAGCAATTCACAAACTGGCAGAGTAATAAAGGACAACTATCGTCCAAAAATCTGTTGAGGGAAGGCAACGAGGCGGACTTGAAAGCGAGGCAGAATAGCAGGAAACAGATTTCAAGAGGTACGTTGGAATCACCTTTAAAGCACAAGAAGAGGGGCACAACTTCGACAATGACGCACTTGGCCAAAAAGGGCGTATGCCTTTTCTCCTGAATATATTCAGGAGAAAACGCATACGCCCTTTTTGGCCAAGCAAGCATTCGGGCAATGCAAATCTGCACTACAAAGAAGTATCACTTCCCACCAGTCAAAAGGGACATTCACAAATGTGTAAAAACCAGAAAGGCAAGACAGTCCCTGGAGAACAGGGAGCCTTGTTATGCTGATGGGCGGGATGTAAATTGCCAACTGCCTCACTGGAGGAGTGCATTGCGTTCCCTAAAACAAGGAAACAACAGAGCTACAGAGCCAAGGGCACTTCCAGTCTAGGGAATATACCTTGGGAAAACTGAAAATCAATAAGAGAGAGCCACCCCCAAATTTAGGGCTGCACTGCTTACAAGAACCTCAACTTGGGTACACCTTAAATATCCCAGGAAATATAAAAATGGTTCAAAAACTGTGGTATTTATGTACGATGGAATATCCCTCAGGCATGAAATCAATGTCATAAGACCAGGAGCAGCAAAGTGAGTGGATTCAGGTACGATGATTCTAAGTGAAATAAGTCACACAGAAAAAGAAACTTATCATAAGATATCACTTATGAAGATCCTGTAAACATGGCTACACATGAACTGAGTTAGGAAAGAGAACAGAGTCTCACATTTCTAAAACCCTCTTAGGCCTGCTTAAGGGGAAAGGAGAGGTGGGATGATGCATAAAACCAGAGTTTGATATAAGCACAGGTACCATTTCTAAAACCAACTGTGGAATAGACAAGACCTACACCTTCCTCAGTGAAAGGGACTCAAAACACCATATTTCCCGCAGAGGAATAGATCTGACTAGTAAGAATCTTAAAACCTATGTATTGATATGTCTCTGTAAGGGAATCAAGTGTGTCTAGACTGGCATAAACATGGCAGCGAGAATCAGCTCAAACCCACTATAAAAAGGAATTTCAAAATCAAAACCAAAAAACAGGGAAATTCTTTACATTTCCTTCAGGGTCTCTGATGAAACCTGGAATGACCCTATCTACAATGACAGGTGGATGTGGCATAAGGCTGGACACTTGGGACTGAGAGGATTGGTGAGATTGGGTGAGCAAATGCAGACCCTTTAAAGCAAAAATGCATGGCCCCCATTCCTTGGGTCCCAACTCTCCATGTTGAAGGGAATATTACTACAGCTATAACATGTTCGGGAAACCTAGAGAATGGACACACTGTGAATACAAAACGTTTCGAAAACTCAACGATTAGTCCCTCTCCTGGTGCTCCTGTTTGACATTCCAACTGCTTTACTATCAATCTCCGAACTTGGAGAGACAACCCCTTTAACCTCCTTGTTCGCACAGGTTGCCAATTTGGCAGAGGATGGAAGGGAAGAGGGAGAACCAATGAGAGAGTAGCTGTTAGGCATTTGGACGGGAACATGTCACTAATTTCCCGGCAGGAAGAAGAATTAACCAGAGTCACAGCCACCCACCGGGAACCAGTTTAGGTCCTGAACCAAAATTTTGGAATTGCGTACAGCTCACAAAAAACGAGTTGAAAAATGGAGCTCAGGGGCACAGCAATTCACAAACTGGCAGAGTAATAAAGGACAACTATCGTCCAAAAATCTGTTGAGGGAAGGCAACGAGGCGGACTTGAAAGCGAGGCAGAATAGCAGGAAACAGATTTCAAGAGGTACGTTGGAATCGCCTTTAAAGCACAGGAAGAGGGGCACAACTTCGACAATGACGCACTTGGCCAAAAACGGCGTATGCGTTTTCTCCTGAATATATTCAGGAGAAAACGCATACGCCCTTTTTGGCCAAGCAAGCAAGCGGGCAATGCAAATCTGCACTACAAAGAAGTATCACTTCCCACCGGTCAAAAGGGACATCCACAAAATGTGTAAAAACCAGAAAGGCATGACAGGCCCTGGAGAACAGGGAGCCTTGTTATGCTGATGGGTGGGATGTAAATTGCCAACTGCCTCACTGGAGGAGTGCATTGAGTTCCCTAAAACAAGTAAACAACAGAGCTACAGAGCCAAGGGCACTTCAAGTCTATGGAATATACCTTGGGAAAACTGAAAATCAATAAGACAGAGCCACCCCCAAATTTAGGGCTGCACTGCTTACAAGAACCTCAACTTGGGTACACCTTAAATATCCCAGGAAATATAAAAATTGTTCAAAAAACTGTGGTATTTATGTACGATGGAATATCACTCAGCCATGAAATCAATGTCATAAGACCAGGAGCAGCAAAGTGAGTGGATTCAGGTACGATGATTCTAAATGAAATAAGTCACACCGAAAAAGAAACTTATCATAAGATATCACTTATGAAGATCCTGTATCATGGCTACATATGAACTGAGTTAGGAAAGAGAACAGAGTCTCACATTTAGAAAACACTCTTATGCCTGCTTAAGGGGAAAGGAGAGGTGGGGTGATGCATAAAACCAGAGTTTGATATAGGCACAGGTACCATTTCTATAACCAACTGTGGAATAGACAAGACATACACCTTCCTCAGTGAAAGGGACTCAAAGCCCCATATTTCCCGCAGAGGAATAGATCTCACTAGTAAGAATCTTAAAACCTATGTATTGATATGTCTCTGTAAGGGAATCAAGTGTGTCTAGACTGGCATAAACATGGCAGCGAGAATCAGCTCAAACCCACTATAAAAAGGAATTTCAAAAACAAATACAAAAAACAGGGAAATTCTTTACATTCCCTTCAGGGTCTCTGATGAAACCTGGAATGACCCTATCTACAATGACAGCTGGATGTGGCATAAGGCTGGACACTTGGGACTGAGAGGATTGGTGAGATTGGGTGAGCAAATGCAGACCCTTTAAAGCAAAAATGCATGGCCCCCATTCCATGGGTCCCAACTCTCCATGTTGAAGGGAATATTACTACAGCTAAAACATGTACGGGAAACCTAGAGAATGGACACACTGTGAATACAAAAGGTTTCGAAAACTCAAAGAGTAGTCCCTCACCTGGTGCTCCGGTTTGACTTTCCAACTGCTTTCCTATCAATCTCCCAACTTGGAGATACAACCCCTTTAACATCCTGGTTCGCACAGGTTGCCAATTTGGCAGAGGATGGAAGGGAAGAGGGAGAACCAATGAGAGAGTAGCTGTTAGGCATTTGGACGGGCACATGTCACTCTAATTTCCCGGCAGGAAGAAGAATTAACCAGAGTCACAGCCACCCACCGGGAACCAGTATAGGTCCTGAACCAAAATTTTGGACTTGCGTACAGCTCACAAAAAACGAGTTGAAATATGGAGCTCAGGGGCACAGCAATTCACAAACTGGCAGAGTAATAAAGGACAACTATCGTCCAAAAATCTGTTGAGGGAAGGCAACGAGGCGGACTTGAAAGCAAGGCAGAATAGCAGGAGACAGATTTCAAGAGGTACGTTGGAATCGCCTTTAAAGCACAGGAAGAGGGGCACAACTTCGACAATGACGCACTTGGCCAAAAAGGGCGTATGCGTTTTCTCCTGAATATATTCAGGAGAAAACGCATACGTCCATTTTGGCCAAGCAAGCAAGCGGGCAATGCAAATCTGCACTACAAAGAAGTATCACTTCCCACCGGTCAAAAGGGACATCCACAAAATGTGTAAAAACCAGAAAGGCAAGACAGTCCCTGGAGAACAGGGAGCCTTGTTATGCTGATGGGCGGGATGTAAATTGCCAACTGCCTCACTGGAGGAGTGCATTGCGTTCCCTAATACAAGTAAACAACAGAGCTACAGAGCCAAGGGCACATCCAGTCTAGGGAATATACCTTGGGAAAACTGAAAATCAATAAGACAGGGCCACCCCCAAATTTAGGGCTGCACTGCTTACAAGAACCTCAACTTGGGTACACCTTAAATATCCCAGGAAATATAAAAATGGTTCAAAAAACTGTGGTATTTATGTACGATGTAATATCCCTCAGCCATGAAATCAATGTCATAAGACCAGGAGCAGCAAAGTGAGTGGATTCAGGTACGATGATTCTAAGTGAAATAAGTCACACAGAAAAAGAAACTTATCATAAGATATCACTTATGAAGATCCTGTAAACATGGCTACACATGAACTGATTTAGGAAAGAGAATAGAGTCTCATATTTAGAAAACACTCTTATGCCTGCTTAAGGGGAAAGGAGAGGTGGGGTGATGCATAAAACCAGAGTTTGATATAAGCACAGGTACCATTTCTAAAACCAACTGTGGAATAGACAAGACCTACACCTTCCTCAGTGAAAGGGACTCAAAACCCCATATTTCCCGCAGAGGAATAGATCTGACTACTAAAAATCTTAAAACCTATGTATTGATATGTCTCTGTAAGGGAATCAAGTGTGTCTAGACTGGCATAAACATGGCAGCGAGAATCAGCTCAAACCCACTATAAAAAGAAATTTCAAAAACAAAACCAAAAACAGGGAAATTCTTTACATTCCCTTCAGGGTCTCTGATGAAACCTGGAATGACCCTATCTACAATGACAGCTGGATGTGGCATAAGGCTGGACACTTGGGACTGAGAGGATTGGTGAGATTGGGTGAGCAAATGCAGACCGTTTAAAGCAAAAATGCATGGCCCACATTCCATGTGTCCCAACTCTCCATGTTGAAGGGAATATTACTACAGCTATAACATGTACGGGAAACCTAGAGAATGGACACACTGTGAATACAAAAGGTTTCGAAAACTCAAAGAGTAGTCCCTCACCTGGTGCTCCGGTTTGACTTTCCAACTGCTTTCCTATCAATCTCCCAACTTGGAGATACAACCCCTTTAACATCCTGGTTCGCACAGGTTGCCAATTTGGCAGAGGATGGAAGGGAAGAGGGAGAACCAATGAGAGAGTAGCTGTTAGGCATTTGGACGGGAACATGTCACTCTAATTTCCCCGCAGGAAGAAGAATTAACCAGAGTCACAGCCACCCACCGGGAACCAGTATAGGTCCTGAACCAAAATTTTGGACTTGCGTACAGCTCACAAAAAACGAGTTGAAAAATGGAGCTCAGGGGCACAGCAATTCACAAATTGGCAGAGTAATAAAGGACAACTATCGTCCAAAAATCTGTTGAGGGAAGGCAACGAGGCGGACTTGAAAGCAAGGCAGAATAGCAGGAGACAGATTTCAAGAGGTACGTTGGAATCGCCTTTAAAGCACAGGAAGAGGGGCACAACTTTGACAATGACGCACTTGGCCAAAAAGGGCGTATGCGTTTTCTCCTGAATATATTCAGGAGAAAACGCATACGCCCTTTTTGGCCAAGCAAGCAAGCGGGCAATGCAAATCTGCACTACATAGAAGTATCACTTCCCACCGGTCAAAAGGGACATCCACAAAATGTGTAAAAACCAGAAAGGCAAGACAGTCCCTGGAGAACCGGGAGCCTTGTTATGCTGATGGGCGGGATGTAAATTGCCAACTGCCTCACTGGAGGAGTGCATTGCGTTCCCTAAAACAAGTAAACAACAGAGCTACAGAGCCAAGGGCACATCCAGTCTAGGGAATATACCTTGGGAAAACGGAAAATCAATAAGACAGGGCCACCCCCAAATTTAGGGCTGCACTGTTTAGAAGAACCTCAACTTGGGTACACCTTAAATATCCCAGGAAATATAAAAATGGTTCAAAAATCTGTGGTATTTATGTACGATGGAATATCCCTCATACATGAAATCAATATCATAAGACAAGGAGCAGCAAAGTGAGTGGATTCAGGTATGATGATTCTAAGTGAAATAAGTCACACAGAAAAAGAAACTTATCATAAGATATCACTTATGAAGATCCTGTAAACATGGGTACACATGAACTGAGTTAGGAAAGAGAACAGAGTCTCACATTTAGAAAACACTCGTATGCCTGCTTAAGGGGAAAGGATAGGTGGGGTGATGCATAAAAGCAGACACTGATATAAGCACAGGTACCATTTCTAAAACCAACTGTGGAATAGACAAGACCTACACCTTCCTCAGTGAAAGGGACTCAAAACCCCATATTTCCCGCAGAGGAATAGATCTGGCATGTAAGAATCTTAAAACCTATGTATAGATATGTCTCTGTAAGGGAATCAAGTGTGACTAGACTGGCATAAACATGGCATCGAGAATCAGCTCAAACCCACTTTAAAAAGGAATTTCAAAAACAAAACCAAAAAACTGGGAAAATCTTTACATTTCCTTCAGGGTCTCTGATGAAACCTGGAATGACCCTATCTACAATGACAGCTGGATGTGGCATAAGGCTGGACACTTGGGACTGAGAGGATTGGTGAGATTGGGTGAGCAAATGCAGACCCTTTAAAGCAAAAATGCATGGCCCCCATTCCATGGGTCCCAACTCTCCATGTTGAAGGGAATATTACTACAGCTATAACATGTACGGGAAACCTAGAGAATGGACACACTGTGAATACAAAAGGTTGCTAAAACTCAACGAGTAGTCCCTCTCCTGGAGCTCCGGTTTGACTTTCCAACTGCTTTACTATCAATCTCCCAACTTGGAGAGACAACCCCTTTAACCTCCTGGTTCGCACAGGTTGCCAATTTGGCAGAGGATGGAAGGGAAGAGGGAGAACCAATGAGAGAGTAGCTGTTAGGCATTTGGACGGGAACATGTCACTAATTTCCCGGCAGGAAGAAGAATTAACCAGAGTCACAGCCACCCACCGGGAACCAGTATAGGTCCTGAACCAAAATTTTGGACTTGCGTACAGCTCACAAAAAACGAGTTGAAATATGGAGCTCAGGGGCACAGCAATTCACAAACTGGCAGAGTAATAAAGGACAACTATCGTCCAAAAATCTGTTGAGGGAAGGCAACGAGGCGGACTTGAAAGCAAGGCAGAATAGCAGGAGACAGATTTCAAGAGGTACGTTGGAATCGCCTTTAAAGCACAGGAAGAGGGGCACAACTTCGACAATGACGCACTTGGCCAAAAAGGGCGTATGCGTTTTCTCCTGAATATATTCAGGAGAAAACGCATACGTCCATTTTGGCCAAGCAAGCAAGCGGGCAATGCAAATCTGCACTACAAAGAAGTATCACTTCCCACCGGTCAAAAGGGACATCCACAAAATGTGTAAAAACCAGAAAGGCAAGACAGTCCCTGGAGAACAGGGAGCCTTGTTATGCTGATGGGCGGGATGTAAATTGCCAACTGCCTCACTGGAGGAGTGCATTGCGTTCCCTAATACAAGTAAACAACAGAGCTACAGAGCCAAGGGCACATCCAGTCTAGGGAATATACCTTGGGAAAACTGAAAATCAATAAGACAGGGCCACCCCCAAATTTAGGGCTGCACTGCTTACAAGAACCTCAACTTGGGTACACCTTAAATATCCCAGGAAATATAAAAATGGTTCAAAAAACTGTGGTATTTATGTACGATGTAATATCCCTCAGCCATGAAATCAATGTCATAAGACCAGGAGCAGCAAAGTGAGTGGATTCAGGTACGATGATTCTAAGTGAAATAAGTCACACAGAAAAAGAAACTTATCATAAGATATCACTTATGAAGATCCTGTAAACATGGCTACACATGAACTGATTTAGGAAAGAGAATAGAGTCTCATATTTAGAAAACACTCTTATGCCTGCTTAAGGGGAAAGGAGAGGTGGGGTGATGCATAAAACCAGAGTTTGATATAAGCACAGGTACCATTTCTAAAACCAACTGTGGAATAGACAAGACCTACACCTTCCTCAGTGAAAGGGACTCAAAACCCCATATTTCCCGCAGAGGAATAGATCTGACTACTAAAAATCTTAAAACCTATGTATTGATATGTCTCTGTAAGGGAATCAAGTGTGTCTAGACTGGCATAAACATGGCAGCGAGAATCAGCTCAAACCCACTATAAAAAGAAATTTCAAAAACAAAACCAAAAACAGGGAAATTCTTTACATTCCCTTCAGGGTCTCTGATGAAACCTGGAATGACCCTATCTACAATGACAGCTGGATGTGGCATAAGGCTGGACACTTGGGACTGAGAGGATTGGTGAGATTGGGTGAGCAAATGCAGACCGTTTAAAGCAAAAATGCATGGCCCACATTCCATGTGTCCCAACTCTCCATGTTGAAGGGAATATTACTACAGCTATAACATGTACGGGAAACCTAGAGAATGGACACACTGTGAATACAAAAGGTTTCGAAAACTCAAAGAGTAGTCCCTCACCTGGTGCTCCGGTTTGACTTTCCAACTGCTTTCCTATCAATCTCCCAACTTGGAGATACAACCCCTTTAACATCCTGGTTCGCACAGGTTGCCAATTTGGCAGAGGATGGAAGGGAAGAGGGAGAACCAATGAGAGAGTAGCTGTTAGGCATTTGGACGGGAACATGTCACTCTAATTTCCCCGCAGGAAGAAGAATTAACCAGAGTCACAGCCACCCACCGGGAACCAGTATAGGTCCTGAACCAAAATTTTGGACTTGCGTACAGCTCACAAAAAACGAGTTGAAAAATGGAGCTCAGGGGCACAGCAATTCACAAATTGGCAGAGTAATAAAGGACAACTATCGTCCAAAAATCTGTTGAGGGAAGGCAACGAGGCGGACTTGAAAGCAAGGCAGAATAGCAGGAGACAGATTTCAAGAGGTACGTTGGAATCGCCTTTAAAGCACAGGAAGAGGGGCACAACTTTGACAATGACGCACTTGGCCAAAAAGGGCGTATGCGTTTTCTCCTGAATATATTCAGGAGAAAACGCATACGCCCTTTTTGGCCAAGCAAGCAAGCGGGCAATGCAAATCTGCACTACATAGAAGTATCACTTCCCACCGGTCAAAAGGGACATCCACAAAATGTGTAAAAACCAGAAAGGCAAGACAGTCCCTGGAGAACCGGGAGCCTTGTTATGCTGATGGGCGGGATGTAAATTGCCAACTGCCTCACTGGAGGAGTGCATTGCGTTCCCTAAAACAAGTAAACAACAGAGCTACAGAGCCAAGGGCACATCCAGTCTAGGGAATATACCTTGGGAAAACGGAAAATCAATAAGACAGGGCCACCCCCAAATTTAGGGCTGCACTGTTTAGAAGAACCTCAACTTGGGTACACCTTAAATATCCCAGGAAATATAAAAATGGTTCAAAAATCTGTGGTATTTATGTACGATGGAATATCCCTCATACATGAAATCAATATCATAAGACAAGGAGCAGCAAAGTGAGTGGATTCAGGTATGATGATTCTAAGTGAAATAAGTCACACAGAAAAAGAAACTTATCATAAGATATCACTTATGAAGATCCTGTAAACATGGGTACACATGAACTGAGTTAGGAAAGAGAACAGAGTCTCACATTTAGAAAACACTCGTATGCCTGCTTAAGGGGAAAGGATAGGTGGGGTGATGCATAAAAGCAGACACTGATATAAGCACAGGTACCATTTCTAAAACCAACTGTGGAATAGACAAGACCTACACCTTCCTCAGTGAAAGGGACTCAAAACCCCATATTTCCCGCAGAGGAATAGATCTGGCATGTAAGAATCTTAAAACCTATGTATAGATATGTCTCTGTAAGGGAATCAAGTGTGACTAGACTGGCATAAACATGGCATCGAGAATCAGCTCAAACCCACTTTAAAAAGGAATTTCAAAAACAAAACCAAAAAACTGGGAAAATCTTTACATTTCCTTCAGGGTCTCTGATGAAACCTGGAATGACCCTATCTACAATGACAGCTGGATGTGGCATAAGGCTGGACACTTGGGACTGAGAGGATTGGTGAGATTGGGTGAGCAAATGCAGACCCTTTAAAGCAAAAATGCATGGCCCCCATTCCATGGGTCCCAACTCTCCATGTTGAAGGGAATATTACTACAGCTATAACATGTACGGGAAACCTAGAGAATGGACACACTGTGAATACAAAAGGTTGCTAAAACTCAACGAGTAGTCCCTCTCCTGGAGCTCCGGTTTGACTTTCCAACTGCTTTACTATCAATCTCCCAACTTGGAGAGACAACCCCTTTAACCTCCTGGTTCGCACAGGTTGCCAATTTGGCAGAGGATGGAAGGGAAGAGGGAGAACCAATGAGAGAGTAGCTGTTAGGCATTTGGACGGGAACATGTCACTAATTTCCCGGCAGGAAGAAGAATTAACCAGAGTCACAGCCACCCACCGGGAACCAGTATAGGTCCTGAACCAAAATTTTGGACTTGCGTACAGCTCACAAAAAACGAGTTGAAAAATGGAGCTCAGGGGCACAGCAATTCACAAACTGGCAGAGTAATAAAGGACAACTATCGTCCAAAAATCTGTTGAGGGAAGGCAACGAGGCGGACTTGAAAGCGAGGCAGAATAGCAGGAAACAGATTTCAAGAGGTACGTTGGAATCGCCTTTAAAGCACAGGAAGAGGGGCACAACTTCGACAATGACGCACTTGGCCAAAAAGGGCGTATGCCTTTTCTCCTGAATATATTCAGGAGAAAACGCATACGCCCTTTTTGGCCAAGCAAGCATTCGGGCAATGCAAATCTGCACTACAAAGAAGTATCACTTCCCACCAGTCAAAAGGGACATTCACAAATGTGTAAAAACCAGAAAGGCAAGACAGTCCCTGGAGAACAGGGAGCCTTGTTATGCTGATGGGCGGGATGTAAATTGCCAACTGCCTCACTGGAGGAGTGCATTGCGTTCCCTAAAACAAGTAAACAACAGAGCTACAGAGCCAAGGGCACTTCCAGTCTAGGGAATATACCTTGGGAAAACTGAAAATCAATAAGAGAGAGCCACCCCCAAATTTAGGGCTGCACTGCTTACAAGAACCTCAACTTGGGTACACCTTAAATATCCCAGGAAATATAAAAATGGTTCAAAAACTGTGGTATTTATGTACGATGGAATATCCCTCAGGCATGAAATCAATGTCATAAGACCAGGAGCAGCAAAGTGAGTGGATTCAGGTACGATGATTCTAAGTGAAATAAGTCACACAGAAAAAGAAACTTATCATAAGATATCACTTATGAAGATCCTGTAAACATGGCTACACATGAACTGAGTTAGGAAAGAGAACAGAGTCTCACATTTCTAAAACCCTCTTAGGCCTGCTTAAGGGGAAAGGAGAGGTGGGATGATGCATAAAACCAGAGTTTGATATAAGCACAGGTACCATTTCTAAAACCAACTGTGGAATAGACAAGACCTACACCTTCCTCAGTGAAAGGGACTCAAAACACCATATTTCCCGCAGAGGAATAGATCTGACTAGTAAGAATCTTAAAACCTATGTATTGATATGTCTCTGTAAGGGAATCAAGTGTGTCTAGACTGGCAAAAACATGGCAGCGAGAATCAGCTCAAACCCACTATAAAAAGAAATTTCAAAAACAAAACCAAAAACAGGGAAATTCTTTACATTCCCTTCAGGGTCTCTGATGAAACCTGGAATGACCCTATCTACAATGACAGCTGGATGTGGCATAAGGCTGGACACTTGGGACTGAGAGGATTGGTGAGATTGGGTGAGCAAATGCAGACCCTTTAAAGCAAAAATGCATGGCCCACATTCCATGTGTCCCAACTCTCCATGTTGAAGGGAATATTACTACAGCTATAACATGTACGGGAAACCTAGAGAATGGACACACTGTGAATACAAAAGGTTTCGAAAACTCAAAGAGTAGTCCCTCACCTGGTGCTCCGGTTTGACTTTCCAACTGCTTTCCTATCAATCTCCCAACTTGGAGATACAACCCCTTTAACATCCTGGTTCGCACAGGTTGCCAATTTGGCAGAGGATGGAAGGGAAGAGGGAGAACCAATGAGAGAGTAGCTGTTAGGCATTTGGACGGGAACATGTCACTCTAATTTCCCCGCAGGAAGAAGAATTAACCAGAGTCACAGCCACCCACCGGGAACCAGTATAGGTCCTGAACCAAAATTTTGGACTTGCGTACAGCTCACAAAAAACGAGTTGAAAAATGGAGCTCAGGGGCACAGCAATTCACAAACTGGCAGAGTAATAAAGGACAACTATCGTCCAAAAATCTGTTGAGGGAAGGCAACGAGGCGGACTTGAAAGCAAGGCAGAATAGCAGGAGACAGATTTCAAGAGGTACGTTGGAATCGCCTTTAAAGAACAGGAAGAGGGGCACAACTTTGACAATGACGCACTTGGCCAAAAAGGGCGTATGCGTTTTCTCCTGAATATATTCAGGAGAAAACGCATACGCCCTTTTTGGCCAAGCAAGCAAGCGGGCAATGCAAATCTGCACTACATAGAAGTATCACTTCCCACCGGTCAAAAGGGACATCCACAAAATGTGTAAAAACCAGAAAGGCAAGACAGTCCCTGGAGAACCGGGAGCCTTGTTATGCTGATGGGCGGGATGTAAATTGCCAACTGCCTCACTGGAGGAGTGCATTGCGTTCCCTAAAACAAGTAAACAACAGAGCTACAGAGCCAAGGGCACATCCAGTCTAGGGAATATACCTTGGGAAAACGGAAAATCAATAAGACAGGGCCACCCCCAAATTTAGGGCTGCACTGCTTAGAAGAACCTCAACTTGGGTACACCTTAAATATCCCAGGAAATATAAAAATGGTTCAAAAATCTGTGGTATTTATGTACGATGGAATATCCCTCATACATGAAATCAATATCATAAGACAAGGAGCAGCAAAGTGAGTGGATTCAGGTATGATGATTCTAAGTGAAATAAGTCACACAGAAAAAGAAACTTATCATAAGATATCACTTATGAAGATCCTGTAAACATGGGTACACATGAACTGAGTTAGGAAAGAGAACAGAGTCTCACATTTAGAAAACACTCGTATGCCTGCTTAAGGGGAAAGGATAGGTGGGGTGATGCATAAAAGCAGACACTGATATAAGCACAGGTACCATTTCTAAAACCAACTGTGGAATAGACAAGACCTACACCTTCCTCAGTGAAAGGGACTCAAAACCCCATATTTCCCGCAGAGGAATAGATCTGGCATGTAAGAATCTTAAAACCTATGTATAGATATGTCTCTGTAAGGGAATCAAGTGTGACTAGACTGGCATAAACATGGCATCGAGAATCAGCTCAAACCCACTTTAAAAAGGAATTTCAAAAACAAAACCAAAAAACTGGGAAAATCTTTACATTTCCTTCAGGGTCTCTGATGAAACCTGGAATGACCCTATCTACAATGACAGCTGGATGTGGCATAAGGCTGGACACTTGGGACTGAGAGGATTGGTGAGATTGGGTGAGCAAATGCAGACCCTTTAAAGCAAAAATGCATGGCCCCCATTCCATGGGTCCCAACTCTCCATGTTGAAGGGAATATTACTACAGCTATAACATGTACGGGAAACCTAGAGAATGGACACACTGTGAATACAAAAGGTTGCTAAAACTCAACGAGTAGTCCCTCTCCTGGAGCTCCGGTTTGACTTTCCAACTGCTTTACTATCAATCTCCCAACTTGGAGAGACAACCGCTTTAACCTCCTGGTTCGCACAGGTTGCCAATTTGGCAGAGGATGGAAGGGAAGAGGGAGAACCAATGAGAGAGTAGCTGTTAGGCATTTGGACGGGAACATGTCACTAATTTCCCGGCAGGAAGAAGAATTAACCAGAGTCACAGCCACCCACCGGGAACCAGTATAGGTCCTGAACCAAAATTTTGGACTTGCGTACAGCTCACAAAAAACGAGTTGAAAAATGGAGCTCAGGGGCACAGCAATTCACAAACTGGCAGAGTAATAAAGGACAACTATCGTCCAAAAATCTGTTGAGGGAAGGCAACGAGGCGGACTTGAAAGCGAGGCAGAATAGCAGGAAACAGATTTCAAGAGGTACGTTGGAATCGCCTTTAAAGCACAGGAAGAGGGGCACAACTTCGACAATGACGCACTTGGCCAAAAAGGGCGTATGCCTTTTCTCCTGAATATATTCAGGAGAAAACGCATACGCCCTTTTTGGCCAAGCAAGCATTCGGGCAATGCAAATCTGCACTACAAAGAAGTATCACTTCCCACCAGTCAAAAGGGACATTCACAAATGTGTAAAAACCAGAAAGGCAAGACAGTCCCTGGAGAACAGGGAGCCTTGTTATGCTGATGGGCGGGATGTAAATTGCCAACTGCCTCACTGGAGGAGTGCATTGCGTTCCCTAAAACAAGTAAACAACAGAGCTACAGAGCCAAGGGCACTTCCAGTCTAGGGAATATACCTTGGGAAAACTGAAAATCAATAAGAGAGAGCCACCCCCAAATTTAGGGCTGCACTGCTTACAAGAACCTCAACTTGGGTACACCTTAAATATCCCAGGAAATATAAAAATGGTTCAAAAACTGTGGTATTTATGTACGATGGAATATCCCTCAGGCATGAAATCAATGTCATAAGACCAGGAGCAGCAAAGTGAGTGGATTCAGGTACGATGATTCTAAGTGAAATAAGTCACACAGAAAAAGAAACTTATCATAAGATATCACTTATGAAGATCCTGTAAACATGGCTACACATGAACTGAGTTAGGAAAGAGAACAGAGTCTCACATTTCTAAAACCCTCTTAGGCCTGCTTAAGGGGAAAGGAGAGGTGGGATGATGCATAAAACCAGAGTTTGGTATAAGCACAGGTACCATTTCTAAAACCAACTGTGGAATAGACAAGACCTACACCTTCCTCAGTGAAAGGGACTCAAAACACCATATTTCCCGCAGAGGAATAGATCTGACTAGTAAGAATCTTAAAACCTATGTATTGATATGTCTCTGTAAGGGAATCAAGTGTGTCTAGACTGGCATAAACATGGCAGCGAGAATCAGCTCAAACCCACTATAAAAAGGAATTTCAAAATCAAAACCAAAAAACAGGGAAATTCTTTACATTTCCTTCAGGGTCTCTGATGAAACCTGGAATGACCCTATCTACAATGACAGGTGGATGTGGCATAAGGCTGGACACTTGGGACTGAGAGGATTGGTGAGATTGGGTGAGCAAATGCAGACCCTTTAAAGCAAAAATGCATGGCCCCCATTCCTTGGGTCCCAACTCTCCATGTTGAAGGGAATATTACTACAGCTATAACATGTTCGGGAAACCTAGAGAATGGACACACTGTGAATACAAATCGTTTCGAAAACTCAACGATTAGTCCCTCTCCTGGTGCTCCTGTTTGACATTCCAACTGCTTTACTATCAATCTCCGAACTTGGAGAGACAACCCCTTTAACCTCCTTGTTCGCACAGGTTGCCAATTTGGCAGAGGATGGAAGGGAAGAGGGAGAACCAATGAGAGAGTAGCTGTTAGGCATTTGGACGGGAACATGTCACTAATTTCCCGGCAGGAAGAAGAATTAACCAGAGTCACAGCCACCCACCGGGAACCAGTTTAGGTCCTGAACCAAAATTTTGGACTTGCGTACAGCTCACAAAAAACGAGTTGAAAAATGGAGCTCAGGGGCACAGCAATTCACAAACTGGCAGAGTAATAAAGGACAACTATCGTCCAAAAATCTGTTGAGGGAAGGCAACGAGGCGGACTTGAAAGCGAGGCAGAATAGCAGGAAACAGATTTCAAGACGTACGTTGGAATCGCCTTTAAAGCACAGGAAGAGGGGCACAACTTCGACAATGACGCACTTGGCCAAAAAGGGCGTATGCGTTTTCTCCTGAATATATTCAGGAGAAAACGCATACGCCCTTTTTGGCCAAGCAAGCAAGCGGGCAATGCAAATCTGCACTACAAAGAAGTATCACTTCCCACCGGTCAAAAGGGACATCCACAAAATGTGTAAAAACCAGAAAGGCATGACAGGCCCTGGAGAACAGGGAGCCTTGTTATGCTGATGGGTGGGATGTAAATTGCCAACTGCCTCACTGGAGGAGTGCATTGAGTTCCCTAAAACAAGTAAACAACAGAGCTACAGAGCCAAGGGCAGTTCCAGTCTATGGAATATACCTTGGGAAAACTGAAAATCAATAAGACAGAGCCACCCCCAAATTTAGGGCTGCACTGCTTACAAGAACCTCAACTTGGGTACACCTTAAATATCCCAGGAAATATAAAAATTGTTCAAAAAACTGTGGTATTTATGTACGATGGAATATCACTCAGCCATGAAATCAATGTCATAAGACCAGGAGCAGCAAAGTGAGTGGATTCAGGTACGATGATTCTAAATGAAATAAGTCACACCGAAAAAGAAACTTATCATAAGATATCACTTATGAAGATCCTGTATCATGGCTACATATGAACTGAGTAAGGAAAGAGAACAGAGTCTCACATTTAGAAAACACTCTTATGCCTGCTTAAGGGGAAAGGAGAGGTGGGGTGATGCATAAAACCAGAGTTTGATATAGGCACAGGTACCATTTCTATAACCAACTGTGGAATAGACAAGACATACACCTTCCTCAGTGAAAGGGACTCAAAGCCCCATATTTCCCGCAGAGGAATAGATCTCACTAGTAAGAATCTTAAAACCTATGTATTGATATGTCTTTGTAAGAGAATCAAGTGTGTCTAGACTGGCATAAACATGGCAGCGAGAATCAGCTCAAACCCACTATAAAAAGGAATTTCAAAAACAAAAACAAAAAACAGGGAAATTCTTTACATTCCCTTCAGGGTCTCTGATGAAACCTGGAATGACCCTATCTACAATGACAGCTGGATGTGGCATAAGGCTGGACACTTGGGACTGAGAGGATTGGTGAGATTGGGTGAGCAAATGCAGACCCTTTAAAGCAAAAATGCATGGCCCCCATTCCATGGGTCCCAACTCTCCATGTTGAAGGGAATATTACTACAGCTATAACATGTACGGGAAACCTAGAGAATGGACACACTGTGAATACAAAAGGTTTCGAAAACTCAAAGAGTAGTCCCTCACCTGGTGCTCCGGTTTGACTTTCCAACTGCTTTCCTATCAATCTCCCAACTTGGAGATACAACCCCTTTAACATCCTGGTTCGCACAGGTTGCCAATTTGGCAGAGGATGGAAGGGAAGAGGGAGAACCAATGAGAGAGTAGCTGTTAGGCATTTGGACGGGCACATGTCACTCTAATTTCCCGGCAGGAAGAAGAATTAACCAGAGTCACAGCCACCCACCGGGAACCAGTATAGGTCCTGAACCAAAATTTTGGACTTGCGTACAGCTCACAAAAAACGAGTTGAAATATGGAGCTCAGGGGCACAGCAATTCACAAACTGGCAGAGTAATAAAGGACAACTATCGTCCAAAAATCTGTTGTGGGAAGGCAACGAGGCGGACTTGAAAGCAAGGCAGAATAGCAGGAGACAGATTTCAAGAGGTACGTTGGAATCGCCTTTAAAGCACAGGAAGAGGGGCACAACTTCGACAATGACGCACTTGGCCAAAAAGGGCGTATGCGTTTTCTCCTGAATATATTCAGGAGAAAACGCATACGTCCTTTTTGGCCAAGCAAGCAAGCGGGCAATGCAAATCTGCACTACAAAGAAGTATCACTTCCCACCGGTCAAAAGGGACATCCACAAAATGTGTAAAAACCAGAAAGGCAAGACAGTCCCTGGAGAACAGGGAGCCTTCTTATGCTGATGGGCGGGATGTAAATTGCCAACTGCCTCACTGGAGGAGTGCATTGCGTTCCCTAATACAAGTAAACAACTGAGCTACAGAGCCAGGGGCACATCCAGTCTAGGGAATATACCTTGGGAAAACTGAAAATCAATAAGACAGGGCCACCCCCAAATTTAGGGCTGCACTGCTTACAAGAACCTCAACTTGGGTACACCTTAAATATCCCAGGAAATATAAAAATGGTTCAAAAAACTGTGGTATTTATGTACGATGGAATATCCCTCAGCCATGAAATCAATGTCATAAGACCAGGAGCAGCAAAGTGAGTGGATTCAGGTACGATGATTCTAAGTGAAATAAGTCACACAGAAAAAGAAACTTATCATAAGATATCACTTATGAAGATCCTGTAAACATGGCTACACATGAACTGATTTAGGAAAGAGAATAGAGTCTCATATTTAGAAAACACTCTTATGCCTGCTTAAGTGGAAAGGAGAGGTGGGGTGATGCATAAAACCAGAGTTTGATATAAGCACAGGTACCATTTCTAAAACCAACTGTGGCATAGACAAGACCTACACCTTCCTCAGTGAAAGGGACTCAAAACCCCATATTTCCCGCAGAGGAATAGATCTGACTACTAAGAATCTTAAAACCTATGTATTGATATGTCTCTGTAAGGGAATCAAGTGTGTCTAGACTGGCATAAACATGGCAGCGAGAATCAGCTCAAACCCACTATAAAAAGAAATTTCAAAAACAAAACCAAAAACAGGGAAATTCTTTACATTCCCTTCAGGGTCTCTGATGAAACCTGGAATGACCCTATCTACAATGACAGCTGGATGTGGCATAAGGCTGGACACTTGGGACTGAGAGGATTGGTGAGATTGGGTGAGCAAATGCAGACCCTTTAAAGCAAAAATGCATGGCCCACATTCCATGTGTCCCAACTCTCCATGTTGAAGGGAATATTACTACAGCTATAACATGTACGGGAAACCTAGAGAATGGACACACTGTGAATACAAAAGGTTTCGAAAACTCAAAGAGTAGTCCCTCACCTGGTGCTCCGGTTTGACTTTCCAACTGCTTTCCTATCAATCTCCCAACTTGGAGATACAACCCCTTTAACATCCTGGTTCACACAGGTTGCCAATTTGGCAGAGGATGGAAGGGAAGAGGGAGAACCAATGAGAGAGTAGCTGTTAGGCATTTGGACGGGCACATGTCACTCTAATTTCCCCGCAGGAAGAAGAATTAACCAGAGTCACAGCCACCCACCGGGAACCAGTATAGGTCCTGAACCAAAATTTTGGACTTGCGTACAGCTCACAAAAAACGAGTTGAAAAATGGAGCTCAGGGGCACAGCAATTCACAAACTGGCAGAGTAATAAAGGACAACTATCGTCCAAAAATCTGTTGAGGGAAGGCAACGAGGCGGACTTGAAAGCAAGGCAGAATAGCAGGAGACAGATTTCAAGAGGTACGTTGGAATCGCCTTTAAAGCACAGGAAGAGGGGCACAACTTTGACAATGACGCACTTGGCCAAAAAGGGCGTATGCGTTTTCTCCTGAATATATTCAGGAGAAAACGCATACGCCCTTTTTGGCCAAGCAAGCAAGCGGGCAATGCAAATCTGCGCTACATAGAAGTATCACTTCCCACCGGTCAAAAGGGACATCCACAAAATGTGTAAAAACCAGAAAGGCAAGACAGTCCCTGGAGATCCGGGAGCCTTGTTATGCTGATGGGCGGGATGTAAATTGCCAACTGCCTCACTGGAGGAGTGCATTGCGTTCCCTAAAACAAGTAAACAACAGAGCTACAGAGCCAAGGGCACATCCAGTCTAGGGAATATACCTTGGGAAAACGGAAAATCAATAAGACAGGGCCACCCCCAAATTTAGGGCTGCACTGCTTAGAAGAACCTCAACTTGGGTACACCTTAAATATCCCAGGAAATATAAAAATGGTTCAAAAATCTGTGGTATTTATGTACGATGGAATATCCCTCATACATGAAATCAATATCATAAGACAAGGAGCAGCAAAGTGAGTGGATTCAGGTATGATGATTCTAAGTGAAATAAGTCACACAGAAAAAGAAACTTATCATAAGATATCACTTATGAAGATCCTGTAAACAAGGGTACACATGAACTGAGTTAGGAAAGAGAACAGAGTCTCACATTTAGAAAACACTCGTATGCCTGCTTAAGGGGAAAGGATAGGTGGGGTGATGCATAAAAGCAGACACTGATATAAGCACAGGTACCATTTCTAAAACCAACTGTGGAATAGACAAGACCTACACCTTCCTCAGTGAAAGGGACTCAAAACCCCATATTTCCCGCAGAGGAATAGATCTGGCATGTAAGAATCTTAAAACCTATGTATAGATATGTCTCTGTAAGGGAATCAAGTGTGACTAGACTGGCATAAACATGGCATCGAGAATCAGCTCAAACCCACTTTAAAAAGGAATTTCAAAAACAAAACCAAAAAACTGGGAAAATCTTTACATTTCCTTCAGGGTCTCTGATGAAACCTGGAATGACCCTATCTACAATGACAGCTGGATGTGGCATAAGGCTGGACACTTGGGACTGAGAGGATTGGTGAGATTGGGTGAGCAAATGCAGACCCTTTAAAGCAAAAATGCATGGCCCCCATTCCATGGGTCCCAACTCTCCATGTTGAAGGGAATATTACTACAGCTATAACATGTACGGGAAACCTAGAGAATGGACACACTGTGAATACAAAAGGTTGCTAAAACTCAACGAGTAGTCCCTCTCCTGGAGCTCCGGTTTGACTTTCCAACTGCTTTACTATCAATCTCCCAACTTGGAGAGACAACCCCTTTAACCTCCTGGTTCGCACAGGTTGCCAATTTGGCAGAGGATGGAAGGGAAGAGGGAGAACCAATGAGAGAGTAGCTGTTAGGCATTTGGACGGGAACATGTCACTAATTTCCCGGCAGGAAGAAGAATTAACCAGAGTCACAGCCACCTACCGGGAACCAGTATAGGTCCTGAACCAAAATTTTGGACTTGCGTACAGCTCACAAAAAACGAGTTGAAAAATGGAGCTCAGGGGCACAGCAATTCACAAACTGGCAGAGTAATAAAGGACAACTATCGTCCAAAAATCTGTTGAGGGAAGGCAACGAGGCGGACTTGAAAGCGAGGCAGAATAGCAGGAAACAGATTTCAAGAGGTACGTTGGAATCGCCTTTAAAGCACAGGAAGAGGGGCACAACTTCGACAATGACGCACTTGGCCAAAAAGGGCGTATGCCTTTTCTCCTGAATATATTCAGGAGAAAACGCATACGCCCTTTTTGGCCAAGCAAGCATTCGGGCAATGCAAATCTGCACTACAAAGAAGTATCACTTCCCACCAGTCAAAAGGGACATTCACAAATGTGTAAAAACCAGAAAGGCAAGACAGTCCCTGGAGAACAGGGAGCCTTGTTATGCTGATGGGCGGGATGTAAATTGCCAACTGCCTCACTGGAGGAGTGCATTGCGTTCCCTAAAACAAGTAAACAACAGAGCTACAGAGCCAAGGGCACTTCCAGTCTAGGGAATATACCTTGGGAAAACTGAAAATCAATAAGAGAGAGCCACCCCCAAATTTAGGGCTGCACTGCTTACAAGAACCTCAACTTGGGTACACCTTAAATATCCCAGGAAATATAAAAATGGTTCAAAAACTGTGGTATTTATGTACGATGGAATATCCCTCAGGCATGAAATCAATGTCATAAGACCAGGAGCAGCAAAGTGAGTGGATTCAGGTACGATGATTCTAAGTGAAATAAGTCACACAGAAAAAGAAACTTATCATAAGATATCACTTATGAAGATCCTGTAAACATGGCTACACATGAACTGAGTTAGGAAAGAGAACAGAGTCTCACATTTCTAAAACCCTCTTAGGCCTGCTTAAGGGGAAAGGAGAGGTGGGATGATGCATAAAACCAGAGTTTGATATAAGCACAGGTACCATTTCTAAAACCAACTGTGGAATAGACAAGACCTACACCTTCCTCAGTGAAAGGGACTCAAAACACCATATTTCCCGCAGAGGAATAGATCTGACTAGTAAGAATCTTAAAACCTATGTATTGATATGTCTCTGTAAGGGAATCAAGTGTGTCTAGACTGGCATAAACATGGCAGCGAGAATCAGCTCAAACCCACTATAAAAAGGAATTTCAAAATCAAAACCAAAAAACAGGGAAATTCTTTACATTTCCTTCAGGGTCTCTGATGAAACCTGGAATGACCCTATCTACAATGACAGGTGGATGTGGCATAAGGCTGGACACTTGGGACTGAGAGGATTGGTGAGATTGGGTGAGCAAATGCAGACCCTTTAAAGCAAAAATGCATGGCCCCCATTCCTTGGGTCCCAACTCTCCATGTTGAAGGGAATATTACTACAGCTATAACATGTTCGGGAAACCTAGAGAATGGACACACTGTGAATACAAATCGTTTCGAAAACTCAACGATTAGTCCCTATCCTGGTGCTCCTGTTTGACATTCCAACTGCTTTACTATCAATCTCCGAACTTGGAGAGACAACCCCTTTAACCTCCTTGTTCGCACAGGTTGCCAATTTGGCAGAGGATGGAAGGGAAGAGGGAGAACCAATGAGAGAGTAGCTGTTAGGCATTTGGACGGGAACATGTCACTAATTTCCCGGCAGGAAGAAGAATTAACCAGAGTCACAGCCACCCACCGGGAACCAGTTTAGGTCCTGAACCAAAATTTTGGACTTGCGTACAGCTCACAAAAAACGAGTTGAAAAATGGAGCTCAGGGGCACAGCAATTCACAAACTGGCAGAGTAATAAAGGACAACTATCGTCCAAAAATCTGTTGAGGGAAGGCAACGAGGCGGACTTGAAAGCGAGGCAGAATAGCAGGAAACAGATTTCAAGACGTACGTTGGAATCGCCTTTAAAGCACAGGAAGAGGGGCACAACTTCGACAATGACGCACTTGGCCAAAAAGGGCGTATGCGTTTTCTCCTGAATATATTCAGGAGAAAACGCATACGCCCTTTTTGGCCAATCAAGCTAGAGGGCAATGCAAATCTGCACTACAAAGAAGTATCACTTCCCACCGGTCAAAAGGGACATCCACAAAATGTGTAAAAACCAGAAAGGCATGACAGGCCCTGGAGAACAGGGAGCCTTGTTATGCTGATGGGTGGGATGTAAATTGCCAACTGCCTCACTGGAGGAGTGCATTGAGTTCCCTAAAACAAGTGAACAACAGAGCTACAGAGCCAAGGGCACTTCCAGTCTATGGAATATACCTTGGGAAAACTGAAAATCAATAAGACAGAGCCACCCCCAAATTTAGGGCTGCACTGCTTACAAGAACCTCAACTTGGGTACACCTTAAATATCACAGGAAATATAAAAATTGTTCAAAAAACTGTGGTATTTATGTACGATGGAATATCACTCAGCCATGAAATCAATGTCATAAGACCAGGAGCAGCAAAGTGAGTGGATTCAGGTACGATGATTCTAAATGAAATAAGTCACACCGAAAAAGAAACTTATCATAAGATATCACTTATGAAGATCCTGTATCATGGCTACATATGAACTGAGTTAGGAAAGAGAACAGAGTCTCACATTTAGAAAACACTCTTATGCCTGCTTAAGGGGAAAGGAGAGGTGGGGTGATGCATAAAACCAGAGTTTGATATAGGCACAGGTACCATTTCTATAACCAACTGTGGAATAGACAAGACATACACCTTCCTCAGTGAAAGGGACTCAAAGCCCCATATTTCCCGCAGAGGAATAGATCTCACTAGTAAGAATCTTAAAACCTATGTATTGATATGTCTCTGTAAGGGAATCAAGTGTGTCTAGACTGGCATAAACATGGCAGCGAGAATCAGCTCAAACCCACTATAAAAAGGAATTTCAAAAACAAAAACAAAAAACAGGGAAATTCTTTACATTTCCTTCAGGGTCTCTGATGAAACCTGGAATGACCCTATCTACAATGACAGCTGGATGTGGCATAAGGCTGGACACTTGGGACTGAGAGGATTGGTGAGATTGGGTGAGCAAATGCAGACCCATTAAAGCAAAAATGCATGTCCCCCATTCCATGGGTCCCAATTCTCCATGTTGAAGGGAATATTAATACAGCTGTAACATGTACGGGAAACCTAGAGAATGGACACACTGTGAATACAAAAGGTTTCTAAAACTCAACGAGTAGTCCCTCTCCTGGTGCTCCGGTTAGACTTTCCAACTGCTTTACTATCAATCTCCCAACTTGGAGAGAAAACCCCTTTAACCTCCTGGTTCGCACAGGTTGCCAATTTGGCAGAGGATGGAAGGGAAGAGGGAGAACCAATGAGAGAGTAGCTGTTAGGCATTTGGACGGGCACATGTCACTCTAATTTCCCAGCAGGAAGAAGAATTAACCAGAGTCACAGCCACCCACCGGGAACCAGTATAGGTCCTGAACCAAAATTTTGGACTTGTGTACACCTCACAAAAACCGAGTTGAAAAATGGAGCTCAGGGGCACAGCAATTCACAAACTGGCAGAGTAAAAAAGGACAACTATCGTCCAAAAATCTGTTGAGGGAAGGCAACGAGGCAGACTTGAAAGCGAGGCAGAATAGCAGGAAACAGATTTCAAGAGGTACGTTGGAATCGCCTTTAAAGCACAGGAAGAGGGTCACAACTTCGACAATGACGCACTTGGCCTAAAAGGGCGTATGCGTTTTCTCCTGAATATATTCAGGAGAAAACGCATACGCCCTTTTTGGCCAAGCAAGCAAGCGGGCAATGCAAATCTGCACTACAAAGAAGTATCACTTCCCACCAGTCAAAAGGGACATTCACAAATGTGTAAAAACCAGAAAGGCAAGACAGTCCCTGGAGAACAGGGAGCCTTGTTATGCTGATGGGTGGGATGTAAATTGCCAACTGCCTCACTGGAGGAGTGCATTGCGTTCCCTAAAACAAGAAAACAACAGAGCTACAGAGCCAAGGGCACTTCCAGTCTAGGGAATATACCTTGGGAAAACTGAAAATAAATAAGAGAGAGCCACCCCCAAATTTAGGGCTGCACTGCTTACAAGAACCTCAACTTGGGTACACCTTAAATATCCCAGGAAATATAAAAATGGATCAAAAACTGTGGTATTTATGTACGATGGAATATCCCTCAGCCATGAAATCAATGTCATAAGACCAGGAGCAGCAAAGTGAGTGGATTCAGGTACGATGATTCTAAGTGAAATAAGTCACACAGAAAAAGAAACTTAT
Source organism: Mesoplodon bidens (assembly GCF_964165515.1). Lineage (NCBI taxonomy): Eukaryota > Metazoa > Chordata > Mammalia > Artiodactyla > Ziphiidae > Mesoplodon > Mesoplodon bidens. Next base: position 588,160 of record NW_027671506.1, read on the forward strand.
CATAAGATATCACTTATGAAGATCCTGTAAACATGGCTACACATGAACTGATTTAGGAAAGAGAATAGAGTCTCATATTTAGAAAACACTCTTATGCCTGCTTAAGTGGAAAGGAGAGGTGGGGTGATGCATAAAACCAGAGTTTGATATAAGCACAGGTACCATTTCTAAAACCAACTGTGGAATAGACAAGACCTACACCTTCCTCAGTGAAAGGGACTCAAAACCCCATATTTCCCGCAGAGGAATAGATCTGACTACTAAGAATCTTAAAACCTATGTATTGATATGTCTCTGTAAGGGAATCAAGTGTGTCTAGACTGGCATAAACATGGCAGTGAGAATCAGCTCAAACCCACTATAAAAAGAAATTTCAAAAACAAAACCAAAAACAGGGAAATTCTTTACATTCCCTTCAGGGTCTCTGATGAAACCTGGAATGACCCTATCTACAATGACAGCTGGATGTGGCATAAGGCTGGACACTTGGGACTGAGAGGATTGGTGAGATTGGGTGAGCAAATGCAGACCCTTTAAAGCAAAAATGCATGGCCCACATTCCATGTGTCCCAACTCTCCATGTTGAAGGGAATATTACTACAGCTATAACATGTACGGGAAACCTAGAGAATGGACACACTGTGAATACAAAAGGTTTCGAAAACTCAAAGAGTAGTCCCTCACCTGGTGCTCCGGTTTGACTTTCCAACTGCTTTCCTATCAATCTCCCAACTTGGAGATACAACCCCTTTAACATCCTGGTTCACACAGGTTGCCAATTTGGCAGAGGATGGAAGGGAAGAGGGAGAACCAATGAGAGAGTAGCTGTTAGGCATTTGGACGGGCACATGTCACTCTAATTTCCCCGCAGGAAGAAGAATTAACCAGAGTCACAGCCACCCACCGGGAACCAGTATAGGTCCTGAACCAAAATTTTGGACTTGCGTACAGCTCACAAAAAACGAGTTGAAAAATGGAGCTCAGGGGCACAGCAATTCACAAACTGGCAGAGTAATAAAGGACAACTATCGTCCAAAAATCTGTTGAGGGAAGGCAACGAGGCGGACTTGAAAGCGAGGCAGAATAGCAGGAGACAGATTTCAAGAGGTACGTTGGAATCGCCTTTAAAGCACAGGAAGAGGGGCACAACTTTGACAATGACGCACTTGGCCAAAAAGGGCGTATGCGTTTTCTCCTGAATATATTCAGGAGAAAACGCATACGCCCTTTTTGGCCAAGCAAGCAAGCGGGCAATGCAAATCTGCACTACATAGAAGTATCACTTCCCACCGGTCAAAAGGGACATCCACAAAATGTGTAAAAACCAGAAAGACAAGACAGTCCCTGGAGATCCGGGAGCCTTGTTATGCTGATGGGCGGGATGTAAATTGCCAACTGCCTCACTGGAGGAGTGCATTGCGTTCCCTAAAACAAGTAAACAACAGAGCTACAGAGCCAAGGGCACATCCAGTCTAGGGAATATACCTAGGGAAAACGGAAAATCAATAAGACAGGGCCACCCCCAAATTTAGGGCTGCACTGCTTAGAAGAACCTCAACTTGGGTACACCTTAAATATCCCAGGAAATATAAAAATGGTTCAAAAATCTGTGGTATTTATGTACGATGGAATATCCCTCATACATGAAATCAATATCATAAGACAAGGAGCAGCAAAGTGAGTGGATTCAGGTATGATGATTCTAAGTGAAATAAGTCACACAGAAAAAGAAACTTATCATAAGATATCACTTATGAAGATCCTGTAAACATGGATACACATGAACTGAGTTAGGAAAGAGAACAGAGTCTCACATTTAGAAAACACTCGTATGCCTGCTTAAGGGGAAAGGATAGGTGGGGTGATGCATAAAAGCAGACACTGATATAAGCACAGGTACCATTTCTAAAACCAACTGTGGAATAGACAAGACCTACACCTTCCTCAGTGAAAGGGACTCAAAACCCCATATTTCCCGCAGAGGAATAGATCTGGCATGTAAGAATCTTAAAACCTATGTATAGATATGTCTCTGTAAGGGAATCAAGTGTGACTAGACTGGCATAAACATGGCATCGAGAATCAGCTCAAACCCACTTTAAAAAGGAATTTCAAAAACAAAACCAAAAAACTGGGAAAATCTTTACATTTCCTTCAGGGTCTCTGATGAAACCTGGAATGACCCTATCTACAATGACAGCTGGATGTGGCATAAGGCTGGACACTTGGGACTGAGAGGATTGGTGAGATTGGGTGAGCAAATGCAGACCCTTTAAAGCAAAAATGCATGGCCCCCATTCCATGGGTCCCAACTCTCCATGTTGAAGGGAATATTACTACAGCTATAACATGTACGGGAAACCTAGAGAATGGACACACTGTGAATACAAAAGGTTGCTAAAACTCAACGAGTAGTCCCTCTCCTGGAGCTCCGGTTTGACTTTCCAACTGCTTTACTATCAATCTCCCAACTTGGAGAGACAACCCCTTTAACCTCCTGGTTCGCACAGGTTGCCAATTTGGCAGAGGATGGAAGGGAAGAGGGAGAACCAATGAGAGAGTAGCTGTTAGGCATTTGGACGGGAACATGTCACTAATTTCCCGGCAGGAAGAAGAATTAACCAGAGTCACAGCCACCCACCGGGAACCAGTATAGGTCCTGAACCAAAATTTTGGACTTGCGTACAGCTCACAAAAAACGAGTTGAAAAATGGAGCTCAGGGGCACAGCAATTCACAAACTGGCAGAGTAATAAAGGACAACTATCGTCCAAAAATCTGTTGAGGGAAGGCAACGAGGCGGACTTGAAAGCGAGGCAGAATAGCAGGAAACAGATTTCAAGAGGTACGTTGGAATCGCCTTTAAAGCACAGGAAGAGGGGCACAACTTCGACAATGACGCACTTGGCCAAAAAGGGCGTATGCCTTTTCTCCTGAATATATTCAGGAGAAAACGCATACGCCCTTTTTGGCCAAGCAAGCATTCGGGCAATGCAAATCTGCACTACAAAGAAGTATCACTTCCCACCAGTCAAAAGGGACATTCACAAATGTGTAAAAACCAGAAAGGCAAGACAGTCCCTGGAGAACAGGGAGCCTTGTTATGCTGATGGGCGGGATGTAAATTGCCAACTGCCTCACTGGAGGAGTGCATTGCGTTCCCTAAAACAAGGAAACAACAGAGCTACAGAGCCAAGGGCACTTCCAGTCTAGGGAATATACCTTGGGAAAACTGAAAATCAATAAGAGAGAGCCACCCCCAAATTTAGGGCTGCACTGCTTACAAGAACCTCAACTTGGGTACACCTTAAATATCCCAGGAAATATAAAAATGGTTCAAAAACTGTGGTATTTATGTACGATGGAATATCCCTCAGGCATGAAATCAATGTCATAAGACCAGGAGCAGCAAAGTGAGTGGATTCAGGTACGATGATTCTAAGTGAAATAAGTCACACAGAAAAAGAAACTTATCATAAGATATCACTTATGAAGATCCTGTAAACATGGCTACACATGAACTGAGTTAGGAAAGAGAACAGAGTCTCACATTTCTAAAACCCTCTTAGGCCTGCTTAAGGGGAAAGGAGAGGTGGGATGATGCATAAAACCAGAGTTTGATATAAGCACAGGTACCATTTCTAAAACCAACTGTGGAATAGACAAGACCTACACCTTCCTCAGTGAAAGGGACTCAAAACACCATATTTCCCGCAGAGGAATAGATCTGACTAGTAAGAATCTTAAAACCTATGTATTGATATGTCTCTGTAAGGGAATCAAGTGTGTCTAGACTGGCATAAACATGGCAGCGAGAATCAGCTCAAACCCACTATAAAAAGGAATTTCAAAATCAAAACCAAAAAACAGGGAAATTCTTTACATTTCCTTCAGGGTCTCTGATGAAACCTGGAATGACCCTATCTACAATGACAGGTGGATGTGGCATAAGGCTGGACACTTGGGACTGAGAGGATTGGTGAGATTGGGTGAGCAAATGCAGACCCTTTAAAGCAAAAATGCATGGCCCCCATTCCTTGGGTCCCAACTCTCCATGTTGAAGGGAATATTACTACAGCTATAACATGTTCGGGAAACCTAGAGAATGGACACACTGTGAATACAAATCGTTTCGAAAACTCAACGATTAGTCCCTCTCCTGGTGCTCCTGTTTGACATTCCAACTGCTTTACTATCAATCTCCGAACTTGGAGAGACAACCCCTTTAACCTCCTTGTTCGCACAGGTTGCCAATTTGGCAGAGGATGGAAGGGAAGAGGGAGAACCAATGAGAGAGTAGCTGTTAGGCATTTGGACGGGAACATGTCACTAATTTCCCGGCAGGAAGAAGAATTAACCAGAGTCACAGCCACCCACCGGGAACCAGTTTAGGTCCTGAACCAAAATTTTGGACTTGCGTACAGCTCACAAAAAACGAGTTGAAAAATGGAGCTCAGGGGCACAGCAATTCACAAACTGGCAGAGTAATAAAGGACAACTATCGTCCAAAAATCTGTTGAGGGAAGGCAACGAGGCGGACCTGAAAGCGAGGCAGAATAGCAGGAAACAGATTTCAAGACGTACGTTGGAATCGCCTTTAAAGCACAGGAAGAGGGGCACAACTTCGACAATGACGCACTTGGCCAAAAAGGGCGTATGCGTTTTCTCCTGAATATATTCAGGAGAAAACGCATACGCCCTTTTTGGCCAAGCAAGCAAGCGGGCAATGCAAATCTGCACTACAAAGAAGTATCACTTCCCACCGGTCAAAAGGGACATCCACAAAATGTGTAAAAACCAGAAAGGCATGACAGGCCCTGGAGAACAGGGAGCCTTGTTATGCTGATGGGTGGGATGTAAATTGCCAACTGCCTCACTGGAGGAGTGCATTGAGTTCCCTAAAACAAGTGAACAACAGAGCTACAGAGCCAAGGGCACTTCCAGTCTATGGAATATACCTTGGGAAAACTGAAAATCAATAAGACAGAGCCACCCCCAAATTTAGGGCTGCACTGCTTACAAGAACCTCAACTTGGGTACACCTTAAATATCCCAGGAAATATAAAAATTGTTCAAAAAACTGTGGTATTTATGTACGATGGAATATCACTCAGCCATGAAATCAATGTCATAAGACCAGGAGCAGCAAAGTGAGTGGATTCAGGTACGATGATTCTAAATGAAATAAGTCACACCGAAAAAGAAACTTATCATAAGATATCACTTATGAAGATCCTGTATCATGGCTACATATGAACTGAGTTAGGAAAGAGAACAGAGTCTCACATTTAGAAAACACTCTTATGCCTGCTTAAGGGGAAAGGAGAGGTGGGGTGATGCATAAAACCAGAGTTTGATATAGGCACAGGTACCATTTCTATAACCAACTGTGGAATAGACAAGACCTACACCTTCCTCAGTGAAAGGGACTCAAAACACCATATTTCCCGCAGAGGAATAGATCTGACTAGTAAGAATCTTAAAACCTATGTATTGATATGTCTCTGTAAGGGAATCAAGTGTGTCTAGACTGGCATAAACATGGCAGCGAGAATCAGCTCAAACCCACTATAAAAAGGAATTTCAAAATCAAAACCAAAAAACAGGGAAATTCTTTACATTTCCTTCAGGGTCTCTGATGAAACCTGGAATGACCCTATCTACAATGACAGGTGGATGTGGCATAAGGCTGGACACTTGGGACTGAGAGGATTGGTGAGATTGGGTGAGCAAATGCAGACCCTTTAAAGCAAAAATGCATGGCCCCCATTCCTTGGGTCCCAACTCTCCATGTTGAAGGGAATATTACTACAGCTATAACATGTTCGGGAAACCTAGAGAATGGACACACTGTGAATACAAATCGTTTCGAAAACTCAACGATTAGTCCCTCTCCTGGTGCTCCTGTTTGACATTCCAACTGCTTTACTATCAATCTCCGAACTTGGAGAGACAACCCCTTTAACCTCCTTGTTCGCACAGGTTGCCAATTTGGCAGAGGATGGAAGGGAAGAGGGAGAACCAATGAGAGAGTAGCTGTTAGGCATTTGGACGGGAACATGTCACTAATTTCCCGGCAGGAAGAAGAATTAACCAGAGTCACAGCCACCCACCGGGAACCAGTTTAGGTCCTGAACCAAAATTTTGGACTTGCGTACAGCTCACAAAAAACGAGTTGAAAAATGGAGCTCAGGGGCACAGCAATTCACAAACTGGCAGAGTAATAAAGGACAACTATCGTCCAAAAATCTGTTGAGGGAAGGCAACGAGGCGGACCTGAAAGCGAGGCAGAATAGCAGGAAACAGATTTCAAGACGTACGTTGGAATCGCCTTTAAAGCACAGGAAGAGGGGCACAACTTCGACAATGACGCACTTGGCCAAAAAGGGCGTATGCGTTTTCTCCTGAATATATTCAGGAGAAAACGCATACGCCCTTTTTGGCCAAGCAAGCAAGCGGGCAATGCAAATCTGCACTACAAAGAAGTATCACTTCCCACCGGTCAAAAGGGACATCCACAAAATGTGTAAAAACCAGAAAGGCATGACAGGCCCTGGAGAACAGGGAGCCTTGTTATGCTGATGGGTGGGATGTAAATTGCCAACTGCCTCACTGGAGGAGTGCATTGAGTTCCCTAAAACAAGTGAACAACAGAGCTACAGAGCCAAGGGCACTTCCAGTCTATGGAATATACCTTGGGAAAACTGAAAATCAATAAGACAGAGCCACCCCCAAATTTAGGGCTGCACTGCTTACAAGAACCTCAACTTGGGTACACCTTAAATATCCCAGGAAATATAAAAATTGTTCAAAAAACTGTGGTATTTATGTACGATGGAATATCACTCAGCCATGAAATCAATGTCATAAGACCAGGAGCAGCAAAGTGAGTGGATTCAGGTACGATGATTCTAAATGAAATAAGTCACACCGAAAAAGAAACTTATCATAAGATATCACTTATGAAGATCCTGTATCATGGCTACATATGAACTGAGTTAGGAAAGAGAACAGAGTCTCACATTTAGAAAACACTCTTATGCCTGCTTAAGGGGAAAGGAGAGGTGGGGTGATGCATAAAACCAGAGTTTGATATAGGCACAGGTACCATTTCTATAACCAACTGTGGAATAGACAAGACATACACCTTCCTCAGTGAAAGGGACTCAAAGCCCCATATTTCCCGCAGAGGAATAGATCTCACTAGTAAGAATCTTAAAACCTATGTATTGATATGTCTCTGTAAGGGAATCAAGTGTGTCTAGACTGGCATAAACATGGCAGCGAGAATCAGCTCAAACCCACTATAAAAAGGAATTTCAAAAACAAAAACAAAAAACAGGGAAATTCTTTACATTTCCTTCAGGGTCTCTGATGAAACCTGGAATGACCCTATCTACAATGACAGCTGGATGTGGCATAAGGCTGGACACTTGGGACTGAGAGGATTGGTGAGATTGGGTGAGCAAATGCAGACCCATTAAAGCAAAAATGCATGTCCCCCATTCCATGGGTCCCAACTCTCCATGTTGAAGGGAATATTAATACAGCTGTAACATGTACGGGAAACCTAGAGAATGGACACACTGTGAATACAAAAGGTTTCTAAAACTCAACGAGTAGTCCCTCTCCTGGTGCTCCGGTTAGACTTTCCAACTGCTTTACTATCAATCTCCCAACTTGGAGAGAAAACCCCTTTAACCTCCTGGTTCGCACAGGTTGCCAATTTGGCAGAGGATGGAAGGGAAGAGGGAGAACCAATGAGAGAGTAGCTGTTAGGCATTTGGACGGGCACATGTCACTCTAATTTCCCAGCAGGAAGAAGAATTAACCAGAGTCTCAGCCACCCACCGGGAACCAGTATAGGTCCTGAACCAAAATTTTGGACTTGTGTACAGCTCACAAAAACCGAGTTGAAAAATGGAGCTCAGGGGCACAGCAATTCACAAACTGGCAGAGTAAAAAAGGACAACTATCGTCCAAAAATCTGTTGAGGGAAGGCAACGAGGCAGACTTGAAAGCGAGGCAGAATAGCAGGAAACAGATTTCAAGAGGTACGTTGGAATCGCCTTTAAAGCACAGGAAGAGGGGCACAACTTCGACAATGACGCACTTGGCCTAAAAGGGCGTATGCGTTTTCTCCTGAATATATTCAGGAGAAAACGCATACGCCCTTTTTGGCCAAGCAAGCAAGCGGGCAATGCAAATCTGCACTACAAAGAAGTATCACTTCCCACCAGTCAAAAGGGACATTCACAAATGTGTAAAAACCAGAAAGGCAAGACAGTCCCTGGAGAACAGGGAGCCTTGTTATGCTGATGGGTGGGATGTAAATTGCCAACTGCCTCACTGGAGGAGTGCATTGCGTTCCCTAAAACAAGAAAACAACAGAGCTACAGAGCCAAGGGCACTTCCAGTCTAGGGAATATACATTGGGAAAACTGAAAATAAATAAGAGAGAGCCACCCCCAAATTTAGGGCTGCACTGCTTACAAGAACCTCAACTTGGGTACACCTTAAATATCCCAGGAAATATAAAAATGGATCAAAAACTGTGGTATTTATGTACGATGGAATATCCCTCAGCCATGAAATCAATGTCATAAGACCAGGAGCAGCAAAGTGAGTGGATTCAGGTACGATGATTCTAAGTGAAATAAGTCACACAGAAAAAGAAACTTATCATAAGATATCACTTATGAAGATCCTGTAAACATGGCTACACATGAACTGAGTTAGGAAAGAGAACAGAGTCTCACATTTCGAAAAAACTCTTATGCCTGCTTAAGGGGAAAGGAGAGGTGGGATGATGCATAAAACCAGAGTTTGATATAAGCACAGGTACCATTTCTAAAACCAACTGTGGAATAGACAAGACCTACACCTTCCTCAGTGAAAGGGACTCAAAACACCATATTTCCTGCAGAGGAATTGATCTGACTAGTAAGAATCTTAAAACCTATGTATTGATATGTCTCTGTAAGGGAATCAAGTGTGTCTAGACTGGCATAAACATGGCAGCGAGAATCAGCTCAAACCCACTATAAAAAGGAATTTCAAAAATAAAAACCAAAAAACAGGGAAATTCTTTACATTTCCTTCAGGGTCTCTGATGAAACCTGGAATGACCCTATCTACAATGACAGGTGGATGTGGCATAAGGCTGGACATTTGGGACTGAGAGGATTGGTGAGATTGTGTGAGCAAATGCAGACCCTTTAAAGCAAAAATGCATGGCCCCCTTTCCATGGGTCCCAACTCTCCATGTTGAAGGGAATTTTACTACAGCTATAACATGTACGGGAAACCTAGAGAATGGACACACTGTGAATACAAAAGGTTTCGAAAACTCAACGATTAGTCCCTCTCCTGGTGCTCCTGTTTGACATTCCAACTGCTTTACTATCAATCTCCGAACTTGGAGAGACAACCCCTTTAACCTCCTTGTTCGCACAGGTTGCCAATTTGGCAGAGGATGGAAGGGAAGAGGGAGAACCAATGAGAGAGTAGCTGTTAGGCATTTGGACGGGAACATGTCACTAATTTCCCGGCAGGAAGAAGAATTAACCAAGTCACAGCCACCCACCGGGAACCAGTATAGGTCCTTAACCAAAATTTTGGACTTGCGTACAGCTCACAAAAAAACGAGTTGAAAAATGGAGCTCATGGGCACAGCAATACACAAACTGGCAGAGTAATAAAGGACAACTATCGTCCAAAAATCTGTTGAGGGAAGGCAACGAGGCGGACTTCAAAGCAAGGCTGAATAGCAGGAAACAGATTTCAAGAGGTACGTTGGAATCGCCTTTAAAGCACAGGAAGAGGGGCACAACTTCGACAATGACGCACTTGGCCAAAAAGGGCGTATGCGTTTTCTCCTGAATATATTCAGGAGAAAACGCATACGCCCTTTTTGGCCAAGCAAGCAAGCGGGTAATGCAAATCTGCACTACAAAGAAGTATCACTTCCCACCGGTCAAAAGGGACATTCACAAATGTGTGAATACCAGAAAGGCAAGACAGGCCCTGGAGAACAGGGAGCCTTGTTATGCTGATGGGTGGGATGTAAATTGCCAACTGCCTCACTGGAGGAGTGCATTGCGTTCCCTAAAACAAGTAAACAACAGAGCTACAGAGCCAAGGGCTCTTCCAGTCTAGGGAATATACCTTGGGAAAACTGAAAATCAAAAAGAGAGAGCAACCCCCAAATTTAGGGCTGCACTGCTTACAAGAACCTCAACTTGGGTACAACTTAAATATCCCAGGAAATATGAAAATGGTTGAAAAAACTGTGGTATTTATGTACGATGGAATATCCCTCAGCCATGAAATCAATGTCATAAGACCAGGAGCAGCAAAGTGAGTGGATACAGGTACGATGATTCTAAGTGAAATAAGTCACACAGAAAAAGAAACTTATCATAAGATATCACTTATGAAGATCCTGTAAACATGGCTACACATGATTTGAGTTAGGAAAGAGAACAGAGTCTCATATTTAGAAAACACTCTCATGCCTGCTAAAGGGGAAAGGAGAGGTGGGGTGATGCATAAAACCAGAGTTTGATATAAGCACAGGTACCATTTCTATAACCAACTGTGGAATAGACAAGACCTACACATTCCTCAGTGAAAGGGACTCAAAACCCCATATTTCCCGCAGAGGAATAGATCTGACTAGTAAGAATCTTAAAACCTATGTATTGATATGTCTCTGTAAGGGAATCAAGTGTGTCTAGACTGGCATAAACATGGCAGCGAGAATCAGCTCAAACCCACTATAAAAAGGAATTTCAAAAACAAAACCAAAAAACAGGGAAATTCTTTACATTTCCTTCAGGGTCTATGATGAAACCTGGAATGACCCTATCTACAATGACAGCTGGATGTGGCATAAGGCTGGACACTTGGGACTGAGAGGATTGGTGAGCTTGGGTGAGCAAATGCAGACCCTTTAAAGCCATAATGCATGGCCCCCATTCCATGGGTCCCAACTCTCCAGGTTGCAGGGAATATTACTACACCTATAACATGTACGGGAAACCTAGAGAATGGACACACTGTGAATACAAAAGGTTTCTAAAACTCAACGAATAGTCCCTCTCCTGGTGCTCCGGTTTGACTTTCCAACTGCTTTACTATCAATCTCCCAACTTGGAGAGACAGCCCATTTAAGCTCCTGGTTCGCACAGTTTGCCAATTTGGCAGAGGCTGGAAGGGAAAAGGGAGAACCAATGAGAGAGTAGCTGTTAGACATTTGGACGGACACATGTCACTCTAATTTCCCGGCAGGAAGAAGAATTAACCAAAGTCTCAGCCACCCACCGGTAACCAGTATAGGTCCTGAACCAAAATTTTGGACTTGCGGTCAGCTCACAAAAAACGAGTTGAAAAATGGAGCTCAGGGGCACAGCAATTCACAAAATGGCAGAGTAATAAAAGACAACTATCATCCAAAAATCTGTTGAGGGAAGGCAACGAGGCGGACTTGAAAGCGTGGCAGAATAGCAGGAAACAGATTTCAAGAGGTACGTTGGAATCGCCTTTAAAGCACAGGAAGAGGGGCACAACTTCGACAATGACGCACTTGGCCAAAAAGGGCGTATGCGTTTTCTCCTGAATATATTCAGGAGAAAACGCATACGCCCTTTTTGGCCAAGCAAGCAAGCGGGTAATGCAAATCTGCACTACAAAGCAGTATCACTTCCCACCGGTCAAAAGGGACATTCACAAATGTGTGAATACCAGAAAGGCAAGACAGTCCCTGGAGAACAGGGAGCCTTGTTATGCTGATGGGTGGGATGTAAATTGCCAACTGCCTCACTGGAGGAGTGCATTGCGTTCCCTAAAACAAGTAAACAACAGAGCTACAGAGCCAAGGGCTCTTCCAGTCTAGGGAATATACCTTGGGAAAACTGAAAATCAAAAAGAGAGAGCAACCCCCAAATTTAGGGCTGCACTGCTTACAAGAACCTCAACTTGGGTACAACTTAAATATCCCAGGAAATATGAAAATGGTTGAAAAAACTGTGGTATTTATGTACGATGGAATATCCCTCAGCCATGAAATCAATGTCATAAGACCAGGAGCAGCAAAGTGAGTGGATACAGGTACGATGATTCTAAGTGAAATAAGTCACACAGAAAAAGAAACTTATCATAAGATATCACTTATGAAGATCCTGTAAACATGGCTACACATGATTTGAGTTAGGAAAGAGAACAGAGTCTCATATTTAGAAAACACTCTCATGCCTGCTAAAGGGGAAAGGAGAGGTGGGGTGATGCATAAAACCAGAGTTTGATATAAGCACAGGTACCATTTCTATAACCAACTGTGGAATAGACAAGACCTACACATTCCTCAGTGAAAGGGACTCAAAACCCCATATTTCCCGCAGAGGAATAGATCTGACTAGTAAGAATCTTAAAACCTATGTATTGATATGTCTCTGTAAGGGAATCAAGTGTGTCTAGACTGGCATAAACATGGCAGCGAGAATCAGCTCAAACCCACTATAAAAAGGAATTTCAAAAACAAAACCAAAAAACAGGGAAATTCTTTACATTTCCTTCAGGGTCTATGATGAAACCTGGAATGACCCTATCTACAATGACAGCTGGATGTGGCATAAGGCTGGACACTTGGGACTGAGAGGATTGGTGAGCTTGGGTGAGCAAATGCAGACCCTTTAAAGCCATAATGCATGGCCCCCATTCCATGGGTCCCAACTCTCCAGGTTGCAGGGAATATTACTACACCTATAACATGTACGGGAAACCTAGAGAATGGACACACTGTGAATACAAAAGGTTTCTAAAACTCAACGAATAGTCCCTCTCCTGGTGCTCCGGTTTGACTTTCCAACTGCTTTACTATCAATCTCCCAACTTGGAGAGACAGCCCATTTAAGCTCCTGGTTCGCACAGTTTGCCAATTTGGCAGAGGCTGGAAGGGAAAAGGGAGAACCAATGAGAGAGTAGCTGTTAGACATTTGGACGGACACATGTCACTCTAATTTCCCGGCAGGAAGAAGAATTAACCAAAGTCTCAGCCACCCACCGGTAACCAGTATAGGTCCTGAACCAAAATTTTGGACTTGCGGTCAGCTCACAAAAAACGAGTTGAAAAATGGAGCTCAGGGGCACAGCAATTCACAAAATGGCAGAGTAATAAAAGACAACTATCATCCAAAAATCTGTTGAGGGAAGGCAACGAGGCGGACTTGAAAGCGTGGCAGAATAGCAGGAAACAGATTTCAAGAGGTACGTTGGAATCGCCTTTAAAGCACAGGAAGAGGGGCACAACTTCGACAATGACGCACTTGGCCAAAAAGGGCGTATACGTTTTCTCCTGAATATATTCAGGAGAAAACGCATACGCCCTTTTTGGCCAAGCAAGCAAGCGGGCAATGCAAATCTGCACTACAAAGAAGTATCACTTCCCACCGGTCAAAAGGGACATCCACAAAATGTGTAAAAACCAGAAAGGCAAGACAGGCCCTGGAGAACAGGGAGCCTTGTTATGCTGATGGGTGGGATGTTAATTGCCAACTGCCTCACTGGAGGAGTGCATTGCGTTCCCTAAAACAAGTAAACAACAGAGCTACAGAGCCAAGGGCACTTCCAGTCTATGGAATATACCTTGGGAAAACTGAAAATCAATAAGACAGAGCCACCCCCAAATTTAGGGCTGCACTGCTTACAAGAACCTCAACTTGGGTACACCTTAAATATCCCAGGAAATATAAAAATTGTTCAAAAAACTGTGGTATTTATGTACGATGGAATATCACTCAGCCATGAAATCAATGTCATAAGACCAGGAGCAGCAAAGTGAGTGGATTCAGGTACGATGATTCTAAATGAAATAAGTCACACCGAAAAAGAAACTTATCATAAGATATCACTTATGAAGATCCTGTATCATGGCTACATATGAACTGAGTTAGGAAAGAGAACAGAGTCTCACATTTAGAAAACACTCTTATGCCTGCTTAAGGGGAAAGGAGAGGTGGGGTGATGCATAAAACCAGAGTTTGATATAGGCACAGGTACCATTTCTATAACCAACTGTGGAATAGACAAGACATACACCTTCCTCAGTGAAAGGGACTCAAAGCCCCATATTTCCCGCAGAGGATTAGATCTCACTAGTAAGAATCTTAAAACCTATGTATTGATATGTCTCTGTAAGGGAATCAAGTGTGTCTAGACTGGCATAAACATGGCAGCGAGAATCAGCTCAAACCCACTATAAAAAGGAATTTCAAAAACAAAAACAAAAAACAGGGAAATTCTTTACATTTCCTTCAGGGTCTCTGATGAAACCTGGAATGACCCTATCTACAATGACAGGTGGATGTGGCATAAGGCTGGACACTTGGGACTTAGAGGATTGGTGAGATTCGGTGAGCAAATGCAGACCCATTAAAGCAAAAATGCATGTCCCCCATTCCATGGGTCCCAACTCTCCATGTTGAAGGGAATATTAATACAGCTGTAACATGTACGGGAAACCTAGAGAATGGACACACTGTGAATACAAAAGGTTTCTAAAACTCAACGAGTAGTCCCTCTCCTGGTGCTCCGGTTAGACTTTCCAACTGCTTTACTATCAATCTCCCAACTTGGAGAGAAAACCCCTTTAACCTCCTGGTTCGCACAGGTTGCCAATTTGGCAGAGGATGGAAGGGAAGAGGGAGAACCAATGAGAGAGTAGCTGTTAGGCATTTGGACGGGCACATGTCACTCTAATTTCCCAGCAGGAAGAAGAATTAACCAGAGTCTCAGCCACCCACCGGGAACCAGTATAGGTCCTGAACCAAAATTTTGGACTTGTGTACAGCTCACAAAAACCGAGTTGAAAAATGGAGCTCAGGGGCACAGCAATTCACAAACTGGCAGAGTAATAAAGGACAACTATCGTCCAAAAATCTGTTGAGGGAAGGCAACGAGGCGGACTTGAAAGCGAGGCAGAATAGCAGGAAACAGATTTCAAGAGGTACGTTGGAATCGCCTTTAAAGCACAGGAAGAGGGGCACAACTTCGACAATGACGCACTTGGCCTAAAAGGGCGTATGCGTTTTCTCCTGAATATATTCAGGAGAAAACGCATACGCCCTTTTTGGCCAAGCAAGCAAGCGGGCAATGCAAATCTGCACTACAAAGAAGTATCACTTCCCACCAGTCAAAAGGGACATTCACAAATGTGTAAAAACCAGAAAGGCAAGACAGTCCCTGGAGCACAGGGAGCCTTGTTATGCTGATGGGTGGGATGTAAATTGCCAACTGCCTCACTGGAGGAGTGCATTGCGTTCCCTAAAACAAGAAAACAACAGAGCTACAGAGCCAAGGGCACTTCCAGTCTAGGGAATATACCTTGGGAAAACGGAAAATAAATAAGAGAGAGCCACCCCCAAATTTAGGGCTGCACTGCTTACAAGAACCTCAACTTGGGTACACCTTAAATATCCCAGGAAATATAAAAATGGATCAAAAACTGTGGTATTTATGTACGATGGAATATCCCTCAGCCATGAAATCAATGTCATAAGACCAGGAGCAGCAAAGTGAGTGGATTCAGGTACGATGATTCTAAGTGAAATAAGTCACACAGAAAAAGAAACTTATCATAAGATATCACTTATGAAGATCCTGTAAACATGGCTACACATGAACTGAGTTAGGAAAGAGAACAGAGTCTCACATTTCGAAAAAACTCTTATGCCTGCTTAAGGGGAAAGGAGAGGTGGGATGATGCATAAAACCAGAGTTTGATATAAGCACAGGTACCATTTCTAAAACCAACTGTGGAATAGACAAGACCTACACCTTCCTCAGTGAAAGGGACTCAAAACACCATATTTCCTGCAGAGGAATAGATCTGACTAGTAAGAATCTTAAAACCTATGTATTGATATGTCTCTGTAAGGGAATCAAGTGTGTCTAGACTGGCATAAACATGGCAGCGAGAATCAGCTCAAACCCACTATAAAAAGGAATTTCAAAATCAAAACCAAAAAACAGGGAAATTCTTTACATTTCCTTCAGGGTCTCTGATGAAACCTGGAATGACCCTATCTACAATGACAGGTGGATGTGGCATAAGGCTGGACACTTGGGACTGAGAGGATTGGTGAGATTGTGTGAGCAAATGCAGACCCTTTAAAGCAAAAATGCATGGCCCCCTTTCCATGGGTCCCAACTCTCCATGTTGAAGGGAATTTTACTACAGCTATAACATGTACGGGAAACCTAGAGAATGGACACACTGTGAATACAAAAGGTTTCGAAAACTCAACGATTAGTCCCTCTCCTGGTGCTCCTGTTTGACATTCCAACTGCTTTACTATCAATCTCCGAACTTGGAGAGACAACCCCTTTAACCTCCTTGTTCGCACAGGTTGCCAATTTGGCAGAGGATGGAAGGGAAGAGGGAGAACCAATGAGAGAGTACCTGTTAGGCATTTGGACGGGAACATGTCACTAATTTCCCGGCAGGAAGAAGAATTAACCAGAGTCACAGCCACCCACCGGGAACCAGTATAGGTCCTTAACCAAAATTTTGGACTTGCGTACAGCTCACAAAAAAACGAGTTGAAAAATGGAGCTCATGGGCACAGCAATACACAAACTGGCAGAGTAATAAAGGACAACTATCGTCCAAAAATCTGTTGAGGGAAGGCAACGAGGCGGACTTCAAAGCAAGGCTGAATAGCAGGAAACAGATTTCAAGAGGTACGTTGGAATCGCCTTTAAAGCACAGGAAGAGGGGCACAACTTCGACAATGACGCACTTGGCCAAAAAGGGCGTATGCGTTTTCTCCTGAATATATTCAGGAGAAAACGCATACGCCCTTTTTGGCCAAGCAAGCAAGCGGGTAATGCAAATCTGCACTACAAAGCAGTATCACTTCCCACCGGTCAAAAGGGACATTCACAAATGTGTGAATACCAGAAAGGCAAGACAGTCCCTGGAGAACAGGGAGCCTTGTTATGCTGATGGGTGGGATGTAAATTGCCAACTGCCTCACTGGAGGAGTGCATTGCGTTCCCTAAAACAAGTAAACAACAGAGCTACAGAGCCAAGGGCTCTTCCAGTCTAGGGAATATACCTTGGGAAAACTGAAAATCAAAAAGAGAGAGCAACCCCCAAATTTAGGGCTGCACTGCTTACAAGAACCTCAACTTGGGTACAACTTAAATATCCCAGGAAATATGAAAATGGTTGAAAAAACTGTGGTATTTATGTACGATGGAATATCCCTCAGCCATGAAATCAATGTCATAAGACCAGGAGCAGCAAAGTGAGTGGATACAGGTACGATGATTCTAAGTGAAATAAGTCACACAGAAAAAGAAACTTATCATAAGATATCACTTATGAAGATCCTGTAAACATGGCTACACATGATTTGAGTTAGGAAAGAGAACAGAGTCTCATATTTAGAAAACACTCTCATGCCTGCTAAAGGGGAAAGGAGAGGTGGGGTGATGCATAAAACCAGAGTTTGATATAAGCACAGGTACCATTTCTATAACCAACTGTGGAATAGACAAGACCTACACATTCCTCAGTGAAAGGGACTCAAAACCCCATATTTCCCGCAGAGGAATAGATCTGACTAGTAAGAATCTTAAAACCTATGTATTGATATGTCTCTGTAAGGGAATCAAGTGTGTCTAGACTGGCATAAACATGGCAGCGAGAATCAGCTCAAACCCACTATAAAAAGGAATTTCAAAAACAAAACCAAAAAACAGGGAAATTCTTTACATTTCCTTCAGGGTCTATGATGAAACCTGGAATGACCCTATCTACAATGACAGCTGGATGTGGCATAAGGCTGGACACTTGGGACTGAGAGGATTGGTGAGCTTGGGTGAGCAAATGCAGACCCTTTAAAGCCATAATGCATGGCCCCCATTCCATGGGTCCCAACTCTCCAGGTTGCAGGGAATATTACTACACCTATAACATGTACGGGAAACCTAGAGAATGGACACACTGTGAATACAAAAGGTTTCTAAAACTCAACGAATAGTCCCTCTCCTGGTGCTCCGGTTTGACTTTCCAACTGCTTTACTATCAATCTCCCAACTTGGAGAGACAGCCCATTTAAGCTCCTGGTTCGCACAGTTTGCCAATTTGGCAGAGGCTGGAAGGGAAAAGGGAGAACCAATGAGAGAGTAGCTGTTAGACATTTGGACGGACACATGTCACTCTAATTTCCCGGCAGGAAGAAGAATTAACCAAAGTCTCAGCCACCCACCGGTAACCAGTATAGGTCCTGAACCAAAATTTTGGACTTGCGGTCAGCTCACAAAAAACGAGTTGAAAAATGGAGCTCAGGGGCACAGCAATTCACAAAATGGCAGAGTAATAAAAGACAACTATCATCCAAAAATCTGTTGAGGGAAGGCAACGAGGCGGACTTGAAAGCGTGGCAGAATAGCAGGAAACAGATTTCAAGAGGTACGTTGGAATCGCCTTTAAAGCACAGGAAGAGGGGCACAACTTCGACAATGACGCAATTGGCCAAAAAGCGCGTATGCATTTCACCTGAATATATTCAGGAGAAAACTCATACACCCTTTTTGGCCAAGCAAGCAAGCGGGCAATGCAAATCTGCACTACAAAGAAGTATCACATCCCACAAGTCAAAAGGGACATCCACAAAATGTGTAAAAACCAGAAAGGCAAGACAGGCCTTGGAGGACAGGGAGCCTTGTTATGCTGATGGGCGGGATGTAAATTGCCAACCGACTCACTGGAGGAGTGCATTGTGTTCCCAAAAACAAGTAACCAACAGAGCTACAGAGCCAATGGCACTTCCAGTCTAGGGAATATACCTTGGGAAAACTGAAAATCAATAAGACAGAGCCACCCCCAAATTTAGGGCTGCACTGCTTACAAGAACCTCAACATGGGTACACCTTAAATATACCAGGAAATATAAAAATGGTTCAAAACCTTGTGGTACATACGTACGATGGAATATCCCTCAGACATGAAATCAATGTCAAAAGACCAGGAGCAGCAAAGTGAGTGGATTCTAGTACGATGATTCTAAGTGAAATAAGTCAAACAGAAGAAGAAACTTATCATAAGATATCACTTATGAAGATCCTGTAAACATGGCTACACATGAACTGAGTTAAGAAAGAGAACAGAGTCTCACATTTAGAAAACACTCTTTTGCCTGCTTAAGGGGGAAGGAGAGGTTGGGTGATGCATAAAACCAGAGTTTGATATAAGCACAGGTACCGTTTGTAAAACCAACTTTAGAATAGACAAGACCTACACCTTCCTCAGGGAAAGGGACTCAAAACCGCATATTACGCGCAGAGGAATAGATCTGACTAGTAAGAATCTTAAAACCTATGTATTGATATGTCTCCGTAAGGGAGTCAAGTGTGTCTAGACTGGCATCCACATGGCAGCGAGAATCAGCTCAAACCCACTATAAAAAGGAATTTCAAAAACACAACTGAAAAACAGGGAAATTATTTACAATTCCTTCAGGGTCTCTGATGAAACCTGGAATGACCCTATCTACAATGACAGCTGGATGTGGCATAAGGCTGGACACTTGGGACTGAGAGGATTGGTGAGTTTGGGTGAGCAAATGCAGACCCTTTAAAGCAATAATGCATGGTCCCCATTCCATGGGTCGCAACTCTCCAGGTTGAAGGGATTATTACTACAGCTATAACATGTACGGGAACCGTAGAGAATGGACACAATGTGAATACAAATGGTTTCTAAAACTCAACGAATAGTCCCTCTCCTGGTGCTCCGGTTTGACTTTCCAACTGCTTTACTATCAATCTCCCAACTTGGAGAGACAGCCCCTTTAAGCTCCTGGTTCGCACAGGTTGCCAATTTGGCAGAGGATGGAAGGGAAGAGGGAGAACCAATGAGAGACTAGCTGTTAGGCATTTGGACGGGGATATGCCACTCTAAATTCCCGGCAGGAAGAAGAATTAACCAAAGTCTCAGCCACACACTGGGAACCAGGATAGGTCATGAAACAAAATTTTGGACTTGCGTTCAGCTCACAAAAAACTGGTTGAAAAATGGAGCTCAGGGGCACAGCAATTCACAAAATGGCAGAGTAATAAAGGACAACTATCTTGCTAAAATCTGTTGAGGGAAGGGAACGAGGCGGACTTGAAAGCGAGGCAGAATAGCAGGAAACAGATTTCAAGAGGTACGTTCGAATCGCCTTTAAAGCACAGGAAGAGGGGCACAACTTCCACAATGACGCACTTGGCCAAAAAGTGTGTATGCGTTTTCTCCTGAATATATTCAGGAGAAAACGCTTACAACTTTTTGGCCAAGCAAGCAAGTGGGCAATGCCAATCTGCACTACAAAGAAGTATCACTTCCCACTGGTCAAAAGGGACATCCACAAAATGTGTAAAAACCAGAAAGGCAAGACAGGCCCTGGAGAACAGGGAGCCTTGTTATGCTGATGGGCGGGATGTAAATAGCCAACTGCCTCACTGGAGGAGTGCATTGTGTTCCCTAAAACAAGTAAACAACAGAGCTACAGAGCCAAGGGCACTTCCAGTCTAGGGAATATACCTTTGGAAAACTGGAAATCAATAAGACAGAGCCACCCCCAAATTTAAGGCTGCACTGCTTACAAGAACCTCCACTTGTGTACACCTTAAATATCCCAGGAAATATAAAAATGGTTCAAAAAATTGTGGTACTTACGTACGATGGAATATCCGTCAGACATGAAATCAATGTCATAAGACCAGGAGCAGCAAAGTGAGTGGATTCAGGTACGATGATTCTAAGTGAAATAAGTCACACAGAAAAAGAAACATCATAAGATATCACTTATGAAGATCCTGTAAACATGGCTACACATGAACTGAGTTAAGAAAAAGAACAGAGTCTCACATTTAGAAAACACTCTTATGCCTGCTTAAGGGGAAAGGAGAGGTGGGGTGATGCATAAAACCAGAGTTTGATATAAGCACAGGTACCGTTTGTAAAACCAACTTTGGAATAGACAAGACCTACACCTTCCTCACTTAAAGGGACGCAAAACCCCATATTTCCCGCAGAGGAATAGATCTGACTAGTAAGAATCTTAAAACCTATGTATTGATATGTCTCCGTAAGGGAATCAAGTGTGTCTAGACTGGCATAAACATGGCAGCGAGAATCAGCTCAAACCCACTATAAATAGGAATTTCAAAAACACAACCAAAAAACAGGGAAATTCTTTACAATTCCTTCAGGGTCTCTGATGAAACCTGGAATGACCTTATCTACAATGACAGCTGGATGTGGCATAAGGCTGGACACTTGGGACTGAGAGGATTGGTGAGATTGGGTGAGCAAATGCAGACCCTTTAAAGCAAAAATGCATGGCCCCCATTCCATGGGTCCCAACTCTCCATGTTGAAGGGAATATTACTACAGCTATAACATGTACGAGAACCCTAGAGAATGGACACACGTTGAATACGAATGGTTTCTAAAACTCAACGAATAGTCCCTCTCCTGGTGCTCCGGTTTGAGTTTCCAACTGCTTTACTATCAATCTCCCAACTTGGAGAGACAGCCCCTTTAACCTCCTGGTTCGCACAGGTTGCCAATATGGCAGAGGATGGAAGGGAAGAGGGAGAACCAATGAGAGAGTAGCTGTTAGGCATTTGGACGGGCACATGTCACTCTAATTTCCCGGCAGGAAGAAGAATTAACCAAAGTCTCAGCCACCCACCGGGAACCAGTATACGTCCTGAACTAAAATTTTGGACTTGCTTTCAGCTCACAAAAAACGAGTTGAAAAATGAAACTCAGGGGCACAGCAATTAACAAACTGGCACAGAAATAAAGGACAACTATCGTCCAAAAAAACGTTGAGAGAAGGCAACGAGGCGGAATTGAAAGCGAGGCAGAATAGCAGGAAACAGATTTCAAGATGTACGTTGGAATCGCCTTTAAAGCACAGGAAGAGGGGCACAACTTCGACAATGACGCACTTGGACAAAAAGTGTGTATGCGTTTTCTCCTGAATATATTCAGGAGAAAACGCATACACCTTTTTGGCCAAGCAAGCAAGAGGGCAATGCCAATCTGCACTACAAGAAGTATCACTTCCCACTGGTCAAAAGGGACAGCCACAAAATGTGTAAAAACCAGAAAGGCAAGACAGGCCCTGGAGAACAGGGAGCCTTGTTATGCTGATGGGCGGGATGTAAATAGCCAACTGCCTCACTGGAGGAGTGCATTGTGTTCCCTAAAACAAGTAAACAACTGAGCTACAGAGCCAAGGGCACATCCAGTCTAGGGAATTTACCTTGGGAAAACTGAAAATCAATAAGACAGAGCCACCCCCCAATTTAGGGCTGCACTGCTTACAAGAACCTCAACTTGGGTAAACCTTAAATATCCTAGGAAATATAAAAATGGTTCAAAACATTGTGGTATTTACGTACGATGGAATATCCCTCAGCCATGAAATCAATGTCAAAAGACCAGGAGCAGCAAAGTGAGTGGATTCAGGTACGATGATTCTAAGTGAAATAAGTCACACAGAAAAAGAAAATTATCATAAGATATCACTTATGAAGATCCTGTAAACATGGCTACACATGAACTGAGTTAGGAAAGAGAACAGAGTCTCACATTTACAAAACACTCTTATGCCTGTTTAAGGGGGAAGGAGAGGTGGGGTGATGCATAAAACCAGAGTTTGATATAAGCACAGGTACCGTTTCTAAAACCTACCGTGGATTAGACAAGACCAACTCCTTCCTCAGTGAAAGGGACTCAAAACCCCATATTTCCGGCAGAGGAATAGATCTGACTAGTAAGAATCTTACATCCTATGTATTGATATGTCTCCGTAAGTGAATCAAGTGTGTCTAGCCTGGCATAAACATGGCAGCGAGAATCAGCTCAAACCCACTATAAAAAGGAATTTCAAAAGCAAAACCAAAAAACAGGGAAATCCTTTACAATTCCTTCAGGGTCTCTGATGAAACCTGCAATGACCCTAACTACAATGACAGCTGGATGTGGCATAAGGCTGGACACTTGAGACTAAGAGGATTGGTGAGATTGGGTGAGCAAATGCAGACCCTTCAAAGCAATAATGCATGGCCCCCATTCCATGGGACCCAACTCTCCAGATTAAAGGTTATATTACTACAGCTATAACATGTACGGGAAACCTAGAGAATGGACACACTGTGAATTCAAAAGGTTTCTAAAACTCAACGAATAGTCCCTCTCCTGGTGCTCCGGTTTGACTTTCCAACTGCTTTACTATCAATCTCCCAACTTGGAGAGCCAGCCCCTTTAACCTCCTGGTTCGCACAGGTTGCCAATTTGGCAGAGGATGGAAGGGAAGAGGGAGAACCAATGAGAGAGCAGCTGTTAGACATTTGGACGGGCACATGTCACTCTAATTTCCCAGCAGGAAGAAGAATTAACCAAAGTCTCAGCCACCCACCAGGAACCAGTAGAGGTCGTGATCCAAAATTTTGGACTTGCGTTCAGTTCACAAAAAACGAGTTGAAAAATGGAGCTCAGGGGCACAGCAATTCACAAACTGGCAGAGTAATAAAGGACAACTATCGTCCAAAAATCTGTTGAGGAAAGGCAACGAGGCTGTCATGAATGTGAGGCAGAATAGCAGGAAACAGATTTCAAGAGGTACATTGGAATCACCTTTAAAGTACAGGCAGAGGAGAACTACTTCATCAGTGATGTACTTGTCCAAAAGGGCATATGCGTTTTCTTCTGAATATATTCAAGAAAAAATTCATACGCCCTTTTTGGCCAAGCAACCAAGCAAGTAATGCAAATCTGCACTACAAAACGATCACTTCCCACTTGTCAAAAGGGACATCCACAAAATGTGTAAAAACCAGAAAGGCAAGACAGGCCCTGGAGAACAGGGAGTCTTGTTAGGCTAATGGGCAGGATGTATATTTCTAAATGCCTCTCTGGGTGAGTGCATTGTGTTCCCTAAAACAAATAAAAAACAGAGCTACAGAGCCAATGGCAGTTCCAGTCTAGGGAATATACATTTGGAAAAATGAAAATCAGTAAGACAGAGCCACCCCAAAATTTAGGGCTGCACTGCTTACACGAACCTCAACTTGGGTACACCTTAAATGTCCCAGGAAAGAAAAAAAATGGTTCAAGATATTGTGGTACTTACGTACGATTGAATATCCCTTAGCCATGAAATCAATGTCATAAGGCCAGTAGCAGCAAAATGAGTGGATTGAGGTACAATGATTCTAAGTGAATAAGTCACATTGAAAAAGAAACTTATCATATGATATCACTTACAAAGGTCCTGTAACCATGGCTACACATGAACTGAGTTAGGAAAGATAACAGAGTAACAAATCTTATCATAAGTTATCACTCATAGGGTGAATGTACACATGGCTACACATGAACTGGATTACAAACACTACAGAGTCACACATTTAGAAAACAATCTTCTGCCTGCTTAACGGGAAAGCCGAGGTGGGGTGATGCATAAAACCACAGTTTTAAATTAACACAGATACCGTTACCTAAACCAAGTATGTAATAGACAACACCTACTCCCCGCACAATGAACTGGACTCAACACCCCCTATTCATTGCAGAGGAATATATCTGACTTTAAGAATTTTAGAACATATGTATTCTCATGTCTCCATAAAGAAAGCATATGTGTGTATAATGGCATGAACACAGCACTGAAATTCAGCTAAACCCCCTTATAAAAATAAGTTTCAAAAGCAAAATGCAAAAACCACGAAACAGAGAGAAATCTTAAAAATTACGTTCAGGGCCTGTGATCCAACCTGGATTGACCACCTTTACACCCACAGCTGGATGAGACATAAGACTGGACACTTGGGGCTGACAAGATTGCTGAGGTTGTGTGAGCAAAACAACGCCACTTAGAGCAATACTGTGTGCTACCCATTCTAGTGGTCCCAACTCTCCCGGTTTAAGGGAATCTTCCTACAGTTAAAACATGCATGGGAAACCCAGTGGATGGTACACTGTGTAATTGGGAAAGTTTTCTAAAAGGTACCTCATTTTTCCTTTCGTCGTGCTCGGCTTCACCATTCCATCTGCATTACTAAAAATCTCCCCACTTGGAGTGTCAGTGCCTTTACCCTCCTTTTATGCACAGTTTGCAAATTGTGCAGAGGATGAACAGGAAGAGGGGAAACAAATGAGAGTTTAGCTGTAGGTGTTTGGATGGGCACATATCACTCTACTTTCCCATCAGGAAGAAGCATTAAACAAAGGCTCAGCCTGAAGCCCTGGAACTGGACTAGGGCCTAAAGCCATCCTGCGGTATTGCAGCCAGCTCACAAATAGGCAGTTTGAAAAATGGATATCAGGGGCACAGCAATTCACAAACTTGCAGAGTTATAAAGGACAACTATCATCCAGAAATATATTGAGGTAAGGCCGTGAAGAGGATTTGAATGCAAGGCAGAATTGAAGGAA
Organism: Mesoplodon bidens; assembly: GCF_964165515.1. NCBI lineage: Eukaryota > Metazoa > Chordata > Mammalia > Artiodactyla > Ziphiidae > Mesoplodon > Mesoplodon bidens. The sequence continues at coordinate 613,663 of NW_027671506.1, forward strand.
ACAGATTTCAAGAGGTACATTGGAGTCATCTTTAAAGCACATGAAAAGCGACAGAACTCCAACAATGGTGCCCTTGGCAGAAAAGGGAGTATGTGTATTTTCTTGAATATATTCGGGAAAAAATGCATACGCCCTTTTTGGCCAAGCAAGCCATCAGGCATTGAAAATCCACACTACATAGAAGTGTCCCTTACCTCCAGTCAAAAGGGCCATCCACAAATAGTGTAAAAACCGCAAATGCAGGACAGGCCATGGAGAAAAGGGAGCCTGGTTACACCGATGGACAGGATGTAAATTGCCAACAGCCTCTCTGGAGAACTGTATGTTGTTTTCTAAAACAGAGCTACAGAGCATAGCACACTTCCACTCATAGGCGTGTATTTTGGGAAAACTAAAAATCCGCAACACACAGCCAGCGCAAAGTTTAGGGCTGCTCTGTTTACAAGAACCTCGAATTCGGTACACTTTAAATGTCCCAGGAAAGGAAAAAAAATAGATATAGATGTCATGGTACTTATATACAATGGAATGTCACTCAGACATAAAATCAATGTCATAAGGCCAATAGCAGCATAATGAGTGGCTTTAGGTACGATAATGCTAAGTGAAATGAGCCACAAAGAAACAGAAATTTATTGTAATATATCACTTATAGAGGGAATGTAAACATGGCTGCACATGAACTGAATTTCAAAAGAGAACAGAGTTACACATTTAGAAAACACACTTATGCCTCCTTAAGGGGAAAGGTGACGTAGGGTGATGTGTAAAAGCAGAGTTTGAAATTAGCACAGATACCATTCCATATACCAAATATGTAATAGACAAGACCTACTCCTTTCTCAATGAACTGGACACAAAACACCCTATTCACTGAAGAAGAATTTATCTGACTGGTAACAATCTTGAAACCTATGTATTTATATGTCTCCATAATGGAATCAAGTGTATGTAGATTGGCATAAACACAGATCAATGGAACAGGACAGAAAGCCCAGAGAGAAACCTACATACCTATGGCTATCTCATCTATGACAAAGGAGCTAAGGATATACAATGGAGAAAAGACAGTCTCTTCAGTAATTGGTGCTGTTAAACTGGACCCCTACACATAAAAGAATGAAATTAGAACACTCCATAAACCATACACAAAAATAAACTCTAAATGGATTAGAGATCTAAATATAAGACCAGACACTATAAAACACTTAGAGGAAACCATAGGCAGAACACTCTATGACATAAATCACAGCAAGATCCTTTTTGACACACCTTCTAGAGAAATGGAAATAAAAACAGAAATCAACAAATGGGACCTAATGAAACTTAAAAGCTTTTACACGGTACAGGAAAACATAAACAAGATGCAAAAACAACCCTCAGAATGGGAGAAAATATTTTCAAATGAAGCAATTGACAAAGATTAATCTCCAAACTTTACAAGCACCTCATGTAGCTCAATATCACAAAAACAAACAACCCAATCCAAAAACGGCCAGAAGACCTAAATAGACATTTCTCCAAAGAAGATATACAGATTACGAAGAAACACATGAAAGGAGGCTGAACATCACTAATCATTAGAGAAATGCAAATCATAACTATCGTGAGGTATCACCACACAGCAGTCAGAGTGGCAATCATCAAAAAAATCTACAAAACAATAAATGCTGGAGAGGCCTTTATTGGAGAAAAGGGAACACACTTGCACTGTGGGTGGGAATGTAAATTGATATGGGCACTAAGGAGAACAGTACGGAGGTTCCTCTAAATAACTAACAATAGAGGTACCATACGACACAACAATCCAACTACTGGGCATTTGCCTTGCGAAAACCATAATTCAAAAAGAGTTATGTACAAAAAAGTTCATTGCAGCTCTATTTACAATAGCTTGGACATGGAAGCAACCTAAGTGTCCATCGACAGATGAATGGATAAAGAAGATCTGGCACATATATACAATGGAATATTACTCAGCCATAAAAAGAAGCAAAAACTGAGTTATTTGTACTGAGGTGGATGGACTTAGAATCTGTCCTACACAGTGAAGTAAGTCAGAAAGTGAAAAACAAATACTGTATGTTAACAGAGATATACGGGATCTAATGAAGAAAAAAAAAAGATTTTGAAGAACCTAGTGGCAGGACAGGATTAAGGACACAGACGTAGAGAAAGGACTTGAGGACACCAGAAGGGGGATGGGTAAGCTGAGACGAAGTGACAGAGTGGCATGGACATAAATACATTACCAAAGGTAACACCGATAGCTACTGAGAATCAGCCACATAGACCAGGGAGATCAGCTCGGTGCTTTGTGACCACATAAAGGGGTGGGATATGGAATGTGGGAGGGAGATGCAAGAGGGAGGGGATCTGGTGATATTTGTATACGTATAGATGATTCACTTTGTTATACAGCAGAAACTAACACTCCATTGTAAAACAATTATACTCCAATAAACGTGTAAAAGGAAAAAAAAACGAAAGCCCAGGGATAAACCTACACACCTATGGTCAACTAATCTATGACAAAGGAGGCAAGACTATACAATGGAGATAAGACAGTCTCTTCAATCGTTGGTGCTGGGAAATATGGACAGCTACATGTAAAAGAATGAAATTAGAACACTCCCCAACACCATACATAAAAATATATTCAAAATGGATTAGAGACCTTAATGTAAGACCGGACAGTATAAAATTCTGAGAGGAAAACTTACGAAGGATACTCTGACGTAAATCACAGCAAGATCTTTTTTGATCCACCTCCTATAGTAATGAAATAAAAAAGAAAACTAAACAGATGGGACCTAATGAAATGTAAAAGCTTTTGCAAAGCAAAGGAAACTACAAACAAGACGAAAAGACAACCCTCAGAATGGCAGAACATTTTTGCCAATGAATCAATGGACAGATGATTAATCTCCAATATATATAAACAGCTCATGCAGCTCAATATTAATAAAACAAACAACCCCATACAAAAATGGAAGAAGATCTAAATAGACATTTCTTCCAAGAAGACATAGAGATGGCCAGTACGCACATGAAAATCTGCTCAACATCACTAATTATTAGAGAAATGGAAATCGAAACTACAATGAGGTATCACGTCACACCTGTTAGAATGGGCATCATCAGAAAATCTACAAACAACAAATGCTGGAGAGGGTGTGGAGAAAAGGAACCTTCTTCCACTATTGCTGGGAATGTAAATCGATATAGTCTCTATGGAGAACAGTATGGAGGTTCCTTAAAAAACTAAAAATAGAATTACCTTATAATCCAGCAATCCCACTACTGGGCATATACCCAGAGAAAACCATAAATCAAAAAGACACATTCACCACAATGTTCATTGCAGCACTATTTACAATAACCAGGTAATGAAAGCAACCTTAGTGCCCATAGAGAGATGAATGGATAAAGATGTGGTACATATATACAATGGAATATTACTCAGCCATACATCGGAATGAAATTGGGTCATTTGTAGAGACCTTGATGGATCTAGAGACTGTCATACAGAGTGAAGTAAGTGAGAAAGAGAAAAACAAATATTGTATGTTAATGCATATATGTGGAACCTAGAAAAATGGTACAGATGAACCGGTTTGCAGGGCAGAGATAGAGACACAGATGTAGAGAACAAACATATGGACACCAAGGGGGGAACGCCATGTGAGGGTGGTGGTGGGATGAATTGGGAGACTGGGATTCACATGTGCACACATAAGTATAAAATAGATATCCAGAAAGAACCTGCTGTATAAAAGAAATAAATAAATTTTAAAAAAATTAAAAATAAATAACATTTAATAAAATAAACCAAAAAAAACGTTTTTCCCTTCACATAGACGTCTTTATATTAATGCATTATTTCCATGTTTATATCTCCAAATTTAAAAAAAAAGGAATAAATAAAATCTACCTTGAACCAAAAAGAAAAAAAGAAAAAAAAATCAGAACCCACCAGTTATACAGAGGAAAATCGTATCAGGGCACTTGCTCCAGTTGTAAAAAATTCTTAAGTTGTTCAGAGGTGGGAAATCATCTCCCATGCAGTGAGCAGCGCTCCCCCCCCAACAAGGAACATCCTCATTGCAAAGCTGGGGGACTGTGTCGAGGCGTCTGTGAGTAAATGTGAGCTGAGCCCCAGTCCTGCTGCAGCTGAACTCTTCCCACCCTTTCCAGGTAAAACACCTGAATATGTACAAGAACTTGCAAGCCTAGAGGAAGTGCTGTGGAGCCACACCAGCGACAGCACGCAGGCCGACTTGGTGCCTGCTGAGCAGCCAGGATGGTCCTGGCCCCAGATGCTCTTCTGGAAGCTTTCCATTTCCCTACCTGAGATACCCCTCCTGCCATGGCCCCCACTGCTTTTTGAATTCCTCACCTCTGCCTGGGGAGAAATTCCAGCGGCAGGTATGGGTGACACATCCTCTTCTTTAGCAGGTGGCAGCCTGGCAACTCCTGCAGAAAGTCCAGCAGAGCCCCACTCACACTGGGCCACCCCCAAAGCCATGGCCCCTCACTCCCTCCCACCACCCCAGCCCCGACACTGCTGACGGGGCAGAGAATATGGCGTCAGGCACAGCTACAGGGGCTCTTGCTGACTGGAGAGGAGTTTATATTGACCTTAACCCAGGCACACCTGGGGAGGGCTGGCAGGCAGTGTCAGGCTGCCCAAATCAGCCAATCCTCACCCCTCAGGGGATCACAGTTGCAGAAAATGAACCTTGCTAAACAGGCCACGGCCAAGGAACAGGTGTGGGCTCTTGAGAGTCAGGATAGACAAGGGGCTTCAGCTGCGGCTTTTTTCTCATCATTTTATCTGGTCCATGAGTGGAAAACAACTTCAAGAAGACCCTATACTAATGAGAGGAACCCAGGAGTCAGGGAGAGGAGTGATGGTGGGTGGAGACAGAGGCCTGGTGCCCTGGCTGCAGTGCAAGTGTCTGGAAGACCAGTCCGAGAGAGGCTGCACAGAGTGATAGCCAGGGTCACAGACCTGTCAGGGCTGCTGTTTGTTAGTTCAAGTCCTGCTCTGAGGCGTTCTGTGTCAGCTGTGAGCGACAGGTGAGATGGGGTTTCTCTGCAAGGTGCGCTATGTGCACAGTTCTTGTGTGTCCAGCCCTGCTTGGGTACCTGCCCAGGGGAGCTCCGTATCCTGGGAAGGGCCTGGATATGAGAGCCCAATGGGCTGCTGGGTAACTGCACAGGTGAGCTCCATACGCTGGGAGGGACATGACCACGAGGGCCCCGTGGGCTGAGGGGTGGGGGTGCAGCCCAGGTGAGCTCCATATCCTGGGATTGGCCTGACCACGGGAGTCCCATTGGCTGCTGGAGACCTGGTAAAGGATATCAGGACAGTCAGTGAAGCCACCGAGGAGATACATCCAGTAGCTCCTATTTCCTACACCCTGCTGGTCATTCTACCATCCACCAGGCCATGGCATTCTGTATTAGACTTCAATGATGCCTTCTTCTGTATTCCATTCATCTCAGAGTCACAAGGATTTTTGGCTTGTGAGTGGCAGGACACAACATGCAACCAAAGCAATAATGCTGGGCCATCCTTCCCCAATGGTTCAAAAATACCCACACCATCATTGGGGAAATGTCCTCTAAAGACCTAAAAGTTCTACCTCTGTAAAAGGGAACCCTCCTTCAATATGCAGAGGACATTCTGATCACCAGGCCTACTAAAGACGCCTCTGAACTACCTAGTCAAGAAAGGATAGAAGGTGTCCAAGAAAAAGGCTCAAATATCCCAGGCTAAGGTGACATGCCTGGGCTTCATTGTCACAGATATTCGGAGAAACGCATCCCAGGATAGGGAAGAAGCCATTTGCAGCCTTACCTCTTCTAAAACTAGAAGACAGCTTAGGGGTTCCTGGGGAGGCCAAGGTTTTCTGCATCTGGATCCCTAACTACAGTCTAATAGCTGGGCCTCTACATGAAACACTGACACGAAAAGATGATGATCCTTTTGAATAGAATCCAGAAGCAGCCTTTCAAGAATGGAAAGAGCAGTCAATTCAGACCCTTGCCCAGGATCTCCCTAATTTAGCTAAACCCTTTGACCTTTACATACCCAGTCATAGGTTAATCGCCCTTGGAGCCTTAGTGCAAAAACTGGGACCACTTGAAATGGAGCAACAAAAGAATGCCCTTCAGGTATGATAAACTATGGTCACCAAGGGCTTTGCCCACCGACTCATCAGGCCAGGATACTGGGGTATCTAAAAAGCTGAATCAGAAGCCCGCAAGGCCAGCTCCCTCCTAAGGGAAAAGGACCCCACGTGGTGATCCTAACCACCCATCATGCCCTGAAGTTGCAGGGGTCGCTCTGTGGACACACTGACCTCGAGTGAGGAGGCCCTCCAACTCCAACATCCAGAGAGACAAACGGCGGCAACAGGCCCCCAAAATGACTCGTGTGACCATCACTTGACCTGGAGTTTCTCTCAGAAAACAACCAGACTGTGCCCCGAAAGAGCAGACTACTGCTTGCAGGACTTACTGCACCCAGGGGGCCGCTAATAAGCTTGGCGGGGGAAACATATATCATGCTTTCACCATAGAAAGCCCTACAGACACCGCGGTGATGATGGTCAATATGACCGGCTGGACTGCTGGATACTTCTAAAGGCCGTTGACTCAGTGGACGTCATGGTCCTGGATCACCACTGACCCTGGACTGTCTGGGAGTTGTGCGGGCAGGGCTCTGACACATGGTGCTGTTTGTACATTAATTCAGGGACCTAATTAAAGAAAGCACAGACTAGTGGTCAGAGCATCTAGGCTGGCAAAAAACGTCAGCCTAAGGTCGCCGAACAAATGTGGGGTGGGGTGAAACCTGCCACCACAGCATCTCTGCGCATCCCTTTCCTGGACCCTTAAAGGTCATTAGAATCTATAACACTTCCAATGCTGGTGCTCAGGCGGACGAGAAGTGAGGCAGGAGGCCTTGGGACAATCAACCTCACCTGGAGGCTGGTGGGGAGACGTTTTGACCCTCCCCCCATGTATCAGGGCTCCCACCACAGCATGAAGCAGTCACAAAAGAGGTGTCTGCACCCTCAACACCCCAAGAATGAGGAACGGAACAAAAAGCTGAGGAGGTGTTCATCTCCGGCAACGTTCATTAAAAACTCCTGGGAGATAAAAAGAGAATCTGGGCAATAAAATAAAGTCTAACCTGTTTTTCCTTTGTGCTTTGTCTAATTTCACGTGCTCCTAGGGTTCCGCATGCAGAGGTCCCACACCCGGCACTTCAGACCCGATTTCCTAGTGCAGAATGGCTGGGTCGACACCTCAGCTAGCGGGGTCCCATGCAGACTCCGCGGCATAGAGCCTGAGCTGCAGCCAACCCAGCCCTCGAGAGCTCCATCCCCTCCCTCCCACTGACGCTGCCGGGATCCCTACACAGCAGCCCAGCCCACAGCCCGTGGGGGAGTGCACGCTCTCACCTCTCCTTTCTGTTTTCAAAATAATGTTTCCTTTGCTTCTGAACCAAACTCAGTCTTGATCTGTTGGCTCCAATGACACTGGGCACGGGGACTCTTGTTGGGGTCCACTCTGGAGGATCAGTAACAGAAATTGAGAACATTGTAACTTCAATGAACAGATGTGTGAGCCAAACTGTAGTTAACATAGAGGAGTGTATAACGCTCGGGTAAAATAAGATGTTTCTAAGACTTACATTTGATATTTCCATCACTTTCCTATAAGCAAGTTCAGTGAAGACGTTTGTCTTATTTGTCAGGTCAACATTAGAGAAATGAAGGGATTTATTTCCATGGATGTACATCGAAAACTCTTGGCTGAAGCTTCAATCGTGTTTTCAATGCTTTTCCATTGAAAATGATACCTCTCTTTCAGCTCCCCCATTTCTGAGAAGTATAAAATCTTATAATTTATTATTACCAAAGGGGAAAGGTAGGAGAAGTGATAAATTAACAGTTTGGGATTAACACATACACACTGCTATGTATAAAATAGATCATCAACAAGGAACTACTGTATAGCACAGGGAACTACACTGAATATTTTGCAATAACCTATAAGGGGAAATAATCTGAAAAAGAATAGATATTTTTATTGACATCATCTATCAATGACAGATAAAATGTAACCTAAGCAAGGCCAATGGTGAGCGCTTCTGACCCTGAAGATTTCAATCATCTAAAGTTTGGGCTCTGCCTATTTCCCAAGGCCCTTAATGGACATGCGTGTAGCCGTAGCTTAAAAATTCCCCAGTTTGGGGTTCGGGGAGGCACTGATTTGGAAAAATCCCTGGTGTTCTCCTTACATGCACGGGACCCTTCCTACAGCTAAAACATGCCTGTCACACCTAGAGGATGGTACACCATTTGATCGGAAAGAGTTTGGAAATTGCACCTCATCTCCTCATAGCCTGGTGCTTGGGTTCACCCCTCCAGCATCTTTCCTAACAACCTCCTCACTTGGGCATATCAGCACCGTCAACATCCTGTTGCACACAGTTTGGAATTTGTCCAGAGGATGAAGCAGAAGGATGAGAAAAATTTAGAGACAAGTCTTAGGTATTCGGACAGGCACATGCCACTCTAATTTCCAATCCGGAAGACAAATTCATCAAAGGCTAGAATTGCCCACGGAAACAGAATAGGGCTAGAGGAAATCCCGCTGTTTTGTGTCCAGTTTCCATAAACACAAGTTGAATAATGGAACTCAGGGTCACTAAAATTCATGAAACTGCAGAGTTGAAAATATCTATCGTCGAAAAATGTCTTGAGGTAAGTCACAGAAAAGGACTTGTAAGCAAGGGAGAGTGGCAGGAAACATATTTGAACAGGTAGAAAGGACTCCCCGTTAAAGTACAAGAAAAGGGTCTGAACATCGCCAATGATGCTGTTGGCCAAAAAGGGCGTATGCATTTTTTCTGAATATATTCAAGTAAAGGCCATACACACTTTTTATCCAACCAAACAGGTGGACACTGGAAATCAATACTACGAAATGTATCACTTCACATCAGTCAGAAGGGCCATCCACGTAAAGTGTAAACACCAGAAATGCAGGACAGGGCGAGGAGAAAAGGGAGCCCTGTGAGGCTGATAGTGGAAATGCAATTTGCCAACAGCCACTCTGGAGAAGAGTATTGTGTTTGCTAAAACATCTAAAAAATGAGCTACAGAGCATAGGGCACTTGCACTCATGGGCGTATACCTTGGGAAAAACAAAAATCGACAGAAAACAGGCACCCCAACGTTTACCACCTCTCTGTTAAAAAGGGCCTCAAATTGGATATAACCTAAATGTCCCTGGAAGGATAAAATGGATAAAAGAGATGGGGTACTTATGTAGAGTGGAATATTACTCATCCAGAAATCAATGAAATAAGGCCAGTTGGAACAACTCTGGAGGAGTTACATACGATCATTCTAAGTGACATATGTCAGAAAGAAAAAAGACACATATCATAAGATGTCACTTAAAGGTGGAATCAAAAATGGCTACATATGAAATAAATTACAATACAGAAACATAGTCAAATATGTAGAAAATAGACATAAGGCTGCTAAATGGGAAAGGTGGGGAATGGTGAGGTATTATCCAGGAGGTTGAAATTAGCAAAGATACCATTCCAAGTACCAAATTGAATAACTGACAAGGCCTACACGGTACTTCAAAGAACTGCACTCAGCCCACTCAAGTCACTGGAAAATAATTCATATGACTGGTAAGCATCTGAAAAGTAATTTATTGTTGTCTCACAGTACATGAATCAAGTGGATGTACAGGAACAAAAAACAGAGCTTTGAGAATCAGCTGTAACCAATATAAAAATAAATTTAAAAATATTTATAAAAAAAGTGAGACACACAAAATTTCTTACAACTTTTGTTGAAGGTCTACGATGTAACATGAATTGAACACATGTAGACCCACAGCAGGATGATATATAAGGCTGGAAGCTATGCACGCTAAGAGATGTTAGAGAGGCTTGGTGAGAAAATGCAGACCTTTTAAAGTAATACTGCCTGGTACCCATTCCATGGGTCCCAAATCTGCAGGTTCAAGGGAATCTTCTGACAGTGAAAACATGCCTGGGAAACCGAGATGAATGTACACCATGTGCTCAGGAAAAGGTGTCTACAATGCACCTCATTTTTGATCTCCTGGTGCTGAGGTTCGCCATTCCAGCCACATTACTAACAATCTCTCCACTTGGAGAATCAGCACCTTTAACCTCCTGTTTTACACAGTTCTCAATTTGTGCAGAGGATAAATGGGAAGAGGGGGAACCAATGAGAGGTTAGCTGTAGGAGTTTTGACAGGCACATGCCACTCTATTTTCCCATTAGGAAGAAGAATTAACCAAAGGCTCAGCCTGCCTCCCCAGAACCAGAATAGGGCCGGAAGCAATCCAATGGTTTGGCATACAGCACACAAAAAAAGCGAGTTGCAAAATGCAGCTCAGGAGCAGACAATTCAAAGACCTGCAAAGATATAAATGATAACCAACGTCCAAAAATATATTCAGGTAAGGCAACGAAGAGGATCTGAATGAGAGGCAGAATTGCAGGAAACAGATTTCAAAAGGTAGATTCTACTCACATTTAAATCATATGAAAAGCAGCAGAATTTCTAAAATGATGCAGTTGGGCAAAAGGGTGTATGTGTTTTTTTTCGTGAATATCTTCAGGAAAAAAACACAGACAGAGTTTTTGGCCAACCAAGCAAGAGGGAAATGCATATCCGCACAACAAAGAAGTCTCAATTTCCACTGCTCAGAAAGGCCATCCAAAAAATGTGTACAAACCAGAAATGCAGGAGAGGCCATGGGAAAGAGGGAGCCAAGTAACGCTGATGGGTGGGGTATAAATATCCAAGAGCCACTCTGAAGAAGTGTATGCTGTTTCCTAAAACATCTAAAATACAAAGCCCCCGAGCAAAGGGGACTTCAACTCATGGGCATATAACTTGGGAAGACTAAATAGCAATAAGACACAGGCACCCCAAAGTTTAGGGCTGCTCTGCATACAAGAACCTCAACTTTGGTACACCTAAAATATCCCAGGAAAAAACAGAAATGCATAAAGGACTTGTGGTAATTTTGTACAACAGAATATCACTCAGACGTGAAATCAATGTATATAAGGCCAGTAGCAGCATAATGAGTGGATTTAAGTATGATGATTCTAAGGGAAATTAGTCACACAGAAAAAGAATCTTATCATAAGATATCCCTTATAGAGGAAATGTCAATATCACAACACATGAACTGAATTAGGAAAGAGAACAGAGTCTCACATTTAGAAAAAAAAAATCTTATGCCAGCTTCAGGAGAAAGGAGAGGTGGGGTGATGCATAAAACCAGAGTTTGATATTAACACAGGTACCATTCCATAAACCAAATACAGAATAGACAAGACCTACAACTTCCTCAGTGAACGGGACTCAACACCCCTATTTCCCGCATAGGTATATATCTGACTAGTAAGAATCTTAAAACCTATGTATTAATATGTCTTCGTAAGGGAACCAATTGTGTCTAGACCGGCATAAACAAGTCAGTGATAATCAGCTCAACCCCATTATAAACATGAATTTCAAAAACAAAACAAAAAAACAGCGAAATTCTTACACAATTCCTTCAAAGGTTCTGATGAAACCTGGAATGACCCTATCGGCAAAGACAGCTGGATGAGACATAAGGCTGGAGACTTGGGACTGAGAGGACTGGTGAGATTGGGAGAGAAAATGCAGACCCTTAAAGTAGTAATGCATGGCCCCCATTCCATGGGTCCCAAATCTCCAGGTAGAAGGGAATATCACTACAGTTATAACATGTATGGGAAACCTAGAGAATGGACAACCTGTCATGGCAAAAGGTTTCTAAAACTCTCCTAATTTTTCTTCTCCTTGTATTCCAGTTTGGTATTCCAACTGCTTTACTATCAATCTCGCAACTTAGCAGAGTCAGCCCCTATAACCTCCTGGTTCACACAGTTTGCTAATTGTGCAGAGGATGAAATGGAAGAGGGAGAACCTATCAGAGAGTAGATGTAGGCATTTGGACGGGCACATGTCACTCTAATTTCCCGTCAGGAAGAAGAATTAACCAAAGCCTCAGCCACCCACAGGGAACCAATATAGCCACCCCTGGAACCAGTATAGGTCCTGAAGCAAAATTGTGGATTTGCGGCCAGCTCTCAAAAATGGGATTTGAAAATTGGGACTCAGGGGCACAGCAATTCACCAACCTGCAGAGTTATAAAGGACTACTCTCTTCCAAAATCTGTTGAGGGAAGGTAAAGAAGGGGACTTGAAAATGAGGCAGAATTGCACAAAACATATTTCAAGAGGTAAATTGGAATCGCCTTTAAAGCACAGGAAAAGCATCACAACTTGGACAGTGATGCCCTTGGCCAAAAAGGGCGTATGCCTTTTCTCCTGAATATATTCAGGAGAAAACGCATACGCCCTTTCTGGCCAATTAAGCAAAGCACACAATGCAAATCCACACTACAAAGAATTGTCACTTCCCACCAGGCAAAAGGGACATCCGAATATCTGTAAAAACCAGAAAGGCAACAGAGAGTTGACAAGGGCATGAAGCAATGTGATCCCAATGGTTATGGAGGAATGTGATGACAAGCGCATGGAGCATTGTGATGACAAGATTATGTAGCATTTTGCTGACAAAGGCCAGGAGCATTGTGATGACAAGGTTCATGGAGCACTGTGATGACAAGCGTCACGGAGCATTGTGATTACAGGGATCATGGAGCATTAGGATGACAAGGGCATGGATCACTGTGATGACAAGGGTCATGGAGCATTTTGATGACAAGAGTCCCAGATCGTTGTGATGACAGTGGTCATGGAGCATTGTGATGACAGGAGTCATGGAGCATTGTGATGAGAAGGTGATGGAGCATTGGGCTGAAAATGCTCATGGAGTATTGTGATGAAAGGGGTCATGGAGCATTGTGATGACAAGGTACTGGAGCACTGTGATGAGAAGACCATGGAGCCTTGTGATGACAAGTCTCATGGAGCATTCTGATGAAAAGGGGCATGGAGCATTGTGATTACAGGAGTCTTGGAGCATTGTGATGACAAGGACATGAAACATTAGGATGAGAAGGACATGGAGCGTTCTGATGACATGCATCATGGAGCTTTGTGATGACAAGAGCATGGAGCATTGTGATTACAGTGTTCTTGGAGCACTGTGATGAAAAGGGTATGGATCATTGTCATGAAAAAGGCATGGAGCCTTGTCATGACAGGGTTCAAGGAGCATACTGCTGGCAAGTGTCTGGGAGCATTGTGATGACAAGGGTATTGAGAATTGTGATGACAAAGGTCATGGAGCATTGTGATGAGAAGACAATGGATAATTGTTATGACAAGTGTCATGGGGCGTTGTGATGATAAGTGTTATGGAACATTGTGATCACAAGGATTTGGAGCATTGTGATGGCAGAGGTCATGGAGCATTTTGATTTCATTGTGATGACCATAGCCTGAACCATTATGATGTTGCACATGGTGCATTGTGATGACAGGGTTCATGGAGCATTGAGATGAAAAGGGGCATGGAGTATTGTTATTACAGGAGTCTTGGAGCATTGTGATGACATGGGCATGGAGCATCATGAATGAGAAGGCCATGGAGCATTCTGATGACATGCGTCATGGAGCTTTGTGATGACAAGGGCATGTAGCATTGTGATTACAGGGTTCTTGGAGCATTGTGATGACAAGGGTCATTGAGCCTTGTGATGACAAGGCTGTGGAACATTGTGATGGCAGTGGTCATGAAGCATTGTTATGACAGGGGTAATGGAGCATTGTGATGAGAAGGGCATGGAGCATTGGTCTGAAATGTTTCATGGATTATTGTGATGAGAGTGGGCATGGAGCATTGTGATGACAAGGGCACTGAACACTGTGATACATGGGTCATGGTGGATTGTAATGACAAGGGCATGGAGCACTGTGATGAGAAGGGCATCGGGCATTGTGATGACAAGCATCATGGGGCTTTGTGATGACAAGGACATGGAACAATGTGATGAGAGGGTTCATGGAGCATTGTGATGAAAAAGACTTGGAGCATTTTGATGACAGGGGCATGGATGATTGGTCTGATAAATTTCATGGATAATTGTGTTGAGAGTGGGCATGGCACATTGTGATGACAAGGGCATGGAGCATTGGGAAGACAAGGTCATGGAATATTGTGAAGACAGGTGTCTGGCAGTATTGTGATGACATATTTCATGGACCATTGTGATGACAATGGCATGGAGCATTGTGATGCCAAGTGTTATGGAGGATTGTGATGACAAAGGTAATGGAACATTGTGATGACAAGGGCTTGGAGCATTGTGATGACAACGGTCATTGAGAATTTTGATGAAAAGGTCGTGAAGCATTGTGATGACAAAGGCATGGAGCTTGCTATGACAGGGGTCATGGGACATTGCAATGACAAGTGCATGGAGAATTATGATGACAAGAGCATGTAACATTGTGATGAGAACTGTCATGGAGCAGTGTGATGAGAACTGTCATGGTGCATTGTGATGACAAGGACGAGGAGAATTGAGATAACAAGGGACATGGAGTATTGTGATGATCAGGGCATGGAGCATTGTGATGGCAAGACCGTGGAGCACTGTGATGAGAAGACCATGGATAATTGTGATGACGAGCATCATGGAGCACTGTAATGACAAGGGACATGGAGCATTGTGATGACAGGTGTCATGGAGCATTGTGATGACAGGGGTCATGGATCATTGTGATGACAAGTGTCACGGAGCATTCTGATGACAAGCTTGTGGAGTATTGTGATGACAATGACATGGAGCATTGTGATGAAAAGGGCATGGATCATTGTGATGAAAAATGCATGGAGACATGTCATGACAGGTTTCAAGGAGCATACTGACGAAAAGTGTCAGGGAGCATTGTGATGACAAGTGTATTGAGAATTGTGATGACAAAGGTCATGGAGCATTGTGATGAGAAGTCCATGGATAATTGTGAGAACCAGCATCATGGGGCACTGTGATGACAAGTTTTATGGAACATTGTGATCACAGGGGTTTGGAGCATTGTGATGACAGAGGTCATGGAGAATTTTGATTTCATTGTGATGACAATAGCATGAAGCATTATGATAGTGGGCATGGTGCATTGTGATGACAGGGTTCATGGAGCAATGAGATGAAAAGGTGCATGGAGCATGGTGATTAAAGGGGTCTTGGAGCATTGTGGTGGCAAGGGTCATGGAGCCTTGTGATGACAAGGCCGTGGAACATGGTGATGGAAGGGATCATGGAGCATTGTTATGACAGGGGTAATGGAGCATTGTGATGAAAAGGCCATGGAGCATTGGGCTGAAAATATTCATGGAGTATTGTGATGACAGGGGTCATGGAGCATTGTGATGACAATGGAATGGAGCACTGTGATGACAAGTTCCTGGAGCATTGTGATGAGAAAACCATGGAGCCTTATAATGAAAAGTCTCATGGAGCATTCTGATGAAAAGGGGCATGGAGCATTGTGATTACAGTGGCCTTGGAGCATTGTGATGACAAGGGCATGGAGCATTGTGATGAGCAGGCAATGGAGCATTCTAACAGGCGTCATGGAGCTTTGTGATGACAAGGGCATGGAGCATTGTGATTACAGGGGTCATGGAGCATTGTGATGAAAAGAGCATGGATCATTCTTATGAAAAATACATGGAGCCTTGGCATGACAGGTTTCAAGGAGCATACAGACAACAAGTGTCACGGAGCATTTTGATGACCAGTGTATTGAGCACTGTGATGACAAAGGTCATGGACCATTGTGACGATAAGGACATGGAGTATTGTGATGACAAGCACATGGAGCTTGCTATGACAGGGGTCATGGAGCATTGGGATGACAAGTGCATTGAGAATTGTGATGACAAAGCATGTAACACTTTGATGAGAAGTGTCATGGAGCATAGTGATGCCAGGAACGTGGAGAATTGTGATGACAGTGACATGGAGCAGTGTGATGACCAGGGCATGGAGCATTGTGATGGCAAGACCGTGGAGCATTGTGATGAGAAGACCATGGATAATTTTGATGACAAGCCTCAAGGAGCACTGCAATGACAAGGGGTGTGGAGCATTGTGATGACAGGGGTCATGGAACATTGTTATGACAGGGGTAATGGAGCACTGTGATGAGAAGTGCATGGAGCATTGGTCTGAAATATTTCATGGATTATTGTGATGAGAGTGGGCACGGAGCATTGTGATGACAAGGGCAGGGAACACAGTGATACATGTGTCATGGAGGATTGTAATGACAAGGGCCTGGAGCATTGTGATGAAAAGGGCATCGAGTAGTGTGATGACAAGTGTCATGGAGCTTTTTGATGACAATTGCATGGATCAATGTGATGGAGCATTGTGATGCCAAGGGTCATGGAGCTTTGTGATGACAAAGGTCATGGAGCATTTTGATGACAAGGGTGTGGTGCATTGTGATGAGAAGGGCAGGGAGCATTGTGATGACAGGTTCATGGAGCAATTTGATGAAAAGGCTCATGGAACATTTTGATGACAATGGTTATGGAACATTGTGATGTCAGGGGTCATGGAGCATTTTGATGAAAACGGTCATGGATCATTTTGATGACAGGGGTTATGGAGCACTGTGATGACAGGGGTCATCAAACATTGTGATGATAAATGCATGTAGCATTGTGATGACAGGAGTCATGGAACACTGTGATGACAGCGGTGAGGGAGTACTGTGATGAATAGTGATGTAACATTGTGATATCAGTGGTGAGAGAGCATTTTGATGAGAAGTGCATGGAGCATTGTGATGTCAAAGTATAAGGAGCATTCTGATGACAAGATTGTGGAGCACTGTGATGACAAGCACATGACACATTGTGATGACAAGGGTCATGGAGCATTGTGCTGACAAGCCCATGGAGCATTGTGATGACAAGGGTCATGGAGCACTGTGTTGAGAAAGGCATAGAGCATTGTGATGACATGGGTCAAAGAGCATTGTGATGAAAACTTCATGGAGCACTGTGGTTAAAAGTCATAGAGACTGTTGATGACGAAGGCATGGACAATTGTGATGACAAAGGTCATGAAGCATTGTGATGACTGGAGTCACGGAGCATTGTGATGACACGGTCATGGAGCATTGTGATGACAAGGACATGGAGCATTGGCCTAATAAGTTTCATGGATTATTGCGATGACAGTTGGAATGGCGCACTGTGATGGCAAGGGAATGGAGAATTGTGATGACAAGGTCATGCAGTATTATGAAGACAGGTGTCAGGGAGCATTGTGATGACATATGTAATGGCCCATTGTGATGACAGTGGCATGGAGCATTGTGATGCCAAGTGTCATGGAGGATTATGATGACAAAGATAATGGAGAATTGTGATGACAATGGCTTGGATTATTGTGATGACAAGGGTCAGGGAGCATTCTGATGACAATCTTGTGGAGTATTTTGATGACAATGGCATGGAGCATTGTGATGAAAATGGCATGGGACATTGTGATGAAAAAGGCATGGAGCCTTTTGTGACAGGGTTCAAGGAGCATTCTGACGGGGAGCATTGTGATGACAAGTGTATTGAGCATTGTGTTGACAAAGGTCATGGAGCATTGTGACAATAAGGGCATGGAGTATTGAGATGACAGGCGTCATGGAGAGTTGTGATGACAAGTGTTATGGAACATTGTGATCACAAGAGTTTGGAGCATTGTGATGACAGAGGTCATGGATCATTTTGATTTCAAGGAGCATGGAGCATTGTGATGACAAGGGCATGAAGCAATGTGATCCCAAGTTTCATGGAGGATCGTGATGACAATGGAAATGGAGAATTGTGATGACAAGTGCATGGATTATTGTGATGACAAGAGTATATAACATTGTGATGAGAAGTGCCATGGAGAACTGTGATGACAAGGACGTGGACAATTGTGAGGACAAGGGACATTGAGCTGCGAGATGACCAGGGCATGGAGCATTCTGATGGCAAAACCGTGGAGCATTGTGATGAGAAGACCTTGAGTAATTGTGATGACGATCATCATGGAGCACTGTAATGAAAAGGGGCATGAAGCACTGTGATGACTGGTGTCAGGGAGCATTGAGATGACAGGGGTCATGGAGCATTGTGATAACAAGAGCATGTAATGTTGTGATGAGAAGTGTCATGTAGCATCGTGATGACAAGGACGAGGAGAATTGTGATGACAAGGGACATGGAGCATTGTGATAACTAGGGCATGGTGCAATGTGATGACAGGGGTCATGGAGCATTATTATGACAAGGGCCATGGTGCATTCTCACATAAGATATCACTTATGAAGGGAATGTAAACATGGCTACATATGAACTGAATTAGGAAACAGAACAGAGTCTCAGATTTAGGAAACACTCTTATGCTTGCTTAAGGGGAAAGGAGAGGTGGGGAGATGCACAAAACCAGAGTTTGATATTAGCACATGTACCGTTCCATAATCCAAATACAGAATAGACAAGAACTACTCCTTCCATAGTGAACGGGACTCAAAACCATATTTCCAGCAGAGGAATATATCTGACTAGTAAGAATCTTAAAATCAGTGTATGTATACGTCTCTGTAAGGGAATCAATTTTGTCTAGACTGGCAAAAACTAGTCAGGGATAATCAGCTCAACCCCATTATAAAACTGAGTTTGAAAAACAAAACAAAATAAAAAAAACAGCGATATTCTTACACAATTCCTTCAAGGGCTCTGATGCAACCTGGAATGACAGTATCTACAACAACAGCTGGAAGAGACATAAGGCTGGACAGAGGGGACTGAGGGGATGGGTGAGATTGCTGGCGAAAATGCAGTCCCCTTAGACCCATAATGCGTGCCACCCATTCGAAGGGTGCCAACTCTCCAGGTTGAAGGTAATATTACTACAGCTATAAAATGTACGGAAAACCTAGAGAGTGGACACAGAGTGAATACGAAAGGTTTCTAAAACTCAAAGAACAGTCCCTCTCTTGGTGCTCCGGTTTGACTTTTGAAATGCTTTACTATCAATCTCCCAACTTGGAGAGACAGCCCCTTTAACCTCCTGGTTCCCAGTGGTTGCCAATTTGGCTGAGGATGAAAGGGAAGAGGGAGGACCAATGAGAGGGTAGCTGTTACGCATTTGGACGGGCACATGTCACTCTAATTTCCCGGTAGGAAGAAGAATTAACCAAAATCTCAGCCACCCACCGGGAACCAGTATAGTTCCTGAACCAAAATTTTGGACGTGCGTTCAGCTCAAAAAAAAACGAGTTGAAAAATTGAGCTCAGGGGCACAGCAATTCACAAACTGGCAGATTAATAAAGGACAACTATCGTCCAAAAATCTGTTGAGGGAAGGCAACGAGGCCAACTTGAAAGCGAGGCAGAATAGCAGGAAACAGATTTCAAGAGGTACGTTGGAATCGCCTTTAAAGCACAGGAAGAGGGGCACAACTTCGACAAAGATGCACTTGCCCAAAAAGGGCGTATGAGTTTTCTCCTGAATATATTCAGGAGAAAACGCATACGCCCTTTTTGGCCAAGCAAGCAAACGGGCAATGGAAATCTGCACTACAAAGAAGTATCTCTTCCCACTGGTCAAAAGGGACATCCACAAAATGTGTAAAAACCAGAGGGCAAGACAGGCACTGGAGAACAGGAGCCTTGTTAGCTGATGGGCGGGATGTAAATGGCCAACTGCCTCACTGGAAGAGTGCATTGTGTTCCCTAAAACAAGTAAACAACAGAGCTACAGAGCAAAGGGCATTTCCAGTCTAGGGAATATACCTTGGGAAACCTGAAAATCAATATGGCAGAGCCACCCCCGAATTCAGGGCTGCACTGCTTACAAGAACCTCAACTTGGGTACACCTTAAATATCCCAGGAAATATAAAAATGGTTCAAAAATTTGTGGTAATTATGTACGATGGAATATCCCTCAGCCATGAAATCAATGTCATAAGACCAGTAGCAGCAAAGTGAGTGGATTCAGGTACGATGATTCTAAGTGAAATATGTCACACTCAAAAAGAAACTTATCATAAGATATCACTTATGAAGAACCTGTGAACATGGCTACACATGAACTGACTTAGGAAAGAGAACAGAGTCTCACATTTAGAAAACACTCTTATGCCTGCTTAAGGGGGAAGGAGAGGTGGGGTGATGCATAAAACCAGAGTTTGATATAAGCACAGGTACCCTTTGTAAAACCAACTGTGGAATTGACAAGACCTACACCTTCTTCAGTGAAAGGGACTCAAAACCCCATATTTCCCGCAGAGGAATAGATCTCACTAGTAAGAATCTTAAAACCTATGTATTGATATGTCTCCGTTAGGGAATCAAGTGTGTCTAGACTGGCATAAACATGGCAGCGAGAATCAGCTCAAACCCACTATAAAAAGGAATTTCAAAAACAAATAAAAAAAACAGGGATATTCTTTACAATTCCTTCATGTCTCTGACGAAGCCTGGAATGCCCCTATATACAATGACAGCTGGATGTGGCATAAGGCTGGACACTTGGTACTGAGAGGTTTGGTGAGATTGGGTGAGCAAATGCAGACACTTTAAAGCAATAATGCAAGGCCCCCATTCCATGGGTCCCAACTCTCCAGGTTGAAGGGAATATTACTATAGCTATAACATGTACAGGAAACCTAGAGAATAGACACACTGTGAATACAAAAGGTTTCTAACACACAACGAATAGTCCCTCTCCTGGTGCTCAGGTTTGACTTTCCAACTGCTTTACTATCAATCACCCAACTTGGAGAGACAGCACCTTTAAACTCCTGGTTCGCACAGGTTGCCAATTTGGCAGAGGATGGAAGGGAAGAGGGAGAACCAATGAGAGAGTAGCTGTTAGGCATTTGGACGGGCACATGTCACTCTAATTTCCCGGCAGGAAGAAGTATTAAATAAAGTCTCAGCCACCCACCGGGAACCAGTATAGTTCCTGAACCAAAATTTTGGACTTGTGTATAGCTCACAAACAACGAGTTGAAAAATGGAGCTCAGGGGCACAGCAATTCACAAACTGGCAGAGTAATAAAGGACAACTATCGTCCAAAAATCTGTTGAGGGAAGGGAACGAGGCGGACTTGAAAGCGAGGCAGAATAGCAGGAAACAGATTTCAAGAGGTACGATGGAATCGCGTTTAAAGCACAGGAAGAGGGGCACAACTTCGACAATGACGCACTTGACCAAAAGCGTCGTATGCGTTTTCTCCTGAATATATTCAGGAGAAAATGCATACGCCCTTTTTGGCCAAGCAAGCAAGCACGCGGGCAATGCAAATCTGCACTACAAAGAAGTATCACTTCCCACCGGTCAAAAGGGACATCCACAAATGTGTAAAAACCAGAAAGTCAAGACAGGCCCTGGAGAACAGGGAACCTTTTTATGCTGATGGGCGGGATGTAAATTGCGAACTGCCTCCCTGGAGGAGTGCACTGTGTTCCCTAAAACTAGTAAACAACAGAGCTACAGAGCCAAGGGCACTTCCAGTCTAGGGAATATACCTTGGGAAACCTGAAAATCAATAAGACAGAGCCACCCCCAAATTTAGGGCTGCACTGCTTACAAGAACCACAACCTGGGTACACATTAAATATCCCTGGAAATATAAAAATGGTTCAAAAAACTGTGGTACTTATGTACGATGGAATATCCCTCAGCCATGAAATCAATGTCATAAGACCAGGAGAAGCAAAGTGAGTGGATTCAGGTACGATGATTCTAAGTGAAATAAGTCACACAGAAAAAGAAACTTATCATAAGATATCACTTATGAAGAACCTGTGAACATGGCTACACATGAACTGACTTAGGAAAGAGAACAGAGTCTCACATTTAGAAAACACTCTTATGCCTGCTTAAGGGGGAAGGAGTGGTGGGGTGATGCATAAAACCAGAGTTTGATATAAGCACAGCTACCATTCCAAAAACCAATTATGGAATAGAAAACACCGACACCTTCCAGTGAAAGGGACTCAAAACCCCATATTTCCCGCAGAGGAATAGATCTGACTAGTAAAAAACTTAAAACCTATGTATTGATATGTCTGCGTAAGGGAATCAAGTGTGTCTAGACTGGCATAAACATGGCAGCGAGAATCAGCTCAAACCCACTATAAAAAGGAATTTCAAAAACAAAACCAAAAAACAGGGAAATTCATTACAATTCCTTCAGGGAATCTGATGAAACCTGGAATGACCCTATCTACAATGACAGCTGGATGTGGCATAAGGATGGACACCTGGGGCTGAGAGAATTGGTGAGATTCGGTGAGCAAATGCAGACCCTTTAAAGCAATAATGCATGGCCCCCATTCCATGGGTCCCAACTCTCCAGGTTGAAGGGAATATTACTATAGCTATAACATGTACAGGAAACCTAGAGAATAGACACACTGTGAATACAAAAGGTTTCTAACACACAACGAATAGTCCCTCTCCTGGTGCTCAGGTTTGACTTTCCAACGGCTTTACTATCAATCACCCAACTTGGAGAGACAGCCCCTTTAAACTCCTGGTTCGCACAGGTTGCCAATTTGGCAGAGGATGGAAGGGAAGAGGGAGAACCAATGAGAGAGTAGCTGTTAGGCATTTGGACGGGCACATGTCACTCTATTTTCCCGGCAGGAAGAAATAATAACTAAAGTCTCATCCACCCACCAGGAACCAGTATAGGTCCTGAACCAAAATTTTGGACTTGCGTATAGCTCACAAGAAACGAGTTGAAAAATGGAGCTCAGGGGCACAGCAATTCAAAAATTGGCAGTGTAATAAAGGACAACTATCGTCCAAAAATCTGTTGAGGGAAGGGAATGAGGCGGACTTGAAAGCGAGGCAGAATAGCAGGAAACAGATTTCAAGAGGTACGATGGAATCGCGTTTAAAGTACAGGAAGAGGGGCACAACTTCGACAATGACACACTTCGCCAAACAGGGCGTATGCGTTTTCTCCTGAATATATTCAGAAGAAAACGCATACGCCCTTTTTGGCCAAGCAAGCAAGCGGGCAATGCAAATCTGCACTACAAAGAAGCATCACTTCCCACAGGTCAAAAGGGATATCCACAAAATGGGCAAAAACCAGAAAGGCACGACAGGCTCTAGAGAACAGGGAGCCTTGTTATCCTGATGGGCGGGATGTAAATTGCCCACTGCCTCACTGGAGGAGTGCATTGTGTTCTCTAAAACAAGTAAACAACAGAGCTACAAGGCAAAGGCACTTCTAGTCTAGGGAATATACCTTGGGAAAACTGAAAATCAATAAGACAGAGCAAGCCCCAAATTTAGGGCTGCACGGCTAACAAGAACCTCAACTTGGGTACAGCTTAAATATCCCAGGAAATATAAAAATGGATCAAAAAATTGTGTTACTTACGTAGGATGGAATATCCCTCAGCCATGCAATCAATGTCATAAGATCAGTAGCAGCAAAGTGAGTGGATTCAGGTACGAAGATTTTAAGTGAAATAAGTCACACAGAAAAGAAACATCATAAGATATCACTTATGAAGATCCTGTAAACATGTGTACACATGAACTCAGTTAGGAAAGAGAACAGAATCTCACATTTAGAAAACACTCTTATGCCTGTTTAAGGGGGAAGGAGAGGTGAGGTGATGCATAAAACCAGAGTTTGGTATAAGCACAGGTACCATTCCAAAAACCAACTATGGTATAGACTAGACCTACAGCTTCCTCAGTTAAAGGGTCTCAAAACCCCATATTTCCCACAAAGGAATAGATCTGACTAGTAAGAATCTTAAAACCTATGTATTGCTATGTCTCCGTCAGGGAATCAAGTGTGTCTAGACTGGCATAAACATGGCAGCGAGAATCAGCTCAAGTCCACTATAAAAAGGAATTTCAAAAACAAAACAAAAAAACAGGGAAATTCTTTACAATTCCTTCAGGGTCTATGATGAAACCTGGAATGACCCTATCTACAATGACAGCTGGATGTGGCATAAGCCTGGACACTTGGGACTGAGAGGATTGTTGAGATTGGGTGAGCAAATGCAGACCCTTTAAAGCAATAATGCATGGCCCCCATTCGATGGTTCGCAACTCTCCAGGTTAAAGGGAATATCACTACAGCTATAACATGTTCGGGAAACCTAGAGAATGGACACACTGTGAATACGAAAGATTTATAAAACTCAACGAATTGTCCCTCTCCTGGTGCTCCGGTATGAATTTCCAACGGCTTTACTATCAATCTCCCAACTTGGAGAGACAGCCCCTTTAACCTCCTGGTTCGCACAGGTTTCCAATTTGGCAGAGGATGGAAGGGAAGAGGGAGCACCAATAGGAGACTAGCTGTTAGGCATTTGGACGGGCACATGTCACTCTAATTTCCCGGCAGTAAGAAGAATTAACCAATGTCTCAGCCAACCACCAGGAACCAGTATAGGTCCTGAACCAAAATTTTGGAATTGCGTTCAGATCACAAAAAACGAGATGAAAAATGGAGCTCAGGGGCACAGCTATTCACAAACTGGCAGAGTAATAAAGGAAAACTATCGTCCAAAAATCTGTTGAGGGAAGGCAACGAGGCGGACTCGAAAGAGAGGCAGAATAGCAGGAAACAGATTTCAAGAGGTACGTTGGAATCGCCTGTAAAGCACAGGAAGAGGGGCACAACTTCGAGAATGATGCATTTGGGCAAAAATGG
This sequence comes from Mesoplodon bidens, assembly GCF_964165515.1. Taxonomy (NCBI): domain Eukaryota; kingdom Metazoa; phylum Chordata; class Mammalia; order Artiodactyla; family Ziphiidae; genus Mesoplodon; species Mesoplodon bidens. The sequence continues at coordinate 638,459 of NW_027671506.1, forward strand.
CGTATGTGTTTTCTCCTAAATATATTCAGGAGAAAATGCATACGCCCTTTTTGGCCAAGCAAGGAAGCGGGCAATGCAAATCTGCACTACAAAGAAGTATCACTTCCCACTGGTAAAAAGGGACATCCAGAAAATGTGTAAAAACCAGAAAGGCAAGACAGGCCCTGGAGAACAGGGAGCCATGTTATGCTGATGGGCGGGATGTAAATTGCCAACTGCATCACTGGAAGAGTGCATTGTGTTCCCTAAAACAAGTAAACAACAGGGCTACAGAGCCAAGGGCACTTCCAGTCTAGGGAATATACCTGGGGATCACTGAAAATCAATAAGAGAGAGCCAACCCCAAATTTAGGGCTGCACAGTTTTCAAGAACCTCAACTTCGGTACACCTTAAATATCCCAGGAAATATAAAAATGGTTCAAGAAATTGTGGTACTTACGTATGATGGAATATCCCACAGCCATGAAACCAATGTCACAAGACCAGTAGCAGAAAAGTGACTGGATTCAGGTACGATGATTCTAAGTGAAATAAGTCCCACAGAAAAAGAAACTTATCATAAGATATCACTTATGAAGATCCTGTAAACATGGCTACACATGAACTGAGTTAGGAAAGAGAACAGAGTCTCACATTTAGAAAAGATTCTTATGCCTGCTTAAGGGGGAAGGAGAGGTGGGTTGATGCATAAAATCAGTTTGATATAACCACAGGTACCGTTCCAAAAACCAACTGTGGTATAGACAAAACCTACAGCTTCCTCAGGGAAAGGGACTGAAAACCCCATATATCCCGCAGAGGAATGGATCTGACTTGTAAGAATCTTAAAACCTATGTATTGCTGTGTCTCCATAAGGGAATCAAGTGTGTCTAGACTGGCATAAACATGGCAGCGTGAATCAGCTCAAACCCACTATAAAAAGGAATTTCAAAAACAAAACAAAAAAACAGGGAAATTCTTTACAATTCCTTCAGGGTTTCTGATGAAACCTGGAATGACCCTATCTACAATGACAGCTGGATGTGGCATAAGGCTGGATACTTGGGACTGAGAGGATTGGTGAGATTGGGTGAGCAAATGCAGACCCTTCAAAGCAATAATGCATGGCCCCCATTCCATGGGACCCAACTCTCCAGATTGAAGGTTATATTACAACATCTATAACATGTTCGCTAAACCTAGAGAATGGACACACTGTGAATACAAAAGTTTTCTAAAACTCAATGAATAGTCCCTCTCCTGGTGCTCCGGTTTGACTTTCCAACTGCTTAACTATCAATCTCCCAACTTGGAGAGACAGCCCCTTTAACCTCCTGGTTCGCACAGGTTGCCAATTTGGCAGAGGATGGAAGGGAAGAGGGAGAACCAATGAGAGAGCATCTGTTAGACATTTGGACGGGCACATGTCACTCTAATTTCCCGGCAGGAAGAAGAATTAACCAAAGTCTCAGCCACCCACCAGGAACTAGTAGAGGTCCTGATCCAAAATTTTGGACTTGCGTACAGCTCACAAAAAACGAGTTGAGAAACGGGAGAAGCACTGGTTTGAGAAAAGCATGGGTCGCAAGTACACATTGGGACCCTACCATTAATGGAGGGGAAAAGCGGGGAGACGCCAGCAGATTCCATCCTGTAAGCTGGTAGGAAGCCTGAAGGCTTGATGGGATTCCAGTGTGATAGGAGGCAAGGACATGCTTCAGGACCCCGGAGGAAGATGGCGGAAGAGTAAGACGCGGAGATCACCTTCCTCCCCACAGATACATCAGAAATTCATCTACACGTGGAACAACTCCTACAGAACACCTACTGAACGCTGACAGAAAAAAAGATTTTGAAGAACCTAATGGCAGGACAGGATTAAGGACACAGACGTAGAGAAAGGACTTGAGGACACCGGAAGGGGGATGGGTAAGATGACACGAAGTGACAGAGTGGCATGGACATAAATACATTACCAAAGGTAACACCGATAGCAACTGAGAATCAGCCACATCGACCAGGGAGATCAGCTCGGTGCTTTGTGACCACATAAAGGGGTGGGATATGGGGTGTGGGAGGGTGATGCAAGAGGGAGGGGATCTGGTGATATTTGTATACGTATAGCTGATTCACTTTGTTATACAGCAGAAACTAACACTCCATTGTAAAACAATTATACTCCAATAAACGTGTAAAAGGAAAAAAAAAAAGAAAGCCCAGGGTTAAACCTACACACCTATGGTCAACTAATCTATGACAAAGGAGGCAAGACTATACAATGGAGATAAGACAGTCTCTTCAATCATTGGTGCTGGGAAATATGGACAGCTACATGTAAAAGAATGAAATTAGAACACTCCCCAACACCATACATAAAAATATATTCAATATGGATTAGAGACCTTAATGTAAGGCCGGACAGTATAAAACTCTGAGAGGAAAACTTACGAAGGATACTCTGACGTAAATCACAGCAAGATCTTTTTTGATCCACCTCCTATAGTAATGAAATAAAAAAGAAAACTAAACAGATGGGACCTAATGAAATGTAAAAGCTTTTGCAAAGCAAAGGAAACTACAAACAAGACGAAAAGACAACCCTCAGAATGGCAGAACATTTTTGCCAATGAATCAATGGACAAATGATTAATCTCCAATATATATAAACAGCTCATGCAGCTCAATATTAATAAAACAAACAACCCCATACAAAAATGGAAGAAGATCTAAATAGACATTTCTTCCAAGAAGACATAGAGATGGCCAGTACGCACATGAAAATCTGCTCAACATCACTAATTATTAGAGAAATGGAAATCGAAACTACAATGAGGTATCACGTCACACCTGTTAGAATGGGCATCATCAGAAAATCTACAAACAACAAATGCTGGAGAGGGTGTGGAGAAAAGGAACCTTCTTCCACTATTGCTGGGAATGTAAATCGATATAGTCTCTATGGAGAACAGTATGGAGGTTCCTTAAAAAACTAAAAATAGAATTACCTTATAATCCAGCAATCCCACTACTGGGCATATACCCAGAGAAAACCATAAATCAAAAAGACACATTCACCACAATGTTCATTGCAGCACTATTTACAATAGCCAGGTAATGAAAGCAACCTAAGTGCCCACAGACAGATGAATGGATAAAGATGTGGTACATATATACAATGGAATATTACTCAGCCATACATAGGAATGAAATTGGGTCATTTGTAGAGACCTTGATGGATCTAGAGACTGTCATACAGAGTGAAGTAAGTCAGAAAGAGAAAAACAAATATTGTATGTTAATGCATATATGTGGAACCTAGAAAAATGGTAAAGAGGAACCAGTTTGCAGGGCAGAGATAGAGACACAGATGTAGAGAACAAACATATGGACACCAAGGGGGGAACGACATGTGAGGGTGCTGGTGGGATGAATTGGGAGACTGGGATTCACATGTGCACACATATGTATAAAATAGATATCCAGTAAAAACCTGCTGTATAAAAGAAAGAAATAAATTTTAAAAAAATTAAAAATAAATAAATAACATTTAATAAAATAAACCAAAAACGTTTTTCCCTTCACATAGACGTCTTTATATTAATGCATTATTTACATGTTTATATCTCCAAATTAAAAAAAAAGAGGAATAAATAAAATCTACCTTGAACCAAAAAGAAAATAAGAAACAAAACAAAACAAAACAAAACAAAACAAAACAGAACCCACCAGTTATACAGAGGAAAATCGTATCACGGCACTTACTCCAGTGGTAAAAAATTCTTAAGTTGGTCAGAGGTGGGAAATCGTCTCCCATGCAGTGAGCAGCGCTCCCACCCCACAAGGAGCATCCTCATTGCAAAGCTGGGGGACTGTGTCAAGGCGTCTGTGAGTAAATGTGAGCTGAGCCCCAGTCCTGCTGCAGCTGAACTCTTCCCACCCTTTCCAGGTAAAACACCTGAATATGTACAAGAACTTGCAAGCCTAGAGGAAGGGCTGTGGAGCCACAACAGCGACAGCACGCAGGCCGACTTGGTGCCTGCAGGCCAGCCAGGATGGTCCTGGCCCCAGATGCTCTCCTGGAAGCTTTGCATTTCCCTACCTGAGATACCCCTCCTGCCACGACCCCCACTGTTTTTTACTTCCTCACCTCTGCCTGGGGAGAAATTCCAGCGGCAGGTATGGGTGGCACATCCTCTTCTTTAGCAGGTGGCAGCCTGGCAACTCCTACAGAAAGTCCAGCAGAGCCCCACTCACACTGGGCCACCCACAAAGCCACGGCCCCTCACTCTCTCCCACCACCCCAGCCCCGACACTGCTGACGGGGCAGAGAATATGGCGTCAGGCACAGCTACAGTGGCTCTTACTGACTGGAGAGGAGTTTATATTCACCTTAACCCAGGCACACCTGGGGAGGGCTGGCAGGCAGTGTCAGGCTGCCCAAATCAGCCAATCCTCACTCCTCAGGGTACCACAGTTGCAGAAAATGAACCTTGCTAAACGGGCCACGGCCAAGGTACAGGTGTGGGCTCTTGAGAGTCAGGATAGACAAGGGGCTTCAGCTGCGGCTTTTTTTTCTCATCATTTTATGTGGTCCATGAGTGGAAAACAACTTCAAGAATACCCTATACTAATGAGAGGAACCCAGGAGTCAGGGAGAGGAGTGATGGTGGGTGGAGACAGAGGCCTGGTGCCCTGGCTGCAGTGGAAGTGTCTGGAAGACCAGTCCGAGAGAGGCTGCACAGAGTGATAGCCAGGGTCACAGACCTGTCAGGGCTGCTGTTTTTTAGTTCAAGTCCTGCTCTGAGGCGTTCTGTGTCAGCTGTGAGCGACAGGTGAGATGGGGGTTCTCTGCAAGGTGGGCTATGTGCACAGTTCTTGTGTGTCCAGCCCTGCTTGAGTACCTGCCCAGGGGAGCTCCGTATCCTGGGAAGGGCCTGGATATGAGAGCCCAATGGGCTGCTGGGTAACTGCACAGGTGAGCTCCATACCCTGGGAGGGACTTGACCATGAGGGCCCCGTGGGCTGTGGGGTGGGCTGTGCAGCCCACGTGAGCTCCATATCCTGGGATTGGCCTGACCACGAGAGTCCCATTGGCTGCTGGAGACCTGGTAAAGGATATCAGGACAGTCAGTGAAGCCACCGAGGATATACATCCAGTAGCTCCTATTTCCTACACCCTGCTGGTCATTCTACCATCCACCAGGCCATGGCATTCTGTATTAGACTTCAATGATGCCTTCTTCTGTATTCCATTCATCTCAGAGTCACAAGGATTTTTGGCTTGTGAGTGGCAGGACACAACATGCAACCAAAGCAATAATGCTGGGCCGTCCTTCCCCAATGGTTCAAAAATACCCACACCATCATTGGGGAAATGTCCTCTAAAGACCTAAAAGTTCTACCTCTGTAAAAGGGAACCCTCCTTCAATATGCAGAGGACATTCTGATCACCAGGCCTACTAAAGACGCCTCTGAACTACCTAGTCAAGAAAGGATAGAAGGTGTCCAAGAAAAAGGCTCAAATATCCCAGGCTAAGGTGACATGCCTGGGCTTCATTGTCACAGATATTCGGAGAAACACATCCCAGGATAGGGAAGAAGCCGTTTGCAGCCTTACCTCTTCTAAAACTAGAAGACAGCTTAGGGGTTCCTGGGGAGGCCAAGGTTTTCTGCATCTGGATCCCTAACTACAGTCTAATAGCTGGGCCTCTACATGAAACACTGACACGAAAAGATGATGATCCTTTTGAATAGAATCCAGAAGCAGCCTTTCAAGAATGGAAAGAGCAGTCAATTCAGACCCTTGCCCAGGATCTCCCTAATTTAGCTAAACCCTTTGACTTTTACATACCCAGTCATAGGTTAATCGCCCTTGGAGCCTTAGTGCAAAAACTGGGACCACTTGAAATGGAGCAACAAAAGAATGCCCTTCAGGTATGATGAACTATGGTCACCAAGGGCTTTGCCCACCGACTCATCAGGCCAGGATACTGGGGTATCTAAAAAGCTGAATCAGAAGCCCGCAAGGCCAGCTCCCTCCTAAGGGAAAAGGACCCCACGTGGTGATCCTAACCACCCATCATGCCCTGAAGTTGCAGGGGTCGCTCTGTGGACACACTGACCTCGAGTGAGGAGGCCCTCCAACTCCAACCTCCAGAGAGACAAATGGGGGCAACAGGCCCCCAAAATGACTCGTGTGACCATCACTTGACCTGGAGTTTCTCTCAGAAAACAACAAGATTGTGCCCCGAAAAAGCAGACTACTGCTTGCAGGACTTACTGCACCCAGAGAGGAGCTAATAAGCTTGCCGGGGGAAACATATATCATGCTTTCACCATAGAAAGCCCTACAAACACCGCGGTGATGGTGGTCAATATGACCGGCTGGACTGCTGGCTACTTCTAAAGGCCGTTGACTCAGTGGACGTCATGGTCCTGGATCACCACTGACCATTTACTGTCTGGGAGTTGTGCAGGCAGGGCTCTGACACATGTTGCTGTTTGTACATTAATTCAGGGACCTAATTAAAGAAAGCACAGACTAGTGGTCAGAGCATCTAGGCTGGCAAAAAACGTCAGCCTAAGGTCGCCGAACAAATGTGGGGTGGGGTGACACCTGCCAACGCAGCATCTCTGCGCATCTCTTTCCTGGACCCTTAAAGGTCATTAGAATCTATAACACTTCCAATGCTGGTGCACAGGCGGACGAGAAGCGAGGCAGGAGGCCTTGGGACAATCACCCTCACCTGGAGGCTGGTGGGGAGACGTTTTGCCCCTCGCCCCATGTATCAGGGCTCCCACCACAGCATGAAGCAGTTACAAAAGAGGGGTCTGCACCCTCAACACCCCAAGAATGAGGAACGGAACAAAAAGGCGAGGAGGTGTTCATCTCCGGCAACGTTCATTAAAAACTCCTGGGAGATAAAAAGAGAATCTGGGCAATAAAATAAAGTCTAACCTGTTTTTCCTTTGTGCTTTGTCTAATTTCATATGCTCCTAGGGTTCCGCATGCAGAGGTCCCACACCCAGCACTTCAGACCCGATTTCCTAGTTCAGAATGGCTGGGTCGACACCTCAGCTAGCGGGGTCCCATGCAGACTCCGCGGCATATATCCTGAGCTGCAGCCAACCCAGCCCTCGAGAGCTCCATCCCCTCCCTCCCACTGACGCTGCCGGGATCCCTACACAGCAGCCCAGCCCACAGCCCGTGGGGGAGTGCACGCTCTCACCTCTCCTTTCTGTTTTCAAAATAATGTTTCCTTTGCTTCTGAACCAAACTCAGTCTTGATCTGTTGGCTCCAATGACACTGGGCACGGGGACTCCTGTTGGGGTCCACTCTGGAGGATCAGTAACAGAAATTGAGAACATTGTAACTTCAATGAACAGATGTGTGAGCCAAACTGTAGTTAACATACAGCAGTGTATAACGCTCGGGTAAAATAAGATGTTTCTAAGACTTACATTTGATATTTCCATCACTTTCCTATAAGCAAGTTCAGTGAAGACGTTTGTCTTATTTGTCAGGTCAACATTAGAGAAATGAAGTGATTTATTTCCATGGATGTACATCGAATACTCTTGGCTGAAGCTTCAATCGTGTTTTCAATGCTTTTCCATTGAAAATGATACCTCTCTTTCAGCTCCCCCATTTCTGAGAAGTATAAAATCTTATAATTTATTATTACCAAAGGGGAAAGGTAGGAGAAGGGATAAATTAACACTTTGGGATTAACACATACACACTGCTATGTATAAAATAGATTATCAACAAGGAACTACTGTATAGCACAGGGAACTACACTGAATATTTTGCAATAACCTATAAGGGGAAATAATCTGAAAAGAATAGATATTTTTATTGACATCATCTATCAATGACAGATAAAATGTAACCTAAGCAAAGCCGATGGTGAGCACTTCTGACCCTGAAGATTTCAATCATCTAAAGTTTGGGCTCTGCCTATTTCCCAAGGCCCTTAATGGACATGCGTGTAGCCGTAGCTTAAAAATTCCCCAGTTGGTGGTTCGGGGAAGCACTAATTTGGAAAAATCCCTGGTGTTCTCCTTACATGCACGGGACCCTTCCTACAGCTAAAACATGCCTGTCACACCTAGAGGATGGTACACGATTTGATCGGAAAGAGTTTGGAAAAGGCACCTCATCTCCTCATCGCCTGGTGCTTGGGTTCACCCCTCCAGCATCTTTCCTAACAACCTCCTCACTTGGGGATATCAGCACCGTCAACATCCTGTTGCACACAGTTTGGAATTTGTCCAGAGGATGAAGCGGAAGGATGAGAAAAATTTAGAGACCAGTCTTAGGTATTCGGAAAGGCACATGCCACTCTAATTTCCAATCCGGAAGACAAATTCATCAAAGGCTAGAATTGCCCACGGAAACAGAATAGGGCTAGAGGAAATCCTGCTGTTTTGTGTCCAGTTTCCATAAACACAAGTTGAATAATGGAACTCAGGGTCACTAAAATTCATGAAACTGCAGAGTTGAAAATATCTATCGTCGAAAAATGTCTTGAGGTAAGTCACAGAAAAGGACTTGTAAGCAAGGGAGAGTGGCAGGAAACATATTTGAACAGGTAGAAAGGACTCCCCGTTAAAGTACAAGAAAAGGGTCTAAACATCGCCAATGATGCTGTTGGCCAAAAAGGGCGTATGCATTTTTTCTGAATATATTCAAGTAAAGGCCATACACACTTTTTATCCAACCAAACAGGTGGACACTGGAAATCAATACTACAAAATGTATCACTTCACATCAGTAAGAAGGGCCATCCACGTAAAGTGTAAACACCAGAAATGCAGGACAGGGCGAGGAGAAAAGGGAGCCCTGTGAGGCTGATAGTGGAAATGCAATTTGCCAACAGCCACTCTGGAGAAGAGTATTGTGTTTGCTAAAACATCTAAAAAATGAGCTACAGAGCATAGGGCACTTGCACTCATGGGCGTATACCTTGGGAAAAACAAAAATCGACAGAAAACGGGCACCCCAACGTTTACCACCTTTCTGTTAAAAAGGGCCTCAACTTGGATATAACCTAAATGTCCCTGGAAGGATAAAATGGATAAAAGAGATGGGGTACTTATGTAGAGTGGAATATTACACATCCAGAAATCAATGAAATAAGGCCAGGTGGAACAACTCTGGAGGAGTTACATACGATCATTCTAAATGACATATGTCAGAAAGAAAAAGACACATATCATAAGATGTCACTTAAAGGTGGAATCAAAAATGGCTACACATGAAATAAATTACAAAACAGAAACATAGTCAAATATGTAGAAAATAGACATAAGGCTGCTAAATGGGAAAGGTGGGGAATGGTGAGGTATTATCCAGGAGGTTGAATTTAGCAAAGATACCATTCCAAGTACCAAATTGAATAACTGACAAGGCCTACACGGTACCTCAAAGAACTGCACTCAGCCCACTCAAGTCACTGGAAAATAATACGTATGACTGGTAAGCATCTGAAAAGGAATTAATTGTTGTCTCACAGTACATGAATCAAGTGGATGTACAGGAGCAAGAAACAGAGCTTTGAAAATCATCTGTAACCAATATAAAAATAAATATAAAAATATTTATAAAAACAGTGAGACAGACAAAAATTCTTACAACTTTTGTTGAAGGTCTACGATGTAACATGAATTGAACACATGTAGACCCACAGCAGGATGATATATAAGGCTGGAAGCTATGCACGCTAAGAGATGTTAGAGAGGCTTGGTGAGAAAATGCAGACCTTTTAAAGTAATACTGCCTGGTACCCATTCCATGGGTCCCAAATCTGCAGGTTCAAGGGAATCTTCTGACAGTGAAAACATGCCTGGGAAACCGAGATGAATGTACACCAAGTGCTCAGGAAAAGGTGTCTAAAATGCACCTCATTTTTGATCTCCTGGTGCTGAGGTTCGCCATTCCAGCCACATTACTAACAATCTCCCCACTTGGAGAATCAGCACCTTTAACCTCCTGTTTTACACAGTTCTCAATTTGTGCAGAGGATAAATGGGAAGAGGGGGAACCAATGAGAGGTTAGCTGTAGGAGTTTTGACAGGCACATGCCACTCTATTTTCCCATTAGGAAGAAGAATTAACCAAAGGCTCAGCCTGCCTCCCCAGAACCAGAATAGGGCCGGAAGCAATCCAATGGTTTGGCATACAGCACACAAAAAAAGCGAGTTGCAAAATGCAGCTCAGGAGCAGACAATTCAAAGACCTGCAAAGATATAAATGATAACCAACGTCCAAAAATATATTCAGGTAAGGCAACGAAGAGGATCTGAATGAGAGGCAGAATTGCAGGAAACAGATTTCAAAAGGTAGATTCTACTCACATTTAAATCATATGAAAAGCAGCAGAATTTCTAAAATGATGCAGTTGGGCAAAAGGGTGTATGTGATTTTTTCGTGAATATCTTCAGGAAAAAAACACAGACAGAGTTTTTGGCCAACCAAGCAAGAGGGAAATGAGTATCCGCACAACAAGGAAGTCTCAATTTCCACTGCTCAGAAAGGCCATCCAAAAAATGTGTACAAACCAGAAATGCAGGAGAGACCATGGGAAAGAGGGAGCCAAGTCACGCTGATGGGTGGGGTATAAATATCCAAGAGCCACTCTGAAGAAGTGTATGCTGTTTCCTAAAACATCTAAAATACAAAGCCCCCGAGCAAAGGGGACTTCAACTCATGGGCATATAACTTGGGAAGAGTAAATAGCAATAAGACACAGGCACCCCAAAGTTTAGGGCTGCTCTGCATACAAGAACCTCAACTTTGGTACACCTAAAATATCCCAGGAAAAAACAGAAATGCATAAAGGACTTGTGGTAATTTTGTACAACAGAATATCACTCAGACGTGAAATCAATGTATATAAGGCCAGTAGCAGCATAATGAGTGGATTTAAGTATGATGATTCTAAGGGAAATTAGTCACACAGAAAAAGAATCTTATCATAAGATATCCCTTATAGAGGAAATGTCAATATCACAACACATGAACTGAATTAGGAAAGAGAACAGAGTCTCACATTTAGAAAAAAAAAATCTTATGCCAGCTTCAGGAGAAAGGAGAGGTGGGGTGATGCATAAAACCAGAGTTTGATATTAACACAGGTACCATTCCATAAACCAAATACAGAATAGACAAGACCTACAACTTCCTCAGTGAACGGGACTCAACACCCCTATTTCCCGCATAGGTATATATCTGACTAGTAAGAATCTTAAAACCTATGTATTAATATGTCTTCGTAAGGGAACCAATTGTGTCTAGACCGGCATAAACAAGTCAGTGATAATCAGCTCAACCCCATTATAAACATGAATTTCAAAAACAAAACAAAAAAACAGCGAAATTCTTACACAATTCCTTCAAAGGTTCTGATGAAACCTGGAATGACCCTATCGGCAAAGACAGCTGGATGAGACATAAGGCTGGAGACTTGGGACTGAGAGGACTGGTGAGATTGGGAGAGAAAATGCAGACCCTTAAACTAGTAATGCATGCAACCATTCCATGGGTCCCAAATCTCCAGGTAGAAGGGAATATCACTACAGTTATGACATGTATGGGAAACCTAGAGAATGGACAACCTGTCATGGCAAAAGGTTTCTAAAACTCTCCTAATTTTTCTTCTCCTTGTATTCCAGTTTGGTATTCCAACTGCTTTACTATCAATCTCGCAACTTAGCAGAGTCAGCCCCTATAACCTCCTGGTTCACACAGTTTGCTAATTGTGCAGAGGATGAAAGGGAAGAGGGAGAACCTATCAGAGAGTAGATGTAGGCATTTGGACGGGCACATGTCACTCTAATTTCCCATCAGGAAGAAGAATTAACCAAAGCCTCAGCCACCCACAGGGAACCAATATAGCCACCCCTGGAACCAGTATAGGTCCTGAAGCAAAATTGTGGATTTGCGGCCAGCTCACAAAAATGGGATTTAAAACTTGGGGCTCAGGGGCACAGCAATTCAAAAACCTGCAGAGTTATAAAGGACTACTCTCTTCCAAAATCTGTTGAGGGAAGGTAAAGAAGGGGACTGGAAAATGAGGCAGAATTGCACAAAACATATTTCAAGAGGTAAATTGGAATCGCCTTTAAAGCACAGGAAAAGCATCACAACTTGGACAGTGATGCCCTTGGCCAAAAAGGGCATATGCCTTTTCTCCTGAATATATTCAGGAGAAAACGCATACGCCCTTTCTGGCCAATTAAGCAAGCACACAATGCAAATCCACTACAAAGAATTGTCACTTCCCACCGGTCAAAAGGGACATCCGAATATCTGTAAAAACCAGAAAGGCAACAGAGAGTTGACAAGGGCATGAAGCAATGTGATCCCAATGGTTATGGAGGAATGTGATGACAAGCGCATGGAGCATTGTGATGACAAGATTATGTAGCATTTTGCTGACAAAGGCAAGGAGCATTGTGATGACAAGGTTCATGGAGCACTGTGATGACAAGCGTCACGGAGCACTGTGATTACAGGGATCATGGAGCATTGGGATGACAAGGGCATGGATCACTGTGATGACAAGGGTCATGGAGCATTTTGATGACAAGAGTCCCAGATCATTGTGTTGTCAGGGTTCATGGAGCGTTGTGATGACAGTGGTCATGGAGCATTGTGATGACAGGGGTCATGGAGCATTGTGATGAGAAGGTCATGGAGCATTGGGCTGAAAATGCTCATGGAGTATTGTGATGAAAGGGGTCATGGGGCATTGTGATGACAAGGTACTGGAGCATTGTGATGAGAAGACCATGGAGCCTTGTGATGACAAGTCTCATGGAGCATTCTGATTAAAAGGGGCATTGAGCATTGTGATTACAGGAGTCTTGGAGCTTTGTGATGACAAGGGCATGAAGCATTAGGATGAGAATGCCATGGAGCATTCTGATGACATGCCTCATGGAGCTTTGTGATGACAAGGGCATGGAGCATTGTGATTACAGTGTTCTTGGAGCACTGTGATGAAAAGGGTATGGATCATTGTCATGAAAAAGGCATGGAGCCTTGTCATGACAGGGTTCAAGGAGCATACTGAAGACAGGTGTCAGGGAGCATTGTGATGACAAGGGTATTGAGAATTGTGATGACAAAGGTCATGGAGCATTGTGATGAGAAGACAATGGATAATTGTTATGACAAGTGTCATGGGGCGTTGTGATGATAAGTGTTATGGAACATTGTGATCACAAGGATTTGGAGCATTGTGATGACAGAGGTCATGGAGCATTTTGATTTCATTGTGATGACAATAGCCTGAACCATTATGATGTTGCACATGGTGCATTGTGATGACAGGGTTCATGGAGCATTGAGTTGAAAAGGGGCATGGAGTATTGTTATTACATGAGTCTTGGAGCATTGTGATGACATGGGCATGGAGCATCATGAATGAGAAGGACATGGAGCATTCTGATGACATGCGTCATGGAGCTTTGTGATGACAAGGGCATGTAGCATTGTGATTACAGGGTTCTTGGAGCATTGTGATTACAAGGGACATTGAGCCTTGTGATGACAAGGCTGTGGAACACTGTGATGGTAGTGGTCATGGAGCATTGTTATGACAGGGGTAATGGAGCATTGTGATGAGAAGGGCATGGAGCATTGGTCTGAAATATTTCATGGATTATTGTGATGAGAGTGGCCATGGAGCATTGTGATGACAAGGGCACTGAACACTGTGATACATGGGTCATGGTGGATTGTAATGACAACGGCATGGAGCATTGTGATGAGAAGGGCATCGGGCATTGTGATGACAAGCATCATGGGGCTTTGTGATGACAAGGGCAGGGAACAATGTGATGAGAGGGTTCATGGAGCATTGTGATGAAAATGACTTGGAGCATTTTGATAACAGGGGCTTGGAGCATTGGTCTGATAAGTTTCATGGATAATTGTGTTGAGAGTGGGCATGGCACATTGTGATGACAAGGGCATGGAGCATTGGGAAGACAAGGTCATGGAATATTGTGAAGACAGGTGTCTGGGAGCATTGTGATGACATATTTCATGGCGCATTGTGATGACATTGGCATGGAGCATTGTGATGCCAAGTGTTATGGAGGATTGTGATGACAAAGGTAATGGAGCATTGTGATGACAAGGGCATGGAGCATTGTGATGACAAGGGCATGGAGCATTGTGATGACAATGGGCATTGAGAATTTTGATGAAAACGTCGTGAAGCACTGTGATGACGAAGGCATGGAGCTTGCTATGACAGGGGTCATGCGGCATTGTGCTGACAAGTGCATTGAGAATTGTGATGACAAGAGCATGTAACATTGTGATGAGAACTGTCATGGCGCATTGTGATGACAAGGACGTGGAGAATTGTGATAACAAGGGACATGGAGTATTGTGATGATCAGGGCATGGAGCATTGTGATGGCAAGACAGTGGAGCACTGTGATGAGAAGACCATGGATAATTGTGATGACGAGCATCATGGAGCACTGTAATGACAAGGGGCATGGAGCATTGTGATGACAGGTGTCATGGAGCATTGTGATGACAAGTGTCACGGAGCATTCTGATGACAAGCTTGTGGAGTATTGTGATGACAATGGCATGGAGCATTGTGATGAAAAGGGCATGGATCATTGTGATGAAAAATGCATGGAGACATGTCATGACAGGGTTCAAGGAGCATACTGACGACAAGTGTCAGGGAGCATTGTGATGACAAGTGTCTTGAGAATTGTGATGACAAAGGTCATGGAGCATTGTGATGAGAAGTCCATGGATAATTGTGATGACCAGCGGCATGGGGCGTTGTGATGGCTAGTGTTATGGAACATTGTGATCACAAGGGTTTGGAGCATTGTGATGACAGAGGTCATGGAGAATTTTGATTTCATTGTGATGACAATAGCATGAAGCATTATGATAGTGGGCATGGTGCATTGTGATGACAGGGTTCATGGAGCAATGAGATGAAAAGGGGCATGGAGCATGGTGATTACAGGGGTCTTGGAGCATTGTGGTGACAAGGGTCATGGAGCCTTGTGATGACAAGGCCGTGGAACATGGTGATGGAAGGGGTCATGGAGCATTGTTATGACAGGGGTAATGGAGCATTGTGATGACAAGGCCATGGAGCATTGGGCTGAAAATATTCATGGAGTATTGTGATGACAGGGGTCATGGAGCATTGTGATTACAATGGAATGGAGCACTGTGATGACAAGTTCCTGGAGCATTGTGATGAGAAGTCCATGGAGCCTTATAATGAAAAGTCTCATGGAGCATTCTGATGAAAAGGGGCATGGAGCATTGTGATTACAGTGGTTTTGGAGCATTGTGATGACAAGGGCATGGAGCATTGTGATGAGAAGGCAATGGAGCATTCTGACAGGCGTCACGGAGCTTTGTGATGACAAGGGCATGGAGCTTTGTGATTACAGGGGTCTTGGAGCATTGTGATGAAAAGAGCATGGATCATTCTTATGAAAAAGACATGGAGCCTTGTCATGACAGGTTTCAAGGAGCATACAGAGAACAAGTGTCAGGGAGCATTTTGATGACCAGTGTATTGAGCATTGTGATGACAAAGGTCATGGAGCATTTTGACGACAAGGACATGGAGTATTGTGATGACAAGCACATGGAGCTTGCTATGACAGGGGTCATGGAGCATTGCGATGACAAGTGCATTGAGAATTGTGATGACAAAGCATGTAACACTTTGATGAGAAGTGTCATGGAGCATAGTGATGCCAGGAACATGGAGAATTGTGATGACAGGGACATGGAGCAGTGTGATGACCAGGGCATGGAGCATTGTGATGGCAAGACCGTGGAGCATTGTGATGAGAAGACCATGGATAATTGTGATGACAAGCGTCATGGAGCACTGTAATGACAAGGGGTGTGGAGCATTGTGATGACAGGGGTCATGGAGCATTGTTATGACAGGGGTAATGGAGCATTGTGATGAGAAGTGCATGGAGCATTGGTCTGAAATATTTCATGGATTATTGTGATGAGAGTGGGCATGGAGCATTGTGATGACAAGGACACGGAACACAGTGATACATGGGTCATGGAGGATTGTAATGACAACGACATGGAGCATTGTGATGAGAAGGCCATGGAGCATTCTGATGACATGCGTCATGGAGCTTTGTGATGACAAGGGCATGGAGCATTGTGATTACAGGGGTCTTGGAACTTTGTGATGACAAGGGTCATGGAGCATTGTGATGACAAGGTCGTGGAACGTTGTGATGGCATGGGTCATGGAGCACTGTGATGACAAGGGCAGCAGCATTGGTCTGAAAATTTTCATGGATTATTGTGATGAGAGTTGGCATTGAGCATTGTGATGACAAGGGCACGGAACACAGTGATACATTGGTCATGGAGGATTGTAATGACAAGGGCATGGAGCATTGTGATGAAAAGGGCATCGAGTAGTGTGATGACAAGTGTCATGGAGCTTTTTGATGACAATTGCATGGGTCAATGTGATGAGAGGGTCCATGGAGCATTGTGATGACAATGGCATGGAGCATTGTGATGCCAAGGGTCATGGAGCTTTGTGATGACAAAAGTCATGGAGCATTTTGATGACAAGGGCGTGGTGCCTTGTGATGCGAAGGGCAGGGAGCATTGTGATGACAGGGTCATGGAGCATTTTGATGAAAATGGTCATGGAGCATTTTGATGACAGGGGTTATGGAGCACTGTGATGTCAGGGGTCATCGAACATTGTGATGATAAGTGCATGTAGCATTGTGATGACAGGAGTCATGGAACATTGTGATGACAGCGGTGAGGGAGTACTGTGATGAATAGTGATGTAACATTGTGATATCAGTGGTGAGAGAGCATTTTGATGAGAAGTGCATGGAGCATTGTGATGACAAGATTGTGGAGCACTGTGATGACAAGCGCATGGCACATTGTGATGACAAGGGTCATGGAGCATTGTGCTGACAAGCCCATGGAGCATTGTGATGACATGGGTCAAAGAGCATTGTGATGAAAACTTCATGGAGCACTGTGGTTAAAAAGTCATAGAGACTGTTGATGACGAATGCATGGACCATTGTGATGACAAAGGTCATGAAGCATTGTGATGACTGGAGTCACGGAGCATTGTGATGACAGGGGTCATGGAGCATTGTGATGACAAGGGCATGGAGCATTGGCCTAATAAGTTTCATGCATTATTGCAATGACAGTTGGAATGGCGCACTGTGATGGCAAGGGAATGGAGAATTGTGATGACAAGGTCATGCAGTATTATGAAGACAGGTGTCAGGGAGCATTGTGATGACATATGTAATGGCCCATTGTGATGACAGTGGCATGGAGCATTGTGATGCCAATTGTCATGGAGGATTATGATGACAAAGATAATGGAGCATTGTGATGACAATGGCTTGGAGTATTGTGATGACAAGGGTCAGGGAGCATTGTGCCAACAAGTACATGTAGAATTGTGATGACAAGTGTCATGGAGCATTCTGATGGCAATCTTGTGGAGTATTTTGATGACAATGGCATGGAGCATTGTGATGAAAATGGCATGGGACATTGTGATGAAAAAGGCATGGAGCCTTTTGTGACAGGGTTCAAGGAGCATTCTGACGACAAGTGTCAGGGAGCATTGTGATGACAAGTGTATTGAGCATTGTGATGACAAAGGTCATGGAGCATTGTGACAATAAGGGCATGGAGTATGGAGATGACAGGCGTCATGGAGAGTTGTGATGACAAGTGTTATGGAACATTGTGATCACAAGAGTTTGGAGCATTGTGATGACAGAGGTCATGGATCATTTTGATTTCAAGGAGCATGGAGCATTGTGATGACAAGGGCATGAAGCAATGTGATCCCAAGTTTCATGGAGGATCGTGATGACAATGGTAATGGAGTATTGTGATGACAAGCGCATAGAGCATTGTAATGACAAGGTCATGTAGCATTTTGCTGACAAAGGCATGGAACATTGTGATGACAGGTGTCATGGAGCACTGTGATGACAAACATCACGGAACATTGTGAATACAGGGGCCATGGAGCATTGGGATGACAAGGGAATGGATCAATGTAATGACAAGTGTCATGGAGCATTGGGCTGAAAATGTTCATGGGGTATTGTGATGACAGGGGTCATGGAGCATTGTGATGACTAGGGAATGGAGCATTGTGATGACAAGAGTCCCTTATCATTGTGTTGTCAGGTGTCATGGAGCATTGTGATGACAGTGGTCATGGAGCATTGTGATGATATGGGTCATGGAGCATTGTGATGAGAAGGTCACGGAGTATTGGGCTGAAAATGTTCATGGAGTATTGTGATGACAGGGGTCAAGGAGCATTGTGATGAGAAGGGAATGGAGCATTTTGATGACAATGTCCTGGAGCCTTTTGATGAGAAGACCATGGATTCATGGGATGACAAGTCTCATGGAGCATTCTGATGAAAAGGGGAATGGAGCATTGTGATTACAGGTGTCTTGGAGCATTGTGATGACAATGGCATGGAACATTGTGATGAGAAGGCCATGGAGCATTCTGATGACATTTGTCATGGACCTTTGTGATGACAAGGGCAAGGAACATTGTGATTGCAGGGGTCTTGGAGCATTGTGATGAAAAGGGCATGGAACATTGTGATGAAAAAGGCATGGAACCTTGTCATGAAAGGGTTCAAGGAGCATACTGATGGCAAGAGTCAGGGAGCACTGTGATGACAAGTTTATTTAGCATTGTGATGACAAATGTCATTGGGGCATTGAGATGGGAAGACCATGGATAATTGTGATGAGTAGCGTCATGGGGCATTGTGATGACAAGTGTTATGGAACATTGTGATCACAAGGGTTTGGGGAATTGTGATGACAGAGGTCATGGAGCATTTTGATTTCATTTTGATGACAATAGCATGAAGCATTATGATGATGGGCATGGTGCATTGTGATGACAGGGTTCATGGAGCATTGTGATGAAAAGGGGCATGGAGCATTGGTCTGAGAAGTTTCATGGATTATTGTGATGACATTGGGCATGGCACATTGTGATGACAAGGGCATGGAGAATTGTGAGGACAAGGGACATTGAGCTGTGAGATGACCAGGACATGGAGCATTCTGATGGCAAAACCGTGGAGTATTGTGATGAGAATACCTTGAGTAATTGTGATGACGAGCATCATGGAGCACTGTAATGAAAAGGGGCATGAAACACTGTGATGACTGGTGTCAGGGAGCATTGTGATGACAGGAGTCATGGAGCATTGTGATAACAAGGGCATGTAATGTTGTGATGAGAAGTGTCATGTAGCATCGTGATGACAAGGACGAGGAGAATTGTGATGACAAGGGACATGGAGCATTGTGATAACTAGGGCATGGTGCAATGTGATGACAGGGGTCATGGAGCATTATTATGACAAGGGCCATGGTGCATTCTGACCTAAGATATCACTTATGAAAGGAATGTAAACATGGCTACATATGAACTGAATTAGGAAACAGAACAGAGTCTCAGATTTAGAAAACACTCTTATGCTTGCTTAAGGGGAAAGGAGAGGTGGGGAGATGCACAAAACCACAGTTTGATATTAGCACAGGTACCGTTCCATAATCCAAATACAGAATAGACAAGAACTACTCCTTCCGTAGTGAACGGGACTCAAAACCCCTATTTCCAGCAGAGGAATATATCTGACTAGTAAGAATCTTAAAATCAGTGTATTCATATGTCTCTGTAAGGGAATCAATTTTGTCTAGACCGGCAAAAACAAGTCAGGGAAAATCAGCTCAACCCCATTATAAAACTGAATTTGAAAAACAAAACAAAATAAAAAAAAACAGCGATATTCTTACACAATTCCTTCAAGGGCTCTGATGCAACTTGGAATGACACTATCTACAACAGCTGGAAGAGACATAAGGCAGGACACATGGGACAGAGGGGATTGGTGAGATTGGTGGCGAAAATGCAGTCCCTTTAAAGCCATAGTGCGTGCCACCCATTCGATGGGTGCCAACTCTGCAGGTTGAAGGTAATATTACTACAGCTATAAAATGTACGGAAAACCTAGAGAGTGGACACACTGTGAATACGAAAGGTTTCTAAAACTCAACGAACAGTCCCTCTCCTGGTGCTCCGGTTTGACTTTCCAACTGCTTTACTATCAATCTCCCAACTTGGAGAGACAGCCCCTTTAACCTCCTGCTTCCCACTGGTTGCCAATTTGGCTGAGGATGAAAGGGAAGAGGGAGGACCAATAAGAGAGTAGCTGTTAGGCATTTGGACGGGCACATGTGACTCTAAATTCCCGGTAGGAAGAAGAATTAACCAAAGTCTCAGCCACCCACCGGGAACCAGTATAGTTCCTGAACCAAAATTTTGGACGTGCGTTCAGCTCACAAAAAAATGAGTTGAAAAATGGAGCTCAGGGGCACAGCAATTCACAAACTGGCAGATTAATAATGGACAACTATCATCCAAAAATCTGTTGAGGGAAGGCAACGAGGCCAACTTGAAAGCGAGGCAGAATAGCAGGAAACAGATTTCAAGAGGTACGTAGGAATTGCCTGTAAAGCACAGGAAGAGGGGCACAACTTCGACAATGATGCACTTGCCCAAAAAGGGCGTATGCGTCTTCTCCTGAATATATTCAGGAGAACACGCATACGCCCTTTTTGGCCAAGCAAGCAAGCGGGCAATGCAAATCTGCACTACAAAGAAGTATCTCTTCCCACCGGTCAAAAGGAACATCCACAAAATGTGTAAAAACCAGAAAGGCAAGACAGGCCCTGGAGAACAGGAGCCTTGTTATGCTGATGGGCGGGATGTAAATTTCCAACTGCCTCAGTGGAGGAGTGCGTCGTGTTCCCTAAAACAAGTAAACAACAGAGCTACAGAGCCAAGGGCATTTCCAGTGCAGGGAATATACCTTGGGAAAAGTGAAAATCAATAAGACAGTGCCACCCCCGAAATCAGGGCTGCACTGCTTACAAGAACCTCAACATGGATACACCTTAAATATCGCAGGAAATATAAAAATGGTTCAAAAAATTGTGCTACTTACGTACGATGGAATATCCCTCAGCCAAGAAATCAATGTCATAAGACCAGTAGCAGCAAAGTGATTGGATTCAGGTACGATGATTCTAACTGAAATAAGTCACACAGAAAAAGAAACTTATCATAAGATATCACTTATGAAGAACCTGTAAACATGGCTACACATGAACTTAGTTAGGAAAGAGAACAGAGTCTCACATTTAGAAAACAATCTTCTGCCTGCTTAAGGGGAAAGGCGAGGTGGGTTGATGCATAAAACCACAGTTTTAAATTCACACTGATACCGTGACATAAACTAAGTATGTAATAGACAACACCTACCTCCAGCACAATGAACTGGACTCAACACCCCCTATTCATTGCAGAGGAATATATCTGACTCTAAGAATTTTAAATCATATGTATTCTCATGTCTCCATAAAGGAAACATATGTGTGTATAATTGCATGAACACAGCACTGAAATTCAGCTAAACCCCCTTATAAAAATAAGTTTCAAAAGCAAAATACAAAAACAGCGAAACAGAGAGAAATCTTAAAAATTACGTTCAGGGCCTGTGATCCAACCTGGATTGACCACCTTTACACCCACAGCTGGATGAGACATAAGACTGGACACTTGGGGCTGACAAGATTGCTGAGGTTGTGTGAGCAAATGAACACCACTTAGAGCAATACTGTGTGCTACCCATTCTAGTGGTCCCAACTCTCCAGGTTTAAGGGAATCTTCCTACAGGTAAAACATGCATGGGAAACCCAGTGGATGGTACACTGTGTAATTGGGAAAGTTTTCTAAAAGGTACCTCATTTTTCCTTTCGTCGTGCTCGGCTTCACCATTCCATCTGCATTACTAAAAATCTCCCCACTTGGAGTGTCAGCGCCTTTACCCTCCTGTTATGCACAGTTTCCAAATTGTGCAGAGGATGAACAGGAAGAGGGGAAACACATGAGAGATTAGCTGTAGGTGTTTGGATGGGCACATATCACTCTACTTTCCCATCAGGAAGAAGCATTAACCAAAGGCTCAGCCTGAAGCCCCGGAACCAGACTAGGGCCTAAAGCCATCCTGCGGTATTGCAGCCAGCTCACAAATAGGCGATTTGAAAAATGGATATCAGGGGCACAGCAATTCACAAACTTGCAGAGTTATAAAGGACAACTATCATCCAGATATATATTGAGGTAAGGCCGTGAAGAGGATTTGAATGCAAGGCAGAATTGAAGGAAACAGATTTCAAGAGGTACATTGGAGTCATCTTTAAAGCACATGAAAAGCGACAGAACTCCAACAATGTTGCCCTTAGCTGAAAAGGAAGTATGTGTATTTTCTTGAATATATTCGGGAAAAAATGCATACGCCCTTTTTGGCCAAGCAAGCCATCAGGCATTGAAAATCCACACTACATAGAAGTGTCCCTTACTTCCAGTCAAAAGGGCCATCCACAAATAGTGTGAAAACCACAAATGCAGGACAGGCCATGGAGAAAAGGGAGCCTGGTTACACCGATGGACAGGATGTAAATTGCCAACAGCCTCTCTGCAGAACTGTATGTTGTTTTCTAAAACAGAGCTACAGAGCATAGCACACTTCCACTCATGGGCGTGTATTTTGGGAAAACTAAATATCCACAACACACAGCCAGCCCAAAGTTTAGGGCTGCTCTGTTTACAAGAACCTCGACTTCGGTACACTTTAAATATCCCAGGAAAGGAAAAAAATGGATATAGATGTTGTGGTACTTATATACAATGGAATGTCACTCAGACATAAAATCAATGTCATAAGGCCAATAGCAGCATAATGAGTGGCTTTAGGTAAGATGATGCTAAGTGAAATGAGCCACAAAGAAACAGAAATTTATTGTAATATATCACTTATAGAGGGAATGTAAACATGGCTACGCATGAAGTGAATTTCAAAAGAGAACAGAGTTACACATTTAGAAAACACACTTATGCCTCCTTAAGGGGAAAGGTGACGTGGGGTGATGTGTAAAAGCAGAGTTTGAAATTAGCACAGATACCATTCCATATACCAAATATGTAATAGACAAGATCTACTCCTTTCTCAATGAACTGGACACAAAACACCCTATTCACTGAAGAGGAATATATCTGACTGATAACAATCTTGAAACCTATGTATTTATATGTCTCCATAAAGGAATCAAGTGTATGTAGATTGGCATAAACACAGATCAATGGAACAGGACAGAAAGCCCAGAGATAAACCTACATACCTATGGCTATCTCATCTATGACAAAGGAGCTAAGGATATACAATGGAGAAATGACAGTCTCTTCAGTAATTGGTGCTGGGAAAATTGGACCCCTACAGATAAAAGAATGAAATTAGAACACTCCATAACACCATACACAAAAATAAACTCTAAATGGATTAGAGACCTAAGTATAAGACCAGACACTATAAAACACTTAGAGGAAACCATAGGCAGAACACTCTATGACATAAATCACAGCAAGATCCTTTTTGACTCACCTTCTAGAGAAATGGATATAAAAACAGAAATCAACAAATGGGACCTAATGAAACTTAAAAGCTTTTACACGGTACAGGAAAACATAAACAAGATGCAAAAACAACCCTCAGAATGGGAGAAAATATTTTCAAATGAAGCAATTGACAAAGGATTAATCTCCAAACTTTATAAGCACCTCATGTAGCTCAATATCACAAAAACAAACAACCCAATCCAAAAACGGCCAGAAGACCTAAATAGACATTTCTCCAAAGAAGATATACAGATTACCAAGAAACACATGAAAGGATGCTGAACATCACTAATCATTAGAGAAATGCAAGTCATAACTATCGTGAGGTATCACCACACAGCAGTCAGAGTGGCAATCATCAAAAAAATCTACAAAACAATAAATGCTGGAGAGGCCTTTATTGGAGAAAAGGGAACACACTTGCACTGTGGGTGGGAATGTAAATTGATATGGGCACTAAGGAGAACAGTACGGAGGTTCCTCTAAATAACTAACAATAGAGGTACCATACGACACAACAATCCAACTACTGGGCATTTGCCTTGCGAAAACCATAATTCAAAAAGACTTATAGGGGCTTCACTGGTGGCGCAGTGGTTGGGAGTCCGCCTGCCGATGCAGGGGACACGAGTTCGTGTCCTGGTCCGGGAAGATCCCACATGCCGCGGAGCAGCTGGGCCCGTGAGCCATGGCTGCTGAGCCTGCGCATCCGGAGCCTGTGCTCCGCAACGGGAGAGGCCACAACAGTGAGAGGCCCACGTACAGCAAAAAAAAAAAAAAAAAAAAAAAGAGTTATGTACAAAAAAGTTCATTGCAGCTCTCTTTACAATAGCTTGGACATGGAAGCAACCTAAGTGTCCATCGACAGATGAATGGATAAAGAAGATCTGGCACATATATACAATGGAATATTACTCAGCCATAAAAAGAAGCAAAACTGAGTTATTTGTACTGAGGCGGATGGACTTAGAATCTGTCCTACACAGTGAAGTAACTCAGAAAGGGAAAAACAAATACTGTATGTTAACAGAGATATACAGGATCTAATGAAGAAAAAAAAAGATTTTGAAGAACCTTGTGGCAGGACAGGATTAAGGACACAGACGTAGAGAAAGGACTTGAGGACACCGGAAGGGGGATGGGTAAGCTGAGACGAAGTGACAGAGTGGCATGGACATAAATACATTACCAAATGCAACACCGATAGCTACTGAGAATCAGCCACATCGACCAGGGAGATCAGCTCGGTGCTTTGTGACCACATAAAGGGGTGGGATATGGAATGTGGGAGGGAGATGCAAGAGGGAGGGCATCTGGTGGTATTTGTATATGTATAGATGATTCACTTAGTTATACAGCAGAAACTAACACTCCATTGTAAAACAATTATACTCCAATAAACGTGTAAAAGGAAAAAAAAAAAAGAAAGCCCAGGGATAAACCTACACACCTCTGGTCAACTAATCTATGACAAAGGAGGCAAGACTATACAATGGAGATAAGACAGTCTCTTCAATCATTGGTGCTGGGAAATATGGACAGCTACATGTAAAAGAATGAAATTAGAACACTCCCCAACACCATACATAAAAATATATTCAAAATGGATTAGAGACCTTAATGTAAGGCCGGACAGTATAAAACTCTGAGAGGAAAACTTACGAAGGATACTCTGACGTAAATCACAGCAAGATCTTTTTTGATCCACCTCCTATAGTAATGAAATAAAAAAGAAAACTAAACAGATGGGACCTAATGAAATGTAAAAGCTTTTGCAAAGCAAAGGAAACTACAAACAAGACGAAAAGACAACCCTCAGAATGGCAGAACATATTTGCCAATGAATCAATGGACAAATGATTAGTCTCCAATATATATAAACAGCTCATACAGCTCAATACTAATAAAACAAACAACCCAATACAAAAATGGAAGAAGATCTAAATAGACATTTCTTCCAAGAAGACATAGAGATGGCCAGTACGCACATGAAAATCTGCTCAACATCACTAATTATTAGAGAAATGGAAATCGAAACTACAATGAGGTATCACGTCACACCTGTTAGAATGGGCATCATCAGAAAATCTACAAACAACAAATGCTGGAGAGGGTGTGGAGAAAAGGAACCTTCTTCCACTATTGCTAGGAATGTAAATCGATATAGTCTCTATGGAGAACAGTATGGAGGTTCCTTAAAAAACTAAAAATAGAATTACCATATAATCCAGCAATCCCACTACTGGGCATATACCCAGAGAAAACCATAAATCAAAAAGACACATTCACCACAATATTCATTGCAGCACTATTTACAATAGCCAGGTAATGAAAGCAACCTAAGTGCCCACAGACAGATGAATGGATAAAGATGTGGTACATATATACAATGGAATATTACTCAGCCATACATAGGAATGAAATTGGGTCATTTGTACAGACCTTGATGGATCTAGAGACTGTCATACAGAGTGAAGTAAGTCAGAGAGAGAAAAACAAATATTGTATGTTAATGCATATATGTGGAACCTAGAAAAATGGTAAAGAGGAACCGGTTTGCAGGGCAGAGATAGAGACACAGATGTAGAGAACAAACATATGGACACCAAGGGGGAAACAGCATGTGAGGGTGGTGGTGGCAAGAACTGGGAGACTGGGATTCACATGTGCACACATATGTATAAAATAGATATCCAGTAAAAAGCTGCTGTTTAAAAGAAAGAAATAAATTTTAAAAAAATTAAAAATAAATAAATAACATTTAATAAAATAAACCAGAAACGTTTTTCCCTTCACATAGAAGTCTTTATATTAATGCATTATTTCCATGTTTATATCTCCAAATTAAAAAAAAAAGAGGAATAAATAAAATCTACCTTGAACCAAAAGGAAAAAAAGAAAGAAAAAAAAAAACAGAACCCACCAGTTATACAGAGGAAAATCGTATCAGGGCACTTGCTCCAGTTGTAAAAAATTCTTAAGTTGGTCAGAGGTGGGAAATCGTCTCCCATGCAGTGAGCAGCGCTCCCACCCCACAAGGAGCATCCTCATTGCAAAGCTGGGGGACTGTGTCAAGGCGTCTGTGAGTAAATGTGAGCTGAGCCCCAGTCCTGCTGCAGCTGAACTCTTCCCACCCTTTCCAGGTAAAACACCTGAATATGTACAAGAACTTGCAAGCCTAGAGGAAGGGCTGTGGAGCCACACCAGCGACAGCACGCAGGCCGACTTGGTGCCTGCAGGCCAGCCAGGATGGTCCTGGCCCCAGATGCTCTCCTGGAAGCTTTCCATTTCCCTACCTGAGATACCCCTCCTGCCACGGCCCCCACTGCTTTTTTACTTCCTCACCTCTGCCTGGGGAGAAATTCCAGCGGCAGGTATGTGTGGCACATCCTCTTCTTTAGCAGGTGGCAGCCTGGCAACTCCTGCAGAAAGTCCAGCAGAGCCCCACTCACACTGGGCCACCCACAAAGCCACGGCCTCTCACTCCCTCCCACCACCCCACAACACCCTCCACACCCTCCCACGACACTGCTGACGGGGCAGAGAATATGGCGTCAGGCACAGCTACAGGGGCTCTTGCTGACTGGAGAGGAGTTTATATTGACCTTAACCCAGGCACACCTGGGGAGGGCTGGCAGGCAGTGTCAGGCTGCCCAAATCAGCCAATCCTCACCACTCAGGGTGTCACAGTTGCAGAAAATGAACCTTGCTAAACGGGCCACAGCCAAGGAACAGATGTGGCCTCTTGAGAGTCAGGATAGACAAGGGGCTTCAGCTGTGGCTTTTTTTTTCTCATCATTTTATCTGGTCCATGAGTGGAAAACAATTTCAAGAAGACCCTACACTAATGAGAGGAACCCAGGAGTCAGGGAGAGGAGTGATGGTGGTTGGAGACAGAGGCCTGGTGCCCTGGCTGCAGTGGAAGTGTCTGGAAGACCAGGCCGAGAGAGGCTGCACAGAGTGATAGCCAGGGTCACAGACCTGTCAGGGCTGCTGTTTGTTAGTTCAAGTCCTGCTATGAGGTGTTTTGTGTCAGCTGTGAGCGACAGGTGAGCTGGGGGTTCTCTGCAATGTGGGCTATGTACACAGTTCCTGTGTGTCCAGCCGTGCTCGGGTACCTGCCCAGGGGAGCTCCGTATCCTGGGAAGGGCCTGACTATTAGAGCCCCATGGGTTGCGGGGTAACTGCACATGTGAGCTCCATACCCTGGGAGGGACTTGACCACAAGAGCCCCGTGGGCGGCGGGGTGGGGCGTGCAGCCCAGGTGAGCTCCATATCCTGGCATTGGCCTGACCACGAGAGTCCCATTGGCTGCTGGAGACCTGGTAAAGGATATCAGGACAGTCAGTGAAGCCACTGAGGAGATACATCCAGTCGCTCCTATTTCCTACACCCTGCTGGTCATTCTACCATCCACCAGGCCATGGCATTCTGTATTAGACTTCAATGATGCCTTCTTCTGTGTTCCATTCATCTCAGAGTCACAAGGATTTTTGGCTTGTGAGTGGCAGGACACAACATGCAACCAAAGCAATAATGCTGGGCCATCCTGCCCCAATGGTTCAAAAATCCCTACACCATCACTGGAGAAATGTCCTTTAAAGACCTAAAAGTTCTACCTCTGTAAAAGGGAACCCCCCTTCAATATGCAGAGGACATTCTGATCGCCAGGCCTACTAAAGACGACTCTGAACTACCTAGTTAAGAAAGGATAGAAGGTGTCCAAGTAAAAGGCTCAAATATCCCAGGCTAAGGTGACATGCCTGGGCTTCATTCTCACAGATATTCGGAGAAACGCATCCCAGGATAGGGAAGAAGCCATTTGCAGCCTTACCTCTTCTAAAACTAGAAGACAGCTTAGGGGTTCCTGGGGAGGCCAAGGTTTTCTGCATCTGGATCCCTAACTACAGTCTAATAGCTGGGCCTCTACATGAAACACTGACACGAAAAGATGATGATCCTTTTGAACAGAATCCAGAAGCAGCCATTCAAGAATGGAAAGAGCAGTCAATTCAGACCCTTGCCCAGGAACTCCCTAATTTAGCTAAACCCTTTGACCTTTACATACCCGGTCAAATGTTAATCGCCATTGGAGCCTTAGTGCAAAAACTGGGACCACTTGAAATGGAGCAACACAAGAATGCCCTTCAGGTATGATAAACTAAGGTCACCAAGGGTTTTGCCCAACGACGCCTCAGGCCAGGATACTGGGGTATCTAAAAAGCTGGAAATCAGCAGCCTGCAAGGCCAGCTCCCTCCTAAGGGAAAAGGACCCCACGTGGTGATCCTAACCACCCATCATGCCCTGAAGTTGCAGGGGTCGCTCTGTGGACACACTGACCTTGAGTGAGGAGGCCCTCCAACTCCAACCTCCAGAGAGACAAACGGGGGCAACAGGCCCCCAAAATGACTCATGTGACCATCACTTGACCTGGAGTTTCTCTCAGAAAACAACAAGACTGTGCCCCGAAAGAGCAGACTACTGCTTGCAGGACTTACTGCACCCAGAGGGGAGCTAATAAGCTTGGCGGGGGAAACGTATATCATGCTTTCACCATAGAAAGCCCTACAGACACCGCGGTGATGATGGTCAATATGACCGGCTGGACTGCTGGCTACTTCTAAAGGCCGTTGGCTCAGTGGACGTCATGGTCCTGGATCACCACTGACCCTGGACTGTCTGGGAGTTGTGCGGGCAGGGCTCTGACACATGGTGCTGTTTGTACATTAGTATAGGGACCTAATTAAAGAAAGCACAGACTACTGGTCAGAGCATCTAGGCTGGCAAAAGCCGTCAGCCTAAGGTCGCCGAACAAATGTTGGGTGGGGTGAAACCTGCCACCGCAGCATCTCTGCACATCTGTTTCCTGGACCCTTAAAGGTCATTAGAATCTATAACACTTCCAATGCTGGTGCTCAGGCAGACGAGAAGTGAGGCAGGAGGCCTTGGGACAATCAACCTCACCTGGTGGCTGGTGGGGAGACGTTTTCCCCTCCCCCCATGTATCAGGGCTCCCACCACAGCATGAAGCAGTTACAAAAGGGGGGTCTGCACCCTCAACACCCCAAGAATGAGGAACAGAACAAAAAGCAGAGGAGGTGTTCATCTCCGGCAACGTTCATTAAAAACTCCTGGGAGATAAACAGAGAATCTGGGCAATAAAATAAAGTCTAACCTGTTTTTCCTTTGTGCTTTGTCTAATTTCACGTGCTCCTAGGGTTCCGCATGCAGAGGTCCCACACCCGACACTTCAGACCCGATTTCCTAGTGCAGAATGGCTGGGTCGACACCTCAGCTAGTGGGGTCCCATGCAGACTCCGCGGCATAGAGCCTGAGCTGCAGCCAACCCAGCCCTCGAGAGCTCCATCCCCTCCCTCCCACTGACGCTGCCGGGATCCCTACACAGCAGCCCAGCCCACAGCCCGTGGGGGAGTGCACGCTCTCACCTCTCCTTTCTGTTTTCAAAATAATGTTTCCTTTGCTTCTGAACCAAAC
The DNA here is from genome assembly GCF_964165515.1 of Mesoplodon bidens. Classification (NCBI taxonomy): domain Eukaryota; kingdom Metazoa; phylum Chordata; class Mammalia; order Artiodactyla; family Ziphiidae; genus Mesoplodon; species Mesoplodon bidens. Next base: position 668,546 of record NW_027671506.1, read on the forward strand.
TCAGTCTTGATCTGTTGGCTCCAATGACACTGGGCACGGGGACTCCTGTTGGGGTACACTCTGGAGGATCAGTAACAGAAATTGAGAACATTGTAACTTCAATAAACAGATGTGTGAGCCAAACTGTAGTTAACATAGAGCAGTGTATAACGCTCGGGTAAAATAAGATGTTTCTAAGACTTACATTTGATATTTCCATCACTTTCCTATAAGCAAGTTCAGTGAAGATGTTTGTCTTATTTGTCAGGTCAACATTAGAGAAATGAAGGGATTTATTTCCATGGATGTACATCGAATACTCTTGGCTGAAGCTTCAATCGTGTTTTCATTGCTTTTCCATTGAAAATGATACCTGTCTTCAGCTCCCCCATTTCTGAGCAGTATAAAATCTTATAATTTATTATTACCAAAGGGGAAAGGTAGGAGAAGGGATAAATTAACACTTTGGGATTAACACATACACACTGCTATGTATAAAATAGATCATCAACAAGGAACTACTGTATAGCACAGGGAACTACACTGAATATTTTGCAATAACCTATAAGGGGAAATAATCTGAAAAAGAATAGATATTTTAATTGACATCATCTATCAATGACAGATAAAATGTAACCTAAGCAAAGCCGAAGGTGAGCACTGCTGACCCTGAAGATTTCAATCATCTAAAGTTTGGGCTCTGCCTATTTCCCAAGGCCCTTAATGGACATGCGTGTAGCCGTAGCTTAAAAATTCCCCAGTTTGGGGTTCGGGGAGGCACTGATTTGGAAAAATCCCTGGTGTCCTCCTTACATGCACGGGACCCTTCCTACAGCTAAAACATGCCTGTCACACCTAGAGAATAGTACACCATTTGATCGGAAAGAGTTTGGAAAAGGCACCACATCTCGTCATCGCCTGGTGCTTGGGTTCACCCCTCCAGCAACTTTCCTAACAATCTCCTCACTTGGGGATATCAGCACCGTCAACATCCTGTTGCACACAGTTTGGAATTTGTCCAGAGGATAAAGCGGAAGGATGAGAAAAATTTAGAGACAAGTCTTAGGTGTTCGGACAGGCACATGCCACTCTAATTTCCAATCCGGAAGACAAATTCATCAAAGGCTAGAATTGCCCACGGAAACAGAATAGGGCTAGAGGAAATCCCGCTGTTTTGTGTCCAGTTTCCAAAAACACATGTTGAATAATGGAACTCAGGGGCACTAAAATTCATGAAACTGCAGAGTTGAAAATATCTATCGTCGAAAAATGTCTTGAGGTAAGTCACAGAAAAGGACTTGTAAGCAAGGGAGAGTGGCAGGAAACATATTTGAACAGGTAGAAAGGACTCCCCGTTAAAGCACAAGCAAAGGGTCTGAACATCGCCAATGATGCAGTTGGCCAAACAGGGCGTATGCATTTTTTCTGAATATATTCAAGTAAGGGCCATACACACTTTTTATCCAACCAAACAGGTGGACACTGGAAATCAATACTACAAAATGTATCACTTCATATCAGTCAGAAGGGCCATCCACAAAAAGTGTAAACACCAGAAATGCAGGACAGGGCGAGGAGAAAAGGGAGCCCTGTGAGGCTGATAGTGGAAATGTAATTTGCCAACGGCCACTCTGGAGAAGTGTATTGTGTTTGCTAAAACATCTAAAAAATGAGCTACAGAGCATAGGGCACTTGCACTCATGGGCATATATACCTTGGGAGAAACAAAAAATCGACAGAAAACAGGCACCCCAACGTTTACCACCTCTCTGTTAAAAAGGGCCTCAACTGGGATATAACTTAAATGTCCCTGGAAGGATAAAATGGATAAAAGAGATGGGGTACTTATGTAGAGTGGAATATTACTCATCCAGAAATCAATGAAATAAGGCCAGTTGGAACAACTCTGGAGGAGTTACATACGATCATTCTAAGTGACATATGTCAGAAAGAAAAAGACACATATCATAAGATGTCACTTAAAGGTGGAATCAAAAATGGCTACACATGAAATAAATTACAAAACAGAAACATAGTCAAATATGTAGAAAATAGACATAAGGCTGCTAAATGGGAAAGGTGGGGAATGGTCAGGTATTATCCAGGAGGTTGAAATTAGCAAAGATACCATTCCACGTACCAAATTGAATAAATGACAAGGCCTACACGGTACCTCAAAGAACTGCACTCAGCCCACTCAAGTCACTGGAAAATAATACATATGACTGGTAAGCATCTGAAAAGGAATTTCTTGTTGTCTCACAGTACATGAATCAAGTGGATGTACAGGAACAAAAAACAGAGCTTTGAAAATCAGCTGTAACCAATATAAAAATAAATTTTAAAATATTTATAAAAACAGTGAGACAGACAAAAATTCTTACAACTTTTGTTGAAGGTCTACGATGTAACATGAATTGAACACATGTAGACACACAGCAGGATGATATATAAGGCTGGAAGCTATGCACGCTAAGAGATGTTAGAGAGGCTTGGTGAGAAAATGCAGACCTTTTAAAGTAATACTGCCTGGTACTCATTCCATGGGTCCCAAATCTGCAGGTTCAAGGGAATCTTCTGACAGCGAAAACATGCCTGGGAAACCGAGATGAATGTACACCGTGTGCTCAGGAAAGGTGTCTAAAATGCACCTCATTTTTGATCTCCTGGTGTTGGGGTTCACCATTCCAGCCACATTACAAACAATCTCCCCACTTGGAGAATCAGCACCTTTAACCTCCTGTTTTACACAGTTTTCAATTTGTGCAGAGGAAAAATGGGAAGAGGGGGAACCAATGAGAGATTGGCTGTAGGAGTTTTGACAGGCACATGTCACTCTAATTTCCCATTAGAAGAAGAATTAACCAAAGGCTCAGCCTGCCTCCCCAGAACCAGAATAGGGCCGGAAGCAATCCAATGGTTTGGCATACAGCACACAAAAAAAGCGAGTTGCAGAATGGAGCTCAGGAGCAGACAATTCAAAGACCTGCAAAGATATAAACGATAACCAACGTCCAAAAATATATTCAGGTAAGGCAACGAAGAGGATCTGAATGAGAGGCAGAATTGCAGGAAACAGATTTCAAAAGGTAGATTCTACTCACATTTAAAGAATATGAAAAGCAGCAGAATTTATAAAGGGATGCAGTTGTGCAAAAGGGTGTTTGCGTTTTTTTCGTGATTATCTTCAGAAAAAAAAACACATACAGAGTTTTTGGCCAACCATGCAAGAGGGAAATGCATATCCGCACAACAAACAAGTCTCAATTTCCACTGCTCAGTAAGGCCATCCAAAAAATGTGTACAAACCAGAAATGCAGGAGAGGCCATGGAAAACAGGGAGCCAAGTCACGCTGATGGGTGGGGTATAAATATCCAAGAGCCACTCTGAAGAAGTGTATGCTGTTTCCTAAAACATCTAAAATACAAAGCCCCCGAGCAAAGGGGACTTCAACTCATGGGCATATAACTTGGGAAGACTAAATAGCAATAAGACACAGGCACCCCAAAGTTTAGGGCTGCTCTGCATACAAGAACCTCAACTTTGGTACACCTAAAATATCCCAGGAAAAACAGAAATGCATAAAGAACTTGTGGTAATTTTGTACAACGGAATATCACTCAGACGTGAAATCAATGTATATAAGACCAGTAGCAGCATAATGAGTGGATTTAAGTATGATGATTCTAAGGGAAATTAGTCACACAGAAAAAGAATCTTATCATAAGATATCACTTATAGAGGGAATGTCTATATCACAACACATGAACTGAATTAGGAAAGAGAACAGAGTCTCACATTTAGAAAAAAAATCTTATGCCAGCTTCAGGAGAATGGAGAGGTGGGGTGATGCATAAAACCAGAGTTTGATATTAACACAGGTACCATTCCATAAACCAAATACAGAATAGACAAGACCTACACTTTCCTCAGTGAACGGGACTCAACACCCCGATTTCCCACATAGGTATATATCTGACTAGTAAGAATCTTAAAACCTATGTATTGATATGTCTCCGTAAGGGAATCAATTGTGTCTAGACCGGCATAAACAAGTCAGTGATAATCAGCTCAACCCCATTATAAACATGAATTTCAAAAACAAAACCAAAAATCAGCGAAATTCTTATACAATTCCTTCAAAGGTTCTGATGAAACCTGGAATGACTCTATCGGCAAAGACAGCTGGATGAGACATAAAGCTGGACACTTGCGGCTGAGAGGACTGGTGAGATTGGGATAGAAAATGCAGACCCTTAAGGTAGTAATGCATGCATCCATTCCATGGGTCCCAAATCTCCAGGTAGAAGGGAATATCACTACAGTTATAACATGTATGGGAAACCTAGAGAATGGACAACATGTGATGGCGAAAGGTTTCTAAAACTCTCCTAATTTTTCTTCTCCTTGTGCTCCAGTTTGGTATTTCAACTGCTTTACTATCAATCTACCAACTTAGGAGAGTCAGCCCCTATAACCTCCTGGTTCACACAGTTTGCTAATTGTGCAGAGGATGAAAGGGAAGAGGGAGAACCTATCAGAGAGTAGATGTAGGCATTTGGCCGGGCACATGTCACTCTAATTTCCCGTCAGGAAGAAGAATTAACCAAAGCCTCAGCCACCCACAGGGAGCCAATATAGCCACCCCTGGAACCAGTATACTTCCTGAAGCAAAATTGTGGATTTGCGGCCAGCTCACAAAAATGGGATTTGAAAATTGGGGCTCAGGGGCACAGCAATTCAAAAACCTGCAGAGTTATAAAGGACTACTCTCATCCAAAAATCTGTTGACGGAAGGCAAAGCAGGGGACTGGAAAATGAGGCAGAATTGCACAAAACATATTTCAAGAGGTAAATTGGAATCACCTTTAAAGCACAGGAAAAGCATCACAACTTGGACAGTGATGCCCTTGGCCAAAAAGGGCGTATGCCTTTTCTCCTGAATATATTCAGGAGAAAACGCATACGCCCTTTCTGGCCAATCAAGCAAGCGCACAATGCAAATCCACACTACAAAGAATTGTCACTTCCCACCGGTCAAAAGGGACATCCGAATATCTTAAAAACCAGAAAGGCAAGAGAGAGATGACAAGGGCATGAAGCAATGTGATGCCAAAGACATGGAGGAATGTGATGACAAGCGCATGGAGCATTGTGATGACAAGATTATGTAGCATTTTGCTGACAAAGGCAAGGAGCATTGTGATGACAAGGTTCATGGAGCACTGTGATGACAAGCATCACGGAGCACTGTGATTACAGGGATCATGGAGCATTGGGATGACAAGGGCATGGATCACTGTGATGACAAGGGTCATGGAGCATTTTGATGACAAGAGTCCCAGATCATTGTGTTGTCAGGGTTCATGGAGCGTTGTGATGACTGTGGTCATGGAGCATTGTGATGTCAGGGGTCATGGAGCACTGTGATGACAAGGTACTGGAGCATTTTGATAAGAAGACCATGGAGCCTTGTGATGACAAGTCTCATGGAGCATTCTGATTAAAAGGGGCAGTGAGCATTGTGATTACAGGGGTCTTGGAGCATTGTGATGACAAGGGCATGAAGCATTGGGATGAGAAGGCCATGGAGCGTTCTGATGACATGCATCATGGAGCTTTGTGATGACAAGGGCATGGAGCATTGTGATTACAGGGGTCTTGGAACACTGTGATGAAAAGGGCATGGATCATTGTCATGAAAAAGGAATGGAGCCTTGTCATGACAGGGTTCAAGGAGCATACTGAAAACAAGTGTCAGGGAGCATTGTGATGACAAGGGTATTGAGAATTGTGATGACAAAGGTCATGGAGCATTGTGATGAGAAGACCATGGATAATTGTTATGACAAGTGTCATGGGGCGTTGTGAGGATAAGTGTTATGGAACATTGTGATCACAAGGATTTGGAGCATTGTGATGACAGAGGTCATGGAGCATTTTGATTTCATTGTGATGACAATAGCCTGAACCATTATGATGATGGGCATGGTGCATTGTGATAACAGGGTTCATGGAGCATTGAGATAAAAACGGGCATGGTGCATTGTGATGACAGGGTTCATGGTGCATTGAGATGAAAAGGGGCATGGAGCCTTGTGATTACAGGAGTCTTGGAGCATTGTGATGACATGGGCATAGAGCATCATGAATGAGAAGGCCATGGAACATTCTGATGACATGCGTCTTGGAGCTTTGTCATGACAAGGGCATGGAGCATTGTGATTACAGGGTTCTTGGGGCATTGTGATGACAAGGCTGTGGAACATTGTGATGGCAGGGGTCATGGAGCATTGTTATGACAGGGGTAATGGAGCATTGTGATGAGAAGGGCATGGAGCATTGGTCTGAAATATTTCATGGATTATTGTGATGAGAGTGGGCATGGAGCACTGTGATGACAAGGGCACTGAACACTGTGATACATGGGTCATGATTGATTGTAATGACAAGGGCATGGAGCATTGTGATGAGAAGGGCATCAGGCATTGTGATGACAAGCATCAAGGGGCTTTGTGATGACAAGGGCATAGAACAATGTGATGAGAGGGTTCATGGAGCATTGTGATGAAAATGACATGGAGCATTTTGATGACAGGGGCATGGAGCATTGTTCTGATAAGTTTCATGGATAATTGTGTTGAGAGTGGGCATGGCACATTGTGATGACAAGGGCATGGAGCATTGGGAAGACAAGGTCATGGAATATTGTGAAGAAAGGTGTCTGGGAGCATTGTGATGACATATTTCATGGCCCATTGTGATGACAATGGCATGGAGCATTGTGATGCACAAGTGTTATGGCGGATTGTGATGACAAAGGTAATGGAGCATTGTGATGACAAGGGCTCGGAGCATTGTGATGACAAGGGCATGGAGCATTGTGATGACAACGGGCATTGAGAATTTTGATGAAAAGTTCGTGAAGCATTGTGATGACAAAGGCATGGAACTTGCTATGACAGGGGTCATGGGGGATTGCGATGACAAGTGCATGGAGAATTGTGATGACAATAGCATGTAACATTGTGATGAGAACTGTCATGGAGCATTGTGATGACAAGGACGTGGAGAATTGTGATAACAAGGTACATGGAGTATTGTGATGATCAGGGCATGAAGCATTGTGATGGCAAGACCGTGGAGCACTGTGATGAGAAGACCATGGATAATTGTGATGACGAGCATCATGGAGCACTGTAATGACAAGGGGCATGGAGCATTGTGATGACAGGTGTCATGGAGCATTCTGATGACAAGCTTGTGGAGTATTCTGATGACAATGGCATGGAGCATTGTGATGACAATGGCATGGAGCATTGTGATGAAAAAGGCATGGAGACTTGTCATGACAGGGTACAAGGAGCATACTGACGACAAGTGTCGGGGAGCATTGTGATGACAAGTGTACTGAGAATTGTGATGACAAAGGTCCTGGAGCATTGTGATGAGAAGTCCATGGATAATTGTGATGACCAGCGTCATGGGGCGTTATGATGGCAAGTGTTATGGAACAATGTGATCACAAGGGTTTGGAGCATTGTGCTGACAGAGGTCATGGAGCATTTTTATTTCATTGTGATGACAATAGCATGAAGCATTATCATAATGGGCATGGTGCATTGTGATGACAGGGTTCATGGAGCAATGAGATGAAAAGGGGCATGTAGCATTGTGATGACAAGGGTCATGGAGCCTTGTGATCACAAGGTCGTGGAACATGGTGATGGAAGGGGTCATGGAGCATTGTTATGACAGGGGTAATGGAGCATTGTGATGACTAGGCCATGGAGCATTGGGCTGAAAATATTCATGGAGTATTGTGATGACAGGGGTCATGGAGCATTGTGATGACAACGGAATGGAGCATTCTGACATTGGTCATGTAGCTTTGTGATGACAAGGGCATGGAACATTGTGATTACAGGGGTCTTGAAGCATTGTGATGAAAAGGGCATGGATCATTGTTATGAAAAGACATGGAGCCTTTTCATGACAGGTTTCAAGGAGCATACTGATGACAAGTGTCAGGGAGCATTGTGATGATAAGTGTATTGAGCATTGTGATGACAAAGGTCATGGAGCATTGTGATGAGAAGACCATGGATAATTGTGATGATGAGCGTCATGGGGTGTTGTGATGATTAGTGTTATTGAACATTGTGATCACAAGGGTTTGGAGCATTGTGATGACAGAGGTCATGGTGAATTTTGATTTCATTGTGATGGCAATAGCATGAAGCATTATGATTATCGGCATGGTGCATTGTGATGACAGGGTTCAGGGAGCATTGAGATGAAGAGGGGTATGGAGCTTTGCGATTACAGAGGTCTTGGAACACTGTGATGACAAGCGTCATGGAGCCTTGTGATGATAAGGCCGTGGAACATGGTGATGGCACGGGTCATAGATCATTTTTATGACAGGAGTAATGGAGCATTGTGATGACAAGGGCATGGAACATTGGTCTGAAAAGTTTCATGGATTATTGTGATGAGAGTGGGCATCGAGCATTGTGATGACAAGGGCAAGGAACACAGTGATACATGTGTCATGGACGATTGCAATGACAAGGGCATGGAGCATTGTGATGACAAGCGTCATGGAGCATTGTGAATGAAAATGTCATGGATCAATGTGATGAGAAGTTTCATTGAGCTTTGTGATGACAATGGCACGGAGCATTGTGATGCCAAGGGTCATGGAGCTTTGTGATGATATAGGCCATAGAGCATTTTGATGACAAGGGTGTGGTGCATTGTGATGAGCATGGCAGGGATCATTGTTATGACAGGGTCATGGAGCAATTGGATGAAAAGAGTCATGGAACATTTTGATGACAGGGGTTATGGAACATTGTGATATCAGGGGTCATGCAGCATTGTGATGAAAAGGGTCATATAGCATTGTGATGACAGGGGTTATGGAACATTGTGATGTCAGTGGCATGGAGCATTGTGATGATAAGTGCATGTAGCATTGTAGTGACGAGGGTTATGGAACATTGTGATGACAGGCGTGAGGGAGTATTGAGATGATTAGTGAAGGAACATTGTGATATCATTGGTGAGAGAGCATTTTGATGAGAACTGCGTGGAGCATTGTGATAACAAGGTTGTGGAGCACTGTGATGACAAACGCATGGCACATTGTGATGATATGGGTCATGGAGCATTGTGCTGACAAACGCATGGAGCATTGTGATGACAAGGTTTATGGAGCATTGTGATGACAACGATGTGGAGCATTGTGATGACAAGCGCATGGCGCATTGTGATGCCATGGGTCATGGAGTATTGTGCTGACAAAGGCATGGAGCATTGTGATGACTAGGGTCACGGAGCATTGTGATGAAATGTTCATGGAGCATTGTGGTGACAATGGTCATGAAGCATTGTGATGACTGGAGTCACGGAGCATTGTGATGACAGGGGTCATAGAGCATTGTGATGAAAGTGCATGGAGCATTGTGATGACAGGGGCATGTTGCATTGCTCTGACAAATTTCATGGACTATTGTGATGAGAGTGGGCATGGCGCATTGTGATGACAAGAGCATGGAGCATTGTGATGAGAAGGTCATGGAGTATTGTGAAGACAGGTGTCAGGGAGCATTGTGATGACATATGTCATGGTCATTGCGATGACAATGGAATGGAGCATTGTGATGCCACGTGTCATGGAGGATGGTGATGACAAAGGTAATGGAGCATTTTGATGACAAGGGCATGGAGCATTTTGATGACAAGGGCCATTGAGAATTTTGATGACCAGTTCATGAAGCATTGTGATGACAAGCACATGGAGCTTGCTATGACAGGGATCATGTAGCATTGCGATGACAAGTGCATAGAGAATTGTGATGACAAAGCATGTAACACTGTGATGAGAAGTGTCATGGAGCATAGTGATGCCAAGATCGTGGAGAATTGTGATGACACGGGACATGGAGCATTGTGATGACCAGGGCATGGAGCATTGTGATGGCAAGACCGTGGAGCATTGTGATGAGAAGACCACGGGTAACTGTGATGACGAGCGTCATGGAGCACTGTAATGACAAGGGGTATGGAGCATTGTGATAACAGGGGTCATGGAGCATTGTGATGACAAGGGTCAGGGAGCATTCTGATGACAAGCTTGTGGAATATTTTGATGACAATGGCATGGAGCATTGTGAAGAAAACGGCATGGGGCATTGTGATGAAAAAGGCATGGAGCCTTTTCATGACAGGTTTCAAGGAGCATTCTGACAACAAGTGTCAGGGAGCCTTGTGATGACAAAGGTCATGGAGCATTGTGACGACAAGCACATAGAGTATTGTGATGACAGGTGTCAGGGAGCATTGTGATGACATATGTCATGGTCATTGCGATGACAATGGAATGGAGCATTGTGATGCCAAGTGTCATGGAGGATGGTGATGACAAAGGTAATGGAGCATTTTGATGACAAGGGCATGGAGCATTGTGATGACAAGGGCCATTGAGAATTTTGATGACCAGTTCATGAAGCATTGTGATGACAAACACATGGAGCTTGCTATGACAGGGATCATGGAGCATTGCGATGACAAGTGCATAGAGAATTGTGATGACAAAGCATGTAACACTGTGATGAGAAGTGTCATGGAGCATAGTGATGCCAAGAACGTGGAGAATTGTGATGACACGGGACATGGAGCATTGTGATGGCAAGACCGTGGAGCATTGTGATGAGAAGACCACGGGTAACTGTGATGACGAGCGTCATGGAGCACTGTAATGACAAGGGGTATGGAGCATTGTGATAACAGGGGTCATGGAGCATTGTGATGACAAGGGTCAGGGAGCATTCTGATGACAAGCTTGTGGAGTATTTTGATGACAATGGCATGGAGCATTGTGAAGAAAACGGCATGGGGCATTGTGATGAAAAAGGCATGGAGCCTTTTCATGACAGGTTTCAAGGAGCATTCTGACAACAAGTGTCAGGGAGCCTTGTGATGACAAAGGTCATGGAGCTTTGTGACGACAAGCACATGGAGTATTGTGATGACAAGCACCTGGAGCTTGATATGACAGGGGTCATGGAACACTGCGATGACAAGTGCATAGAGAATTGTGATGACAAAGCATGTAACACTTTGATGAGAAGTGTCATGGAGCATAGTGATGCCAAGAACGTGGAGAAATGTGATGACAGGGGCATTGAGCAGTGTGATGACCAGGGCATGGAGCATTGTGATGGCAAGACCGTGGAGCATTGTGATGAGAAGACCATGGATAATTGTGATGACAAGCGTCATGGAGCACTGTAATGACAAGGGGTGTGGAGCATTGTGATGACAGGGGTCATGGAGCATTGTGATGACTGGGGACATGGAGCATTGTGATAACCAGGTCATGGAGCATTGTGATGGCAAGACAGTGGAGCACTGTGATGAGAAGACCATGGATAACTGTGATGACGAGCATCATGGAGCACTGTAATGACAAGGGGCATGGAGCATTGTGATGACAGGTGTCATGGAACATTTTGATGACAGGGTTCATGGATTATTGTGATGACAAGTGTCACGGAGCATTCTGATGACAAGCTTGTGGAGTATTGTGATGACAATGGCATGGAGCATTGTGATGAAAAGGGCATGGAGACTTGTCATGACAGTTTTCAATGAGCATACTGATGACAAGTACCAGGGAGCATTGTGATGACAAGTGTATTGAGAATTGTGATGACAAAGGTCATGGAGCATTGTGATGAGAAGTTCATGGGTAATTGTGATAACCAGCATCATGGGGCACTGTGATGACAAGTTTTATGGAACATTGTGATCACAGGGGTTTGGAGCATTGTGATGACAGAGGTCATGGAGAATTTTGATTTCATTGTGATGACAATAGCATGAAGCATTATGATGGTGGACATGGTGCATTGCGATGACAGGGTTCATGGAGCACTGAGATGAAAAGTGGCATGGAGTATTGTTATTACAGGGGTCTTGGAGCATTGTGATGAAAAGGGCATGGAGCATTGTGATGAGAAGGCCATGGAGCATTCTGATGACATGCGTCAGGGAGCTTTCTGATGACATGGGCATGGAGCATTGTGATTACAGGGGTCTTGGAGCATTGTGATGACAAGGGTCATGGAGTCTTGCGATGACAAAGCCGTACATCATTGTGATGGCAGGGGTCATGGAGCATTGTTATGACAGGGGTAATGGAGCATTGTGATGACAAGGGCATGGAGCATTGGTCTGAAAAGTTTCATGGATTATTGTGATGAGAGTGGGCATGGAACATTGTGATGACAAGGGCACGGAACACAGTGATACATGTGTCTTGGAGGATTGCAATGACACAGGCATGGTGCATTCTGATGAGAAGGGCATGGAGCATTGTGATGAGAAGGCCATGGAGCATTCTGATGACATGTGTCAGGGAGCTTTGTGATGACATGGGCATGGAGCATTGTGATGACAGGGGTCTTGGAGCATTGTGATGACAAGGGTCATGGAGTCTTGCGATGACAAAGCCGTGGAACATTGTGATGGCAGGGGTCATGGAGCATTGTTATGACAGTGGTAATGGAGCATTGTGTTGACAAGGGCATGGAGCATTGGTCTGAAAAGTTTCATGGATTATTGTGATGAGAGTGGGCATGGAGCATTGTGATGACAAGTGCACGGAACACAGTGATACATGTGTCTTTGAGGATTGCAATGACAAAGGCATGGTGCATTGTGAAGAGAAGGGCATCGAGCATTGTGATGACAAGCGTCATGGAGCTTTGTGATGACAACGTCATGGAGCAATGTGATGAGAGGTTTCATGGAGCTTTGTGATGACAATGGCATGGAGCATTGTGATGCCAAGGGTCATGGAGCTTTGTGATGACATAGGCCATGGAGCATTTTGATGACAAGTGTGTGGTGCATTGTGATGAGCATGGCAGGGATCATTGTGATGACAGGGTCATGGAGCAATTGGATGAAAAGGGTCATGGAACATTTTGATGACAGGGGTTATGGAACATTGTGATATCAGGGGTCATGCAGCATTGTGATGAAAAGGGTCATATAGCATTGTGATGACAGGGGTTATGGAACATTGTGATGTCAGTGGCATGGAGCATTGTGATGATAAGTGCATGTAGCATTGTAGTGACAAGGGTTATGGAACATTGTGATGACAGGCGTGAGGGAGTATTGAGATGATTAGTGAAGGAACATTGTGATATCATTGGTGAGAGAGCATTTTGATGAGAAGTGCATGGAGCATTGTGATAACAAGGTTGTGGAGCAGTGTGATGACAAACGCATGGCACATTGTGATGATATGGGTCATGGAGCATTGTGCTGACAAACGCATGGAGCATTGTGATGACAAGGTTTATGGAGCATTGTGATGACAACGATGTGGAGCACTGTGATGACAAGCGCATGGCACATTGTAATGCCATGGGTCATGGAGTATTGTGCTGACAAAGGCATGGAGCATTGTGATGACTAGGTTCATGGAGCATTGTGATGAAATGTTCATGGAGCACTGTGGTGACAATGGTCATGAAGCATTGTGATGACTGGAGTCACGGAGCATTGTGATGACAGGGGTCATAGAGCATTGTGATGAAAGTGCATGGAGCATTGTGATGACAGGGGCATGTTGCATTGGTCTGACAAATTTCATAGACTATTGTGATGAGAGTGGGCATGGCGCATTGCGATGACAAGGGCATGGAGCATTGTGATGAGAAGGTCATGGAGTATTGTGAAGACAGCTGTCAGGGAGCACTGTGATGACATATGTCATGGTCATTGCGATGACAATGGAATGGAGCATTGTGATGCCAAGTGTCATGGAAGATGGTGATGACAAAGGTAATGGAGCATTTTGATGACAAGGGTCAGGGTGCATTCTGATGACAAGCTTGTGGAGTATATTGATGACAATGGCATGGAGCACTGTGAAGAAAACGGCATGGGGCATTGTGATGAAAAAGGCATGGAGTCTTTTCATGACAGGTTTCAAGGAGCAGTCTGACAACAAGTGTCAGGGAGCCTTGTGATGACAAAGTTCATGGAGCATTGTGACGACAAGCACATGGAGTATTGTGATGACAGGTGTCAGGGAGCATTGTGATGACATATGTCATGGTCATTGCGATGACAATGGAATGGAGCATTGTGATGCCAAGTGTCATGGAGGATGGTGATGACAAAGGTAATGGAGCATTTTGATGACAAGGGCATGGAGCATTGTGATGGCAAGGGCCATTGAGAATTTTGATGACCAGTTCATGAAGCATTGTGATGACAAGCACATGGAGCTTGCTATGACAGGGATCATGGAGCATTGCGATGACAAGTGCATAGAGAATTGTGATGACAAAGCATGTAACACTGTGATGAGAAGTGTCATGGAGCATAGTGATGCCAAGATCGTGGAGAATTGTGATGACACGGGACATGGAGCATTGTGATGACCAGGGCATGGAGCAATGTGATGGCAAGACCGTGGAGCATTGTGATGAGAAGACCACGGGTAACTGTGATGACGAGCGTCATGGAGCACTGTAATGACAAGGGGTATGGAGCATTGTGATAACAGGGGTCATGGAGCATTGTGATGACAAGGGTCAGGGAGCATTCTGATGACAAGCTTGTGGAGTATTTTGATGACAATGGCATGGAGCATTGTGAAGAAAACGGCATGGGGCATTGTGATGAAAAAGGCATGGAGCCTTTTCATGACAGGTTTCAAGGAGCATTCTGACAACAAGTGTCAGGGAGCCTTGTGATGACAAAGGTCATGGAGCATTGTGACGACAAGCACATAGAGTATTGTGATGACAGGTGTCAGGGAGCATTGTGATGACATATGTCATGGTCATTGCGATGACAATGGAATGGAGCATTGTGATGCCAAGTGTCATGGAGGATGGTGATGACAAAGGTAATGGAGCATTTTGATGACAAGGGCATGGAGCATTGTGATGGCAAGGGCCATTGAGAATTTTGATGACCAGTTCATGAAGCATTGTGATGACAAGCACATGGAGCTTGCTATGACAGGGATCATGGAGCATTGCGATGACAAGTGCATAGAGAATTGTGATGACAAAGCATGTAACACTGTGATGAGAAGTGTCATGGAGCATAGTGATGCCAAGAACGTGGAGAATTGTGATGACACGGGACATGGAGCATTGTGATGGCAAGA
The DNA here is from genome assembly GCF_964165515.1 of Mesoplodon bidens. NCBI lineage: Eukaryota > Metazoa > Chordata > Mammalia > Artiodactyla > Ziphiidae > Mesoplodon > Mesoplodon bidens. The sequence continues at coordinate 683,734 of NW_027671506.1, forward strand.
CCGTGGAGCATTGTGATGAGAAGACCACGGGTAACTATGATGACGAGCGTCATGGAGCACTGTAATGACAAGGGGTATGGAGCATTGTGATAACAGGGGTCATGGAGCATTGTGATGACAAGGGTCAGGGAGCATTCTGATGACAAGCTTGTGGAGTATTTTGATGACAATGGCATGGAGCATTGTGAAGAAAACGGCATGGGGCATTGTGATGAAAAAGGCATGGAGCCTTTTCATGACAGGTTTCAAGGAGCATTCTGACAACAAGTGTCAGGGAGCCTTGTGATGACAAAGGTCATGGAGCTTTGTGACGACAAGCACATGGAGTATTGTGATGACAAGCACATGGAGCTTGATATGACAGGGGTCATGGAACACTGCGATGACAAGTGCATAGAGAATTGTGATGACAAAGCATGTAACACTTTGATGAGAAGTGTCATGGAGCATAGTGATGCCAAGAACGTGGAGAAATGTGATGACAGGGGCATTGAGCAGTGTGATGACCAGGGCATGGAGCATTGTGATGGCAAGACCGTGGAGCATTGTGATGAGAAGACCATGGATAATTGTGATGACAAGCGTCATGGAGCACTGTAATGACAAGGGGTGTGGAGCATTGTGATGACAGGGGTCATGGAGCATTGTGATGACTGGGGACATGGAGCATTGTGATAACCAGGTCATGGAGCATTGTGATGGCAAGACAGTGGAGCACTGTGATGAGAAGACCATGGATAACTGTGATGACGAGCATCATGGAGCACTGTAATGACAAGGGGCATGGAGCATTGTGATGACAGGTGTCATGGAACATTTTGATGACAGGGTTCATGGATTATTGTGATGACAAGTGTCACGGAGCATTCTGATGACAAGCTTGTGGAGTATTGTGATGACAATGGCATGGAGCATTGTGATGAAAAGGGCATGGAGACTTGTCATGACAGTTTTCAATGAGCATACTGATGACAAGTACCAGGGAGCATTGTGATGACAAGTGTATTGAGAATTGTGATGACAAAGGTCATGGAGCATTGTGATGAGAAGTTCATGGGTAATTGTGATAACCAGCATCATGGGGCACTGTGATGACAAGTTTTATGGAACATTGTGATCACAGGGGTTTGGAGCATTGTGATGACAGAGGTCATGGAGAATTTTGATTTCATTGTGATGACAATAGCATGAAGCATTATGATGGTGGACATGGTGCATTGCGATGACAGGGTTCATGGAGCACTGAGATGAAAAGTGGCATGGAGTATTGTTATTACAGGGGTCTTGGAGCATTGTGATGAAAAGGGCATGGAGCATTGTGATGAGAAGGCCATGGAGCATTCTGATGACATGCGTCAGGGAGCTTTCTGATGACATGGGCATGGAGCATTGTGATTACAGGGGTCTTGGAGCATTGTGATGACAAGGGTCATGGAGTCTTGCGATGACAAAGCCGTACATCATTGTGATGGCAGGGGTCATGGAGCATTGTTATGACAGGGGTAATGGAGCATTGTGATGACAAGGGCATGGAGCATTGGTCTGAAAAGTTTCATGGATTATTGTGATGAGAGTGGGCATGGAACATTGTGATGACAAGGGCACGGAACACAGTGATACATGTGTCTTGGAGGATTGCAATGACACAGGCATGGTGCATTCTGATGAGAAGGGCATGGAGCATTGTGATGAGAAGGCCATGGAGCATTCTGATGACATGTGTCAGGGAGCTTTGTGATGACATGGGCATGGAGCATTGTGATGACAGGGGTCTTGGAGCATTGTGATGACAAGGGTCATGGAGTCTTGCGATGACAAAGCCGTGGAACATTGTGATGGCAGGGGTCATGGAGCATTGTTATGACAGTGGTAATGGAGCATTGTGTTGACAAGGGCATGGAGCATTGGTCTGAAAAGTTTCATGGATTATTGTGATGAGAGTGGGCATGGAGCATTGTGATGACAAGTGCACGGAACACAGTGATACATGTGTCTTTGAGGATTGCAATGACAAAGGCATGGTGCATTGTGAAGAGAAGGGCATCGAGCATTGTGATGACAAGCGTCATGGAGCTTTGTGATGACAACGTCATGGAGCAATGTGATGAGAGGTTTCATGGAGCTTTGTGATGACAATGGCATGGAGCATTGTGATGCCAAGGGTCATGGAGCTTTGTGATGACATAGGCCATGGAGCATTTTGATGACAAGTGTGTGGTGCATTGTGATGAGCATGGCAGGGATCATTGTGATGACAGGGTCATGGAGCAATTGGATGAAAAGGGTCATGGAACATTTTGATGACAGGGGTTATGGAACATTGTGATATCAGGGGTCATGCAGCATTGTGATGAAAAGGGTCATATAGCATTGTGATGACAGGGGTTATGGAACATTGTGATGTCAGTGGCATGGAGCATTGTGATGATAAGTGCATGTAGCATTGTAGTGACAAGGGTTATGGAACATTGTGATGACAGGCGTGAGGGAGTATTGAGATGATTAGTGAAGGAACATTGTGATATCATTGGTGAGAGAGCATTTTGATGAGAAGTGCATGGAGCATTGTGATAACAAGGTTGTGGAGCAGTGTGATGACAAACGCATGGCACATTGTGATGATATGGGTCATGGAGCATTGTGCTGACAAACGCATGGAGCATTGTGATGACAAGGTTTATGGAGCATTGTGATGACAACGATGTGGAGCACTGTGATGACAAGCGCATGGCACATTGTAATGCCATGGGTCATGGAGTATTGTGCTGACAAAGGCATGGAGCATTGTGATGACTAGGTTCATGGAGCATTGTGATGAAATGTTCATGGAGCACTGTGGTGACAATGGTCATGAAGCATTGTGATGACTGGAGTCACGGAGCATTGTGATGACAGGGGTCATAGAGCATTGTGATGAAAGTGCATGGAGCATTGTGATGACAGGGGCATGTTGCATTGGTCTGACAAATTTCATAGACTATTGTGATGAGAGTGGGCATGGCGCATTGCGATGACAAGGGCATGGAGCATTGTGATGAGAAGGTCATGGAGTATTGTGAAGACAGCTGTCAGGGAGCACTGTGATGACATATGTCATGGTCATTGCGATGACAATGGAATGGAGCATTGTGATGCCAAGTGTCATGGAAGATGGTGATGACAAAGGTAATGGAGCATTTTGATGACAAGGGTCAGGGTGCATTCTGATGACAAGCTTGTGGAGTATATTGATGACAATGGCATGGAGCACTGTGAAGAAAACGGCATGGGGCATTGTGATGAAAAAGGCATGGAGTCTTTTCATGACAGGTTTCAAGGAGCATTCTGACAACAAGTGTCAGGGAGCCTTGTGATGACAAAGTTCATGGAGCATTGTGACGACAAGCACATGGAGTATTGTGATGACAGGTGTCAGGGAGCATTGTGATGACATATGTCATGGTCATTGCGATGACAATGGAATGGAGCATTGTGATGCCAAGTGTCATGGAGGATGGTGATGACAAAGGTAATGGAGCATTTTGATGACAAGGGCATGGAGCATTGTGATGGCAAGGGCCATTGAGAATTTTGATGACCAGTTCATGAAGCATTGTGATGACAAGCACATGGAGCTTGCTATGACAGGGATCATGGAGCATTGCGATGACAAGTGCATAGAGAATTGTGATGACAAAGCATGTAACACTGTGATGAGAAGTGTCATGGAGCATAGTGATGCCAAGATCGTGGAGAATTGTGATGACACGGGACATGGAGCATTGTGATGACCAGGGCATGGAGCAATGTGATGGCAAGACCGTGGAGCATTGTGATGAGAAGACCACGGGTAACTGTGATGACGAGCGTCATGGAGCACTGTAATGACAAGGGGTATGGAGCATTGTGATAACAGGGGTCATGGAGCATTGTGATGACAAGGGTCAGGGAGCATTCTGATGACAAGCTTGTGGAGTATTTTGATGACAATGGCATGGAGCATTGTGAAGAAAACGGCATGGGGCATTGTGATGAAAAAGGCATGGAGCCTTTTCATGACAGGTTTCAAGGAGCATTCTGACAACAAGTGTCAGGGAGCCTTGTGATGACAAAGGTCATGGAGCATTGTGACGACAAGCACATAGAGTATTGTGATGACAGGTGTCAGGGAGCATTGTGATGACATATGTCATGGTCATTGCGATGACAATGGAATGGAGCATTGTGATGCCAAGTGTCATGGAGGATGGTGATGACAAAGGTAATGGAGCATTTTGATGACAAGGGCATGGAGCATTGTGATGGCAAGGGCCATTGAGAATTTTGATGACCAGTTCATGAAGCATTGTGATGACAAGCACATGGAGCTTGCTATGACAGGGATCATGGAGCATTGCGATGACAAGTGCATAGAGAATTGTGATGACAAAGCATGTAACACTGTGATGAGAAGTGTCATGGAGCATAGTGATGCCAAGAACGTGGAGAATTGTGATGACACGGGACATGGAGCATTGTGATGGCAAGACCGTGGAGCATTGTGATGAGAAGACCACGGGTAACTATGATGACGAGCGTCATGGAGCACTGTAATGACAAGGGGTATGGAGCATTGTGATAACAGGGGTCATGGAGCATTGTGATGACAAGGGTCAGGGAGCATTCTGATGACAAGCTTGTGGAGTATTTTGATGACAATGGCATGGAGCATTGTGAAGAAAACGGCATGGGGCATTGTGATGAAAAAGGCATGGAGCCTTTTCATGACAGGTTTCAAGGAGCATTCTGACAACAAGTGTCAGGGAGCCTTGTGATGACAAAGGTCATGGAGCTTTGTGACGACAAGCACATGGAGTATTGTGATGACAAGCACATGGAGCTTGATATGACAGGGGTCATGGAACACTGCGATGACAAGTGCATAGAGAATTGTGATGACAAAGCATGTAACACTTTGATGAGAAGTGTCATGGAGCATAGTGATGCCAAGAACGTGGAGAAATGTGATGACAGGGGCATTGAGCAGTGTGATGACCAGGGCATGGAGCATTGTGATGGCAAGACCGTGGAGCATTGTGATGAGAAGACCATGGATAATTGTGATGACAAGCGTCATGGAGCACTGTAATGACAAGGGGTGTGGAGCATTGTGATGACAGGGGTCATGGAGCATTGTGATGACTGGGGACATGGAGCATTGTGATAACCAGGTCATGGAGCATTGTGATGGCAAGACAGTGGAGCACTGTGATGAGAAGACCATGGATAACTGTGATGACGAGCATCATGGAGCACTGTAATGACAAGGGGCATGGAGCATTGTGATGACAGGTGTCATGGAACATTTTGATGACAGGGTTCATGGATTATTGTGATGACAAGTGTCACGGAGCATTCTGATGACAAGCTTGTGGAGTATTGTGATGACAATGGCATGGAGCATTGTGATGAAAAGGGCATGGAGACTTGTCATGACAGTTTTCAATGAGCATACTGATGACAAGTACCAGGGAGCATTGTGATGACAAGTGTATTGAGAATTGTGATGGCAAAGGTCATGGAGCATTGTGATGAGAAGTTCATGGATAATTGTGATAACCAGCATCATGGGTCACTGTGATGACAAGTTTTATGGAACATTGTGATCACAGGGGTTTGGAGCACTGTGATGACAGAGGTCATGGAGAATTTTGATTTCATTGTGATGACAATAGCATGAAGCATTATGATGGTGGACATGGTGCATTGCGATGACAGGGTTCATGGAGCACTGAGATGAAAAGTGGCATGGAGTATTGTTATTACAGGGGTCTTGGAGCATTGTGATGAAAAGGGCATGGAGCATTGTGATGAGAAGGCCATGGAGCATTCTGATGACATGCGTCAGGGAGCTTTCTGATGACATGGGCATGGAGCATTGTGATTACAGGGGTCTTGGAGCATTGTGATGACAAGGGTCATGGAGTCTTGCGATGACAAAGCCGTACATCATTGTGATGGCAGGGGTCATGGAGCATTGTTATGACAGGGGTAATGGAGCATTGTGATGACAAGGGCATGGAGCATTGGTCTGAAAAGTTTCATGGATTATTGTGATGAGAGTGGGCATGGAACATTGTGATGACAAGGGCACGGAACACAGTGATACATGTGTCTTGGAGGATTGCAATGACACAGGCATGGTGCATTCTGATGAGAAGGGCATGGAGCATTGTGATGAGAAGGCCATGGAGCATTCTGATGACATGTGTCAGGGAGCTTTGTGATGACATGGGCATGGAGCATTGTGATGACAGGGGTCTTGGAGCATTGTGATGACAAGGGTCATGGAGTCTTGCGATGACAAAGCCGTGGAACATTGTGATGGCAGGGGTCATGGAGCATTGTTATGACAGTGGTAATGGAGCATTGTGTTGACAAGGGCATGGAGCATTGGTCTGAAAAGTTTCATGGATTATTGTGATGAGAGTGGGCATGGAGCATTGTGATGACAAGTGCACGGAACACAGTGATACATGTGTCTTTGAGGATTGCAATGACAAAGGCATGGTGCATTGTGAAGAGAAGGGCATCGAGCATTGTGATGACAAGCGTCATGGAGCTTTGTGATGACAACGTCATGGAGCAATGTGATGAGAGGTTTCATGGAGCTTTGTGATGACAATGGCATGGAGCATTGTGATGCCAAGGGTCATGGAGCTTTGTGATGACATAGGCCATGGAGCATTTTGATGACAAGTGGGTGGTGCATTGTGATGAGCATGGCAGGGATCATTGTGATGACAGGGTCATGGAGCAATTGGATGAAAAGGGTCATGGAACATTTTGATGACAGGGGTTATGGAACATTGTGATATCAGGGGTCATGCAGCATTGTGATGAAAAGGGTCATATAGCATTGTGATGACAGGGGTTATGGAACATTGTGATGTCAGTGGCATGGAGCATTGTGATGATAAGTGCATGTAGCATTGTAGTGACAAGGGTTATGGAACATTGTGATGACAGGCGTGAGGGAGTATTGAGATGATTAGTGAAGGAACATTGTGATATCATTGGTGAGAGAGCATTTTGATGAGAAGTGCATGGAGCATTGTGATAACAAGGTTGTGGAGCAGTGTGATGACAAACGCATGGCACATTGTGATGATATGGGTCATGGAGCATTGTGCTGACAAACGCATGGAGCATTGTGATGACAAGGTTTATGGAGCATTGTGATGACAACGATGTGGAGCACTGTGATGACAAGCGCATGGCACATTGTAATGCCATGGGTCATGGAGTATTGTGCTGACAAAGGCATGGAGCATTGTGATGACTAGGTTCATGGAGCATTGTGATGAAATGTTCATGGAGCACTGTGGTGACAATGGTCATGAAGCATTGTGATGACTGGAGTCACGGAGCATTGTGATGACAGGGGTCATAGAGCATTGTGATGAAAGTGCATGGAGCATTGTGATGACAGGGGCATGTTGCATTGGTCTGACAAATTTCATAGACTATTGTGATGAGAGTGGGCATGGCGCATTGCGATGACAAGGGCATGGAGCATTGTGATGAGAAGGTCATGGAGTATTGTGAAGACAGTTGTCAGGGAGCACTGTGATGACATATGTCATGGTCATTGCGATGACAATGGAATGGAGCATTGTGATGCCAAGTGTCATGGAAGATGGTGATGACAAAGGTAATGGAGCATTTTGATGACAAGGGTCAGGGTGCATTCTGATGACAAGCTTGTGGAGTATATTGATGACAATGGCATGGAGCACTGTGAAGAAAACGGCATGGGGCATTGTGATGAAAAAGGCATGGAGTCTTTTCATGACAGGTTTCAAGGAGCATTCTGACAACAAGTGTCAGGGAGCCTTGTGATGACAAAGTTCATGGAGCATTGTGACGACAAGCACATGGAGTATTGTGATGACAGGTGTCAGGGAGCATTGTGATGACATATGTCATGGTCATTGCGATGACAATGGAATGGAGCATTGTGATGCCAAGTGTCATGGAGGATGGTGATGACAAAGGTAATGGAGCATTTTGATGACAAGGGCATGGAGCATTGTGATGGCAAGGGCCATTGAGAATTTTGATGACCAGTTCATGAAGCATTGTGATGACAAGCACATGGAGCTTGCTATGACAGGGATCATGGAGCATTGCGATGACAAGTGCATAGAGAATTGTGATGACAAAGCATGTAACACTGTGATGAGAAGTGTCATGGAGCATAGTGATGCCAAGATCGTGGAGAATTGTGATGACACGGGACATGGAGCATTGTGATGACCAGGGCATGGAGCATTGTGATGGCAAGACCGTGGAGCATTGTGATGAGAAGACCACGGGTAACTGTGATGACGAGCGTCATGGAGCACTGTAATGACAAGGGGTATGGAGCATTGTGATAACAGGGGTCATGGAGCATTGTGATGACAAGGGTCAGGGAGCATTCTGATGACAAGCCTGTGGAGTATTTTGATGACAATGGCATGGAGCATTGTGAAGAAAACGGCATGGGGCATTGTGATGAAAAAGGCATGGAGCCTTTTCATGACAGGTTTCAAGGAGCATTCTGACAACAAGTGTCAGGGAGCCTTGTGATGACAAAGGTCATGGAGCATTGTGACGACAAGCACATAGAGTATTGTGATGACAGGTGTCAGGGAGCATTGTGATGACATATGTCATGGTCATTGCGATGACAATGGAATGGAGCATTGTGATGCCAAGTGTCATGGAGGATGGTGATGACAAAGGTAATGGAGCATTTTGATGACAAGGGCATGGAGCATTGTGATGACAAGGGCCATTGAGAATTTTGATGACCAGTTCATGAAGCATTGTGATGACAAACACATGGAGCTTGCTATGACAGGGATCATGGAGCATTGCGATGACAAGTGCATAGAGAATTGTGATGACAAAGCATGTAACACTGTGATGAGAAGTGTCATGGAGCATAGTGATGCCAAGAACGTGGAGAATTGTGATGACACGGGACATGGAGCATTGTGATGGCAAGACCGTGGAGCATTGTGATGAGAAGACCACGGGTAACTGTGATGACGAGCGTCATGGAGCACTGTAATGACAAGGGGTATGGAGCATTGTGATAACAGGGGTCATGGAGCATTGTGATGACAAGGGTCAGGGAGCATTCTGCTGACAAGCTTGTGGAGTATTTTGATGACAATGGCATGGAGCATTCTGAAGAAAACGGCATGGGGCATTGTGATGAAAAAGGCATGGAGCCTTTTCATGACAGGTTTCAAGGAGCATTCTGACAACAAGTGTCAGGGAGCCTTGTGATGACAAAGGTCATGGAGCTTTGTGACGACAAGCACATGGAGTATTGTGATGACAAGCACATGGAGCTTGATATGACAGGGGTCATGGAACACTGCGATGACAAGTGCATAGAGAATTGTGATGACAAAGCATGTAACACTTTGATGAGAAGTGTCATGGAGCATAGTGATGCCAAGAACGTGGAGAAATGTGATGACAGGGGCATTGAGCAGTGTGATGACCAGGGCATGGAGCATTGTGATGGCAAGACCGTGGAGCATTGTGATGAGAAGACCATGGATAATTGTGATGACAAGCGTCATGGAGCACTGTAATGACAAGGGGTGTGGAGCATTGTGATGACAGGGGTCATGGAGCATTGTGATGACTGGGGACATGGAGCATTGTGATAACCAGGTCATGGAGCATTGTGATGGCAAGACAGTGGAGCACTGTGATGAGAAGACCATGGATAACTGTGATGACGAGCATCATGGAGCACTGTAATGACAAGGGGCATGGAGCATTGTGATGACAGGTGTCATGGAACATTTTGATGACAGGGTTCATGGATTATTGTGATGACAAGTGTCACGGAGCATTCTGATGACAAGCTTGTGGAGTATTGTGATGACAATGGCATGGAGCATTGTGATGAAAAGGGCATGGAGACTTGTCATGACAGTTTTCAATGAGCATACTGATGACAAGTACCAGGGAGCATTGTGATGACAAGTGTATTGAGAATTGTGATGGCAAAGGTCATGGAGCATTGTGATGAGAAGTTCATGGATAATTGTGATAACCAGCATCATGGGTCACTGTGATGACAAGTTTTATGGAACATTGTGATCACAGGGGTTTGGAGCACTGTGATGACAGAGGTCATGGAGAATTTTGATTTCATTGTGATGACAATAGCATGAAGCATTATGATGGTGGACATGGTGCATTGCGATGACAGGGTTCATGGAGCACTGAGATGAAAAGTGGCATGGAGTATTGTTATTACAGGGGTCTTGGAGCATTGTGATGAAAAGGGCATGGAGCATTGTGATGAGAAGGCCATGGAGCATTCTGATGACATGCGTCAGGGAGCTTTCTGATGACATGGGCATGGAGCATTGTGATTACAGGGGTCTTGGAGCATTGTGATGACAAGGGTCATGGAGTCTTGCGATGACAAAGCCGTACATCATTGTGATGGCAGGGGTCATGGAGCATTGTTATGACAGGGGTAATGGAGCATTGTGATGACAAGGGCATGGAACATTGGTCTGAAAAGTTTCATGGATTATTGTGATGAGAGTGGGCATGGAACATTGTGATGACAAGGGCACGGAACACAGTGATACATGTGTCTTGGAGGATTGCAATGACACAGGCATGGTGCATTCTGATGAGAAGGGCATGGAGCATTGTGATGAGAAGGCCATGGAGCATTCTGATGACATGTGTCAGGGAGCTTTGTGATGACATGGGCATGGAGCATTGTGATTACAGGGGTCTTGGAGCATTGTGATGACAAGGGTCATGGAGTCTTGCGATGACAAAGCCGTGGAACATTGTGATGGCAGGGGTCATGGAGCATTGTTATGACAGTGGTAATGGAGCATTGTGTTGACAAGGGCATGGAGCATTGGTCTGAAAAGTTTCATGGATTATTGTGATGAGAGTGGGCATGGAGCATTGTGATGACAAGTGCACGGAACACAGTGATACATGTGTCTTTGAGGATTGCAATGACAAAGGCATGGTGCATTGTGAAGAGAAGGGCATCGAGCATTGTGATGACAAGCGTCATGGAGCTTTGTGATGACAACGTCATGGAGCAATGTGATGAGAGGTTTCATGGAGCTTTGTGATGACAATGGCATCGAGCATTGTGATGCCAAGGGTCATGGAGCTTTGTGATGACATAGGCCATGGAGCATTTTGATGACAAGTGTGTGGTGCATTGTGATGAGCATGGCAGGGATCATTGTGATGACAGGGTCATGGAGCAATTGGATGAAAAGGGTCATGGAACATTTTGATGACAGGGGTTATGGAACATTGTGATATCAGGGGTCATGCAGCATTGTGATGAAAAGGGTCATATAGCATTGTGATGACAGGGGTTATGGAACATTGTGATGTCAGTGGCATGGAGCATTGTGATGATAAGTGCATGTAGCATTGTAGTGACAAGGGTTATGGAACATTGTGATGACAGGCGTGAGGGAGTATTGAGATGATTAGTGAAGGAACATTGTGATATCATTGGTGAGAGAGCATTTTGATGAGAAGTGCATGGAGCATTGTGATAACAAGGTTGTGGAGCAGTGTGATGACAAACGCATGGCACATTGTGATGATATGGGTCATGGAGCATTGTGCTGACAAACGCATGGAGCATTGTGATGACAAGGTTTATGGAGCATTGTGATGACAACGATGTGGAGCACTGTGATGACAAGCGCATGGCACATTGTAATGCCATGGGTCATGGAGTATTGTGCTGACAAAGGCATGGAGCATTGTGATGACTAGGTTCATGGAGCATTGTGATGAAATGTTCATGGAGCACTGTGGTGAAAATGGTCATGAAGCATTGTGATGACTGGAGTCACGGAGCATTGTGATGACAGGGGTCATAGAGCATTGTGATGAAAGTGCATGGAGCATTGGGATGACAGGGGCATGTTGCATTGGTCTGACAAATTTCATAGACTATTGTGATGAGAGTGGGCATGGCGCATTGCGATGACAAGGGCATGGAGCATTGTGATGAGAAGGTCATGGAGTATTGTGAAGACAGCTGTCAGGGAGCACTGTGATGACATATGTCATGGTCAATGCGATGACAATGGAATGGAGCATTGTGATGCCAAGTGTCATGGAAGATGGTGATGACAAAGGTAATGGAGCATTTTGATGACAAGGGTCAGGGTGCATTCTGATGACAAGCTTGTGGAGTATATTGATGACAATGGCATGGAGCACTGTGAAGAAAACGGCATGGGGCATTGTGATGAAAAAGGCATGGAGTCTTTTCATGACAGGTTTCAAGGAGCATTCTGACAACAAGTGTCAGGGAGCCTTGTGATGACAAAGTTCATGGAGCATTGTGACGACAAGCACATGGAGTATTGTGATGACAGGTGTCAGGGAGCATTGTGATGACATATGACATGGTCATTGCGATGACAATGGAATGGAGCATTGTGATGCCAAGTGTCATGGAGGATGGTGATGACAAAGGTAATGGAGCATTTTGATGACAAGGGCATGGAGCATTGTGATGGCAAGGGCCATTGAGAATTTTGATGACCAGTTCATGAAGCACTGTGATGACAAGCACATGGAGCTTGCTATGACAGGGATCATGGAGCATTGCGATGACAAGTGCATAGAGAATTGTGATGACAAAGCATGTAACACTGTGATGAGAAGTGTCATGGAGCATAGTGATGCCAAGATCGTGGAGAATTGTGATGACACGGGACATGGAGCATTGTGATGACCAGGGCATGGAGCATTGTGATGGCAAGACCGTGGAGCATTGTGATGAGAAGACCACGGGTAACTGTGATGACGAGCGTCATGGAGCACTGTAATGACAAGGGGTATGGAGCATTGTGATAACAGGGGTCACGGAGCATTGTGATGACAAGGGTCAGGGAGCATTCTGATGACAAGCTTGTGGAGTATTTTGATGACAATGGCCTGGAGCATTGTGAAGAAAACGGCATGGGGCATTGTGATGAAAAAGGCATGGAGTCTTTTCATGACAGGTTTCAAGGAGCATTCTGACAACAAGTGTCAAGGAGCCTTGTGATGACAAAGGTCATGGAGCATTGTGACGACAAGCACATAGAGTATTGTGATGACAGGTGTCAGGGAGCATTGTGATGACATATGTCATGGTCATTGCGATGACAATGGAATGGAGCATTGTGATGCCAAGTGTCATGGAGGATGGTGATGACAAAGGTTAATGGAGCATTTTGATGACAAGGGCATGGAGCATTGTGATGACAAGGGCCATTGAGAATTTTGATGACCAGTTCATGAAGCATTGTGATGACAAACACATGGAGCTTGCTATGACAGGGATCATGGAGCATTGCGATGACAAGTGCATAGAGAATTGTGATGACAAAGCATGTAACACTGTGATGAGAAGTGTCATGGAGCATAGTGATGCCAAGAACGTGGAGAATTGTGATGACACGGGACATGGAGCATTGTGATGGCAAGACCGTGGAGCACTGTGATGAGAAGACCACGGGTAACTGTGATGACGAGCGTCATGGAGCACTGTAATGACAAGGGGTATGGAGCATTGTGATAACAGGGGTCATGGAGCATTGTGATGACAAGGGTCAGGGAGCATTCTGATGACAAGCTTGTGGAGTATTTTGATGACAATGGCATGGAGCATTGTGAAGAAAACGGCATGGGGCATTGTGATGAAAAAGGCATGGAGCCTTTTCATGACAGGTTTCAAGGAGCATTCTGACAACAAGTGTCAGGGAGCCTTGTGATGACAAAGGTCATGGAGCTTTGTGACGACAAGCACATGGAGTATTGTGATGACAAGCACATGGAGCTTGATATGACAGGGGTCATGGAACACTACGATGACAAGTGCATAGAGAATTGTGATGACAAAGCATGTAACACTTTGATGAGAAGTGTCATGGAGCATAGTGATGCCAAGAACGTGGAGAAATGTGATGACAGGGGCATTGAGCAGTGTGATGACCAGGGCATGGAGCATTGTGATGGCAAGACCGTGGAGCATTGTGATGAGAAGACCATGGATAATTGTGATGACAAGCGTCATGGAGCACTGTAATGACAAGGGGTGTGGAGCATTGTGATGACAGGGGTCATGGAGCATTGTGATGACTGGGGACATGGAGCATTGTGATAACCAGGTCATGGAGCATTGTGATGGCAAGACAGTGGAGCACTGTGATGAGAAGACCATGGATAACTGTGATGACGAGCATCATGGAGCACTGTAATGACAAGGGGCATGGAGCATTGTGATGACAGGTGTCATGGAACATTTTGATGACAGGGTTCATGGATTATTGTGATGACAAGTGTCACGGAGCATTCTGATGACAAGCTTGTGGAGTATTGTGATGACAATGGCATGGAGCATTGTGATGAAAAGGGCATGGAGACTTGTCATGACAGTTTTCAATGAGCATACTGATGACAAGTACCAGGGAGCATTGTGATGACAAGTGTATTGAGAATTGTGATGACAAAGGTCATGGAGCATTGTGATGAGAAGTTCATGGATAATTGTGATAACCAGCATCATGGGGCACTGTGATGACAAGTTTTATGGAACATTGTGATCACAGGGGTTTGGAGCATTGTGATGACAGAGGTCATGGAGAATTTTGATTTCATTGTGATGACAATAGCATGAAGCATTATGATGGTGGACATGGTGCATTGCGATGACAGGGTTCATGGAGCACTGAGATGAAAAGTGGCATGGAGTATTGTTATTACAGGGGTCTTGGAGCATTGTGATGAAAAGGGCATGGAGCATTGTGATGAGAAGGCCATGGAGCATTCTGATGACATGCGTCAGGGAGCTTTCTGATGACATGGGCATGGAGCATTGTGATTACAGGGGTCTTGGAGCATTGTGATGACAAGGGTCATGGAGTCTTGCGATGACAAAGCCGTACATCATTGTGATGGCAGGGGTCATGGAGCATTGTTATGACAGGGGTAATGGAGCATTGTGATGACAAGGGCATGGAACATTGGTCTGAAAAGTTTCATGGATTATTGTGATGAGAGTGGGCATGGAACATTGTGATGACAAGGGCACGGAACACAGTGATACATGTGTCTTGGAGGATTGCAATGACACAGGCATGGTGCATTCTGATGAGAAGGGCATGGAGCATTGTGATGAGAAGGCCATGGAGCATTCTGATGACATGTGTCAGGGAGCTTTGTGATGACATGGGCATGGAGCATTGTGATGACAGGGGTCTTGGAGCATTGTGATGACAAGGGTCATGGAGTCTTGCGATGACAAAGCCGTGGAACATTGTGATGGCAGGGGTCATGGAGCATTGTTATGACAGTGGTAATGGAGCATTGTGTTGACAAGGGCATGGAGCATTGGTCTGAAAAGTTTCATGGATTATTGTGATGAGAGTGGGCATGGAGCATTGTGATGACAAGTGCACGGAACACAGTGATACATGTGTCTTTGAGGATTGCAATGACAAAGGCATGGTGCATTGTGAAGAGAAGGGCATCGAGCATTGTGATGACAAGCGTCATGGAGCTTTGTGATGACAACGTCATGGAGCAATGTGATGAGAGGTTTCATGGAGCTTTGTGATGACAATGGCATCGAGCATTGTGATGCCAAGGGTCATGGAGCTTTGTGATGACATAGGCCATGGAGCATTTTGATGACAAGTGTGTGGTGCATTGTGATGAGCATGGCAGGGATCATTGTGATGACAGGGTCATGGAGCAATTGGATGAAAAGGGTCATGGAACATTTTGATGACAGGGGTTATGGAACATTGTGATATCAGGGGTCATGCAGCATTGTGATGAAAAGGGTCATATAGCATTGTGATGACAGGGGTTATGGAACATTGTGATGTCAGTGGCATGGAGCATTGTGATGATAAGTGCATGTAGCATTGTAGTGACAAGGGTTATGGAACATTGTGATGACAGGCGTGAGGGAGTATTGAGATGATTAGTGAAGGAACATTGTGATATCATTGGTGAGAGAGCATTTTGATGAGAAGTGCATGGAGCATTGTGATAACAAGGTTGTGGAGCAGTGTGATGACAAACGCATGGCACATTGTGATGATATGGGTCATGGAGCATTGTGCTGACAAACGCATGGAGCATTGTGATGACAAGGTTTATGGAGCATTGTGATGACAACGATGTGGAGCACTGTGATGACAAGCGCATGGCACATTGTAATGCCATGGGTCATGGAGTATTGTGCTGACAAAGGCATGGAGCATTGTGATGACTAGGTTCATGGAGCATTGTGATGAAATGTTCATGGAGCACTGTGGTGAAAATGGTCATGAAGCATTGTGATGACTGGAGTCACGGAGCATTGTGATGACAGGGGTCATAGAGCATTGTGATGAAAGTGCATGGAGCATTGGGATGACAGGGGCATGTTGCATTGGTCTGACAAATTTCATAGACTATTGTGATGAGAGTGGGCATGGCGCATTGCGATGACAAGGGCATGGAGCATTGTGATGAGAAGGTCATGGAGTATTGTGAAGACAGCTGTCAGGGAGCACTGTGATGACATATGTCATGGTCAATGCGATGACAATGGAATGGAGCATTGTGATGCCAAGTGTCATGGAAGATGGTGATGACAAAGGTAATGGAGCATTTTGATGACAAGGGTCAGGGTGCATTCTGATGACAAGCTTGTGGAGTATATTGATGACAATGGCATGGAGCACTGTGAAGAAAACGGCATGGGGCATTGTGATGAAAAAGGCATGGAGTCTTTTCATGACAGGTTTCAAGGAGCATTCTGACAACAAGTGTCAGGGAGCCTTGTGATGACAAAGTTCATGGAGCATTGTGACGACAAGCACATGGAGTATTGTGATGACAGGTGTCAGGGAGCATTGTGATGACATATGACATGGTCATTGCGATGACAATGGAATGGAGCATTGTGATGCCAAGTGTCATGGAGGATGGTGATGACAAAGGTAATGGAGCATTTTGATGACAAGGGCATGGAGCATTGTGATGGCAAGGGCCATTGAGAATTTTGATGACCAGTTCATGAAGCACTGTGATGACAAGCACATGGAGCTTGCTATGACAGGGATCATGGAGCATTGCGATGACAAGTGCATAGAGAATTGTGATGACAAAGCATGTAACACTGTGATGAGAAGTGTCATGGAGCATAGTGATGCCAAGATCGTGGAGAATTGTGATGACACGGGACATGGAGCATTGTGATGACCAGGGCATGGAGCATTGTGATGGCAAGACCGTGGAGCATTGTGATGAGAAGACCACGGGTAACTGTGATGACGAGCGTCATGGAGCACTGTAATGACAAGGGGTATGGAGCATTGTGATAACAGGGGTCACGGAGCATTGTGATGACAAGGGTCAGGGAGCATTCTGATGACAAGCTTGTGGAGTATTTTGATGACAATGGCCTGGAGCATTGTGAAGAAAACGGCATGGGGCATTGTGATGAAAAAGGCATGGAGTCTTTTCATGACAGGTTTCAAGGAGCATTCTGACAACAAGTGTCAAGGAGCCTTGTGATGACAAAGGTCATGGAGCATTGTGACGACAAGCACATAGAGTATTGTGATGACAGGTGTCAGGGAGCATTGTGATGACATATGTCATGGTCATTGCGATGACAATGGAATGGAGCATTGTGATGCCAAGTGTCATGGAGGATGGTGATGACAAAGGTTAATGGAGCATTTTGATGACAAGGGCATGGAGCATTGTGATGACAAGGGCCATTGAGAATTTTGATGACCAGTTCATGAAGCATTGTGATGACAAACACATGGAGCTTGCTATGACAGGGATCATGGAGCATTGCGATGACAAGTGCATAGAGAATTGTGATGACAAAGCATGTAACACTGTGATGAGAAGTGTCATGGAGCATAGTGATGCCAAGAACGTGGAGAATTGTGATGACACGGGACATGGAGCATTGTGATGGCAAGACCGTGGAGCACTGTGATGAGAAGACCACGGGTAACTGTGATGACGAGCGTCATGGAGCACTGTAATGACAAGGGGTATGGAGCATTGTGATAACAGGGGTCATGGAGCATTGTGATGACAAGGGTCAGGGAGCATTCTGATGACAAGCTTGTGGAGTATTTTGATGACAATGGCATGGAGCATTGTGAAGAAAACGGCATGGGGCATTGTGATGAAAAAGGCATGGAGCCTTTTCATGACAGGTTTCAAGGAGCATTCTGACAACAAGTGTCAGGGAGCCTTGTGATGACAAAGGTCATGGAGCTTTGTGACGACAAGCACATGGAGTATTGTGATGACAAGCACATGGAGCTTGATATGACAGGGGTCATGGAACACTACGATGACAAGTGCATAGAGAATTGTGATGACAAAGCATGTAACACTTTGATGAGAAGTGTCATGGAGCATAGTGATGCCAAGAACGTGGAGAAATGTGATGACAGGGGCATTGAGCAGTGTGATGACCAGGGCATGGAGCATTGTGATGGCAAGACCGTGGAGCATTGTGATGAGAAGACCATGGATAATTGTGATGACAAGCGTCATGGAGCACTGTAATGACAAGGGGTGTGGAGCATTGTGATGACAGGGGTCATGGAGCATTGTGATGACTGGGGACATGGAGCATTGTGATAACCAGGTCATGGAGCATTGTGATGGCAAGACAGTGGAGCACTGTGATGAGAAGACCATGGATAACTGTGATGACGAGCATCATGGAGCACTGTAATGACAAGGGGCATGGAGCATTGTGATGACAGGTGTCATGGAACATTTTGATGACAGGGTTCATGGATTATTGTGATGACAAGTGTCACGGAGCATTCTGATGACAAGCTTGTGGAGTATTGTGATGACAATGGCATGGAGCATTGTGATGAAAAGGGCATGGAGACTTGTCATGACAGTTTTCAATGAGCATACTGATGACAAGTACCAGGGAGCATTGTGATGACAAGTGTATTGAGAATTGTGATGACAAAGGTCATGGAGCATTGTGATGAGAAGTTCATGGATAATTGTGATAACCAGCATCATGGGGCACTGTGATGACAAGTTTTATGGAACATTGTGATCACAGGGGTTTGGAGCATTGTGATGACAGAGGTCATGGAGAATTTTGATTTCATTGTGATGACAATAGCATGAAGCATTATGATGGTGGACATGGTGCATTGCGATGACAGGGTTCATGGAGCACTGAGATGAAAAGTGGCATGGAGTATTGTTATTACAGGGGTCTTGGAGCATTGTGATGAAAAGGGCATGGAGCATTGTGATGAGAAGGCCATGGAGCATTCTGATGACATGCGTCAGGGAGCTTTCTGATGACATGGGCATGGAGCATTGTGATTACAGGGGTCTTGGAGCATTGTGATGACAAGGGTCATGGAGTCTTGCGATGACAAAGCCGTAGATCATTGTGATGGCAGGGGTCATGGAGCATTGTTATGACAGGGGTAATGGAGCATTGTGATGACAAGGGCATGGAGCATTGGTCTGAAAAGTTTCATGGATTATTGTGATGAGAGTGGGCATGGAACATTGTGATGACAAGGGCACGGAACACAGTGATACATGTGTCTTGGAGGATTGCAATGACACAGGCATGGTGCATTCTGATGAGAAGGGCATGGAGCATTGTGATGAGAAGGCCATGGAGCATTCTGATGACATGTGTCAGGGAGCTTTGTGATGACATGGGCATGGAGCATTGTGATGACAGGGGTCTTGGAGCATTGTGATGACAAGGGTCATGGAGTCTTGCGATGACAAAGCCGTGGAACATTGTGATGGCAGGGGTCATGGAGCATTGTTATGACAGTGGTAATGGAGCATTGTGTTGACAAGGGCATGGAGCATTGGTCTGAAAAGTTTCATGGATTATTGTGATGAGAGTGGGCATGGAGCATTGTGATGACAAGTGCACGGAACACAGTGATACATGTGTCTTTGAGGATTGCAATGACAAAGGCATGGTGCATTGTGAAGAGAAGGGCATCGAGCATTGTGATGACAAGCGTCATGGAGCTTTGTGATGACAACGTCATGGAGCAATGTGATGAGAGGTTTCATGGAGCTTTGTGATGACAATGGCATGGAGCATTGTGATGCCAAGGGTCATGGAGCTTTGTGATGACATAGGCCATGGAGCATTTTGATGACAAGTGTGTGGTGCATTGTGATGAGCATGGCAGGGATCATTGTGATGACAGGGTCATGGAGCAATTGGATGAAAAGGGTCATGGAACATTTTGATGACAGGGGTTATGGAACATTGTGATATCAGGGGTCATGCAGCATTGTGATGAAAAGGGTCATATAGCATTGTGATGACAGGGGTTATGGAACATTGTGATGTCAGTGGCATGGAGCATTGTGATGATAAGTGCATGTAGCATTGTAGTGACAAGGGTTATGGAACATTGTGATGACAGGCGTGAGGGAGTATTGAGATGATTAGTGAAGGAACATTGTGATATCATTGGTGAGAGAGCATTTTGATGAGAAGTGCATGGAGCATTGTGATAACAAGGTTGTGGAGCAGTGTGATGACAAACGCATGGCACATTGTGATGATATGGGTCATGGAGCATTGTGCTGACAAACGCATGGAGCATTGTGATGACAAGGTTTATGGAGCATTGTGATGACAACGATGTGGAGCACTGTGATGACAAGCGCATGGCACATTGTAATGCCATGGGTCATGGAGTATTGTGCTGACAAAGGCATGGAGCATTGTGATGACTAGGTTCATGGAGCATTGTGATGAAATGTTCATGGAGCACTGTGGTGACAATGGTCATGAAGCATTGTGATGACTGGAGTCACGGAGCATTGTGATGACAGGGGTCATAGAGCATTGTGATGAAAGTGCATGGAGCATTGTGATGACAGGGGCATGTTGCATTGGTCTGACAAATTTCATAGACTATTGTGATGAGAGTGGGCATGGCGCATTGCGATGACAAGGGCATGGAGCATTGTGATGAGAAGGTCATGGAGTATTGTGAAGACAGCTGTCAGGGAGCACTGTGATGACATATGTCATGGTCATTGCGATGACAATGGAATGGAGCATTGTGATGCCAAGTGTCATGGAAGATGGTGATGACAAAGGTAATGGAGCATTTTGATGACAAGGGTCAGGGTGCATTCTGATGACAAGCTTGTGGAGTATATTGATGACAATGGCATGGAGCACTGTGAAGAAAACGGCATGGGGCATTGTGATGAAAAAGGCATGGAGTCTTTTCATGACAGGTTTCAAGGAGCATTGTGACAACAAGTGTCAGGGAGCCTTGTGATGACAAAGTTCATGGAGCATTGTGACGACAAGCACATGGAGTATTGTGATGACAGGTGTCAGGGAGCATTGTGATGACATATGACATGGTCATTGCGATGACAATGGAATGGAGCATTGTGATGCCAAGTGTCATGGAGGATGGTGATGACAAAGGTAATGGAGCATTTTGATGACAAGGGCATGGAGCATTGTGATGGCAAGGGCCATTGAGAATTTTGATGACCAGTTCATGAAGCATTGTGATGACAAGCACATGGAGCTTGCTATGACAGGGATCATGGAGCATTGCGATGACAAGTGCATAGAGAATTGTGATGACAAAGCATGTAACACTGTGATGAGAAGTGTCATGGAGCATAGTGATGCCAAGATCGTGGAGAATTGTGATGACACGGGACATGGAGCATTGTGATGACCAGGGCATGGAGCATTGTGATGGCAAGACCGTGGAGCATTGTGATGAGAAGACCACGGGTAACTGTGATGACGAGCGTCATGGAGCACTGTAATGACAAGGGGTATGGAGCATTGTGATAACAGGGGTCACGGAGCATTGTGATGACAAGCGTCAGGGAGCATTCTGATGACAAGCTTGTGGAGTATTTTGATGACAATGGCATGGAGCATTGTGAAGAAAACGGCATGGGGCATTGTGATGAAAAAGGCATGGAGTCTTTTCATGACAGGTTTCAAGGAGCATTCTGACAACAAGTGTCAAGGAGCCTTGTGATGACAAAGGTCATGGAGCATTGTGACGACAAGCACATAGAGTATTGTGATGACAGGTGTCAGGGAGCATTGTGATGACATATGTCATGGTCATTGCGATGACAATGGAATGGAGCATTGTGATGCCAAGTGTCATGGAGGATGGTGATGACAAAGGTTAATGGAGCATTTTGATGACAAGGGCATGGAGCATTGTGATGACAAGGGCCATTGAGAATTTTGATGACCAGTTCATGAAGCATTGTGATGACAAACACATGGAGCTTGCTATGACAGGGATCATGGAGCATTGCGATGACAAGTGCATAGAGAATTGTGATGACAAAGCATGTAACACTGTGATGAGAAGTGTCATGGAGCATAGTGATGCCAAGATCGTGGAGAATTGTGATGACACGGGACATGGAGCATTGTGATGGCAAGACCGTGGAGCACTGTGATGAGAAGACCACGGGTAACTGTGATGACGAGCGTCATGGAGCACTGTAATGACAAGGGGTATGGAGCATTGTGATAACAGGGGTCATGGAGCATTGTGATGACAAGGGTCAGGGAGCATTCTGATGACAAGCTTGTGGAGTATTTTGATGACAATGGCATGGAGCATTGTGAAGAAAACGGCATGGGGCATTGTGATGAAAAAGGCATGGAGCCTTTTCATGACAGGTTTCAAGGAGCATTCTGACAACAAGTGTCAGGGAGCCTTGTGATGACAAAGGTCATGGAGCTTTGTGACGACAAGCACATGGAGTATTGTGATGACAAGCACATGGAGCTTGATATGACAGGGGTCATGGAACACTACGATGACAAGTGCATAGAGAATTGTGATGACAAAGCATGTAACACTTTGATGAGAAGTGTCATGGAGCATAGTGATGCCAAGAACGTGGAGAAATGTGATGACAGGGGCATTGAGCAGTGTGATGACCAGGGCATGGAGCATTGTGATGGCAAGACCGTGGAGCATTGTGATGAGAAGACCATGGATAATTGTGATGACAAGCGTCATGGAGCACTGTAATGACAAGGGGTGTGGAGCATTGTGATGACAGGGGTCATGGAGCATTGTGATGACTGGGGACATGGAGCATTGTGATAACCAGGTCATGGAGCATTGTGATGGCAAGACAGTGGAGCACTGTGATGAGAAGACCATGGATAACTGTGATGACGAGCATCATGGAGCACTGTAATGACAAGGGGCATGGAGCATTGTGATGACAGGTGTCATGGAACATTTTGATGACAGGGTTCATGGATTATTGTGATGACAAGTGTCACGGAGCATTCTGATGACAAGCTTGTGGAGTATTGTGATGACAATGGCATGGAGCATTGTGATGAAAAGGGCATGGAGACTTGTCATGACAGTTTTCAATGAGCATACTGATGACAAGTACCAGGGAGCATTGTGATGACAAGTGTATTGAGAATTGTGATGACAAAGGTCATGGAGCATTGTGATGAGAAGTTCATGGATAATTGTGATAACCAGCATCATGGGGCACTGTGATGACAAGTTTTATGGAACATTGTGATCACAGGGGTTTGGAGCACTGTGATGACAGAGGTCATGGAGAATTTTGATTTCATTGTGATGACAATAGCATGAAGCATTATGATGGTGGACATGGTGCATTGCGATGACAGGGTTCATGGAGCACTGAGATGAAAAGTGGCATGGAGTATTGTTATTACAGGGGTCTTGGAGCATTGTGATGAAAAGGGCATGGAGCATTGTGATGAGAAGGCCATGGAGCATTCTGATGACATGCGTCAGGGAGCTTTCTGATGACATGGGCATGGAGCATTGTGATTACAGGGGTCTTGGAGCATTGTGATGACAAGGGTCATGGAGTCTTGCGATGACAAAGCCGTACATCATTGTGATGGCAGGGGTCATGGAGCATTGTTATGACAGGGGTAATGGAGCATTGTGATGACAAGGGCATGGAGCATTGGTCTGAAAAGTTTCATGGATTATTGTGATGAGAGTGGGCATGGAACATTGTGATG
This sequence comes from Mesoplodon bidens, assembly GCF_964165515.1. Taxonomy (NCBI): domain Eukaryota; kingdom Metazoa; phylum Chordata; class Mammalia; order Artiodactyla; family Ziphiidae; genus Mesoplodon; species Mesoplodon bidens. The sequence continues at coordinate 707,867 of NW_027671506.1, forward strand.
ACAAGGGCACGGAACACAGTGATACATGTGTCTTGGAGGATTGCAATGACACAGGCATGGTGCATTCTGATGAGAAGGGCATGGAGCATTGTGATGAGAAGGCCATGGAGCATTCTGATGACATGTGTCAGGGAGCTTTGTGATGACATGGGCATGGAGCATTGTGATGACAGGGGTCTTGGAGCATTGTGATGACAAGGGTCATGGAGTCTTGCGATGACAAAGCCGTGGAACATTGTGATGGCAGGGGTCATGGAGCATTGTTATGACAGTGGTAATGGAGCATTGTGTTGACAAGGGCATGGAGCATTGGTCTGAAAAGTTTCATGGATTATTGTGATGAGAGTGGGCATGGAGCATTGTGATGACAAGTGCACGGAACACAGTGATACATGTGTCTTTGAGGATTGCAATGACAAAGGCATGGTGCATTGTGAAGAGAAGGGCATCGAGCATTGTGATGACAAGCGTCATGGAGCTTTGTGATGACAACGTCATGGAGCAATGTGATGAGAGGTTTCATGGAGCTTTGTGATGACAATGGCATGGAGCATTGTGATGCCAAGGGTCATGGAGCTTTGTGATGACATAGGCCATGGAGCATTTTGATGACAAGTGTGTGGTGCATTGTGATGAGCATGGCAGGGATCATTGTGATGACAGGGTCATGGAGCAATTGGATGAAAAGGGTCATGGAACATTTTGATGACAGGGGTTATGGAACATTGTGATATAAGGGGTCATGCAGCATTGTGATGAAAAGGGTCATATAGCATTGTGATGACAGGGGTTATGGAACATTGTGATGTCAGTGGCATGGAGCATTGTGATGATAAGTGCATGTAGCATTGTAGTGACAAGGGTTATGGAACATTGTGATGACAGGCGTGAGGGAGTATTGAGATGATTAGTGAAGGAACATTGTGATATCATTGGTGAGAGAGCATTTTGATGAGAAGTGCATGGAGCATTGTGATAACAAGGTTGTGGAGCAGTGTGATGACAAACGCATGGCACATTGTGATGATATGGGTCATGGAGCATTGTGCTGACAAACGCATGGAGCATTGTGATGACAAGGTTTATGGAGCATTGTGATGACAACAATGTGGAGCACTGTGATGACAAGCGCATGGCACATTGTAATGCCATGGGTCATGGAGTATTGTGCTGACAAAGGCATGGAGCATTGTGATGACTAGGTTCATGGAGCATTGTGATGAAATGTTCATGGAGCACTGTGGTGACAATGGTCATGAAGCATTGTGATGACTGGAGTCACGGAGCATTGTGATGACAGGGGTCATAGAGCATTGTGATGAAAGTGCATGGAGCATTGTGATGACAGGGGCATGTTGCATTGGTCTGACAAATTTCATAGACTATTGTGATGAGAGTGGGCATGGCGCATTGCGATGACAAGGGCATGGAGCATTGTGATGAGAAGGTCATGGAGTATTGTGAAGACAGTTGTCAGGGAGCATTGTGATGACATATGTCATGGTCATTGCGATGACAATGGAATGGAGCATTGTGATGCCAAGTGTCATGGAAGATGGTGATGACAAAGGTAATGGAGCATTTTGATGACAAGGGTCAGGGTGCATTCTGATGACAAGCTTGTGGAGTATATTGATGACAATGGCATGGAGCACTGTGAAGAAAACGGCATGGGGCATTGTGATGAAAAAGGCATGGAGCCTTTTCATGACAGGTTTCAAGGAGCATTCTGACAACAAGTGTCAGGGAGCCTTGTGATGACAAAGTTCATGGAGCATTGTGACGACAAGCACATGGAGTATTGTGATGACAGGTGTCAGGGAGCATTGTGATGACATATGTCATGGTCATTGCGATGACAATGGAATGGAGCATTGTGATGCCAAGTGTCATGGAGGATGGTGATGACAAAGGTAATGGAGCATTTTGATGACAAGGGCATGGAGCATTGTGATGGCAAGGGCCATTGAGAATTTTGATGACCAGTTCATGAAGCATTGTGATGACAAGCACATGGAGCTTGCTATGACAGGGATCATGGAGCATTGCGATGACAAGTGCATAGAGAATTGTGATGACAAAGCATGTAACACTGTGATGAGAAGTGTCATGGAGCATAGTGATGCCAAGATCGTGGAGAATTGTGATGACACGGGACATGGAGCATTGTGATGACCAGGGCATGGAGCATTGTGATGGCAAGACCGTGGAGCATTGTGATGAGAAGACCACGGGTAACTGTGATGACGAGCGTCATGGAGCACTGTAATGACAAGGGGTATGGAGCATTGTGATAACAGGGGTCATGGAGCATTGTGATGACAAGGGTCAGGGAGCATTCTGATGACAAGCTTGTGGAGTATTTTGATGACAATGGCATGGAGCATTGTGAAGAAAACGGCATGGGGCATTGTGATGAAAAAGGCATGGAGTCTTTTCATGACAGGTTTCAAGGAGCATTCTGACAACAAGTGTCAGGGAGCCTTGTGATGACAAAGGTCATGGAGCATTGTGACGACAAGCACATAGAGTATTGTGATGACAGGTGTCAGGGAGCATTGTGATGACATATGTCATGGTCATTGCGATGACAATGGAATGGAGCATTGTGATGCCAAGTGTCATGGAGGATGGTGATGACAAAGGTTAATGGAGCATTTTGATGACAAGGGCATGGAGCATTGTGATGACAAGGGCCATTGAGAATTTTGATGACCAGTTCATGAAGCATTGTGATGACAAACACATGGAGCTTGCTATGACAGGGATCATGGAGCATTGCGATGACAAGTGCATAGAGAATTGTGATGACAAAGCATGTAACACTGTGATGAGAAGTGTCATGGAGCATAGTGATGCCAAGATCGTGGAGAATTGTGATGACACGGGACATGGAGCATTGTGATGGCAAGACCGTGGAGCACTGTGATGAGAAGACCACGGGTAACTGTGATGACGAGCGTCATGGAGCACTGTAATGACAAGGGGTATGGAGCATTGTGATAACAGGGGTCATGGAGCATTGTGATGACAAGGGTCAGGGAGCATTCTGATGACAAGCTTGTGGAGTATTTTGATGACAATGGCATGGAGCATTGTGAAGAAAACGGCATGGGGCATTGTGATGAAAAAGGCATGGAGCCTTTTCATGACAGGTTTCAAGGAGCATTCTGACAACAAGTGTCAGGGAGCCTTGTGATGACAAAGGTCATGGAGCTTTGTGACGACAAGCACATGGAGTATTGTGATGACAAGCACATGGAGCTTGATATGACAGGGGTCATGGAACACTGCGATGACAAGTGCATAGAGAATTGTGATGACAAAGCATGTAACACTTTGATGAGAAGTGTCATGGAGCATAGTGATGCCAAGAACGTGGAGAAATGTGATGACAGGGGCATTGAGCAGTGTGATGACCAGGGCATGGAGCATTGTGATGGCAAGACCGTGGAGCATTGTGATGAGAAGACCATGGATAATTGTGATGACAAGCGTCATGGAGCACTGTAATGACAAGGGGTGTGGAGCATTGTGATGACAGGGGTCATGGAGCATTGTGATGACTGGGGACATGGAGCATTGTGATAACCAGGTCATGGAGCATTGTGATGGCAAGACAGTGGAGCACTGTGATGAGAAGACCATGGATAACTGTGATGACGAGCATCATGGAGCACTGTAATGACAAGGGGCATGGAGCATTGTGATGACAGGTGTCATGGAACATTTTGATGACAGGGTTCATGGATTATTGTGATGACAAGTGTCACGGAGCATTCTGATGACAAGCTTGTGGAGTATTGTGATGACAATGGCATGGAGCATTGTGATGAAAAGGGCATGGAGACTTGTCATGACAGTTTTCAATGAGCATACTGATGACAAGTACCAGGGAGCATTGTGATGACAAGTGTATTGAGAATTGTGATGACAAAGGTCATGGAGCATTGTGATGAGAAGTTCATGGATAATTGTGATAACCAGCATCATGGGGCACTGTGATGACAAGTTTTATGGAACATTGTGATCACAGGGGTTTGGAGCATTGTGATGACAGAGGTCATGGAGAATTTTGATTTCATTGTGATGACAATAGCATGAAGCATTATGATGGTGGACATGGTGCATTGCGATGACAGGGTTCATGGAGCACTGAGATGAAAAGTGGCATGGAGTATTGTTATTACAGGGGTCTTGGAGCATTGTGATGAAAAGGGCATGGAGCATTGTGATGAGAAGGCCATGGAGCATTCTGATGACATGCGTCAGGGAGCTTTCTGATGACATGGGCATGGAGCATTGTGATTACAGGGGTCTTGGAGCATTGTGATGACAAGGGTCATGGAGTCTTGCGATGACAAAGCCGTACATCATTGTGATGGCAGGGGTCATGGAGCATTGTTATGACAGGGGTAATGGAGCATTGTGATGACAAGGGCATGGAGCATTGGTCTGAAAAGTTTCATGGATTATTGTGATGAGAGTGGGCATGGAACATTGTGATGACAAGGGCACGGAACACAGTGATACATGTGTCTTGGAGGATTGCAATGACACAGGCATGGTGCATTCTGATGAGAAGGGCATGGAGCATTGTGATGAGAAGGCCATGGAGCATTCTGATGACATGTGTCAGGGAGCTTTGTGATGACATGGGCATGGAGCATTGTGATGACAGGGGTCTTGGAGCATTGTGATGACAAGGGTCATGGAGTCTTGCGATGACAAAGCCGTGGAACATTGTGATGGCAGGGGTCATGGAGCATTGTTATGACAGTGGTAATGGAGCATTGTGTTGACAAGGGCATGGAGCATTGGTCTGAAAAGTTTCATGGATTATTGTGATGAGAGTGGGCATGGAGCATTGTGATGACAAGTGCACGGAACACAGTGATACATGTGTCTTTGAGGATTGCAATGACAAAGGCATGGTGCATTGTGAAGAGAAGGGCATCGAGCATTGTGATGACAAGCGTCATGGAGCTTTGTGATGACAACGTCATGGAGCAATGTGATGAGAGGTTTCATGGAGCTTTGTGATGACAATGGCATGGAGCATTGTGATGCCAAGGGTCATGGAGCTTTGTGATGACATAGGCCATGGAGCATTTTGATGACAAGTGTGTGGTGCATTGTGATGAGCATGGCAGGGATCATTGTGATGACAGGGTCATGGAGCAATTGGATGAAAAGGGTCATGGAACATTTTGATGACAGGGGTTATGGAACATTGTGATATCAGGGGTCATGCAGCATTGTGATGAAAAGGGTCATATAGCATTGTGATGACAGGGGTTATGGAACATTGTGATGTCAGTGGCATGGAGCATTGTGATGATAAGTGCATGTAGCATTGTAGTGACAAGGGTTATGGAACATTGTGATGACAGGCGTGAGGGAGTATTGAGATGATTAGTGAAGGAACATTGTGATATCATTGGTGAGAGAGCATTTTGATGAGAAGTGCATGGAGCATTGTGATAACAAGGTTGTGGAGCAGTGTGATGACAAACGCATGGCACATTGTGATGATATGGGTCATGGAGCATTGTGCTGACAAACGCATGGAGCATTGTGATGACAAGGTTTATGGAGCATTGTGATGACAACGATGTGGAGCACTGTGATGACAAGCGCATGGCACATTGTAATGCCATGGGTCATGGAGTATTGTGCTGACAAAGGCATGGAGCATTGTGATGACTAGGTTCATGGAGCATTGTGATGAAATGTGCATGGAGCACTGTGGTGACAATGGTCATGAAGCATTGTGATGACTGGAGTCACGGAGCATTGTGATGACAGGGGTCATAGAGCATTGTGATGAAAGTGCATGGAGCATTGTGATGACAGGGGCATGTTGCATTGGTCTGACAAATTTCATAGACTATTGTGATGAGAGTGGGCATGGCGCATTGCGATGACAAGGGCATGGAGCATTGTGATGAGAAGGTCATGGAGTATTGTGAAGACAGCTGTCAGGGAGCACTGTGATGACATATGTCATGGTCATTGCGATGACAATGGAATGGAGCATTGTGATGCCAAGTGTCATGGAAGATGGTGATGACAAAGGTAATGGAGCATTTTGATGACAAGGGTCAGGGTGCATTCTGATGACAAGCTTGTGGAGTATATTGATGACAATGGCATGGAGCACTGTGAAGAAAACGGCATGGGGCATTGTGATGAAAAAGGCATGGAGTCTTTTCATGACAGGTTTCAAGGAGCATTCTGACAACAAGTGTCAGGGAGCCTTGTGATGACAAAGTTCATGGAGCATTGTGACGACAAGCACATGGAGTATTGTGATGACAGGTGTCAGGGAGCATTGTGATGACATATGTCATGGTCATTGCGATGACAATGGAATGGAGCATTGTGATGCCAAGTGTCATGGAGGATGGTGATGACAAAGGTAATGGAGCATTTTGATGACAAGGGCATGGAGCATTGTGATGGCAAGGGCCATTGAGAATTTTGATGACCAGTTCATGAAGCATTGTGATGACAAGCACATGGAGCTTGCTATGACAGGGATCATGGAGCATTGCGATGACAAGTGCATAGAGAATTGTGATGACAAAGCATGTAACACTGTGATGAGAAGTGTCATGGAGCATAGTGATGCCAAGATCGTGGAGAATTGTGATGACACGGGACATGGAGCATTGTGATGACCAGGGCATGGAGCATTGTGATGGCAAGACCGTGGAGCATTGTGATGAGAAGACCACGGGTAACTGTGATGACGAGCGTCATGGAGCACTGTAATGACAAGGGGTATGGAGCATTGTGATAACAGGGGTCATGGAGCATTGTGATGACAAGGGTCAGGGAGCATTCTGCTGACAAGCTTGTGGAGTATTTTGATGACAATGGCATGGAGCATTGTGAAGAAAACGGCATGGGGCATTGTGATGAAAAAGGCATGGAGCCTTTTCATGACAGGTTTCAAGGAGCATTCTGACAACAAGTGTCAGGGAGCCTTGTGATGACAAAGGTCATGGAGCATTGTGACGACAAGCACATAGAGTATTGTGATGACAAGCACATGGAGCTTGATATGACAGGGGTCATGGAACACTGCGATGACAAGTGCATAGAGAATTGTGATGACAAAGCATATAACACTTTGATGAGAAGTGTCATGGAGCATAGTGATGCCAAGAACGTGGAGAAATGTGATGACAGGGGCATTGAGCAGTGTGATGACCAGGGCATGGAGCATTGTGATGGCAAGACCGTGGAGCATTGTGATGAGAAGACCATGGATAATTGTGATGACAAGCGTCATGGAGCACTGTAATGACAAGGGGTGTGGAGCATTGTGATGACAGGGGTCATGGAGCATTGTGATGACTGGGGACATGGAGCATTGTGATAACCAGGTCATGGAGCATTGTGATGGCAAGACAGTGGAGCACTGTGATGAGAAGACCATGGATAACTGTGATGACGAGCATCATGGAGCACTGTAATGACAAGGGGCATGGAGCATTGTGATGACAGGTGTCATGGAACATTTTGATGACAGGGTTCATGGATTATTGTGATGACAAGTGTCACGGAGCATTCTGATGACAAGCTTGTGGAGTATTGTGATGACAATGGCATGGAGCATTGTGATGAAAAGGGCATGGAGACTTGTCATGACAGTTTTCAATGAGCATACTGATGACAAGTACCAGGGAGCATTGTGATGACAAGTGTATTGAGAATTGTGATGACAAAGGTCATGGAGCATTGTGATGAGAAGTTCATGGATAATTGTGATAACCAGCATCATGGGGCACTGTGATGACAAGTTTTATGGAACATTGTGATCACAGGGGTTTGGAGCATTGTGATGACAGAGGTCATGGAGAATTTTGATTTCATTGTGATGACAATAGCATGAAGCATTATGATGGTGGACATGGTGCATTGCGATGACAGGGTTCATGGAGCACTGAGATGAAAAGTGGCATGGAGTATTGTTATTACAGGGGTCTTGGAGCATTGTGATGAAAAGGGCATGGAGCATTGTGATGAGAAGGCCATGGAGCATTCTGATGACATGCGTCAGGGAGCTTTCTGATGACATGGGCATGGAGCATTGTGATTACAGGGGTCTTGGAGCATTGTGATGACAAGGGTCATGGAGTCTTGCGATGACAAAGCCGTAGATCATTGTGATGGCAGGGGTCATGGAGCATTGTTATGACAGGGGTAATGGAGCATTGTGATGACAAGGGCATGGAGCATTGGTCTGAAAAGTTTCATGGATTATTGTGATGAGAGTGGGCATGGAACATTGTGATGACAAGGGCACGGAACACAGTGATACATGTGTCTTGGAGGATTGCAATGACACAGGCATGGTGCATTCTGATGAGAAGGGCATGGAGCATTGTGATGAGAAGGCCATGGAGCATTCTGATGACATGTGTCAGGGAGCTTTGTGATGACATGGGCATGGAGCATTGTGATGACAGGGGTCTTGGAGCATTGTGATGACAAGGGTCATGGAGTCTTGCGATGACAAAGCCGTGGAACATTGTGATGGCAGGGGTCATGGAGCATTGTTATGACAGTGGTAATGGAGCATTGTGTTGACAAGGGCATGGAGCATTGGTCTGAAAAGTTTCATGGATTATTGTGATGAGAGTGGGCATGGAGCATTGTGATGACAAGTGCACGGAACACAGTGATACATGTGTCTTTGAGGATTGCAATGACAAAGGCATGGTGCATTGTGAAGAGAAGGGCATCGAGCATTGTGATGACAAGCGTCATGGAGCTTTGTGATGACAACGTCATGGAGCAATGTGATGAGAGGTTTCATGGAGCTTTGTGATGACAATGGCATGGAGCATTGTGATGCCAAGGGTCATGGAGCTTTGTGATGACATAGGCCATGGAGCATTTTGATGACAAGTGTGTGGTGCATTGTGATGAGCATGGCAGGGATCATTGTGATGACAGGGTCATGGAGCAATTGGATGAAAAGGGTCATGGAACATTTTGATGACAGGGGTTATGGAACATTGTGATATCAGGGGTCATGCAGCATTGTGATGAAAAGGGTCATATAGCATTGTGATGACAGGGGTTATGGAACATTGTGATGTCAGTGGCATGGAGCATTGTGATGATAAGTGCATGTAGCATTGTAGTGACGAGGGTTATGGAACATTGTGATGACAGGCGTGAGGGAGTATTGAGATGATTAGTGAAGGAACATTGTGATATCATTGGTGAGAGAGCATTTTGATGAGAAGTGCATGGAGCATTGTGATAACAAGGTTGTGGAGCAGTGTGATGACAAACGCATGGCACATTGTGATGATATGGGTCATGGAGCATTGTGCTGACAAACGCATGGAGCATTGTGATGACAAGGTTTATGGAGCATTGTGATGACAACGATGTGGAGCACTGTGATGACAAGCGCATGGCACATTGTAATGCCATGGGTCATGGAGTATTGTGCTGACAAAGGCATGGAGCATTGTGATGACTAGGTTCATGGAGCATTGTGATGAAATGTTCATGGAGCACTGTGGTGACAATGGTCATGAAGCATTGTGATGACTGGAGTCACGGAGCATTGTGATGACAGGGGTCATAGAGCATTGTGATGAAAGTGCATGGAGCATTGTGATGACAGGGGCATGTTGCATTGGTCTGACAAATTTCATAGACTATTGTGATGAGAGTGGGCATGGCGCATTGCGATGACAAGGGCATGGAGCATTGTGATGAGAAGGTCATGGAGTATTGTGAAGACAGTTGTCAGGGAGCATTGTGATGACATATGTCATGGTCATTGCGATGACAATGGAATGGAGCATTGTGATGCCAAGTGTCAAGGAAGATGGTGATGACAAAGGTAATGGAGCATTTTGATGACAAGGGTCAGGGTGCATTCTGATGACAAGCTTGTGGAGTATATTGATGACAATGGCATGGAGCACTGTGAAGAAAACGGCATGGGGCATTGTGATGAAAAAGGCATGGAGTCTTTTCATGACAGGTTTCAAGGAGCATTCTGACAACAAGTGTCAGGGAGCCTTGTGATGACAAAGTTCATGGAGCATTGTGACGACAAGCACATGGAGTATTGTGATGACAGGTGTCAGGGAGCATTGTGATGACATATGTCATGGTCATTGCGATGACAATGGAATGGAGCATTGTGATGCCAAGTGTCATGGAGGATGGTGATGACAAAGGTAATGGAGCATTTAGATGACAAGGGCATGGAGCATTGTGATGGCAAGGGCCATTGAGAATTTTGATGACCAGTTCATGAAGCATTGTGATGACAAGCACATGGAGCTTGCTATGACAGGGATCATGGAGCATTGCGATGACAAGTGCATAGAGAATTGTGATGACAAAGCATGTAACACTGTGATGAGAAGTGTCATGGAGCATAGTGATGCCAAGATCGTGGAGAATTGTGATGACACGGGACACGGAGCATTGTGATGACCAGGGCATGGAGCATTGTGATGGCAAGACCGTGGAGCATTGTGATGAGAAGACCACGGGTAACTGTGATGACGAGCGTCATGGAGCACTGTAATGACAAGGGGTATGGAGCATTGTGATAACAGGGGTCATGGAGCATTGTGATGACAAGGGTCAGGGAGCATTCTGATGACAAGCTTGTGGAGTATTTTGATGACAATGGCATGGAGCATTGTGAAGAAAACGGCATGGGGCATTGTGATGAAAAAGGCATGGAGCCTTTTCATGACAGGTTTCAAGGAGCATTCTGACAACAAGTGTCAGGGAGCCTTGTGATGACAAAGGTCATGGAGCTTTGTGACGACAAGCACATGGAGTATTGTGATGACAAGCACATGGAGCTTGATATGACAGGGGTCATGGAACACTGCGATGACAAGTGCATAGAGAATTGTGATGACAAAGCATATAACACTTTGATGAGAAGTGTCATGGAGCATAGTGATGCCAAGAACGTGGAGAAATGTGATGACAGGGGCATTGAGCAGTGTGATGACCAGGGCATGGAGCATTGTGATGGCAAGACCGTGGAGCATTGTGATGAGAAGACCATGGATAATTGTGATGACAAGCGTCATGGAGCACTGTAATGACAAGGGGTGTGGAGCATTGTGATGACAGGGGTCATGGAGCATTGTGATGACTGGGGACATAGAGCATTGTGATAACCAGGTCATGGAGCATTGTGATGGCAAGACAGTGGAGCACTGTGATGAGAAGACCATGGATAACTGTGATGACGAGCATCATGGAGCACTGTAATGACAAGGGGCATGGAGCATTGTGATGACAGGTGTCATGGAACATTTTGATGACAGGGTTCATGGATTATTGTGATGACAAGTGTCACGGAGCATTCTGATGACAAGCTTGTGGAGTATTGTGATGACAATGGCATGGAGCATTGTGATGAAAAGGGCATGGAGACTTGTCATGACAGTTTTCAATGAGCATACTGATGACAAGTACCAGGGAGCATTGTGATGACAAGTGTATTGAGAATTGTGATGACAAAGGTCATGGAGCATTGTGATGAGAAGTTCATGGATAATTGTGATAACCAGCATCATGGGGCACTGTGATGACAAGTTTTATGGAACATTGTGATCACAGGGGTTTGGAGCATTGTGATGACAGAGGTCATGGAGAATTTTGATTTCATTGTGATGACAATAGCATGAAGCATTATGATGGTGGACATGGTGCATTGCGATGACAGGGTTCATGGAGCACTGAGATGAAAAGTGGCATGGAGTATTGTTATTACAGGGGTCTTGGAGCATTGTGATGAAAAGGGCATGGAGCATTGTGATGAGAAGGCCATGGAGCATTCTGATGACATGCGTCAGGGAGCTTTCTGATGACATGGGCATGGAGCATTGTGATTACAGGGGTCTTGGAGCATTGTGATGACAAGGGTCATGGAGTCTTGCGATGACAAAGCCGTACATCATTGTGATGGCAGGGGTCATGGAGCATTGTTATGACAGGGGTAATGGAGCATTGTGATGACAAGGGCATGGAGCATTGGTCTGAAAAGTTTCATGGATTATTGTGATGAGAGTGGGCATGGAACATTGTGATGACAAGGGCACGGAACACAGTGATACATGTGTTTGGAGGATTGCAATGACACAGGCATGGTGCATTCTGATGAGAAGGGCATGGAGCATTGTGATGAGAAGGCCATGGAGCATTCTGATGACATGTGTCAGGGAGCTTTGTGATGACATGGGCATGGAGCATTGTGATTACAGGGGTCTTGGAGCATTGTGATGACAAGGGTCATGGAGTCTTGCGATGACAAAGCCGTGGAACATTGTGATGGCAGGGGTCATGGAGCATTGTTATGACAGTGGTAATGGAGCATTGTGTTGACAAGGGCATGGAGCATTGGTCTGAAAAGTTTCATGGATTATTGTGATGAGAGTGGGCATGGAGCATTGTGATGACAAGTGCACGGAACACAGTGATACATGTGTCTTTGAGGATTGCAATGACAAAGGCATGGTGCATTGTGAAGAGAAGGGCATCGAGCATTGTGATGACAAGCGTCATGGAGCTTTGTGATGACAACGTCATGGAGCAATGTGATGAGAGGTTTCATGGAGCTTTGTGATGACAATGGCATGGAGCATTGTGATGCCAAGGGTCATGGAGCTTTGTGATGACATAGGCCATGGAGCATTTTGATGACAAGTGTGTGGTGCATTGTGATGAGCATGGCAGGGATCATTGTGATGACAGGGTCATGGAGCAATTGGATGAAAAGGGTCATGGAACATTTTGATGACAGGGGTTATGGAACATTGTGATATCAGGGGTCATGCAGCATTGTGATGAAAAGGGTCATATAGCATTGTGATGACAGGGGTTATGGAACATTGTGATGTCAGTGGCATGGAGCATTGTGATGATAAGTGCATGTAGCATTGTAGTGACGAGGGTTATGGAACATTGTGATGACAGGCGTGAGGGAGTATTGAGATGATTAGTGAAGGAACATTGTGATATCATTGGTGAGAGAGCATTTTGATGAGAAGTGCATGGAGCATTGTGATAACAAGGTTGTGGAGCAGTGTGATGACAAACGCATGGCACATTGTGATGATATGGGTCATGGAGCATTGTGCTGACAAACGCATGGAGCATTGTGATGACAAGGTTTATGGAGCATTGTGATGACAACGATGTGGAGCACTGTGATGACAAGCGCATGGCACATTGTAATGCCATGGGTCATGGAGTATTGTGCTGACAAAGGCATGGAGCATTGTGATGACTAGGTTCATGGAGCATTGTGATGAAATGTTCATGGAGCACTGTGGTGACAATGGTCATGAAGCATTGTGATGACTGGAGTCACGGAGCATTGTGATGACAGGGGTCATAGAGCATTGTGATGAAAGTGCATGGAGCATTGTGATGACAGGGGCATGTTGCATTGGTCTGACAAATTTCATAGACTATTGTGATGAGAGTGGGCATGGCGCATTGCGATGACAAGGGCATGGAGCATTGTGATGAGAAGGTCATGGAGTATTGTGAAGACAGTTGTCAGGGAGCATTGTGATGACATATGTCATGGTCATTGCGATGACAATGGAATGGAGCATTGTGATGCCAAGTGTCATGGAAGATGGTGATGACAAAGGTAATGGAGCATTTTGATGACAAGGGTCAGGGTGCATTCTGATGACAAGCTTGTGGAGTATATTGATGACAATGGCATGGAGCACTGTGAAGAAAACGGCATGGGGCATTGTGATGAAAAAGGCATGGAGTCTTTTCATGACAGGTTTCAAGGAGCATTCTGACAACAAGTGTCAGGGAGCCTTGTGATGACAAAGTTCATGGAGCATTGTGACGACAAGCACATGGAGTATTGTGATGACAGGTGTCAGGGAGCATTGTGATGACATATGTCATGGTCATTGCGATGACAATGGAATGGAGCATTGTGATGCCAAGTGTCATGGAGGATGGTGATGACAAAGGTAATGGAGCATTTTGATGACAAGGGCATGGAGCATTGTGATGGCAAGGGCCATTGAGAATTTTGATGACCAGTTCATGAAGCATTGTGATGACAAGCACATGGAGCTTGCTATGACAGGGATCATGGAGCATTGCGATGACAAGTGCATAGAGAATTGTGATGACAAAGCATGTAACACTGTGATGAGAAGTGTCATGGAGCATAGTGATGCCAAGATCGTGGAGAATTGTGATGACACGGGACATGGAGCATTGTGATGACCAGGGCATGGAGCATTGTGATGGCAAGACCGTGGAGCATTGTGATGAGAAGACCACGGGTAACTGTGATGACGAGCGTCATGGAGCACTGTAATGACAAGGGGTATGGAGCATTGTGATAACAGGGGTCATGGAGCATTGTGATGACAAGGGTCAGGGAGCATTCTGATGACAAGCTTGTGGAGTATTTTGATGACAATGGCATGGAGCATTGTGAAGAAAACGGCATGGGGCATTGTGATGAAAAAGGCATGGAGCCTTTTCATGACAGGTTTCAAGGAGCATTCTGACAACAAGTGTCAGGGAGCCTTGTGATGACAAAGGTCATGGAGCATTGTGACGACAAGCACATAGAGTATTGTGATGACAGGTGTCAGGGAGCATTGTGATGACATATGTCATGGTCATTGCGATGACAATGGAATGGAGCATTGTGATGCCAAGTGTCATGGAGGATGGTGATGACAAAGGTAATGGAGCATTTTGATGACAAGGGCATGGAGCATTGTGATGACAAGGGCCATTGAGAATTTTGATGACCAGTTCATGAAGCATTGTGATGACAAACACATGGAGCTTGCTATGACAGGGATCATGGAGCATTGCGATGACAAGTGCATAGAGAATTGTGATGACAAAGCATGTAACACTGTGATGAGAAGTGTCATGGAGCATAGTGATGCCAAGAACGTGGAGAATTGTGATGACACGGGACATGGAGCATTGTGATGGCAAGACCGTGGAGCATTGTGATGAGAAGACCACGGGTAACTGTGATGACGAGCGTCATGGAGCACTGTAATGACAAGGGGTATGGAGCATTGTGATAACAGGGGTCATGGAGCATTGTGATGACAAGGGTCAGGGAGCATTCTGATGACAAGCTTGTGGAGTATTTTGATGACAATGGCATGGAGCATTCTGAAGAAAACGGCATGGGGCATTGTGATGAAAAAAGCATGGAGCCTTTTCATGACAGGTTTCAAGGAGCATTCTGACAACAAGTGTCAGGGAGCCTTGTGATGACAAAGGTCATGGAGCTTTGTGACGACAAGCACATGGAGTATTGTGATGACAAGCACCTGGAGCTTGATATGACAGGGGTCATGGAACACTGCGATGACAAGTGCATAGAGAATTGTGATGACAAAGCATGTAACACTTTGATGAGAAGTGTCATGGAGCATAGTGATGCCAAGAACGTGGAGAAATGTGATGACAGGGGCATTGAGCAGTGTGATGACCAGGGCATGGAGCATTGTGATGGCAAGACCGTGGAGCATTGTGATGAGAAGACCATGGATAATTGTGATGACAAGCGTCATGGAGCACTGTAATGACAAGGGGTGTGGAGCATTGTGATGACAGGGGTCATGGAGCATTGTGATGACTGGGGACATGGAGCATTGTGATAACCAGGTCATGGAGCATTGTGATGGCAAGACAGTGGAGCACTGTGATGAGAAGACCATGGATAACTGTGATGACGAGCATCATGGAGCACTGTAATGACAAGGGGCATGGAGCATTGTGATGACAGGTGTCATGGAACATTTTGATGACAGGGTTCATGGATTTTTGTGATGACAAGTGTCACGGAGCATTCTGATGACAAGCTTGTGGAGTATTGTGATGACAATGGCATGGAGCATTGTGATGAAAAGGGCATGGAGACTTGTCATGACAGTTTTCAATGAGCATACTGATGACAAGTACCAGGGAGCATTGTGATGACAAGTGTATTGAGAATTGTGATGACAAAGGTCATGGAGCATTGTGATGAGAAGTTCATGGATAATTGTGATAACCAGCATCATGGGGCACTGTGATGACAAGTTTTATGGAACATTGTGATCACAGGGGTTTGGAGCATTGTGATGACAGAGGTCATGGAGAATTTTGATTTCATTGTGATGACAATAGCATGAAGCATTATGATGGTGGACATGGTGCATTGCGATGACAGGGTTCATGGAGCACTGAGATGAAAAGTGGCATGGAGTATTGTTATTACAGGGGTCTTGGAGCATTGTGATGAAAAGGGCATGGAGCATTGTGATGAGAAGGCCATGGAGCATTCTGATGACATGCGTCAGGGAGCTTTCTGATGACATGGGCATGGAGCATTGTGATTACAGGGGTCTTGGAGCATTGTGATGACAAGGGTCATGGAGTCTTGCGATGACAAAGCCGTACATCATTGTGATGGCAGGGGTCATGGAGCATTGTTATGACAGGGGTAATGGAGCATTGTGATGACAAGGGCATGGAGCATTGGTCTGAAAAGTTTCATGGATTATTGTGATGAGAGTGGGCATGGAACATTGTGATGACAAGGGCACGGAACACAGTGATACATGTGTCTTGGAGGATTGCAATGACACAGGCATGGTGCATTCTGATGAGAAGGGCATGGAGCATTGTGATGAGAAGGCCATGGAGCATTCTGATGACATGTGTCAGGGAGCTTTGTGATGACATGGGCATGGAGCATTGTGATGACAGGGGTCTTGGAGCATTGTGATGACAAGGGTCATGGAGTCTTGCGATGACAAAGCCGTGGAACATTGTGATGGCAGGGGTCATGGAGCATTGTTATGACAGTGGTAATGGAGCATTGTGTTGACAAGGGCATGGAGCATTGGTCTGAAAAGTTTCATGGATTATTGTGATGAGAGTGGGCATGGAGCATTGTGATGACAAGTGCACGGAACACAGTGATACATGTGTCTTTGAGGATTGCAATGACAAAGGCATGGTGCATTGTGAAGAGAAGGGCATCGAGCATTGTGATGACAAGCGTCATGGAGCTTTGTGATGACAACGTCATGGAGCAATGTGATGAGAGGTTTCATGGAGCTTTGTGATGACAATGGCATGGAGCATTGTGATGCCAAGGGTCATGGAGCTTTGTGATGACATAGGCCATGGAGCATTTTGATGACAAGTGTGTGGTGCATTGTGATGAGCATGGCAGGGATCATTGTGATGACAGGGTCATGGAGCAATTGGATGAAAAGGGTCATGGAACATTTTGATGACAGGGGTTATGGAACATTGTGATATCAGGGGTCATGCAGCATTGTGATGAAAAGGGTCATATAGCATTGTGATGACAGGGGTTATGGAACATTGTGATGTCAGTGGCATGGAGCATTGTGATGATAAGTGCATGTAGCATTGTAGTGACGAGGGTTATGGAACATTGTGATGACAGGCGTGAGGGAGTATTGAGATGATTAGTGAAGGAACATTGTGATATCATTGGTGAGAGAGCATTTTGATGAGAAGTGCATGGAGCATTGTGATAACAAGGTTGTGGAGCAGTGTGATGACAAACGCATGGCACATTGTGATGATATGGGTCATGGAGCATTGTGCTGACAAACGCATGGAGCATTGTGATGACAAGGTTTATGGAGCATTGTGATGACAACGATGTGGAGCACTGTGATGACAAGCGCATGGCACATTGTAATGCCATGGGTCATGGAGTATTGTGCTGACAAAGGCATGGAGCATTGTGATGACTAGGTTCATGGAGCATTGTGATGAAATGTTCATGGAGCACTGTGGTGACAATGGTCATGAAGTATTGTGATGACTGGAGTCACGGAGCATTGTGATGACAGGGATCATGGAGCATTGCGATGACAAGTGCATAGAGAATTGTGATGACAAAGCATGTAACACTGTGATGAGAAGTGTCATGGAGCATAGTGATGCCAAGATCGTGGAGAATTGTGATGACACGGGACATGGAGCATTGTGATGACCAGGGCATGGAGCATTGTGATGGCAAGACCGTGGAGCATTGTGATGAGAAGACCACGGGTAACTGTGATGACGAGCGTCATGGAGCACTGTAATGACAAGGGGTATGGAGCATTGTGATAACAGGGGTCATGGAGCATTGTGATGACAAGGGTCAGGGAGCATTCTGATGACAAGCTTGTGGAGTATTTTGATGACAATGGCATGGAGCATTGTGAAGAAAACGGCATGGGGCATTGTGATGAAAAAGGCATGGAGCCTTTTCATGACAGGTTTCAAGGAGCATTCTGACAACAAGTGTCAGGGAGCCTTGTGATGACAAAGGTCATGGAGCATTGTGACGACAAGCACATAGAGTATTGTGATGACAGGTGTCAGGGAGCATTGTGATGACATATGTCATGGTCATTGCGATGACAATGGAATGGAGCATTGTGATGCCAAGTGTCATGGAGGATGGTGATGACAAAGGTAATGGAGCATTTTGATGACAAGGGCATGGAGCATTGTGATGACAAGGGCCATTGAGAATTTTGATGACCAGTTCATGAAGCATTGTGATGACAAACACATGGAGCTTGCTATGACAGGGATCATGGAGCATTGCGATGACAAGTGCATAGAGAATTGTGATGACAAAGCATGTAACACTGTGATGAGAAGTGTCATGGAGCATAGTGATGCCAAGAACGTGGAGAATTGTGATGACACGGGACATGGAGCATTGTGATGGCAAGACCGTGGAGCATTGTGATGAGAAGACCACGGGTAACTGTGATGACGAGCGTCATGGAGCACTGTAATGACAAGGGGTATGGAGCATTGTGATAACAGGGGTCATGGAGCATTGTGATGACAAGGGTCAGGGAGCATTCTGATGACAAGCTTGTGGAGTATTTTGATGACAATGGCATGGAGCATTCTGAAGAAAACGGCATGGGGCATTGTGATGAAAAAGGCATGGAGCCTTTTCATGACAGGTTTCAAGGAGCATTCTGACAACAAGTGTCAGGGAGCCTTGTGATGACAAAGGTCATGGAGCTTTGTGACGACAAGCACATGGAGTATTGTGATGACAAGCACCTGGAGCTTGATATGACAGGGGTCATGGAACACTGCGATGACAAGTGCATAGAGAATTGTGATGACAAAGCATGTAACACTTTGATGAGAAGTGTCATGGAGCATAGTGATGCCAAGAACGTGGAGAAATGTGATGACAGGGGCATTGAGCAGTGTGATGACCAGGGCATGGAGCATTGTGATGGCAAGACCGTGGAGCATTGTGATGAGAAGACCATGGATAATTGTGATGACAAGCGTCATGGAGCACTATAATGACAAGGGGTGTGGAGCATTGTGATGACAGGGGTCATGGAGCATTGTGATGACTGGGGACATGGAGCATTGTGATAACCAGGTCATGGAGCATTGTGATGGCAAGACAGTGGAGCACTGTGATGAGAAGACCATGGATAACTGTGATGACGAGCATCATGGAGCACTGTAATGACAAGGGGCATGGAGCATTGTGATGACAGGTGTCATGGAACATTTTGATGACAGGGTTCATGGATTATTGTGATGACAAGTGTCACGGAGCATTCTGATGACAAGCTTGTGGAGTATTGTGATGACAATGGCATGGAGCATTGTGATGAAAAGGGCATGGAGACTTGTCATGACAGTTTTCAATGAGCATACTGATGACAAGTACCAGGGAGCATTGTGATGACAAGTGTATTGAGAATTGTGATGACAAAGGTCATGGAGCATTGTGATGAGAAGTTCATGGATAATTGTGATAACCAGCATCATGGGGCACTGTGATGACAAGTTTTATGGAACATTGTGATCACAGGGGTTTGGAGCATTGTGATGACAGAGGTCATGGAGAATTTTGATTTCATTGTGATGACAATAGCATGAAGCATTATGATGGTGGACATGGTGCATTGCGATGACAGGGTTCATGGAGCACTGAGATGAAAAGTGGCATGGAGTATTGTTATTACAGGGGTCTTGGAGCATTGTGATGAAAAGGGCATGGAGCATTGTGATGAGAAGGCCATGGAGCATTCTGATGACATGCGTCAGGGAGCTTTCTGATGACATGGGCATGGAGCATTGTGATTACAGGGGTCTTGGAGCATTGTGATGACAAGGGTCATGGAGTCTTGCGATGACAAAGCCGTAGATCATTGTGATGGCAGGGGTCATGGAGCATTGTTATGACAGGGGTAATGGAGCATTGTGATGACAAGGGCATGGAGCATTGGTCTGAAAAGTTTCATGGATTATTGTGATGAGAGTGGGCATGGAACATTGTGATGACAAGGGCACGGAACACAGTGATACATGTGTCTTGGAGGATTGCAATGACACAGGCATGGTGCATTCTGATGAGAAGGGCATGGAGCATTGTGATGAGAAGGCCATGGAGCATTCTGATGACATGTGTCAGGGAGCTTTGTGATGACATGGGCATGGAGCATTGTGATGACAGGGTTCTTGGAGCATTGTGATGACAAGGGTCATGGAGTCTTGCGATGACAAAGCCGTGGAACATTGTGATGGCAGGGGTCATGGAGCATTGTTATGACAGTGGTAATGGAGCATTGTGTTGACAAGGGCATGGAGCATTGGTCTGAAAAGTTTCATGGATTATTGTGATGAGAGTGGGCATGGAGCATTGTGATGACAAGTGCACGGAACACAGTGATACATGTGTCTTTGAGGATTGCAATGACAAAGGCATGGTGCATTGTGAAGAGAAGGGCATCGAGCATTGTGATGACAAGCGTCATGGAGCTTTGTGATGACAACGTCATGGAGCAATGTGATGAGAGGTTTCATGGAGCTTTGTGATGACAATGGCATGGAGCAATGTGATGAGAGGTTTCATGGAGCTTTTTGATGACAATGGCATGGAGCATTGTGATGCCAAGGGTCATGGAGCTTTGTGATGACATAGGCCATGGAGCATTTTGATGACAAGTGTGTGGTGCATTGTGTTGAGCATGGCAGGGATCATTGTGATGACAGGGTCATGGAGCAATTGGATGAAAAGGGTCATGGAACATTTTGATGACAGGGGTTATGGAACATTGTGATATCAGGGGTCATGCAGCATTGTGATGAAAAGGGTCATATAGCATTGTGATGACAGGGGTTATGGAACATTGTGATGTCAGTGGCATGGAGCATTGTGATGATAAGTGCATGTAGCATTGTAGTGACGAGGGTTATGGAACATTGTGATGACAGGCGTGAGGGAGTATTGAGATGATTAGTGAAGGAACATTGTGATATCATTGGTGAGAGAGCATTTTGATGAGAAGTGCATGGAGCATTGTGATAACAAGGTTGTGGAGCAGTGTGATGACAAACGCATGGCACATTGTGATGATATGGGTCATGGAGCATTGTGCTGACAAACGCATGGAGCATTGTGATGACAAGGTTTATGGAGCATTGTGATGACAACGATGTGGAGCACTGTGATGACAAGCGCATGGCACATTGTAATGCCATGGGTCATGGAGTATTGTGCTGACAAAGGCATGGAGCATTGTGATGACTAGGTTCATGGAGCATTGTGATGAAATGTTCATGGAGCACTGTGGTGACAATGGTCATGAAGTATTGTGATGACTGGAGTCACGGAGCATTGTGATGACAGGGATCATGGAGCATTGCGATGACAAGTGCATAGAGAATTGTGATGACAAAGCATGTAACACTGTGATGAGAAGTGTCATGGAGCATAGTGATGCCAAGATCGTGGAGAATTGTGATGACACGGGACATGGAGCATTGTGATGACCAGGGCATGGAGCATTGTGATGGCAAGACCGTGGAGCATTGTGATGAGAAGACCACGGGTAACTGTGATGACGAGCGTCATGGAGCACTGTAATGACAAGGGGTATGGAGCATTGTGATAACAGGGGTCATGGAGCATTGTGATGACAAGGGTCAGGGAGCATTCTGATGACAAGCTTGTGGAGTATTTTGATGACAATGGCATGGAGCATTGTGAAGAAAACGGCATGGGGCATTGTGATGAAAAAGGCATGGAGCCTTTTCATGACAGGTTTCAAGGAGCATTCTGACAACAAGTGTCAGGGAGCCTTGTGATGACAAAGGTCATGGAGCATTGTGACGACAAGCACATAGAGTATTGTGATGACAGGTGTCAGGGAGCATTGTGATGACATATGTCATGGTCATTGCGATGACAATGGAATGGAGCATTGTGATGCCAAGTGTCATGGAGGATGGTGATGACAAAGGTAATGGAGCATTTTGATGACAAGGGCATGGAGCATTGTGATGACAAGGGCCATTGAGAATTTTGATGACCAGTTCATGAAGCATTGTGATGACAAACACATGGAGCTTGCTATGACAGGGATCATGGAGCATTGCGATGACAAGTGCATAGAGAATTGTGATGACAAAGCATGTAACACTGTGATGAGAAGTGTCATGGAGCATAGTGATGCCAAGAACGTGGAGAATTGTGATGACACGGGACATGGAGCATTGTGATGGCAAGACCGTGGAGCATTGTGATGAGAAGACCACGGGTAACTGTGATGACGAGCGTCATGGAGCACTGTAATGACAAGGGGTATGGAGCATTGTGATAACAGGGGTCATGGAGCATTGTGATGACAAGGGTCAGGGAGCATTCTGATGACAAGCTTGTGGAGTATTTTGATGACAATGGCATGGAGCATTGTG
Source organism: Mesoplodon bidens (assembly GCF_964165515.1). Classification (NCBI taxonomy): domain Eukaryota; kingdom Metazoa; phylum Chordata; class Mammalia; order Artiodactyla; family Ziphiidae; genus Mesoplodon; species Mesoplodon bidens. Next base: position 730,670 of record NW_027671506.1, read on the forward strand.
AAGAAAACGGCATGGGGCATTGTGATGAAAAAGGCATGGAGCCTTTTCATGACAGGTTTCAAGGAGCATTCTGACAACAAGTGTCAGGGAGCCTTGTGATGACAAAGGTCATGGAGCTTTGTGACGACAAGCACATGGAGTATTGTGATGACAAGCACCTGGAGCTTGATATGACAGGGGTCATGGAACACTGCGATGACAAGTGCATAGAGAATTGTGATGACAAAGCATGTAACACTTTGATGAGAAGTGTCATGGAGCATAGTGATGCCAAGAACGTGGAGAAATGTGATGACAGGGGCATTGAGCAGTGTGATGACCAGGGCATGGAGCATTGTGATGGCAAGACCGTGGAGCATTGTGATGAGAAGACCATGGATAATTGTGATGACAAGCGTCATGGAGCACTGTAATGACAAGGGGTGTGGAGCATTGTGATGACAGGGGTCATGGAGCATTGTGATGACTGGGGACATGGAGCATTGTGATAACCAGGTCATGGAGCATTGTGATGGCAAGACAGTGGAGCACTGTGATGAGAAGACCATGGATAACTGTGATGACGAGCATCATGGAGCACTGTAATGACAAGGGGCATGGAGCATTGTGATGACAGGTGTCATGGAACATTTTGATGACAGGGTTCATGGATTATTGTGATGACAAGTGTCACGGAGCATTCTGATGACAAGCTTGTGGAGTATTGTGATGACAATGGCATGGAGCATTGTGATGAAAAGGGCATGGAGACTTGTCATGACAGTTTTCAATGAGCATACTGATGACAAGTACCAGGGAGCATTGTGATGACAAGTGTATTGAGAATTGTGATGACAAAGGTCATGGAGCATTGTGATGAGAAGTTCATGGATAATTGTGAGAACCAGCATCATGGGGCACTGTGATGACAAGTTTTATGGAACATTGCGATCACAGGGGTTTGGAGCATTGTGATGACAGAGGTCATGGAGAATTTTGATTTCATTGTGATGACAATAGCATGAAGCATTATGATGGTGGACATGGTGCATTGCGATGACAGGGTTCATGGAGCACTGAGATGAAAAGTGGCATGGAGTATTGTTATTACAGGGGTCTTGGAGCATTGTGATGAAAAGGGCATGGAGCATTGTGATGAGAAGGCCATGGAGCATTCTGATGACATGCGTCAGGGAGCTTTCTGATGACATGGGCATGGAGCATTGTGATTACAGGGGTCTTGGAGCATTGTGATGACAAGGGTCATGGAGTCTTGCGATGACAAAGCCGTAGATCATTGTGATGGCAGGGGTCATGGAGCATTGTTATGACAGGGGTAATGGAGCATTGTGATGACAAGGGCATGGAGCATTGGTCTGAAAAGTTTCATGGATTATTGTGATGAGAGTGGGCATGGAACATTGTGATGACAAGGGCACGGAACACAGTGATACATGTGTCTTGGAGGATTGCAATGACACAGGCATGGTGCATTCTGATGAGAAGGGCATGGAGCATTGTGATGAGAAGGCCATGGAGCATTCTGATGACATGTGTCAGGGAGCTTTGTGATGACATGGGCATGGAGCATTGTGATTACAGGGGTCTTGGAGCATTGTGATGACAAGGGTCATGGAGTCTTGCGATGACAAAGCCGTGGAACATTGTGATGGCAGGGGTCATGGAGCATTGTTATGACAGTGGTAATGGAGCATTGTGTTGACAAGGGCATGGAGCATTGGTCTGAAAAGTTTCATGGATTATTGTGATGAGAGTGGGCATGGAGCATTGTGATGACAAGTGCACGGAACACAGTGATACATGTGTCTTTGAGGATTGCAATGACAAAGGCATGGTGCATTGTGAAGAGAAGGGCATCGAGCATTGTGATGACAAGCGTCATGGAGCTTTGTGATGACAACGTCATGGAGCAATGTGATGAGAGGTTTCATGGAGCTTTGTGATGACAATGGCATGGAGCAATGTGATGAGAGGTTTCATGGAGCTTTGTGATGACAATGGCATGGAGCATTGTGATGCCAAGGGTCATGGAGCTTTGTGATGACATAGGCCATGGAGCATTTTGATGACAAGTGTGTGGTGCATTGTGATGAGCATGGCAGGGATCATTGTGATGACAGGGTCATGGAGCAATTGGATGAAAAGGGTCATGGAACATTTTGATGACAGGGGTTATGGAACATTGTGATATCAGGGGTCATGCAGCATTGTGATGAAAAGGGTCATATAGCATTGTGATGACAGGGGTTATGGAACATTGTGATGTCAGTGGCATGGAGCATTGTGATGATAAGTGCATGTAGCATTGTAGTGACGAGGGTTATGGAACATTGTGATGACAGGCGTGAGGGAGTATTGAGATGATTAGTGAAGGAACATTGTGATATCATTGGTGAGAGAGCATTTTGATGAGAAGTGCATGGAGCATTGTGATAACAAGGTTGTGGAGCAGTGTGATGACAAACGCATGGCACATTGTGATGATATGGGTCATGGAGCATTGTGCTGACAAACGCATGGAGCATTGTGATGACAAGGTTTATGGAGCATTGTGATGACAACGATGTGGAGCACTGTGATGACAAGCGCATGGCACATTGTAATGCCATGGGTCATGGAGTATTGTGCTGACAAAGGCATGGAGCATTGTGATGACTAGGTTCATGGAGCATTGTGATGAAATGTTCATGGAGCACTGTGGTGACAATGGTCATGAAGTATTGTGATGACTGGAGTCACGGAGCATTGTGATGACAGGGATCATGGAGCATTGCGATGACAAGTGCATAGAGAATTGTGATGACAAAGCATGTAACACTGTGATGAGAAGTGTCATGGAGCATAGTGATGCCAAGATCGTGGAGAATTGTGATGACACGGGACATGGAGCATTGTGATGACCAGGGCATGGAGCATTGTGATGGCAAGACCGTGGAGCATTGTGATGAGAAGACCACGGGTAACTGTGATGACGAGCGTCATGGAGCACTGTAATGACAAGGGGTATGGAGCATTGTGATAACAGGGGTCATGGAGCATTGTGATGACAAGGGTCAGGGAGCATTCTGATGACAAGCTTGTGGAGTATTTTGATGACAATGGCATGGAGCATTGTGAAGAAAACGGCATGGGGCATTGTGATGAAAAAGGCATGGAGCCTTTTCATGACAGGTTTCAAGGAGCATTCTGACAACAAGTGTCAGGGAGCCTTGTGATGACAAAGGTCATGGAGCATTGTGACGACAAGCACATAGAGTATTGTGATGACAGGTGTCAGGGAGCATTGTGATGACATATGTCATGGTCATTGCGATGACAATGGAATGGAGCATTGTGATGCCAAGTGTCATGGAGGATGGTGATGACAAAGGTAATGGAGCATTTTGATGACAAGGGCATGGAGCATTGTGATGACAAGGGCCATTGAGAATTTTGATGACCAGTTCATGAAGCATTGTGATGACAAACACATGGAGCTTGCTATGACAGGGATCATGGAGCATTGCGATGACAAGTGCATAGAGAATTGTGATGACAAAGCATGTAACACTGTGATGAGAAGTGTCATGGAGCATAGTGATGCCAAGAACGTGGAGAATTGTGATGACACGGGACATGGAGCATTGTGATGGCAAGACCGTGGAGCATTGTGATGAGAAGACCACGGGTAACTGTGATGACGAGCGTCATGGAGCACTGTAATGACAAGGGGTATGGAGCATTGTGATAACAGGGGTCATGGAGCATTGTGATGACAAGGGTCAGGGAGCATTCTGATGACAAGCTTGTGGAGTATTTTGATGACAATGGCATGGAGCATTGTGAAGAAAACGGCATGGGGCATTGTGATGAAAAAGGCATGGAGCCTTTTCATGACAGGTTTCAAGGAGCATTCTGACAACAAGTGTCAGGGAGCCTTGTGATGACAAAGGTCATGGAGCTTTGTGACGACAAGCACATGGAGTATTGTGATGACAAGCACCTGGAGCTTGATATGACAGGGGTCATGGAACACTGCGATGACAAGTGCATAGAGAATTGTGATGACAAAGCATGTAACACTTTGATGAGAAGTGTCATGGAGCATAGTGATGCCAAGAATGTGGAGAAATGTGATGACAGGGGCATTGAGCAGTGTGATGACCAGGGCATGGAGCATTGTGATGGCAAGACCGTGGAGCATTGTGATGAGAAGACCATGGATAATTGTGATGACAAGCGTCATGGAGCACTGTAATGACAAGGGGTGTGGAGCATTGTGATGACAGGGGTCATGGAGCATTGTGATGACTGGGGACATGGAGCATTGTGATAACCAGGTCATGGAGCATTGTGATGGCAAGACAGTGGAGCACTGTGATGAGAAGACCATGGATAACTGTGATGACGAGCATCATGGAGCACTGTAATGACAAGGGGCATGGAGCATTGTGATGACAGGTGTCATGGAACATTTTGATGACAGGGTTCATGGATTATTGTGATGACAAGTGTCACGGAGCATTCTGATGACAAGCTTGTGGAGTATTGTGATGACAATGGCATGGAGCATTGTGATGAAAAGGGCATGGAGACTTGTCATGACAGTTTTCAATGAGCATACTGATGACAAGTACCAGGGAGCATTGTGATGACAAGTGTATTGAGAATTGTGATGACAAAGGTCATGGAGCATTGTGATGAGAAGTTCATGGATAATTGTGATAACCAGCATCATGGGGCACTGTGATGACAAGTTTTATGGAACATTGTGATCACAGGGGTTTGGAGCATTGTGATGACAGAGGTCATGGAGAATTTTGATTTCATTGTGATGACAATAGCATGAAGCATTATGATGGTGGACATGGTGCATTGCGATGACAGGGTTCATGGAGCACTGAGATGAAAAGTGGCATGGAGTATTGTTATTACAGGGGTCTTGGAGCATTGTGATGAAAAGGGCATGGAGCATTGTGATGAGAAGGCCATGGAGCATTCTGATGACATGCGTCAGGGAGCTTTCTGATGACATGGGCATGGAGCATTGTGATTACAGGGGTCTTGGAGCATTGTGATGACAAGGGTCATGGAGTCTTGCGATGACAAAGCCGTACATCATTGTGATGGCAGGGGTCATGGAGCATTGTTATGACAGTGGTAATGGAGCATTGTGTTGACAAGGGCATGGAGCATTGGTCTGAAAAGTTTCATGGATTATTGTGATGAGAGTGGGCATGGAGCATTGTGATGACAAGTGCACGGAACACAGTGATACATGTGTCTTTGAGGATTGCAATGACAAAGGCATGGTGCATTGTGAAGAGAAGGGCATCGAGCATTGTGATGACAAGCGTCATGGAGCTTTGTGATGACAACGTCATGGAGCAATGTGATGAGAGGTTTCATGGAGCTTTGTGATGACAATGGCATGGAGCATTGTGATGCCAAGGGTCATGGAGCTTTGTGATGACATAGGCCATGGAGCATTTTGATGACAAGTGTGTGGTGCATTGTGATGAGCATGGCAGGGATCATTGTGATGACAGGGTCATGGAGCAATTGGATGAAAAGGGTCATGGAACATTTTGATGACAGTGGTTATGGAACATTGTGATATCAGGGGTCATGCAGCATTGTGATGAAAAGGGTCATATAGCATTGTGATGACAGGGGTTATGGAACATTGTGATGTCAGTGGCATGGAGCATTGTGATGATAAGTGCATGTAGCATTGTAGTGACGAGGGTTATGGAACATTGTGATGACAGGCGTGAGGGAGTATTGAGATGATTAGTGAAGGAACATTGTGATATCATTGGTGAGAGAGCATTTTGATGAGAAGTGCATGGAGCATTGTGATAACAAGGTTGTGGAGCAGTGTGATGACAAACGCATGGCACATTGTGATGATATGGGTCATGGAGCATTGTGCTGACAAACGCATGGAGCATTGTGATGACAAGGTTTATGGAGCATTGTGATGACAACGATGTGGAGCACTGTGATGACAAGCGCATGGCACATTGTAATGCCATGGGTCATGGAGTATTGTGCTGACAAAGGCATGGAGCATTGTGATGACTAGGTTCATGGAGCATTGTGATGAAATGTTCATGGAGCACTGTGGTGACAATGGTCATGAAGTATTGTGATGACTGGAGTCACGGAGCATTGTGATGACAGGGATCATGGAGCATTGCGATGACAAGTGCATAGAGAATTGTGATGACAAAGCATGTAACACTGTGATGAGAAGTGTCATGGAGCATAGTGATGCCAAGATCGTGGAGAATTGTGATGACACGGGACATGGAGCATTGTGATGACCAGGGCATGGAGCATTGTGATGGCAAGACCGTGGAGCATTGTGATGAGAAGACCACGGGTAACTGTGATGACGAGCGTCATGGAGCACTGTAATGACAAGGGGTATGGAGCATTGTGATAACAGGGGTCATGGAGCATTGTGATGACAAGGGTCAGGGAGCATTCTGATGACAAGCTTGTGGAGTATTTTGATGACAATGGCATGGAGCATTGTGAAGAAAACGGCATGGGGCATTGTGATGAAAAAGGCATGGAGCCTTTTCATGACAGGTTTCAAGGAGCATTCTGACAACAAGTGTCAGGGAGCCTTGTGATGACAAAGGTCATGGAGCATTGTGACGACAAGCACATAGAGTATTGTGATGACAGGTGTCAGGGAGCATTGTGATGACATATGTCATGGTCATTGCGATGACAATGGAATGGAGCATTGTGATGCCAAGTGTCATGGAGGATGGTGATGACAAAGGTAATGGAGCATTTTGATGACAAGGGCATGGAGCATTGTGATGACAAGGGCCATTGAGAATTTTGATGACCAGTTCATGAAGCATTGTGATGACAAACACATGGAGCTTGCTATGACAGGGATCATGGAGCATTGCGATGACAAGTGCATAGAGAATTGTGATGACAAAGCATGTAACACTGTGATGAGAAGTGTCATGGAGCATAGTGATGCCAAGAACGTGGAGAATTGTGATGACACAGGACATGGAGCATTGTGATGGCAAGACCGTGGAGCATTGTGATGAGAAGACCACGGGTAACTGTGATGACGAGCGTCATGGAGCACTGTAATGACAAGGGGTATGGAGCATTGTGATAACAGGGGTCATGGAGCATTGTGATGACAAGGGTCAGGGAGCATTCTGATGACAAGCTTGTGGAGTATTTTGATGACAATGGCATGGAGCATTGTGAAGAAAACGGCATGGGGCATTGTGATGAAAAAGGCATGGAGCCTTTTCATGACAGGTTTCAAGGAGCATTCTGACAACAAGTGTCAGGGAGCCTTGTGATGACAAAGGTCATGGAGCTTTGTGACGACAAGCACATGGAGTATTGTGATGACAAGCACCTGGAGCTTGATATGACAGGGGTCATGGAACACTGCGATGACAAGTGCATAGAGAATTGTGATGACAAAGCATGTAACACTTTGATGAGAAGTGTCATGGAGCATAGTGATGCCAAGAACGTGGAGAAATGTGATGACAGGGGCATTGAGCAGTGTGATGACCAGGGCATGGAGCATTGTGATGGCAAGACCGTGGAGCATTGTGATGAGAAGACCATGGATAATTGTGATGACAAGCGTCATGGAGCACTGTAATGACAAGGGGTGTGGAGCATTGTGATGACAGGGGTCATGGAGCATTGTGATGACTGGGGACATGGAGCATTGTGATAACCAGGTCATGGAGCATTGTGATGGCAAGACAGTGGAGCACTGTGATGAGAAGACCATGGATAACTGTGATGACGAGCATCATGGAGCACTGTAATGACAAGGGGCATGGAGCATTGTGATGACAGGTGTCATGGAACATTTTGATGACAGGGTTCATGGATTATTGTGATGACAAGTGTCACGGAGCATTCTGATGACAAGCTTGTGGAGTATTGTGATGACAATGGCATGGAGCATTGTGATGAAAAGGGCATGGAGACTTGTCATGACAGTTTTCAATGAGCATACTGATGACAAGTACCAGGGAGCATTGTGATGACAAGTGTATTGAGAATTGTGATGACAAAGGTCATGGAGCATTGTGATGAGAAGTTCATGGATAATTGTGATAACCAGCATCATGGGGCACTGTGATGACAAGTTTTATGGAACATTGTGATCACAGGGGTTTGGAGCATTGTGATGACAGAGGTCATGGAGAATTTTGATTTCATTGTGATGACAATAGCATGAAGCATTATGATGGTGGACATGGTGCATTGCGATGACAGGGTTCATGGAGCACTGAGATGAAAAGTGGCATGGAGTATTGTTATTACAGGGGTCTTGGAGCATTGTGATGAAAAGGGCATGGAGCATTGTGATGAGAAGGCCATGGAGCATTCTGATGACATGCGTCAGGGAGCTTTCTGATGACATGGGCATGGAGCATTGTGATTACAGGGGTCTTGGAGCATTGTGATGACAAGGGTCATGGAGTCTTGCGATGACAAAGCCGTACATCATTGTGATGGCAGGGGTCATGGAGCATTGTTATGACAGGGGTAATGGAGCATTGTGATGACAAGGGCATGGAGCATTGGTCTGAAAAGTTTCATGGATTATTGTGATGAGAGTGGGCATGGAACATTGTGATGACAAGGGCACGGAACACAGTGATACATGTGTCTTGGAGGATTGCAATGACACAGGCATGGTGCATTCTGATGAGAAGGGCATGGAGCATTGTGATGAGAAGGCCATGGAGCATTCTGATGACATGTGTCAGGGAGCTTTGTGATGACATGGGCATGGAGCATTGTGATTACAGGGTTCTTGGAGCATTGTGATGACAAGGGTCATGGAGTCTTGCGATGACAAAGCCGTGGAACATTGTGATGGCAGGGGTCATGGAGCATTGTTATGACAGTGGTAATGGAGCATTGTGTTGACAAGGGCATGGAGCATTGGTCTGAAAAGTTTCATGGATTATTGTGATGAGAGTGGGCATGGAGCATTGTGATGACAAGTGCACGGAACACAGTGATACATGTGTCTTTGAGGATTGCAATGACAAAGGCATGGTGCATTGTGAAGAGAAGGGCATCGAGCATTGTGATGACAAGCGTCATGGAGCTTTGTGATGACAACGTCATGGAGCAATGTGATGAGAGGTTTCATGGAGCTTTGTGATGACAATGGCATGGAGCAATGTGATGAGAGGTTTCATGGAGCTTTGTGATGACAATGGCATGGAGCATTGTGATGCCAAGGGTCATGGAGCTTTGTGATGACATAGGCCATGGAGCATTTTGATGACAAGGGTGTGGTGCATTGTGATGAGCATGGCAGGGATCATTGTGATGACAGGGTCATGGAGCAATTGGATGAAAAGGGTCATGGAACATTTTGATGACAGGGGTTATGGAACATTGTGATATCAGGGGTCATGCAGCATTGTGATGAAAAGGGTCATATAGCATTGTGATGACAGGGGTTATGGAACATTGTGATGTCAGTGGCATGGAGCATTGTGATGATAAGTGCATGTAGCATTGTAGTGACGAGGGTTATGGAACATTGTGATGACAGGCGTGAGGGAGTATTGAGATGATTAGTGAAGGAACATTGTGATATCATTGGTGAGAGAGCATTTTGATGAGAAGTGCATGGAGCATTGTGATAACAAGGTTGTGGAGCAGTGTGATGACAAACGCATGGCACATTGTGATGATATGGGTCATGGAGCATTGTGCTGACAAATGCATGGAGCATTGTGATGACAAGGTTTATGGAGCATTGTGATGACAACGATGTGGAGCACTGTGATGACAAGCGCATGGCACATTGTAATGCCATGGGTCATGGAGTATTGTGCTGACAAAGGCATGGAGCATTGTGATGACTAGGTTCATGGAGCATTGTGATGAAATGTTCATGGAGCACTGTGGTGACAATGGTCATGAAGTATTGTGATGACTGGAGTCACGGAGCCTTGTGATGACAGGGATCATGGAGCATTGCGATGACAAGTGCATAGAGAATTGTGATGACAAAGCATGTAACACTGTGATGAGAAGTGTCATGGAGCATAGTGATGCCAAGATCGTGGAGAATTGTGATGACACGGGACATGGAGCATTGTGATGACCAGGGCATGGAGCATTGTGATGGCAAGACCGTGGAGCATTGTGATGAGAAGACCACGGGTAACTGTGATGACGAGCGTCATGGAGCACTGTAATGACAAGGGGTATGGAGCATTGTGATAACAGGGGTCATGGAGCATTGTGATGACAAGGGTCAGGGAGCATTCTGATGACAAGCTTGTGGAGTATTTTGATGACAATGGCATGGAGCATTGTGAAGAAAACGGCATGGGGCATTGTGATGAAAAAGGCATGGAGCCTTTTCATGACAGGTTTCAAGGAGCATTCTGACAACAAGTGTCAGGGAGCCTTGTGATGACAAAGGTCATGGAGCATTGTGACGACAAGCACATAGAGTATTGTGATGACAGGTGTCAGGGAACATTGTGATGACATATGTCATGGTCATTGCGATGACAATGGAATGGAGCATTGTGATGCCAAGTGTCATGGAGGATGGTGATGACAAAGGTAATGGAGCATTTTGATGACAAGGACATGGAGCATTGTGATGACAAGGGCCATTGAGAATTTTGATGACCAGTTCATGAAGCATTGTGATGACAAACACATGGAGCTTGCTATGACAGGGATCATGGAGCATTGCGATGACAAGTGCATAGAGAATTGTGATGACAAAGCATGTAACACTGTGATGAGAAGTGTCATGGAGCATAGTGATGCCAAGAACGTGGAGAATTGTGATGACACGGGACATGGAGCATTGTGATGGCAAGACCGTGGAGCATTGTGATGAGAAGACCACGGGTAACTGTGATGACGAGCGTCATGGAGCACTGTAATGACAAGGGGTATGGAGCATTGTGATAACAGGGGTCATGGAGCATTGTGATGACAAGGGTCAGGGAGCATTCTGATGACAAGCTTGTGGAGTATTTTGATGACAATGGCATGGAGCATTCTGAAGAAAACGGCATGGGGCATTGTGATGAAAAAGGCATGGAGCCTTTTCATGACAGGTTTCAAGGAGCATTCTGACAACAAGTGTCAGGGAGCCTTGTGATGACAAAGGTCATGGAGCTTTGTGACGACAAGCACATGGAGTATTGTGATGACAAGCACCTGGAGCTTGATATGACAGGGGTCATGGAACACTGCGATGACAAGTGCATAGAGAATTGTGATGACAAAGCATGTAACACTTTGATGAGAAGTGTCATGGAGCATAGTGATGCCAAGAACGTGGAGAAATGTGATGACAGGGGCATTGAGCAGTGTGATGACCAGGGCATGGAGCATTGTGATGGCAAGACCGTGGAGCATTGTGATGAGAAGACCATGGATAATTGTGATGACAAGCGTCATGGAGCACTGTAATGACAAGGGGTGTGGAGCATTGTGATGACAGGGGTCATGGAGCATTGTGATGACTGGGGACATGGAGCATTGTGATAACCAGGTCATGGAGCATTGTGATGGCAAGACAGTGGAGCACTGTGATGAGAAGACCATGGATAACTGTGATGACGAGCATCATGGAGCACTGTAATGACAAGGGGCATGGAGCATTGTGATGACAGGTGTCATGGAACATTTTGATGACAGGGTTCATGGATTATTGTGATGACAAGTGTCACGGAGCATTCTGATGACAAGCTTGTGGAGTATTGTGATGACAATGGCATGGAGCATTGTGATGAAAAGGGCATGGAGACTTGTCATGACAGTTTTCAATGAGCATACTGATGACAAGTACCAGGGAGCATTGTGATGACAAGTGTATTGAGAATTGTGATGACAAAGGTCATGGAGCATTGTGATGAGAAGTTCATGGATAATTGTGATAACCAGCATCATGGGGCACTGTGATGACAAGTTTTATGGAACATTGTGATCACAGGGGTTTGGAGCATTGTGATGACAGAGGTCATGGAGAATTTTGATTTCATTGTGATGACAATAGCATGAAGCATTATGATGGTGGACATGGTGCATTGCGATGACAGGGTTCATGGAGCACTGAGATGAAAAGTGGCATGGAGTATTGTTATTACAGGGGTCTTGGAGCATTGTGATGAAAAGGGCATGGAGCATTGTGATGAGAAGGCCATGGAGCATTCTGATGACATGCGTCAGGGAGCTTTCTGATGACATGGGCATGGAGCATTGTGATTACAGGGGTCTTGGAGCATTGTGATGACAAGGGTCATGGAGTCTTGCGATGACAAAGCCGTACATCATTGTGATGGCAGGGGTCATGGAGCATTGTTATGACAGGGGTAATGGAGCATTGTGATGACAAGGGCATGGAGCATTGGTCTGAAAAGTTTCATGGATTATTGTGATGAGAGTGGGCATGGAACATTGTGATGACAAGGGCACGGAACACAGTGATACATGTGTCTTGGAGGATTGCAATGACACAGGCATGGTGCATTCTGATGAGAAGGGCATGGAGCATTGTGATGAGAAGGCCATGGAGCATTCTGATGACATGTGTCAGGGAGCTTTGTGATGACATGGGCATGGAGCATTGTGATTACAGGGTTCTTGGAGCATTGTGATGACAAGGGTCATGGAGTCTTGCGATGACAAAGCCGTGGAACATTGTGATGGCAGGGGTCATGGAGCATTGTTATGACAGTGGTAATGGAGCATTGTGTTGACAAGGGCATGGAGCATTGGTCTGAAAAGTTTCATGGATTATTGTGATGAGAGTGGGCATGGAGCATTGTGATGACAAGTGCACGGAACACAGTGATACATGTGTCTTTGAGGATTGCAATGACAAAGGCATGGTGCATTGTGAAGAGAAGGGCATCGAGCATTGTGATGACAAGCGTCATGGAGCTTTGTGATGACAACGTCATGGAGCAATGTGATGAGAGGTTTCATGGAGCTTTGTGATGACAATGGCATGGAGCAATGTGATGAGAGGTTTCATGGAGCTTTTTGATGACAATGGCATGGAGCATTGTGATGCCAAGGGTCATGGAGCTTTGTGATGACATAGGCCATGGAGCATTTTGATGACAAGTGTGTGGTGCATTGTGATGAGCATGGCAGGGATCATTGTGATGACAGGGTCATGGAGCAATTGGATGAAAAGGGTCATGGAACATTTTGATGACAGGGGTTATGGAACATTGTGATATCAGGGGTCATGCAGCATTGTGATGAAAAGGGTCATATAGCATTGTGATGACAGGGGTTATGGAACATTGTGATGTCAGTGGCATGGAGCATTGTGATGATAAGTGCATGTAGCATTGTAGTGACGAGGGTTATGGAACATTGTGATGACAGGCGTGAGGGAGTATTGAGATGATTAGTGAAGGAACATTGTGATATCATTGGTGAGAGAGCATTTTGATGAGAAGTGCATGGAGCATTGTGATAACAAGGTTGTGGAGCAGTGTGATGACAAACGCATGGCACATTGTGATGATATGGGTCATGGAGCATTGTGCTGACAAACGCATGGAGCATTGTGATGACAAGGTTTATGGAGCATTGTGATGACAACGATGTGGAGCACTGTGATGACAAGCGCATGGCACATTGTAATGCCATGGGTCATGGAGTATTGTGCTGACAAAGGCATGGAGCATTGTGATGACTAGGTTCATGGAGCATTGTGATGAAATGTTCATGGAGCACTGTGGTGACAATGGTCATGAAGTATTGTGATGACTGGAGTCACGGAGCATTGTGATGACAGGGATCATGGAGCATTGCGATGACAAGTGCATAGAGAATTGTGATGACAAAGCATGTAACACTGTGATGAGAAGTGTCATGGAGCATAGTGATGCCAAGATCGTGGAGAATTGTGATGACACGGGACATGGAGCATTGTGATGACCAGGGCATGGAGCATTGTGATGGCAAGACCGTGGAGCATTGTGATGAGAAGACCACGGGTAACTGTGATGACGAGCGTCATGGAGCACTGTAATGACAAGGGGTATGGAGCATTGTGATAACAGGGGTCATGGAGCATTGTGATGACAAGGGTCAGGGAGCATTCTGATGACAAGCTTGTGGAGTATTTTGATGACAATGGCATGGAGCATTGTGAAGAAAACGGCATGGGGCATTGTGATGAAAAAGGCATGGAGCCTTTTCATGACAGGTTTCAAGGAGCATTCTGACAACAAGTGTCAGGGAGCCTTGTGATGACAAAGGTCATGGAGCATTGTGACGACAAGCACATAGAGTATTGTGATGACAGGTGTCAGGGAGCATTGTGATGACATACGTCATGGTCATTGCGATGACAATGGAATGGAGCATTGTGATGCCAAGTGTCATGGAGGATGGTGATGACAAAGGTAATGGAGCATTTTGATGACAAGGGCATGGAGCATTGTGATGACAAGGGCCATTGAGAATTTTGATGACCAGTTCATGAAGCATTGTGATGACAAACACATGGAGCTTGCTATGACAGGGATCATGGAGCATTGCGATGACAAGTGCATAGAGAATTGTGATGACAAAGCATGTAACACTGTGATGAGAAGTGTCATGGAGCATAGTGATGCCAAGAACGTGGAGAATTGTGATGACACGGGACATGGAGCATTGTGATGGCAAGACCGTGGAGCATTGTGATGAGAAGACCACGGGTAACTGTGATGACGAGCGTCATGGAGCACTGTAATGACAAGGGGTATGGAGCATTGTGATAACAGGGGTCATGGAGCATTGTGATGACAAGGGTCAGGGAGCATTCTGATGACAAGCTTGTGGAGTATTTTGATGACAATGGCATGGAGCATTCTGAAGAAAACGGCATGGGGCATTGTGATGAAAAAGGCATGGAGCCTTTTCATGACAGGTTTCAAGGAGCATTCTGACAACAAGTGTCAGGGAGCCTTGTGATGACAAAGGTCATGGAGCTTTGTGACGACAAGCACATGGAGTATTGTGATGACAAGCACCTGGAGCTTGATATGACAGGGGTCATGGAACACTGCGATGACAAGTGCATAGAGAATTGTGATGACAAAGCATGTAACACTTTGATGAGAAGTGTCATGGAGCATAGTGATGCCAAGAACGTGGAGAAATGTGATGACAGGGGCATTGAGCAGTGTGATGACCAGGGCATGGAGCATTGTGATGGCAAGACCGTGGAGCATTGTGATGAGAAGACCATGGATAATTGTGATGACAAGCGTCATGGAGCACTGTAATGACAAGGGGTGTGGAGCATTGTGATGACAGGGGTCATGGAGCATTGTGATGACTGGGGACATGGAGCATTGTGATAACCAGGTCATGGAGCATTGTGATGGCAAGACAGTGGAGCACTGTGATGAGAAGACCATGGATAACTGTGATGACGAGCATCATGGAGCACTGTAATGACAAGGGGCATGGAGCATTGTGATGACAGGTGTCATGGAACATTTTGATGACAGGGTTCATGGATTATTGTGATGACAAGTGTCACGGAGCATTCTGATGACAAGCTTGTGGAGTATTGTGATGACAATGGCATGGAGCATTGTGATGAAAAGGGCATGGAGACTTGTCATGACAGTTTTCAATGAGCATACTGATGACAAGTACCAGGGAGCATTGTGATGACAAGTGTATTGAGAATTGTGATGACAAAGGTCATGGAGCATTGTGATGAGAAGTTCATGGATAATTGTGAGAACCAGCATCATGGGGCACTGTGATGACAAGTTTTATGGAACATTGTGATCACAGGGGTTTGGAGCATTGTGATGACAGAGGTCATGGAGAATTTTGATTTCATTGTGATGACAATAGCATGAAGCATTATGATGGTGGACATGGTGCATTGCGATGACAGGGTTCATGGAGCACTGAGATGAAAAGTGGCATGGAGTATTGTTATTACAGGGGTCTTGGAGCATTGTGATGAAAAGGGCATGGAGCATTGTGATGAGAAGGCCATGGAGCATTCTGATGACATGCGTCAGGGAGCTTTCTGATGACATGGGCATGGAGCATTGTGATTACAGGGGTCTTGGAGCATTGTGATGACAAGGGTCATGGAGTCTTGCGATGACAAAGCCGTACATCATTGTGATGGCAGGGGTCATGGAGCATTGTTATGACAGGGGTAATGGAGCATTGTGATGACAAGGGCATGGAGCATTGGTCTGAAAAGTTTCATGGATTATTGTGATGAGAGTGGGCATGGAACATTGTGATGACAAGGGCACGGAACACAGTGATACATGTGTCTTGGAGGATTGCAATGACACAGGCATGGTGCATTCTGATGAGAAGGGCATGGAGCATTGTGATGAGAAGGCCATGGAGCATTCTGATGACATGTGTCAGGGAGCTTTGTGATGACATGGGCATGGAGCATTGTGATGACAGGGTTCTTGGAGCATTGTGATGACAAGGGTCATGGAGTCTTGCGATGACAAAGCCGTGGAACATTGTGATGGCAGGGGTCATGGAGCATTGTTATGACAGTGGTAATGGAGCATTGTGTTGACAAGGGCATGGAGCATTGGTCTGAAAAGTTTCATGGATTATTGTGATGAGAGTGGGCATGGAGCATTGTGATGACAAGTGCACGGAACACAGTGATACATGTGTCTTTGAGGATTGCAATGACAAAGGCATGGTGCATTGTGAAGAGAAGGGCATCGAGCATTGTGATGACAAGCGTCATGGAGCTTTGTGATGACAACGTCATGGAGCAATGTGATGAGAGGTTTCATGGAGCTTTGTGATGACAATGGCATGGAGCATTGTGATGCCAAGGGTCATGGAGCTTTGTGATGACATAGGCCATGGAGCATTTTGATGACAAGTGTGTGGTGCATTGTGATGAGCATGGCAGGGATCATTGTGATGACAGGGTCATGGAGCAATTGGATGAAAAGGGTCATGGAACATTTTGATGACAGGGGTTATGGAACATTGTGATATCAGGGGTCATGCAGCATTGTGATGAAAAGGGTCATATAGCATTGTGATGACAGGGGTTATGGAACATTGTGATGTCAGTGGCATGGAGCATTGTGATGATAAGTGCATGTAGCATTGTAGTGACGAGGGTTATGGAACATTGTGATGACAGGCGTGAGGGAGTATTGAGATGATTAGTGAAGGAACATTGTGATATCATTGGTGAGAGAGCATTTTGATGAGAAGTGCATGGAGCATTGTGATAACAAGGTTGTGGAGCAGTGTGATGACAAACGCATGGCACATTGTGATGATATGGGTCATGGAGCATTGTGCTGACAAACGCATGGAGCATTGTGATGACAAGGTTTATGGAGCATTGTGATGACAACGATGTGGAGCACTGTGATGACAAGCGCATGGCACATTGTAATGCCATGGGTCATGGAGTATTGTGCTGACAAAGGCATGGAGCATTGTGATGACTAGGTTCATGGAGCATTGTGATGAAATGTTCATGGAGCACTGTGGTGACAATGGTCATGAAGTATTGTGATGACTGGAGTCACGGAGCATTGTGATGACAGGGGTCATAGAGCATTGTGATGAAAGTGCATGGAGCATTGTGATGACAGGGGCATGTTGCATTGGTCTGACAAATTTCATAGACTATTGTGATGAGAGTGGGCATGGCGCATTGCGATGACAAGGGCATGGAGCATTGTGATGAGAAGGTCATGGAGTATTGTGAAGACAGTTGTCAGGGAGCATTGTGATGACATATGTCATGGTCATTGCGATGACAATGGAATGGAGCATTGTGATGCCAAGTGTCATGGAAGATGGTGATGACAAAGGTAATGGAGCATTTTGATGACAAGGGTCAGGGAGCATTCTGATGACAAGCTTGTGGAGTATTTTGATGACAATGGCATGGAGCATTGTGAAGAAAACGGCATGGGGCATTGTGATGAAAAAGGCATGGAGCCTTTTCATGACAGGTTTCAAGGAGCATTCTGACAACAAGTGTCAGGGAGCCTTGTGATGACAAAGGTCATGGAGCATTGTGACGACAAGCACATAGAGTATTGTGATGACAGGTGTCAGGGAACATTGTGATGACATATGTCATGGTCATTGCGATGACAATGGAATGGAGCATTGTGATGCCAAGTGTCATGGAGGATGGTGATGACAAAGGTAATGGAGCATTTTGATGACAAGGACATGGAGCATTGTGATGACAAGGGCCATTGAGAATTTTGATGACCAGTTCATGAAGCATTGTGATGACAAACACATGGAGCTTGCTATGACAGGGATCATGGAGCATTGCGATGACAAGTGCATAGAGAATTGTGATGACAAAGCATGTAACACTGTGATGAGAAGTGTCATGGAGCATAGTGATGCCAAGAACGTGGAGAATTGTGATGACACGGGACATGGAGCATTGTGATGGCAAGACCGTGGAGCATTGTGATGAGAAGACCACGGGTAACTGTGATGACGAGCGTCATGGAGCACTGTAATGACAAGGGGTATGGAGCATTGTGATAACAGGGGTCATGGAGCATTGTGATGACAAGGGTCAGGGAGCATTCTGATGACAAGCTTGTGGAGTATTTTGATGACAATGGCATGGAGCATTCTGAAGAAAACGGCATGGGGCATTGTGATGAAAAAGGCATGGAGCCTTTTCATGACAGGTTTCAAGGAGCATTCTGACAACAAGTGTCAGGGAGCCTTGTGATGACAAAGGTCATGGAGCTTTGTGACGACAAGCACATGGAGTATTGTGATGACAAGCACCTGGAGCTTGATATGACAGGGGTCATGGAACACTGCGATGACAAGTGCATAGAGAATTGTGATGACAAAGCATGTAACACTTTGATGAGAAGTGTCATGGAGCATAGTGATGCCAAGAACGTGGAGAAATGTGATGACAGGGGCATTGAGCAGTGTGATGACCAGGGCATGGAGCATTGTGATGGCAAGACCGTGGAGCATTGTGATGAGAAGACCATGGATAATTGTGATGACAAGCGTCATGGAGCACTGTAATGACAAGGGGTGTGGAGCATTGTGATGACAGGGGTCATGGAGCATTGTGATGACTGGGGACATGGAGCATTGTGATAACCAGGTCATGGAGCATTGTGATGGCAAGACAGTGGAGCACTGTGATGAGAAGACCATGGATAACTGTGATGACGAGCATCATGGAGCACTGTAATGACAAGGGGCATGGAGCATTGTGATGACAGGTGTCATGGAACATTTTGATGACAGGGTTCATGGATTATTGTGATGACAAGTGTCACGGAGCATTCTGATGACAAGCTTGTGGAGTATTGTGATGACAATGGCATGGAGCATTGTGATGAAAAGGGCATGGAGACTTGTCATGACAGTTTTCAATGAGCATACTGATGACAAGTACCAGGGAGCATTGTGATGACAAGTGTATTGAGAATTGTGATGACAAAGGTCATGGAGCATTGTGATGAGAAGTTCATGGATAATTGTGATAACCAGCATCATGGGGCACTGTGATGACAAGTTTTATGGAACATTGTGATCACAGGGGTTTGGAGCATTGTGATGACAGAGGTCATGGAGAATTTTGATTTCATTGTGATGACAATAGCATGAAGCATTATGATGGTGGACATGGTGCATTGCGATGACAGGGTTCATGGAGCACTGAGATGAAAAGTGGCATGGAGTATTGTTATTACAGGGGTCTTGGAGCATTGTGATGAAAAGGGCATGGAGCATTGTGATGAGAAGGCCATGGAGCATTCTGATGACATGCGTCAGGGAGCTTTCTGATGACATGGGCATGGAGCATTGTGATTACAGGGGTCTTGGAGCATTGTGATGACAAGGGTCATGGAGTCTTGCGATGACAAAGCCGTACATCATTGTGATGGCAGGGGTCATGGAGCATTGTTATGACAGGGGTAATGGAGCATTGTGATGACAAGGGCATGGAGCATTGGTCTGAAAAGTTTCATGGATTATTGTGATGAGAGTGGGCATGGAACATTGTGATGACAAGGGCACGGAACACAGTGATACATGTGTCTTGGAGGATTGCAATGACACAGGCATGGTGCATTCTGATGAGAAGGGCATGGAGCATTGTGATGAGAAGGCCATGGAGCATTCTGATGACATGTGTCAGGGAGCTTTGTGATGACATGGGCATGGAGCATTGTGATTACAGGGTTCTTGGAGCATTGTGATGACAAGGGTCATGGAGTCTTGCGATGACAAAGCCGTGGAACATTGTGATGGCAGGGGTCATGGAGCATTGTTATGACAGTGGTAATGGAGCATTGTGTTGACAAGGGCATGGAGCATTGGTCTGAAAAGTTTCATGGATTATTGTGATGAGAGTGGGCATGGAGCATTGTGATGACAAGTGCACGGAACACAGTGATACATGTGTCTTTGAGGATTGCAATGACAAAGGCATGGTGCATTGTGAAGAGAAGGGCATCGAGCATTGTGATGACAAGCGTCATGGAGCTTTGTGATGACAACGTCATGGAGCAATGTGATGAGAGGTTTCATGGAGCTTTGTGATGACAATGGCATGGAGCAATGTGATGAGAGGTTTCATGGAGCTTTTTGATGACAATGGCATGGAGCATTGTGATGCCAAGGGTCATGGAGCTTTGTGATGACATAGGCCATGGAGCATTTTGATGACAAGTGTGTGGTGCATTGTGATGAGCATGGCAGGGATCATTGTGATGACAGGGTCATGGAGCAATTGGATGAAAAGGGTCATGGAACATTTTGATGACAGGGGTTATGGAACATTGTGATATCAGGGGTCATGCAGCATTGTGATGAAAAGGGTCATATAGCATTGTGATGACAGGGGTTATGGAACATTGTGATGTCAGTGGCATGGAGCATTGTGATGATAAGTGCATGTAGCATTGTAGTGACGAGGGTTATGGAACATTGTGATGACAGGCGTGAGGGAGTATTGAGATGATTAGTGAAGGAACATTGTGATATCATTGGTGAGAGAGCATTTTGATGAGAAGTGCATGGAGCATTGTGATAACAAGGTTGTGGAGCAGTGTGATGACAAACGCATGGCACATTGTGATGATATGGGTCATGGAGCATTGTGCTGACAAACGCATGGAGCATTGTGATGACAAGGTTTATGGAGCATTGTGATGACAACGATGTGGAGCACTGTGATGACAAGCGCATGGCACATTGTAATGCCATGGGTCATGGAGTATTGTGCTGACAAAGGCATGGAGCATTGTGATGACTAGGTTCATGGAGCATTGTGATGAAATGTTCATGGAGCACTGTGGTGACAATGGTCATGAAGTATTGTGATGACTGGAGTCACGGAGCATTGTGATGACAGGGATCATGGAGCATTGCGATGACAAGTGCATAGAGAATTGTGATGACAAAGCATGTAACACTGTGATGAGAAGTGTCATGGAGCATAGTGATGCCAAGATCGTGGAGAATTGTGATGACACGGGACATGGAGCATTGTGATGACCAGGGCATGGAGCATTGTGATGGCAAGACCGTGGAGCATTGTGATGAGAAGACCACGGGTAACTGTGATGACGAGCGTCATGGAGCACTGTAATGACAAGGGGTATGGAGCATTGTGATAACAGGGGTCATGGAGCATTGTGATGACAAGGGTCAGGGAGCATTCTGATGACAAGCTTGTGGAGTATTTTGATGACAATGGCATGGAGCATTGTGAAGAAAACGGCATGGGGCATTGTGATGAAAAAGGCATGGAGCCTTTTCATGACAGGTTTCAAGGAGCATTCTGACAACAAGTGTCAGGGAGCCTTGTGATGACAAAGGTCATGGAGCATTGTGACGACAAGCACATAGAGTATTGTGATGACAGGTGTCAGGGAGCATTGTGATGACATACGTCATGGTCATTGCGATGACAATGGAATGGAGCATTGTGATGCCAAGTGTCATGGAGGATGGTGATGACAAAGGTAATGGAGCATTTTGATGACAAGGGCATGGAGCATTGTGATGACAAGGGCCATTGAGAATTTTGATGACCAGTTCATGAAGCATTGTGATGACAAACACATGGAGCTTGCTATGACAGGGATCATGGAGCATTGCGATGACAAGTGCATAGAGAATTGTGATGACAAAGCATGTAACACTGTGATGAGAAGTGTCATGGAGCATAGTGATGCCAAGAACGTGGAGAATTGTGATGACACGGGACATGGAGCATTGTGATGGCAAGACCGTGGAGCATTGTGATGAGAAGACCACGGGTAACTGTGATGACGAGCGTCATGGAGCACTGTAATGACAAGGGGTATGGAGCATTGTGATAACAGGGGTCATGGAGCATTGTGATGACAAGGGTCAGGGAGCATTCTGATGACAAGCTTGTGGAGTATTTTGATGACAATGGCATGGAGCATTCTGAAGAAAACGGCATGGGGCATTGTGATGAAAAAGGCATGGAGCCTTTTCATGACAGGTTTCAAGGAGCATTCTGACAACAAGTGTCAGGGAGCCTTGTGATGACAAAGGTCATGGAGCTTTGTGACGACAAGCACATGGAGTATTGTGATGACAAGCACCTGGAGCTTGATATGACAGGGGTCATGGAACACTGCGATGACAAGTGCATAGAGAATTGTGATGACAAAGCATGTAACACTTTGATGAGAAGTGTCATGGAGCATAGTGATGCCAAGAACGTGGAGAAATGTGATGACAGGGGCATTGAGCAGTGTGATGACCAGGGCATGGAGCATTGTGATGGCAAGACCGTGGAGCATTGTGATGAGAAGACCATGGATAATTGTGATGACAAGCGTCATGGAGCACTGTAATGACAAGGGGTGTGGAGCATTGTGATGACAGGGGTCATGGAGCATTGTGATGACTGGGGACATGGAGCATTGTGATAACCAGGTCATGGAGCATTGTGATGGCAAGACAGTGGAGCACTGTGATGAGAAGACCATGGATAACTGTGATGACGAGCATCATGGAGCACTGTAATGACAAGGGGCATGGAGCATTGTGATGACAGGTGTCATGGAACATTTTGATGACAGGGTTCATGGATTATTGTGATGACAAGTGTCACGGAGCATTCTGATGACAAGCTTGTGGAGTATTGTGATGACAATGGCATGGAGCATTGTGATGAAAAGGGCATGGAGACTTGTCATGACAGTTTTCAATGAGCATACTGATGACAAGTACCAGGGAGCATTGTGATGACAAGTGTATTGAGAATTGTGATGACAAAGGTCATGGAGCATTGTGATGAGAAGTTCATGGATAATTGTGAGAACCAGCATCATGGGGCACTGTGATGACAAGTTTTATGGAACATTGTGATCACAGGGGTTTGGAGCATTGTGATGACAGAGGTCATGGAGAATTTTGATTTCATTGTGATGACAATAGCATGAAGCATTATGATGGTGGACATGGTGCATTGCGATGACAGGGTTCATGGAGCACTGAGATGAAAAGTGGCATGGAGTATTGTTATTACAGGGGTCTTGGAGCATTGTGATGAAAAGGGCATGGAGCATTGTGATGAGAAGGCCATGGAGCATTCTGATGACATGCGTCAGGGAGCTTTCTGATGACATGGGCATGGAGCATTGTGATTACAGGGGTCTTGGAGCATTGTGATGACAAGGGTCATGGAGTCTTGCGATGACAAAGCCGTACATCATTGTGATGGCAGGGGTCATGGAGCATTGTTATGACAGGGGTAATGGAGCATTGTGATGACAAGGGCATGGAGCATTGGTCTGAAAAGTTTCATGGATTATTGTGATGAGAGTGGGCATGGAACATTGTGATGACAAGGGCACGGAACACAGTGATACATGTGTCTTGGAGGATTGCAATGACACAGGCATGGTGCATTCTGATGAGAAGGGCATGGAGCATTGTGATGAGAAGGCCATGGAGCATTCTGATGACATGTGTCAGGGAGCTTTGTGATGACATGGGCATGGAGCATTGTGATGACAGGGTTCTTGGAGCATTGTGATGACAAGGGTCATGGAGTCTTGCGATGACAAAGCCGTGGAACATTGTGATGGCAGGGGTCATGGAGCATTGTTATGACAGTGGTAATGGAGCATTGTGTTGACAAGGGCATGGAGCATTGGTCTGAAAAGTTTCATGGATTATTGTGATGAGAGTGGGCATGGAGCATTGTGATGACAAGTGCACGGAACACAGTGATACATGTGTCTTTGAGGATTGCAATGACAAAGGCATGGTGCATTGTGAAGAGAAGGGCATCGAGCATTGTGATGACAAGCGTCATGGAGCTTTGTGATGACAACGTCATGGAGCAATGTGATGAGAGGTTTCATGGAGCTTTGTGATGACAATGGCATGGAGCATTGTGATGCCAAGGGTCATGGAGCTTTGTGATGACATAGGCCATGGAGCATTTTGATGACAAGTGTGTGGTGCATTGTGATGAGCATGGCAGGGATCATTGTGATGACAGGGTCATGGAGCAATTGGATGAAAAGGGTCATGGAACATTTTGATGACAGGGGTTATGGAACATTGTGATATCAGGGGTCATGCAGCATTGTGATGAAAAGGGTCATATAGCATTGTGATGACAGGGGTTATGGAACATTGTGATGTCAGTGGCATGGAGCATTGTGATGATAAGTGCATGTAGCATTGTAGTGACGAGGGTTATGGAACATTGTGATGACAGGCGTGAGGGAGTATTGAGATGATTAGTGAAGGAACATTGTGATATCATTGGTGAGAGAGCATTTTGATGAGAAGTGCATGGAGCATTGTGATAACAAGGTTGTGGAGCAGTGTGATGACAAACGCATGGCACATTGTGATGATATGGGTCATGGAGCATTGTGCTGACAAACGCATGGAGCATTGTGATGACAAGGTTTATGGAGCATTGTGATGACAACGATGTGGAGCACTGTGATGACAAGCGCATGGCACATTGTAATGCCATGGGTCATGGAGTATTGTGCTGACAAAGGCATGGAGCATTGTGATGACTAGGTTCATGGAGCATTGTGATGAAATGTTCATGGAGCACTGTGGTGACAATGGTCATGAAGTATTGTGATGACTGGAGTCACGGAGCATTGTGATGACAGGGGTCATAGAGCATTGTGATGAAAGTGCATGGAGCATTGTGATGACAGGGGCATGTTGCATTGGTCTGACAAATTTCATAGACTATTGTGATGAGAGTGGGCATGGCGCATTGCGATGACAAGGGCATGGAGCATTGTGATGAGAAGGTCATGGAGTATTGTGAAGACAGTTGTCAGGGAGCATTGTGATGACATATGTCATGGTCATTGCGATGACAATGGAATGGAGCATTGTGATGCCAAGTGTCATGGAAGATGGTGATGACAAAGGTAATGGAGCATTTTGATGACAAGGGTCAGGGTGCATTCTGATGACAAGCTTGTGGAGTATATTGATGACAATGGCATGGAGCACTGTGAAGAAAACGGCATGGGGCATTGTGATGAAAAAGGCATGGAGTCTTTTCATGACAGGTTTCAAGGAGCATTCTGACAACAAGTGTCAGGGAGCCTTGTGATGACAAAGTTCATGGAGCATTGTGACGACAAGCACATGGAGTATTGTGATGACAGGTGTCAGGGAGCATTGTGATGACATATGTCATGGTCATTGCGATGACAATGGAATGGAGCATTGTGATGCCAAGTGTCATGGAGGATGGTGATGACAAAGGTAATGGAGCATTTTGATGACAAGGGCATGGAGCATTGTGATGGCAAGGGCCATTGAGAATTTTGATGACCAGTTCATGAAGCATTGTGATGACAAGCACATGGAGCTTGCTATGACAGGGATCATGGAGCATTGCGATGACAAGTGCATAGAGAATTGTGATGACAAAGCATGTAACACTGTGATGAGAAGTGTCATGGAGCATAGTGATGCCAAGATCGTGGAGAATTGTGATGACACGGGACATGGAGCATTGTGATGACCAGGGCATGGAGCATTGTGATGGCAAGACCGTGGAGCATTGTGATGAGAAGACCACGGGTAACTGTGATGACGAGCGTCATGGAGCACTGTAATGACAAGGGGTATGGAGCATTGTGATAACAGGGGTCATGGAGCATTGTGATGACAAGGGTCAGGGAGCATTCTGATGACAAGCTTGTGGAGTATTTTGATGACAATGGCATGGAGCATTGTGAAGAAAACGGCATGGGGCATTGTGATGAAAAAGGCATGGAGCCTTTTCATGACAGGTTTCAAGGAGCATTCTGACAACAAGTGTCAGGGAGCCTTGTGATGACAAAGGTCATGGAGCATTGTGACGACAAGCACATAGAGTATTGTGATGACAGGTGTCAGGGAGCATTGTGATGACATATGTCATGGTCATTGCGATGACAATGGAATGGAGCATTGTGATGCCAAGTGTCATGGAGGATGGTGATGACAAAGGTAATGGAGCATTTTGATGACAAGGGCATGGAGCATTGTGATGACAAGGGCCATTGAGAATTTTGATGACCAGTTCATGAAGCATTGTGATGACAAACACATGGAGCTTGCTATGACAGGGATCATGGAGCATTGCGATGACAAGTGCATAGAGAATTGTGATGACAAAGCATGTAACACTGTGATGAGAAGTGTCATGGAGCATAGTGATGCCAAGAACGTGGAGAATTGTGATGACACGGGACATGGAGCATTGTGATGGCAAGACCGTGGAGCATTGTGATGAGAAGACCACGGGTAACTGTGATGACGAGCGTCATGGAGCACTGTAATGACAAGGGGTATGGAGCATTGTGATAACAGGGGTCATGGAGCATTGTGATGACAAGGGTCAGGGAGCATTCTGATGACAAGCTTGTGGAGTATTTTGATGACAATGGCATGGAGCATTGTGAAGAAAACGGCATGGGGCATTGTGATGAAAAAGGCATGGAGCCTTTTCATGACAGGTTTCAAGGAGCATTCTGACAACAAGTGTCAGGGAGCCTTGTGATGACAAAGGTCATGGAGCATTGTGATGACAAGCACATAGAGTATTGTGATGACAGGTGTCAGGGAGCATTGTGATGACATATGTCATGGTCATTGCGATGACAATGGAATGGAGCATTGTGATGCCAAGTGTCATGGAGGATGGTGATGACAAAGGTAGTGGAGCATTTTGATGACAAGGGCATGGAGCATTGTGATGACAAGGGCCATTGAGAATTTTGATGACCAGTTCATGAAGCATTGTGATGACAAACACATGGAGCTTGCTATGACAGGGATCATGGAGCATTGCGATGACAAGTGCATAGAGAATTGTGATGACAAAGCATGTAACACTGTGATGAGAAGTGTCATGGAGCATAGTGATGCCAAGAACTTGGAGAATTGTGATGACACGAGACATGGAGCATTGTGATGGCAAGACCGTGGAGCATTGTGATGAGAAGACCACGGGTAACTGTGATGACGAGCGTCATGGAGCACTGTAATGACAAGGGGTATGGAGCATTGTGATAACAGGGGTCATGGAGCATTGTGATGACAAGGGTCAGGGAGCATTCTGATGACAAGCTTGTGGAGTATTTTGATGACAATGGCATGGAGCATTCTGAAGAAAACGGCATGGGGCATTGTGATGAATAAGGCATGGAGCCTTTTCATGACAGGTTTCAAGGAGCATTCTGACAACAAGTGTCAGGGAGCCTTGTGATGACAAAGGTCATGGAGCTTTGTGACGACAAGCACATGGAGTATTGTGATGACAAGCACATGGAGCTTGATATGACAGGGGTCATGGAACACTGCGATGACAAGTGCATAGAGAATTGTGATGACAAAGCATGTAACACTTTGATGAGAAGTGTCATGGAGCATAGTGATGCCAAGAACGTGGAGAAATGTGATGACAGGGGCATTGAGCAGTGTGATGACCAGGGCATGGAGCATTGTGATGGCAAGACCGTGGAGCATTGTGATGAGAAGACCATGGATAATTGTGATGACAAGCGTCATGGAGCACTGTAATGACAAGGGGTGTGGAGCATTGTGATGACAGGGGTCATGGAGCATTGTGATGACTGGGGACATGGAGCATTGTGATAACCAGGTCATGGAGCATTGTGATGGCAAGACAGTGGAGCACTGTGATGAGAAGACCATGGATAACTGTGATGACGAGCATCATGGAGCACTGTAATGACAAGGGGCATGGAGCATTGTGATGACAGGTGTCATGGAACATTTTGATGACAGGGTTCATGGATTATTGTGATGACAAGTGTCACGGAGCATTCTGATGACAAGCTTGTGGAGTATTGTGATGACAATGGCATGGAGCATTGTGATGAAAAGGGCATGGAGACTTGTCATGACAGTTTTCAATGAGCATACTGATGACAAGTACCAGGGAGCATTGTGATGACAAGTGTATTGAGAATTGTGATGACAAAGGTCATGGAGCATTGTGATGAGAAGTTCATGGATAATTGTGATAACCAGCATCATGGGGCACTGTGATGACAAGTTTTATGGAACATTGTGATCACAGGGGTTTGGAGCATTGTGATGACAGAGGTCATGGAGAATTTTGATGTCATTGTGATGACAATAGCATGAAGCATTATGATGGTGGACATGGTGCATTGCGATGACAGGGTTCATGGAGCACTGAGATGAAAAGTGGCATGGAGTATTGTTATTACAGGGGTCTTGGAGCATTGTGATAAAAAGGGCATGGAGCATTGTGATGAGAAGGCCATGGAGCATTCTGATGACATGCGTCAGGGAGCTTTCTGATGACATGGGCATGGAGCATTGTGATTACAGGGGTCTTGGAGCATTGTGATGACAAGGGTCATGGAGTCTTGCGATGACAAAGCCGTACATCATTGTGATGGCAGGGGTCATGGAGCATTGTTATGACAGGGGTAATGGAGCATTGTGATGACAAGGGCATGGAGCATTGGTCTGAAAAGTTTCATGGATTATTGTGATGAGAGTGGGCATGGAACATTGTGATGACAAGGGCACGGAACACAGTGATACATGTGTCTTGGAGGATTGCAATGACACAGGCATGGTGCATTCTGATGAGAAGGGCATGGAGCATTGTGATGAGAAGGCCATGGAGCATTCTGATGACATGTGTCAGGGAGCTTTGTGATGACATGGGCATGGAGCATTGTGATGACAGGGGTCTTGGAGCATTGTGATGACAAGGGTCATGGAGTCTTGCGATGACAAAGCCGTGGAACATTGTGATGGCAGGGGTCATGGAGCATTGTTATGACAGTGGTAATGGAGCATTGTGTTGACAAGGGCATGGAGCATTGGTCTGAAAAGTTTCATGGATTATTGTGATGAGAGTGGGCATGGAGCATTGTGATGACAAGTGCACGGAACACAGTGATACATGTGTCTTTGAGGATTGCAATGACAAAGGCATGGTGCATTGTGAAGAGAAGGGCATCGAGCATTGTGATGACAAGCGTCATGGAGCTTTGTGATGACAACGTCATGGAGCAATGTGATGAGAGGTTTCATGGAGCTTTGTGATGACAATGGCATGGAGCATTGTGATGCCAAGGGTCATGGAGCTTTGTGATGACATAGGCCATGGAGCATTTTGATGACAAGTGTGTGGTGCATTGTGATGAGCATGGCAGGGATCATTGTGATGACAGGGTCATGGAGCAATTGGATGAAAAGGGTCATGGAACATTTTGATGACAGGGGTTATGGAACATTGTGATATCAGGGGTCATGCAGCATTGTGATGAAAAGGGTCATATAGCATTGTGATGACAGGGGTTATGGAACATTGTGATGTCAGTGGCATGGAGCATTGTGATGATAAGTGCATGTAGCATTGTAGTGACAAGGGTTATGGAACATTGTGATGACAGGCGTGAGGGAGTATTGAGATGATTAGTGAAGGAACATTGTGATATCATTGGTGAGAGAGCATTTTGATGAGAAGTGCATGGAGCATTGTGATAACAAGGTTGTGGAGCAGTGTGATGACAAACGCATGGCACATTGTGATGATATGGGTCATGGAGCATTGTGCTGACAAACGCATGGAGCATTGTGATGACAAGGTTTATGGAGCATTGTGATGACAACGATGTGGAGCACTGTGATGACAAGCGCATGGCACATTGTAATGCCATGGGTCATGTAGTATTGTGCTGACAAAGGCATGGAGCATTGTGATGACTAGGTTCATGGAGCATTGTGATGAAATGTTCATGGAGCACTGTGGTGACAATGGTCATGAAGCATTGTGATGACTGGAGTCACGGAGCATTGTGATGACAGGGGTCATAGCGAATTGTGATGAAAGTGCATGGAGCATTGTGATGACAGGGGCATGTTGCATTGGTCTGACAAATTTCATAGACTATTGTGATGAGAGTGGGCATGGCGCATTGCGATGACAAGGGCATGGAGCATTGTGATGAGAAGGTCATGGAGTATTGTGAAGACAGTTGTCAGGGAGCATTGTGATGACATATGTCATGGTTATTGCGATGACAATGGAATGGAGCATTGTGATGCCAAGTGTCATGGAAGATGGTGATGACAAAGGTAATGGAGCATTTTGATGACAAGTGTCAGGGTGCATTCTGATGACAAGCTTGTGGAGTATATTGATGACAATGGCATGGAGCACTGTGAAGAAAACGGCATGGGGCATTGTGATGAAAAAGGCATGGAGTCTTTTCATGACAGGTTTCAAGGAGCATTCTGACAACAAGTGTCAGGGAGCCTTGTGATGACAAAGTTCATGGAGCATTCTGACGACAAGCACATGGAGTATTGTGAAGACAGGTGTCAGGGAGCATTGTGATGACATATGTTATGGTCATTGCGATGACAATGGAATGGAGCACTGTGATGCCAAGTGTCATGGAGGATGGTGATGACAAAGGTAATGGAGCATTTTGATGACAAGGGCATGGAGCATTGTGATGGCAAGGGCCATTGAGAATTTTGATGACCAGTTCATGAAGCATTGTGATGACAAGCACATGGAGCTTGCTATGACAGGGATCATGGAGCATTGCGATGACAAGTGCATAGAGAATTGTGATGACAAAGCATGTAACACTGTGATGAGAAGTGTCATGGAGCATAGTGATGCCAAGATCGTGGAGAATTGTGATGACACGGGACATGGAGCATTGTGATGACCAGGGCATGGAGCATTGTGATGGCAAGACCGTGGAGCATTGTGATGAGAAGACCACGGGTAACTGTGATGACGAGCGTCATGGAGCACTGTAATGACAAGGGGTATGGAGCATTGTGATAACAGGGGTCATGGAGCATTGTGATGACAAGGGTCAGGGAGCATTCTGATGACAAGCTTGTGGAGTATTTTGATGACAATGGCATGGAGCATTGTGAAGAAAACGGCATGGGGCATTGTGATGAAAAAGGCATGGAGCCTTTTCATGACAGGTTTCAAGGAGCATTCTGACAACAAGTGTCAGGGAGCCTTGTGATGACAAAGGTCATGGAGCATTGTGACGACAAGCACATAGAGTATTGTGATGACAGGTGTCAGGGAGCATTGTGATGACATATGTCATGGTCATTGCGATGACAATGGAATGGAGCATTGTGATGCCAAGTGTCATGGAGGATGGTGATGACAAAGGTAATGGAGCATTTTGATGACAAGGGCATGGAGCATTGTGATGACAAGGGCCATTGAGAATTTTGATGACCAGTTCATGAAGCATTGTGATGACAAACACATGGAGCTTGCTATGACAGGGATCATGGAGCATTGCGATGACAAGTGCATAGAGAATTGTGATGACAAAGCATGTAACACTGTGATGAGAAGTGTCATGGAGCATAGTGATGCCAAGAACGTGGAGAATTGTGATGACACGGGACATGGAGCATTGTGATGGCAAGACCGTGGAGCATTGTGATGAGAAGACCACGGGTAACTGTGATGACGAGCGTCATGGAGCACTGTAATGACAAGGGGTATGGAGCATTGTGATAACAGGGGTCATGGAGCATTGTGATGACAAGGGTCAGGGAGCATTCTGATGACAAGCTTGTGGAGTATTTTGATGACAATGGCATGGAGCATTGTGAAGAAAACGGCATGGGGCATTGTGATGAAAAAGGCATGGAGCCTTTTCATGACAGGTTTCAAGGAGCATTCTGACAACAAGTGTCAGGGAGCCTTGTGATGACAAAGGTCATGGAGCTTTGTGACGACAAGCACATGGAGTATTGTGATGACAAGCACCTGGAGCTTGATATGACAGGGGTCATGGAACACTGCGATGACAAGTGCATAGAGAATTGTGATGACAAAGCATGTAACACTTTGATGAGAAGTGTCATGGAGCATAGTGATGCCAAGAACGTGGAGAAATGTGATGACAGGGGCATTGAGCAGTGTGATGACCAGGGCATGGAGCATTGTGATGGCAAGACCGTGGAGCATTGTGATGAGAAGACCATGGATAATTGTGATGACAAGCGTCATGGAGCACTGTAATGACAAGGGGTGTGGAGCATTGTGATGACAGGGGTCATGGAGCATTGTGATGACTGGGGACATGGAGCATTGTGATAACCAGGTCATGGAGCATTGTGATGGCAAGACAGTGGAGCACTGTGATGAGAAGACCATGGATAACTGTGATGACGAGCATCATGGAGCACTGTAATGACAAGGGGCATGGAGCATTGTGATGACAGGTGTCATGGAACATTTTGATGACAGGGTTCATGGATTTTTGTGATGACAAGTGTCACGGAGCATTCTGATGACAAGCTTGTGGAGTATTGTGATGACAATGGCATGGAGCATTGTGATGAAAAGGGCATGGAGACTTGTCATGACAGTTTTCAATGAGCATACTGATGACAAGTACCAGGGAGCATTGTGATGACAAGTGTATTGAGAATTGTGATAACAAAGGTCATGGAGCATTGTGATGAGAAGTTCATGGATAATTGTGATAACCAGCATCATGGGGCACTGTGATGACAAGTTTTATGGAACATTGTGATCACAGGGGTTTGGAGCACTGTGATGACAGAGGTCATGGAGAATTTTGATTTCATTGTGATGACAATAGCATGAAGCATTATGATGTTGGACATGGTGCATTGCGATGACAGGGTTCATGGAGCACTGAGATGAAAAGTGGCATGGAGTATTGTTATTACAGGGGTCTTGGAGCATTGTGATGAAAAGGGCATGGAGCATTGTGATGAGAAGGCCATGGAGCATTCTGATGACATGCGTCAGGGAGCTTTCTGATGACATGGGCATGGAGCATTGTGATTACAGGGGTCTTGGAGCATTGTGATGACAAGGGTCATGGAGTCTTGCGATGACAAAGCCGTACATCATTGTGATGGCAGGGGTCATGGAGCATTGTTATGACAGGGGTAATGGAGCATTGTGATGACAAGGGCATGGAGCATTGGTCTGAAAAGTTTCATGGATTATTGTGATGAGAGTGGGCATGGAACATTGTGATGACAAGGGCACGGAACACAGTGATACATGTGTCTTGGAGGATTGCAATGACACAGGCATGGTGCATTCTGATGAGAAGGGCATGGAGCATTGTGATGAGAAGGCCATGGAGCATTCTGATGACATGTGTCAGGGAGCTTTGTGATGACATGGGCATGGAGCATTGTGATTACAGGGTTCTTGGAGCATTGTGATGACAAGGGTCATGGAGTCTTGCGATGACAAAGCCGTGGAACATTGTGATGGCAGGGGTCATGGAGCATTGTTATGACAGTGGTAATGGAGCATTGTGTTGACAAGGGCATGGAGCATTGGTCTGAAAAGTTTCATGGATTATTGTGATGAGAGTGGGCATGGAGCATTGTGATGACAAGTGCACGGAACACAGTGATACATGTGTCTTTGAGGATTGCAATGACAAAGGCATGGTGCATTGTGAAGAGAAGGGCATCGAGCATTGTGATGACAAGCGTCATGGAGCTTTGTGATGACAACGTCATGGAGCAATGTGATGAGAGGTTTCATGGAGCTTTGTGATGACAATGGCATGGAGCATTGTGATGCCGAGGGTCATGGAGCTTTGTGATGACATAGGCCATGGAGCATTTTGATGACAAGTGTGTGGTGCATTGTGATGAGCATGGCAGGGATCATTGTGATGACAGGGTCATGGAGCAATTGGATGAAAAGGGTCATGGAACATTTTGATGACAGGGGTTATGGAACATTGTGATATCAGGGGTCATGCAGCATTGTGATGAAAAGGGTCATATAGCATTGTGATGACAGGGGTTATGGAACATTGTGATGTCAGTGGCATGGAGCATTGTGATGATAAGTGCATGTAGCATTGTAGTGACAAGGGTTATGGAACATTGTGATGACAGGCGTGAGGGAGTATTGAGATGATTAGTGAAGGAACATTGTGATATCATTGGTGAGAGAGCATTTTGATGAGAAGTGCATGGAGCATTGTGATAACAAGGTTGTGGAGCAGTGTGATGACAAACGCATGGCACATTGTGATGATATGGGTCATGGAGCATTGTGCTGACAAACGCATGGAGCATTGTGATGACAAGGTTTATGGAGCATTGTGATGACAACGATGTGGAGCACTGTGATGACAAGCGCATGGCACATTGTAATGCCATGGGTCATGGAGTATTGTGCTGACAAAGGCATGGAGCATTGTGATGACTAGGTTCATGGAGCATTGTGATGAAATGTTCATGGAGCACTGTGGTGACAATGGTCATGAAGCATTGTGATGACTGGAGTCACGGAGCATTGTGATGACAGGGGTCATAGAGCATTGTGATGAAAGTGCATGGAGCATTGTGATGACAGGGGCATGTTGCATTGGTCTGACAAATTTCATAGACTATTGTGATGAGAGTGGGCATGGCGCATTGCGATGACAAGGGCATGGAGCATTGTGATGAGAAGGTCATGGAGTATTGTGAAGACAGTTGTCAGGGAGCATTGTGATGACATATGTCATGGTCAATGCGATGACAATGGAATGGAGCATTGTGATGCCAAGTGTCATGGAAGATGGTGATGACAAAGGTAATGGAGCATTTTGATGACAAGGGTCAGGGTGCATTCTGATGACAAGCTTGTGGAGTATATTGATGACAATGGCATGGAGCACTGTGAAGAAAACGGCATGGGGCATTGTGATGAAAAAGGCATGGAGTCTTTTCATGACAGGTTTCAAGGAGCATTCTGACAACAAGTGTCAGGGAGCCTTGTGATGACAAAGTTCATGGAGCATTGTGACGACAAGCACATGGAGTATTGTGATGACAGGTGTCAGGGAGCATTGTGATGACATATGTCATGGTCATTGCGATGACAATGGAATGGAGCATTGTGATGCCAAGTGTCATGGAGGATGGTGATGACAAAGGTAATGGAGCATTTTGATGACAAGGGCATGGAGCATTGTGATGGCAAGGGCCATTGAGAATTTTGATGACCAGTTCATGAAGCATTGTGATGACAAGCACATGGAGCTTGCTATGACAGGGATCATGGAGCATTGCGATGACAAGTGCATAGAGAATTGTGATGACAAAGCATGTAACACTGTGATGAGAAGTGTCATGGAGCATAGTGATGCCAAGATCGTGGAGAATTGTGATGACACGGGACATGGAGCATTGTGATGACCAGGGCATGGAGCATTGTGATGGCAAGACCGTGGAGCATTGTGATGAGAAGACCACGGGTAACTGTGATGACGAGCGTCATGGAGCACTGTAATGACAAGGGGTATGGAGCATTGTGATAACAGGGGTCATGGAGCATTGTGATGACAAGGGTCAGGGAGCATTCTGATGACAAGCTTGTGGAGTATTTTGATGACAATGGCATGGAGCATTGTGAAGAAAACGGCATGGGGCATTGTGATGAAAAAGGCATGGAGCCTTTTCATGACAGGTTTCAAGGAGCATTCTGACAACAAGTGTCAGGGAGCCTTGTGATGACAAAGGTCATGGAGCATTGTGACGACAAGCACATGGAGTATTGTGATGACAAGCACATGGAGTTTGCTATGATAGGGGTCATGGAGCATTGCGATGACAAGTGCATAGAGAATTGTGATGACAAAGCATGTAACACTTTGATGAGAAGTGTCATGGAGCATAGTGATGCCAAGAACGTGGAGAATTGTGATGACAGGGACATGGAGCAGTGTGATGAAAATGGCATGGATCATTGTGATGAAAAGGGCATGGAGACTTGTCATGATAGTTTTCAATGAGCATACTGATGACAAGTTCCAGGGAGCATTGTGATGACAAGTGTATTGAGAATTGTGATGACAAAGGTCATGGAGCATTGTGATGAGAAGTCCATGGATAATTGTTATAACCAGCATCATGGGGCGTTGTGATGACAAGTTTTATGGAACATTGTGATCACTGTGGTTTGGAGCATTGTGATGACAGAGGTCATGGAGAATATTGATTTCATTGTGATGACAATAGCATGAAGCATTATGATGATGGACATGGTGCATTGTGATGACAGGGTTCATGGAGCACAGAGATGAAAAGTGCCATGGAGTATTGTTATTACAGGGGTCTTAGAGCATTGTGATGAAAAGGGCATGGGGCATTGTGATGAGAAGGCCATGGAGCATTCTGATGACATGCATCAGGGAGCTTTGTGATGACATGGGCATGGAGCATTGTGATTACAGGGGTCTTGGAGCATTGTGGTGACAAGGGTCATGGAGTCTTGCGATGACAAAGCCGTGGAACATTGTGATGGCAGGGATCATGGAGCATTGTTATGACTGTGGTAATGGAGCATTGTGTTGACAAGGGCATGGAGCATTGGTCTGAAAAGTTTCATGGATTATTGTGATGAGAGTGGGCATGGAGCATTGTGATGACAAGTGCACGGAACACAGTGATACATGTGTCTTTGAGGATTGCAATGACAAAGGCATGGTGCATTGTGAAGAGAAGGGCATCGAGCATTGTGATGACAAGCGTCATGGAGCTTTGTGATGACAACGTCATGGAGCAATGTGATGAGAGGTTTCATGGAGCTTTGTGATGACAATGGCATGGAGCAATGTGATGAGAGGTTTCATGGAGCTTTGTGATGACAATGGCATGGAGCATTGTGATGCCAAGGGTCATGGAGCTTTGTGATGACATAGGCCATGGAGCATTTTGATGACAAGTGTGTGGTGCATTGTGATGAGCATGGCAGGGATCATTGTGATGACAGGGTCATGGAGCAATTGGATGAAAAGGGTCATGGAACATTTTGATGACAGGGGTTATGGAACATTGTGATATCAGGGGTCATGCAGCATTGTGATGAAAAGGGTCATATAGCATTGTGATGACAGGGGTTATGGAACATTGTGATGTCAGTGGCATGGAGCATTGTGATGATAAGTGCATGTAGCATTGTAGTGACGAGGGTTATGGAACATTGTGATGACAGGCGTGAGGGAGTATTGAGATGATTAGTGAAGGAACATTGTGATATCATTGGTGAGAGAGCATTTTGATGAGAAGTGCATGGAGCATTGTGATAACAAGGTTGTGGAGCAGTGTGATGACAAACGCATGGCACATTGTGATGATATGGGTCATGGAGCATTGTGCTGACAAACGCATGGAGCATTGTGATGACAAGGTTTATGGAGCATTCTGATGACAACGATGTGGAGCACTGTGATGACAAGCGCATGGCACATTGTAATGCCATGGGTCATGGAGTATTGTGCTGACAAAGGCATGGAGCATTGTGATGACTAGGTTCATGGAGCATTGTGATGAAATGTTCATGGAGCACTGTGGTGACAATGGTCATGAAGTATTGTGATGACTGGAGTCACGGAGCATTGTGATGACAGGGATCATGGAGCATTGCGATGACAAGTGCATAGAGAATTGTGATGACAAAGCATGTAACACTGTGATGAGAAGTGTCATGGAGCATAGTGATGCCAAGATCGTGGAGAATTGTGATGACACGGGACATGGAGCATTGTGATGACCAGGGCATGGAGCATTGTGATGGCAAGACCGTGGAGCATTGTGATGAGAAGACCACGGGTAACTGTGATGACGAGCGTCATGGAGCACTGTAATGACAAGGGGTATGGAGCATTGTGATAACAGGGGTCATGGAGCATTGTGATGACAAGGGTCAGGGAGCATTCTGATGACAAGCTTGTGGAGTATTTTGATGACAATGGCATGGAGCATTGTGAAGAAAACGGCATGGGGCATTGTGATGAAAAAGGCATGGAGCCTTTTCATGACAGGTTTCAAGGAGCATTCTGACAACAAGTGTCAGGGAGCCTTGTGATGACAAAGTCATGGAGCATTGTGACGACAAGCACATAGAGTATTGTGATGACAGGTGTCAGGGAGCATTGTGATGACATATGTCATGGTCATTGCGATGACAATGGAATGGAGCATTGTGATGCCAAGTGTCATGGAGGATGGTGATGACAAAGGTAATGGAGCATTTTGATGACAAGGGCATGGAGCATTGTGATGACAAGGGCCATTGAGAATTTTGATGACCAGTTCATGAAGCATTGTGATGACAAACACATGGAGCTTGCTATGACAGGGATCATGGAGCATTGCGATGACAAGTGCATAGAGAATTGTGATGACAAAGCATGTAACACTGTGATGAGAAGTGTCATGGAGCATAGTGATGCCAAGAACGTGGAGAATTGTGATGACACGGGACATGGAGCATTGTGATGGCAAGACCGTGGAGCATTGTGATGAGAAGACCACGGGTAACTGTGATGACGAGCGTCATGGAGCACTGTAATGACAAGGGGTATGGAGCATTGTGATAACAGGGGTCATGGAGCATTGTGATGACAAGGGTCAGGGAGCATTCTGATGACAAGCTTGTGGAGTATTTTGATGACAATGGCATGGAGCATTGTGAAGAAAACGGCATGGGGCATTGTGATGAAAAAGGCATGGAGCCTTTTCATGACAGGTTTCAAGGAGCATTCTGACAACAAGTGTCAGGGAGCCTTGTGATGACAAAGGTCATGGAGCTTTGTGACGACAAGCACATGGAGTATTGTGATGACAAGCACCTGGAGCTTGATATGACAGGGGTCATGGAACACTGCGATGACAAGTGCATAGAGAATTGTGATGACAAAGCATGTAACACTTTGATGAGAAGTGTCATGGAGCATAGTGATGCCAAGAACGTGGAGAAATGTGATGACAGGGGCATTGAGCAGTGTGATGACCAGGGCATGGAGCATTGTGATGGCAAGACCGTGGAGCATTGTGATGAGAAGACCATGGATAATTGTGATGACAAGCGTCATGGAGCACTGTAATGACAAGGGGTGTGGAGCATTGTGATGACAGGGGTCATGGAGCATTGTGATGACTGGGGACATGGAGCATTGTGATAACCAGGTCATGGAGCATTGTGATGGCAAGACAGTGGAGCACTGTGATGAGAAGACCATGGATAACTGTGATGACGAGCATCATGGAGCACTGTAATGACAAGGGGCATGGAGCATTGTGATGACAGGTGTCATGGAACATTTTGATGACAGGGTTCATGGATTATTGTGATGACAAGTGTCACGGAGCATTCTGATGACAAGCTTGTGGAGTATTGTGATGACAATGGCATGGAGCATTGTGATGAAAAGGGCATGGAGACTTGTCATGACAGTTTTCAATGAGCATACTGATGACAAGTACCAGGGAGCATTGTGATGACAAGTGTATTGAGAATTGTGATGACAAAGGTCATGGAGCATTGTGATGAGAAGTTCATGGATAATTGTGATAACCAGCATCATGGGGCACTGTGATGACAAGTTTTATGGAACATTGTGATCACAGGGGTTTGGAGCATTGTGATGACAGAGGTCATGGAGAATTTTGATTTCATTGTGATGACAATAGCATGAAGCATTATGATGGTGGACATGGTGCATTGCGATGACAGGGTTCATGGAGCACTGAGATGAAAAGTGGCATGGAGTATTGTTATTACAGGGGTCTTGGAGCATTGTGATGAAAAGGGCATGGAGCATTGTGATGAGAAGGCCATGGAGCATTCTGATGACATGCGTCAGGGAGCTTTCTGATGACATGGGCATGGAGCATTGTGATTACAGGGGTCTTGGAGCATTGTGATGACAAGGGTCATGGAGTCTTGCGATGACAAAGCCGTACATCATTGTGATGGCAGGGGTCATGGAGCATTGTTATGACAGGGGTAATGGAGCATTGTGATGACAAGGGCATGGAGCATTGGTCTGAAAAGTTTCATGGATTATTGTGATGAGAGTGGGCATGGAACATTGTGATGACAAGGGCACGGAACACAGTGATACATGTGTCTTGGAGGATTGCAATGACACAGGCATGGTGCATTCTGATGAGAAGGGCATGGAGCATTGTGATGAGAAGGCCATGGAGCATTCTGATGACATGTGTCAGGGAGCTTTGTGATGACATGGGCATGGAGCATTGTGATTACAGGGTTCTTGGAGCATTGTGATGACAAGGGTCATGGAGTCTTGCGATGACAAAGCCGTGGAACATTGTGATGGCAGGGGTCATGGAGCATTGTTATGACAGTGGTAATGGAGCATTGTGTTGACAAGGGCATGGAGCATTGGTCTGAAAAGTTTCATGGATTATTGTGATGAGAGTGGGCATGGAGCATTGTGATGACAAGTGCACGGAACACAGTGATACATGTGTCTTTGAGGATTGCAATGACAAAGGCATGGTGCATTGTGAAGAGAAGGGCATCGAGCATTGTGATGACAAGCGTCATGGAGCTTTGTGATGACAACGTCATGGAGCAATGTGATGAGAGGTTTCATGGAGCTTTGTGATGACAATGGCATGGAGCATTGTGATGCCAAGGGTCATGGAGCTTTGTGATGACATAGGCCATGGAGCATTTTGATGACAAGTGTGTGGTGCATTGTGATGAGCATGGCAGGGATCACTGTGATGACAGGGTCATGGAGCAATTGGATGAAAAGGGTCATGGAACATTTTGATGACAGGGGTTATGGAACATTGTGATATCAGGGGTCATGCAGCATTGTGATGAAAAGGGTCATATAGCATTGTGATGACAGGGGTTATGGAACATTGTGATGTCAGTGGCATGGAGCATTGTGATGATAAGTGCATGTAGCATTGTAGTGACGAGGGTTATGGAACATTGTGATGACAGGCGTGAGGGAGTATTGAGATGATTAGTGAAGGAACATTGTGATATCATTGGTGAGAGAGCATTTTGATGAGAAGTGCATGGAGCATTGTGATAACAAGGTTGTGGAGCAGTGTGATGACAAACGCATGGCACATTGTGATGATATGGGTCATGGAGCATTGTGCTGACAAACGCATGGAGCATTGTGATGACAAGGTTTATGGAGCATTGTGATGACAACGATGTGGAGCACTGTGATGACAAGCGCATGGCACATTGTAATGCCATGGGTCATGGAGTATTGTGCTGACAAAGGCATGGAGCATTGTGATGACTAGGTTCATGGAGCATTGTGATGAAATGTTCATGGAGCACTGTGGTGACAATGGTCATGAAGTATTGTGATGACTGGAGTCACGGAGCATTGTGATGACAGGGATCATGGAGCATTGCGATGACAAGTGCATAGAGAATTGTGATGACAAAGCATGTAACACTGTGATGAGAAGTGTCATGGAGCATAGTGATGCCAAGATCGTGGAGAATTGTGATGACACGGGACATGGAGCATTGTGATGACCAGGGCATGGAGCATTGTGATGGCAAGACCGTGGAGCATTGTGATGAGAAGACCACGGGTAACTGTGATGACGAGCGTCATGGAGCACTGTAATGACAAGGGGTATGGAGCATTGTGATAACAGGGGTCATGGAGCATTGTGATGACAAGGGTCAGGGAGCATTCTGATGACAAGCTTGTGGAGTATTTTGATGACAATGGCATGGAGCATTGTGAAGAAAACGGCATGGGGCATTGTGATGAAAAAGGCATGGAGCCTTTTCATGACAGGTTTCAAGGAGCATTCTGAC
This sequence comes from Mesoplodon bidens, assembly GCF_964165515.1. Taxonomy (NCBI): domain Eukaryota; kingdom Metazoa; phylum Chordata; class Mammalia; order Artiodactyla; family Ziphiidae; genus Mesoplodon; species Mesoplodon bidens. The sequence goes on from NW_027671506.1 coordinate 772,875, forward strand.
AACAAGTGTCAGGGAGCCTTGTGATGACAAAGGTCATGGAGCATTGTGACGACAAGCACATAGAGTATTGTGATGACAGGTGTCAGGGAGCATTGTGATGACATATGTCATGGTCATTGCGATGACAATGGAATGGAGCATTGTGATGCCAAGTGTCATGGAGGATGGTGATGACAAAGGTAATGGAGCATTTTGATGACAAGGGCATGGAGCATTGTGATGACAAGGGCCATTGAGAATTTTGATGACCAGTTCATGAAGCATTGTGATGACAAACACATGGAGCTTGCTATGACAGGGATCATGGAGCATTGCGATGACAAGTGCATAGAGAATTGTGATGACAAAGCATGTAACACTGTGATGAGAAGTGTCATGGAGCATAGTGATGCCAAGAACGTGGAGAATTGTGATGACACGGGACATGGAGCATTGTGATGGCAAGACCGTGGAGCATTGTGATGAGAAGACCACGGGTAACTGTGATGACGAGCGTCATGGAGCACTGTAATGACAAGGGGTATGGAGCATTGTGATAACAGGGGTCATGGAGCATTGTGATGACAAGGGTCAGGGAGCATTCTGATGACAAGCTTGTGGAGTATTTTGATGACAATGGCATGGAGCATTGTGAAGAAAACGGCATGGGGCATTGTGATGAAAAAGGCATGGAGCCTTTTCATGACAGGTTTCAAGGAGCATTCTGACAACAAGTGTCAGGGAGCCTTGTGATGACAAAGGTCATGGAGCTTTGTGACGACAAGCACATGGAGTATTGTGATGACAAGCACCTGGAGCTTGATATGACAGGGGTCATGGAACACTGCGATGACAAGTGCATAGAGAATTGTGATGACAAAGCATGTAACACTTTGATGAGAAGTGTCATGGAGCATAGTGATGCCAAGAACGTGGAGAAATGTGATGACAGGGGCATTGAGCAGTGTGATGACCAGGGCATGGAGCATTGTGATGGCAAGACCGTGGAGCATTGTGATGAGAAGACCATGGATAATTGTGATGACAAGCGTCATGGAGCACTGTAATGACAAGGGGTGTGGAGCATTGTGATGACAGGGGTCATGGAGCATTGTGATGACTGGGGACATGGAGCATTGTGATAACCAGGTCATGGAGCATTGTGATGGCAAGACAGTGGAGCACTGTGATGAGAAGACCATGGATAACTGTGATGACGAGCATCATGGAGCACTGTAATGACAAGGGGCATGGAGCATTGTGATGACAGGTGTCATGGAACATTTTGATGACAGGGTTCATGGATTATTGTGATGACAAGTGTCACGGAGCATTCTGATGACAAGCTTGTGGAGTAATGTGATGACAATGGCATGGAGCATTGTGATGAAAAGGGCATGGAGACTTGTCATGACAGTTTTCAATGAGCATACTGATGACAAGTACCAGGGAGCATTGTGATGACAAGTGTATTGAGAATTGTGATGACAAAGGTCATGGAGCATTGTGATGAGAAGTTCATGGATAATTGTGATAACCAGCATCATGGGGCACTGTGATGACAAGTTTTATGGAACATTGTGATCACAGGGGTTTGGAGCATTGTGATGACAGAGGTCATGGAGAATTTTGATTTCAATGTGATGACAATAGCATGAAGCATTATGATGGTGGACATGGTGCATTGCGATGACAGGGTTCATGGAGCACTGAGATGAAAAGTGGCATGGAGTATTGTTATTACAGGGGTCTTGGAGCATTGTGATGAAAAGGGCATGGAGCATTGTGATGAGAAGGCCATGGAGCATTCTGATGACATGCGTCAGGGAGCTTTCTGATGACATGGGCATGGAGCATTGTGATTACAGGGGTCTTGGAGCATTGTGATGACAAGGGTCATGGAGTCTTGCGATGACAAAGCCGTACATCATTGTGATGGCAGGGGTCATGGAGCATTGTTATGACAGGGGTAATGGAGCATTGTGATGACAAGGGCATGGAGCATTGGTCTGAAAAGTTTCATGGATTATTGTGATGAGAGTGGGCATGGAACATTGTGATGACAAGGGCACGGAACACAGTGATACATGTGTCTTGGAGGATTGCAATGACACAGGCATGGTGCATTCTGATGAGAAGGGCATGGAGCATTGTGATGAGAAGGCCATGGAGCATTCTGATGACATGTGTCAGGGAGCTTTGTGATGACATGGGCATGGAGCATTGTGATGACAGGGGTCTTGGAGCATTGTGATGACAAGGGTCATGGAGTCTTGCGATGACAAAGCCGTGGAACATTGTGATGGCAGGGGTCATGGAGCATTGTTATGACAGTGGTAATGGAGCATTGTGTTGACAAGGGCATGGAGCATTGGTCTGAAAAGTTTCATGGATTATTGTGATGAGAGTGGGCATGGAGCATTGTGATGACAAGTGCACGGAACACAGTGATACATGTGTCTTTGAGGATTGCAATGACAAAGGCATGGTGCATTGTGAAGAGAAGGGCATCGAGCATTGTGATGACAAGCGTCATGGAGCTTTGTGATGACAACGTCATGGAGCAATGTGATGAGAGGTTTCATGGAGCTTTGTGATGACAATGGCATGGAGCATTGTGATGCCAAGGGTCATGGAGCTTTGTGATGACATAGGCCATGGAGCATTTTGATGACAAGTGTGTGGTGCATTGTGATGAGCATGGCAGGGATCATTGTGATGACAGGGTCATGGAGCAATTGGATGAAAAGGGTCATGGAACATTTTGATGACAGGGGTTATGGAACATTGTGATATCAGGGGTCATGCAGCATTGTGATGAAAAGGGTCATATAGCATTGTGATGACAGGGGTTATGGAACATTGTGATGTCAGTGGCATGGAGCATTGTGATGATAAGTGCATGTAGCATTGTAGTGACAAGGGTTATGGAACATTGTGATGACAGGCGTGAGGGAGTATTGAGATGATTAGTGAAGGAACATTGTGATATCATTGGTGAGAGAGCATTTTGATGAGAAGTGCATGGAGCATTGTGATAACAAGGTTGTGGAGCAGTGTGATGACAAACGCATGGCACATTGTGATGATATGGGTCATGGAGCATTGTGCTGACAAACGCATGGAGCATTGTGATGACAAGGTTTATGGAGCATTGTGATGACAACGATGTGGAGCACTGTGATGACAAGCGCATGGCACATTGTAATGCCATGGGTCATGTAGTATTGTGCTGACAAAGGCATGGAGCATTGTGATGACTAGGTTCATGGAGCATTGTGATGAAATGTTCATGGAGCACTGTGGTGACAATGGTCATGAAGCATTGTGATGACTGGAGTCACGGAGCATTGTGATGACAGGGGTCATAGCGAATTGTGATGAAAGTGCATGGAGCATTGTGATGACAGGGGCATGTTGCATTGGTCTGACAAATTTCATAGACTATTGTGATGAGAGTGGGCATGGCGCATTGCGATGACAAGGGCATGGAGCATTGTGATGAGAAGGTCATGGAGTATTGTGAAGACAGTTGTCAGGGAGCATTGTGATGACATATGTCATGGTTATTGCGATGACAATGGAATGGAGCATTGTGATGCCAAGTGTCATGGAAGATGGTGATGACAAAGGTAATGGAGCATTTTGATGACAAGGGTCAGGGTGCATTCTGATGACAAGCTTGTGGAGTATATTGATGACAATGGCATGGAGCACTGTGAAGAAAACGGCATGGGGCATTGTGATGAAAAAGGCATGGAGTCTTTTCATGACAGGTTTCAAGGAGCATTCTGACAACAAGTGTCAGGGAGCCTTGTGATGACAAAGTTCATGGAGCATTCTGACGACAAGCACATGGAGTATTGTGAAGACAGGTGTCAGGGAGCATTGTGATGACATATGTTATGGTCATTGCGATGACAATGGAATGGAGCATTGTGATGCCAAGTGTCATGGAGGATGGTGATGACAAAGGTAATGGAGCATTTTGATGACAAGGGCATGGAGCATTGTAATGGCAAGGGCCATTGAGAATTTTGATGACCAGTTCATGAAGCATTGTGATGACAAGCACATGGAGCTTGCTATGACAGGGATCAGGGAGCATTGCGATGACAAGTGCATAGAGAATTGTGATGACAAAGCATGTAACACTGTGATGAGAAGTGTCATGGAGCATAGTGATGCCAAGATCGTGGAGAATTGTGATGACACGGGACATGGAGCATTGTGATGACCAGGGCATGGAGCATTGTGATGGCAAGACCGTGGAGCATTGTGATGAGAAGACCACGGGTAACTGTGATGACGAGCGTCATGGAGCACTGTAATGACAAGGGGTATGGAGCATTGTGATAACAGGGGTCATGGAGCATTGTGATGACAAGGGTCAGGGAGCATTCTGATGACAAGCTTGTGGAGTATTTTGATGACAATGGCATGGAGCATTGTGAAGAAAACGGCATGGGGCATTGTGATGAAAAAGGCATGGAGCCTTTTCATGACAGGTTTCAAGGAGCATTCTGACAACAAGTGTCAGGGAGCCTTGTGATGACAAAGGTCATGGAGCATTGTGACGACAAGCACATAGAGTATTGTGATGACAGGTGTCAGGGAGCATTGTGATGACATATGTCATGGTCATTGCGATGACAATGGAATGGAGCATTGTGATGCCAAGTGTCATGGAGGATGGTGATGACAAAGGTAATGGAGCATTTTGATGACAAGGGCATGGAGCATTGTGATGACAAGGGCCATTGAGAATTTTGATGACCAGTTCATGAAGCATTGTGATGACAAACACATGGAGCTTGCTATGACAGGGATCATGGAGCATTGCGATGACAAGTGCATAGAGAATTGTGATGACAAAGCATGTAACACTGTGATGAGAAGTGTCATGGAGCATAGTGATGCCAAGAACGTGGAGAATTGTGATGACACGGGACATGGAGCATTGTGATGGCAAGACCGTGGAGCATTGTGATGAGAAGACCACGGGTAACTGTGATGACGAGCGTCATGGAGCACTGTAATGACAAGGGGTATGGAGCATTGTGATAACAGGGGTCATGGAGCATTGTGATGACAAGGGTCAGGGAGCATTCTGATGACAAGCTTGTGGAGTATTTTGATGACAATGGCATGGAGCATTGTGAAGAAAACGGCATGGGGCATTGTGATGAAAAAGGCATGGAGCCTTTTCATGACAGGTTTCAAGGAGCATTCTGACAACAAGTGTCAGGGAGCCTTGTGATGACAAAGGTCATGGAGCTTTGTGACGACAAGCACATGGAGTATTGTGATGACAAGCACCTGGAGCTTGATATGACAGGGGTCATGGAACACTGCGATGACAAGTGCATAGAGAATTGTGATGACAAAGCATGTAACACTTTGATGAGAAGTGTCATGGAGCATAGTGATGCCAAGAACGTGGAGAAATGTGATGACAGGGGCATTGAGCAGTGTGATGACCAGGGCATGGAGCATTGTGATGGCAAGACCGTGGAGCATTGTGATGAGAAGACCATGGATAATTGTGATGACAAGCGTCATGGAGCACTGTAATGACAAGGGGTGTGGAGCATTGTGATGACAGGGGTCATGGAGCATTGTGATGACTGGGGACATGGAGCATTGTGATAACCAGGTCATGGAGCATTGTGATGGCAAGACAGTGGAGCACTGTGATGAGAAGACCATGGATAACTGTGATGACGAGCATCATGGAGCACTGTAATGACAAGGGGCATGGAGCATTGTGATGACAGGTGTCATGGAACATTTTGATGACAGGGTTCATGGATTTTTGTGATGACAAGTGTCACGGAGCATTCTGATGACAAGCTTGTGGAGTATTGTGATGACAATGGCATGGAGCATTGTGATGAAAAGGGCATGGAGACTTGTCATGACAGTTTTCAATGAGCATACTGATGACAAGTACCAGGGAGCATTGTGATGACAAGTGTATTGAGAATTGTGATAACAAAGGTCATGGAGCATTGTGATGAGAAGTTCATGGATAATTGTGATAACCAGCATCATGGGGCACTGTGATGACAAGTTTTATGGAACATTGTGATCACAGGGGTTTGGAGCACTGTGATGACAGAGGTCATGGAGAATTTTGATTTCATTGTGATGACAATAGCATGAAGCATTATGATGTTGGACATGGTGCATTGCGATGACAGGGTTCATGGAGCACTGAGATGAAAAGTGGCATGGAGTATTGTTATTACAGGGGTCTTGGAGCATTGTGATGAAAAGGGCATGGAGCATTGTGATGAGAAGGCCATGGAGCATTCTGATGACATGCGTCAGGGAGCTTTCTGATGACATGGGCATGGAGCATTGTGATTACAGGGGTCTTGGAGCATTGTGATGACAAGGGTCATGGAGTCTTGCGATGACAAAGCCGTACATCATTGTGATGGCAGGGGTCATGGAGCATTGTTATGACAGGGGTAATGGAGCATTGTGATGACAAGGGCATGGAGCATTGGTCTGAAAAGTTTCATGGATTATTGTGATGAGAGTGGGCATGGAACATTGTGATGACAAGGGCACGGAACACAGTGATACATGTGTCTTGGAGGATTGCAATGACACAGGCATGGTGCATTCTGATGAGAAGGGCATGGAGCATTGTGATGAGAAGGCCATGGAGCATTCTGATGACATGTGTCAGGGAGCTTTGTGATGACATGGGCATGGAGCATTGTGATTACAGGGTTCTTGGAGCATTGTGATGACAAGGGTCATGGAGTCTTGCGATGACAAAGCCGTGGAACATTGTGATGGCAGGGGTCATGGAGCATTGTTATGACAGTGGTAATGGAGCATTGTGTTGACAAGGGCATGGAGCATTGGTCTGAAAAGTTTCATGGATTATTGTGATGAGAGTGGGCATGGAGCATTGTGATGACAAGTGCACGGAACACAGTGATACATGTGTCTTTGAGGATTGCAATGACAAAGGCATGGTGCATTGTGAAGAGAAGGGCATCGAGCATTGTGATGACAAGCGTCATGGAGCTTTGTGATGACAACGTCATGGAGCAATGTGATGAGAGGTTTCATGGAGCTTTGTGATGACAATGGCATGGAGCATTGTGATGCCAAGGGTCATGGAGCTTTGTGATGACATAGGCCATGGAGCATTTTGATGACAAGTGTGTGGTGCATTGTGATGAGCATGGCAGGGATCATTGTGATGACAGGGTCATGGAGCAATTGGATGAAAAGGGTCATGGAACATTTTGATGACAGGGGTTATGGAACATTGTGATATCAGGGGTCATGCAGCATTGTGATGAAAAGGGTCATATAGCATTGTGATGACAGGGGTTATGGAACATTGTGATGTCAGTGGCATGGAGCATTGTGATGATAAGTGCATGTAGCATTGTAGTGACAAGGGTTATGGAACATTGTGATGACAGGCGTGAGGGAGTATTGAGATGATTAGTGAAGGAACATTGTGATATCATTGGTGAGAGAGCATTTTGATGAGAAGTGCATGGAGCATTGTGATAACAAGGTTGTGGAGCAGTGTGATGACAAACGCATGGCACATTGTGATGATATGGGTCATGGAGCATTGTGCTGACAAACGCATGGAGCATTGTGATGACAAGGTTTATGGAGCATTGTGATGACAACGATGTGGAGCACTGTGATGACAAGCGCATGGCACATTGTAATGCCATGGGTCATGGAGTATTGTGCTGACAAAGGCATGGAGCATTGTGATGACTAGGTTCATGGAGCATTGTGATGAAATGTTCATGGAGCACTGTGGTGACAATGGTCATGAAGCATTGTGATGACTGGAGTCACGGAGCATTGTGATGACAGGGGTCATAGAGCATTGTGATGAAAGTGCATGGAGCATTGTGATGACAGGGGCATGTTGCATTGGTCTGACAAATTTCATAGACTATTGTGATGAGAGTGGGCATGGCGCATTGCGATGACAAGGGCATGGAGCATTGTGATGAGAAGGTCATGGAGTATTGTGAAGACAGTTGTCAGGGAGCATTGTGATGACATATGTCATGGTCAATGCGATGACAATGGAATGGAGCATTGTGATGCCAAGTGTCATGGAAGATGGTGATGACAAAGGTAATGGAGCATTTTGATGACAAGGGTCAGGGTGCATTCTGATGACAAGCTTGTGGAGTATATTGATGACAATGGCATGGAGCACTGTGAAGAAAACGGCATGGGGCATTGTGATGAAAAAGGCATGGAGTCTTTTCATGACAGGTTTCAAGGAGCATTCTGACAACAAGTGTCAGGGAGCCTTGTGATGACAAAGTTCATGGAGCATTGTGACGACAAGCACATGGAGTATTGTGATGACAGGTGTCAGGGAGCATTGTGATGACATATGTCATGGTCATTGCGATGACAATGGAATGGAGCATTGTGATGCCAAGTGTCATGGAGGATGGTGATGACAAAGGTAATGGAGCATTTTGATGACAAGGGCATGGAGCATTGTGATGGCAAGGGCCATTGAGAATTTTGATGACCAGTTCATGAAGCATTGTGATGACAAGCACATGGAGCTTGCTATGACAGGGATCATGGAGCATTGCGATGACAAGTGCATAGAGAATTGTGATGACAAAGCATGTAACACTGTGATGAGAAGTGTCATGGAGCATAGTGATGCCAAGATCGTGGAGAATTGTGATGACACGGGACATGGAGCATTGTGATGACCAGGGCATGGAGCATTGTGATGGCAAGACCGTGGAGCATTGTGATGAGAAGACCACGGGTAACTGTGATGACGAGCGTCATGGAGCACTGTAATGACAAGGGGTATGGAGCATTGTGATAACAGGGGTCATGGAGCATTGTGATGACAAGGGTCAGGGAGCATTCTGATGACAAGCTTGTGGAGTATTTTGATGACAATGGCATGGAGCATTGTGAAGAAAACGGCATGGGGCATTGTGATGAAAAAGGCATGGAGCCTTTTCATGACAGGTTTCAAGGAGCATTCTGACAACAAGTGTCAGGGAGCCTTGTGATGACAAAGGTCATGGAGCATTGTGACGACAAGCACATGGAGTATTGTGATGACAAGCACATGGAGTTTGCTATGATAGGGGTCATGGAGCATTGCGATGACAAGTGCATAGAGAATTGTGATGACAAAGCATGTAACACTTTGATGAGAAGTGTCATGGAGCATAGTGATGCCAAGAACGTGGAGAATTGTGATGACAGGGACATGGAGCAGTGTGATGAAAATGGCATGGATCATTGTGATGAAAAGGGCATGGAGACTTGTCATGATAGTTTTCAATGAGCATACTGATGACAAGTTCCAGGGAGCATTGTGATGACAAGTGTATTGAGAATTGTGATGACAAAGGTCATGGAGCATTGTGATGAGAAGTCCATGGATAATTGTTATAACCAGCATCATGGGGCGTTGTGATGACAAGTTTTATGGAACATTGTGATCACTGTGGTTTGGAGCATTGTGATGACAGAGGTCATGGAGAATATTGATTTCATTGTGATGACAATAGCATGAAGCATTATGATGATGGACATGGTGCATTGTGATGACAGGGTTCATGGAGCACAGAGATGAAAAGTGCCATGGAGTATTGTTATTACAGGGGTCTTAGAGCATTGTGATGAAAAGGGCATGGAGCATTGTGATGAGAAGGCCATGGAGCATTCTGATGACATGCATCAGGGAGCTTTGTGATGACATGGGCATGGAGCATTGTGATTACAGGGGTCTTGGAGCATTGTGGTGACAAGGGTCATGGAGTCTTGCGATGACAAAGCCGTGGAACATTGTGATGGCAGGGATCATGGAGCATTGTTATGACTGTGGTAATGGAGCATTGTGTTGACAAGGGCATGGAGCATTGGTCTGAAAAGTTTCATGGATTATTGTGATGAGAGTGGGCATGGAGCATTGTGATGACAAGTGCACGGAACACAGTGATACATGTGTCTTTGAGGATTGCAATGACAAAGGCATGGTGCATTGTGAAGAGAAGGGCATCGAGCATTGTGATGACAAGCGTCATGGAGCTTTGTGATGACAACGTCATGGAGCAATGTGATGAGAGGTTTCATGGAGCTTTGTGATGACAATGGCATGGAGCAATGTGATGAGAGGTTTCATGGAGCTTTGTGATGACAATGGCATGGAGCATTGTGATGCCAAGGGTCATGGAGCTTTGTGATGACATAGGCCATGGAGCATTTTGATGACAAGTGTGTGGTGCATTGTGATGAGCATGGCAGGGATCATTGTGATGACAGGGTCATGGAGCAATTGGATGAAAAGGGTCATGGAACATTTTGATGACAGGGGTTATGGAACATTGTGATATCAGGGGTCATGCAGCATTGTGATGAAAAGGGTCATATAGCATTGTGATGACAGGGGTTATGGAACATTGTGATGTCAGTGGCATGGAGCATTGTGATGATAAGTGCATGTAGCATTGTAGTGACGAGGGTTATGGAACATTGTGATGACAGGCGTGAGGGAGTATTGAGATGATTAGTGAAGGAACATTGTGATATCATTGGTGAGAGAGCATTTTGATGAGAAGTGCATGGAGCATTGTGATAACAAGGTTGTGGAGCAGTGTGATGACAAACGCATGGCACATTGTGATGATATGGGTCATGGAGCATTGTGCTGACAAACGCATGGAGCATTGTGATGACAAGGTTTATGGAGCATTCTGATGACAACGATGTGGAGCACTGTGATGACAAGCGCATGGCACATTGTAATGCCATGGGTCATGGAGTATTGTGCTGACAAAGGCATGGAGCATTGTGATGACTAGGTTCATGGAGCATTGTGATGAAATGTTCATGGAGCACTGTGGTGACAATGGTCATGAAGTATTGTGATGACTGGAGTCACGGAGCATTGTGATGACAGGGATCATGGAGCATTGCGATGACAAGTGCATAGAGAATTGTGATGACAAAGCATGTAACACTGTGATGAGAAGTGTCATGGAGCATAGTGATGCCAAGATCGTGGAGAATTGTGATGACACGGGACATGGAGCATTGTGATGACCAGGGCATGGAGCATTGTGATGGCAAGACCGTGGAGCATTGTGATGAGAAGACCACGGGTAACTGTGATGACGAGCGTCATGGAGCACTGTAATGACAAGGGGTATGGAGCATTGTGATAACAGGGGTCATGGAGCATTGTGATGACAAGGGTCAGGGAGCATTCTGATGACAAGCTTGTGGAGTATTTTGATGACAATGGCATGGAGCATTGTGAAGAAAACGGCATGGGGCATTGTGATGAAAAAGGCATGGAGCCTTTTCATGACAGGTTTCAAGGAGCATTCTGACAACAAGTGTCAGGGAGCCTTGTGATGACAAAGGTCATGGAGCATTGTGACGACAAGCACATAGAGTATTGTGATGACAGGTGTCAGGGAGCATTGTGATGACATATGTCATGGTCATTGCGATGACAATGGAATGGAGCATTGTGATGCCAAGTGTCATGGAGGATGGTGATGACAAAGGTAATGGAGCATTTTGATGACAAGGGCATGGAGCATTGTGATGACAAGGGCCATTGAGAATTTTGATGACCAGTTCATGAAGCATTGTGATGACAAACACATGGAGCTTGCTATGACAGGGATCATGGAGCATTGCGATGACAAGTGCATAGAGAATTGTGATGACAAAGCATGTAACACTGTGATGAGAAGTGTCATGGAGCATAGTGATGCCAAGAACGTGGAGAATTGTGATGACACGGGACATGGAGCATTGTGATGGCAAGACCGTGGAGCATTGTGATGAGAAGACCACGGGTAACTGTGATGACGAGCGTCATGGAGCACTGTAATGACAAGGGGTATGGAGCATTGTGATAACAGGGGTCATGGAGCATTGTGATGACAAGGGTCAGGGAGCATTCTGATGACAAGCTTGTGGAGTATTTTGATGACAATGGCATGGAGCATTGTGAAGAAAACGGCATGGGGCATTGTGATGAAAAAGGCATGGAGCCTTTTCATGACAGGTTTCAAGGAGCATTCTGACAACAAGTGTCAGGGAGCCTTGTGATGACAAAGGTCATGGAGCTTTGTGACGACAAGCACATGGAGTATTGTGATGACAAGCACCTGGAGCTTGATATGACAGGGGTCATGGAACACTGCGATGACAAGTGCATAGAGAATTGTGATGACAAAGCATGTAACACTTTGATGAGAAGTGTCATGGAGCATAGTGATGCCAAGAACGTGGAGAAATGTGATGACAGGGGCATTGAGCAGTGTGATGACCAGGGCATGGAGCATTGTGATGGCAAGACCGTGGAGCATTGTGATGAGAAGACCATGGATAATTGTGATGACAAGCGTCATGGAGCACTGTAATGACAAGGGGTGTGGAGCATTGTGATGACAGGGGTCATGGAGCATTGTGATGACTGGGGACATGGAGCATTGTGATAACCAGGTCATGGAGCATTGTGATGGCAAGACAGTGGAGCACTGTGATGAGAAGACCATGGATAACTGTGATGACGAGCATCATGGAGCACTGTAATGACAAGGGGCATGGAGCATTGTGATGACAGGTGTCATGGAACATTTTGATGACAGGGTTCATGGATTATTGTGATGACAAGTGTCACGGAGCATTCTGATGACAAGCTTGTGGAGTATTGTGATGACAATGGCATGGAGCATTGTGATGAAAAGGGCATGGAGACTTGTCATGACAGTTTTCAATGAGCATACTGATGACAAGTACCAGGGAGCATTGTGATGACAAGTGTATTGAGAATTGTGATGACAAAGGTCATGGAGCATTGTGATGAGAAGTTCATGGATAATTGTGATAACCAGCATCATGGGGCACTGTGATGACAAGTTTTATGGAACATTGTGATCACAGGGGTTTGGAGCATTGTGATGACAGAGGTCATGGAGAATTTTGATTTCATTGTGATGACAATAGCATGAAGCATTATGATGGTGGACATGGTGCATTGCGATGACAGGGTTCATGGAGCACTGAGATGAAAAGTGGCATGGAGTATTGTTATTACAGGGGTCTTGGAGCATTGTGATGAAAAGGGCATGGAGCATTGTGATGAGAAGGCCATGGAGCATTCTGATGACATGCGTCAGGGAGCTTTCTGATGACATGGGCATGGAGCATTGTGATTACAGGGGTCTTGGAGCATTGTGATGACAAGGGTCATGGAGTCTTGCGATGACAAAGCCGTACATCATTGTGATGGCAGGGGTCATGGAGCATTGTTATGACAGGGGTAATGGAGCATTGTGATGACAAGGGCATGGAGCATTGGTCTGAAAAGTTTCATGGATTATTGTGATGAGAGTGGGCATGGAACATTGTGATGACAAGGGCACGGAACACAGTGATACATGTGTCTTGGAGGATTGCAATGACACAGGCATGGTGCATTCTGATGAGAAGGGCATGGAGCATTGTGATGAGAAGGCCATGGAGCATTCTGATGACATGTGTCAGGGAGCTTTGTGATGACATGGGCATGGAGCATTGTGATTACAGGGTTCTTGGAGCATTGTGATGACAAGGGTCATGGAGTCTTGCGATGACAAAGCCGTGGAACATTGTGATGGCAGGGGTCATGGAGCATTGTTATGACAGTGGTAATGGAGCATTGTGTTGACAAGGGCATGGAGCATTGGTCTGAAAAGTTTCATGGATTATTGTGATGAGAGTGGGCATGGAGCATTGTGATGACAAGTGCACGGAACACAGTGATACATGTGTCTTTGAGGATTGCAATGACAAAGGCATGGTGCATTGTGAAGAGAAGGGCATCGAGCATTGTGATGACAAGCGTCATGGAGCTTTGTGATGACAACGTCATGGAGCAATGTGATGAGAGGTTTCATGGAGCTTTGTGATGACAATGGCATGGAGCATTGTGATGCCAAGGGTCATGGAGCTTTGTGATGACATAGGCCATGGAGCATTTTGATGACAAGTGTGTGGTGCATTGTGATGAGCATGGCAGGGATCACTGTGATGACAGGGTCATGGAGCAATTGGATGAAAAGGGTCATGGAACATTTTGATGACAGGGGTTATGGAACATTGTGATATCAGGGGTCATGCAGCATTGTGATGAAAAGGGTCATATAGCATTGTGATGACAGGGGTTATGGAACATTGTGATGTCAGTGGCATGGAGCATTGTGATGATAAGTGCATGTAGCATTGTAGTGACGAGGGTTATGGAACATTGTGATGACAGGCGTGAGGGAGTATTGAGATGATTAGTGAAGGAACATTGTGATATCATTGGTGAGAGAGCATTTTGATGAGAAGTGCATGGAGCATTGTGATAACAAGGTTGTGGAGCAGTGTGATGACAAACGCATGGCACATTGTGATGATATGGGTCATGGAGCATTGTGCTGACAAACGCATGGAGCATTGTGATGACAAGGTTTATGGAGCATTGTGATGACAACGATGTGGAGCACTGTGATGACAAGCGCATGGCACATTGTAATGCCATGGGTCATGGAGTATTGTGCTGACAAAGGCATGGAGCATTGTGATGACTAGGTTCATGGAGCATTGTGATGAAATGTTCATGGAGCACTGTGGTGACAATGGTCATGAAGTATTGTGATGACTGGAGTCACGGAGCATTGTGATGACAGGGATCATGGAGCATTGCGATGACAAGTGCATAGAGAATTGTGATGACAAAGCATGTAACACTGTGATGAGAAGTGTCATGGAGCATAGTGATGCCAAGATCGTGGAGAATTGTGATGACACGGGACATGGAGCATTGTGATGACCAGGGCATGGAGCATTGTGATGGCAAGACCGTGGAGCATTGTGATGAGAAGACCACGGGTAACTGTGATGACGAGCGTCATGGAGCACTGTAATGACAAGGGGTATGGAGCATTGTGATAACAGGGGTCATGGAGCATTGTGATGACAAGGGTCAGGGAGCATTCTGATGACAAGCTTGTGGAGTATTTTGATGACAATGGCATGGAGCATTGTGAAGAAAACGGCATGGGGCATTGTGATGAAAAAGGCATGGAGCCTTTTCATGACAGGTTTCAAGGAGCATTCTGACAACAAGTGTCAGGGAGCCTTGTGATGACAAAGGTCATGGAGCATTGTGACGACAAGCACATAGAGTATTGTGATGACAGGTGTCAGGGAGCATTGTGATGACATATGTCATGGTCATTGCGATGACAATGGAATGGAGCATTGTGATGCCAAGTGTCATGGAGGATGGTGATGACAAAGGTAATGGAGCATTTTGATGACAAGGGCATGGAGCATTGTGATGACAAGGGCCATTGAGAATTTTGATGACCAGTTCATGAAGCATTGTGATGACAAACACATGGAGCTTGCTATGACAGGGATCATGGAGCATTGCGATGACAAGTGCATAGAGAATTGTGATGACAAAGCATGTAACACTGTGATGAGAAGTGTCATGGAGCATAGTGATGCCAAGAACGTGGAGAATTGTGATGACACGGGACATGGAGCATTGTGATGGCAAGACCGTGGAGCATTGTGATGAGAAGACCACGGGTAACTGTGATGACGAGCGTCATGGAGCACTGTAATGACAAGGGGTATGGAGCATTGTGATAACAGGGGTCATGGAGCATTGTGATGACAAGGGTCAGGGAGCATTCTGATGACAAGCTTGTGGAGTATTTTGATGACAATGGCATGGAGCATTCTGAAGAAAACGGCATGGGGCATTGTGATGAAAAAGGCATGGAGCCTTTTCATGACAGGTTTCAAGGAGCATTCTGACAACAAGTGTCAGGGAGCCTTGTGATGACAAAGGTCATGGAGCTTTGTGACGACAAGCACATGGAGTATTGTGATGACAAGCACCTGGAGCTTGATATGACAGGGGTCATGGAACACTGCGATGACAAGTGCATAGAGAATTGTGATGACAAAGCATGTAACACTTTGATGAGAAGTGTCATGGAGCATAGTGATGCCAAGAACGTGGAGAAATGTGATGACAGGGGCATTGAGCAGTGTGATGACCAGGGCATGGAGCATTGTGATGGCAAGACCGTGGAGCATTGTGATGAGAAGACCATGGATAATTGTGATGACAAGCGTCATGGAGCACTGTAATGACAAGGGGTGTGGAGCATTGTGATGACAGGGGTCATGGAGCATTGTGATGACTGGGGACATGGAGCATTGTGATAACCAGGTCATGGAGCATTGTGATGGCAAGACAGTGGAGCACTGTGATGAGAAGACCATGGATAACTGTGATGACGAGCATCATGGAGCACTGTAATGACAAGGGGCATGGAGCATTGTGATGACAGGTGTCATGGAACATTTTGATGACAGGGTTCATGGATTATTGTGATGACAAGTGTCACGGAGCATTCTGATGACAAGCTTGTGGAGTAATGTGATGACAATGGCATGGAGCATTGTGATGAAAAGGGCATGGAGACTTGTCATGACAGTTTTCAATGAGCATACTGATGACAAGTACCAGGGAGCATTGTGATGACAAGTGTATTGAGAATTGTGATGACAAAGGTCATGGAGCATTGTGATGAGAAGTTCATGGATAATTGTGATAACCAGCATCATGGGGCACTGTGATGACAAGTTTTATGGAACATTGTGATCACAGGGGTTTGGAGCATTGTGATGACAGAGGTCATGGAGAATTTTGATTTCAATGTGATGACAATAGCATGAAGCATTATGATGGTGGACATGGTGCATTGCGATGACAGGGTTCATGGAGCACTGAGATGAAAAGTGGCATGGAGTATTGTTATTACAGGGGTCTTGGAGCATTGTGATGAAAAGGGCATGGAGCATTGTGATGAGAAGGCCATGGAGCATTCTGATGACATGCGTCAGGGAGCTTTCTGATGACATGGGCATGGAGCATTGTGATTACAGGGGTCTTGGAGCATTGTGATGACAAGGGTCATGGAGTCTTGCGATGACAAAGCCGTACATCATTGTGATGGCAGGGGTCATGGAGCATTGTTATGACAGGGGTAATGGAGCATTGTGATGACAAGGGCATGGAGCATTGGTCTGAAAAGTTTCATGGATTATTGTGATGAGAGTGGGCATGGAACATTGTGATGACAAGGGCACGGAACACAGTGATACATGTGTCTTGGAGGATTGCAATGACACAGGCATGGTGCATTCTGATGAGAAGGGCATGGAGCATTGTGATGAGAAGGCCATGGAGCATTCTGATGACATGTGTCAGGGAGCTTTGTGATGACATGGGCATGGAGCATTGTGATGACAGGGGTCTTGGAGCATTGTGATGACAAGGGTCATGGAGTCTTGCGATGACAAAGCCGTGGAACATTGTGATGGCAGGGGTCATGGAGCATTGTTATGACAGTGGTAATGGAGCATTGTGTTGACAAGGGCATGGAGCATTGGTCTGAAAAGTTTCATGGATTATTGTGATGAGAGTGGGCATGGAGCATTGTGATGACAAGTGCACGGAACACAGTGATACATGTGTCTTTGAGGATTGCAATGACAAAGGCATGGTGCATTGTGAAGAGAAGGGCATCGAGCATTGTGATGACAAGCGTCATGGAGCTTTGTGATGACAACGTCATGGAGCAATGTGATGAGAGGTTTCATGGAGCTTTGTGATGACAATGGCATGGAGCATTGTGATGCCAAGGGTCATGGAGCTTTGTGATGACATAGGCCATGGAGCATTTTGATGACAAGTGTGTGGTGCATTGTGATGAGCATGGCAGGGATCATTGTGATGACAGGGTCATGGAGCAATTGGATGAAAAGGGTCATGGAACATTTTGATGACAGGGGTTATGGAACATTGTGATATCAGGGGTCATGCAGCATTGTGATGAAAAGGGTCATATAGCATTGTGATGACAGGGGTTATGGAACATTGTGATGTCAGTGGCATGGAGCATTGTGATGATAAGTGCATGTAGCATTGTAGTGACGAGGGTTATGGAACATTGTGATGACAGGCGTGAGGGAGTATTGAGATGATTAGTGAAGGAACATTGTGATATCATTGGTGAGAGAGCATTTTGATGAGAAGTGCATGGAGCATTGTGATAACAAGGTTGTGGAGCAGTGTGATGACAAACGCATGGCACATTGTGATGATATGGGTCATGGAGCATTGTGCTGACAAACGCATGGAGCATTGTGATGACAAGGTTTATGGAGCATTGTGATGACAACGATGTGGAGCACTGTGATGACAAGCGCATGGCACATTGTAATGCCATGGGTCATGGAGTATTGTGCTGACAAAGGCATGGAGCATTGTGATGACTAGGTTCATGGAGCATTGTGATGAAATGTTCATGGAGCACTGTGGTGACAATGGTCATGAAGTATTGTGATGACTGGAGTCACGGAGCATTGTGATGACAGGGATCATGGAGCATTGCGATGACAAGTGCATAGAGAATTGTGATGACAAAGCATGTAACACTGTGATGAGAAGTGTCATGGAGCATAGTGATGCCAAGATCGTGGAGAATTGTGATGACACGGGACATGGAGCATTGTGATGACCAGGGCATGGAGCATTGTGATGGCAAGACCGTGGAGCATTGTGATGAGAAGACCACGGGTAACTGTGATGACGAGCGTCATGGAGCACTGTAATGACAAGGGGTATGGAGCATTGTGATAACAGGGGTCATGGAGCATTGTGATGACAAGGGTCAGGGAGCATTCTGATGACAAGCTTGTGGAGTATTTTGATGACAATGGCATGGAGCATTGTGAAGAAAACGGCATGGGGCATTGTGATGAAAAAGGCATGGAGCCTTTTCATGACAGGTTTCAAGGAGCATTCTGACAACAAGTGTCAGGGAGCCTTGTGATGACAAAGGTCATGGAGCATTGTGACGACAAGCACATAGAGTATTGTGATGACAGGTGTCAGGGAGCATTGTGATGACATATGTCATGGTCATTGCGATGACAATGGAATGGAGCATTGTGATGCCAAGTGTCATGGAGGATGGTGATGACAAAGGTAATGGAGCATTTTGATGACAAGGGCATGGAGCATTGTGATGACAAGGGCCATTGAGAATTTTGATGACCAGTTCATGAAGCATTGTGATGACAAACACATGGAGCTTGCTATGACAGGGATCATGGAGCATTGCGATGACAAGTGCATAGAGAATTGTGATGACAAAGCATGTAACACTGTGATGAGAAGTGTCATGGAGCATAGTGATGCCAAGAACGTGGAGAATTGTGATGACACGGGACATGGAGCATTGTGATGGCAAGACCGTGGAGCATTGTGATGAGAAGACCACGGGTAACTGTGATGACGAGCGTCATGGAGCACTGTAATGACAAGGGGTATGGAGCATTGTGATAACAGGGGTCATGGAGCATTGTGATGACAAGGGTCAGGGAGCATTCTGATGACAAGCTTGTGGAGTATTTTGATGACAATGGCATGGAGCATTCTGAAGAAAACGGCATGGGGCATTGTGATGAAAAAGGCATGGAGCCTTTTCATGACAGGTTTCAAGGAGCATTCTGACAACAAGTGTCAGGGAGCCTTGTGATGACAAAGGTCATGGAGCTTTGTGACGACAAGCACATGGAGTATTGTGATGACAAGCACCTGGAGCTTGATATGACAGGGGTCATGGAACACTGCGATGACAAGTGCATAGAGAATTGTGATGACAAAGCATGTAACACTTTGATGAGAAGTGTCATGGAGCATAGTGATGCCAAGAACGTGGAGAAATGTGATGACAGGGGCATTGAGCAGTGTGATGACCAGGGCATGGAGCATTGTGATGGCAAGACCGTGGAGCATTGTGATGAGAAGACCATGGATAATTGTGATGACAAGCGTCATGGAGCACTGTAATGACAAGGGGTGTGGAGCATTGTGATGACAGGGGTCATGGAGCATTGTGATGACTGGGGACATGGAGCATTGTGATAACCAGGTCATGGAGCATTGTGATGGCAAGACAGTGGAGCACTGTGATGAGAAGACCATGGATAACTGTGATGACGAGCATCATGGAGCACTGTAATGACAAGGGGCATGGAGCATTGTGATGACAGGTGTCATGGAACATTTTGATGACAGGGTTCATGGATTATTGTGATGACAAGTGTCACGGAGCATTCTGATGACAAGCTTGTGGAGTATTGTGATGACAATGGCATGGAGCATTGTGATGAAAAGGGCATGGAGACTTGTCATGACAGTTTTCAATGAGCATACTGATGACAAGTACCAGGGAGCATTGTGATGACAAGTGTATTGAGAATTGTGATGACAAAGGTCATGGAGCATTGTGATGAGAAGTTCATGGATAATTGTGATAACCAGCATCATGGGGCACTGTGATGACAAGTTTTATGGAACATTGTGATCACAGGGGTTTGGAGCATTGTGATGACAGAGGTCATGGAGAATTTTGATTTCATTGTGATGACAATAGCATGAAGCATTATGATGGTGGACATGGTGCATTGCGATGACAGGGTTCATGGAGCACTGAGATGAAAAGTGGCATGGAGTATTGTTATTACAGGGGTCTTGGAGCATTGTGATGAAAAGGGCATGGAGCATTGTGATGAGAAGGCCATGGAGCATTCTGATGACATGCGTCAGGGAGCTTTCTGATGACATGGGCATGGAGCATTGTGATTACAGGGGTCTTGGAGCATTGTGATGACAAGGGTCATGGAGTCTTGCGATGACAAAGCCGTACATCATTGTGATGGCAGGGGTCATGGAGCATTGTTATGACAGGGGTAATGGAGCATTGTGATGACAAGGGCATGGAGCATTGGTCTGAAAAGTTTCATGGATTATTGTGATGAGAGTGGGCATGGAACATTGTGATGACAAGGGCACGGAACACAGTGATACATGTGTCTTGGAGGATTGCAATGACACAGGCATGGTGCATTCTGATGAGAAGGGCATGGAGCATTGTGATGAGAAGGCCATGGAGCATTCTGATGACATGTGTCAGGGAGCTTTGTGATGACATGGGCATGGAGCATTGTGATTACAGGGGTCTTGGAGCATTGTGATGACAAGGGTCATGGAGCCTTGCGATGACAAAGCCGTGGAACATTGTGATGGCAGGGGTCATGGAGCATTGTTATGACAGTGGTAATGGAGCATTGTGTTGACAAGGGCATGGAGCATTGGTCTGAAAAGTTTCATGGATTATTGTGATGAGAGTGGGCATGGAGCATTGTGATGACAAGTGCACGGAACACAGTGATACATGTGTCTTTGAGGATTGCAATGACAAAGGCATGGTGCATTGTGAAGAGAAGGGCATCGAGCATTGTGATGACAAGCGTCATGGAGCTTTGTGATGACAACGTCATGGAGCAATGTGATGAGAGGTTTCATGGAGCTTTGTGATGACAATGGCATGGAGCATTGTGATGCCAAGGGTCATGGAGCTTTGTGATGACATAGGCCATGGAGCATTTTGATGACAAGTGTGTGGTGCATTGTGATGAGCATGGCAGGGATCATTGTGATGACAGGGTCATGGAGCAATTGGATGAAAAGGGTCATGGAACATTTTGATGACAGGGGTTATGGAACATTGTGATATCAGGGGTCATGCAGCATTGTGATGAAAAGGGTCATATAGCATTGTGATGACAGGGGTTATGGAACATTGTGATGTCAGTGGCATGGAGCATTGTGATGATAAGTGCATGTAGCATTGTAGTGACGAGGGTTATGGAACATTGTGATGACAGGCGTGAGGGAGTATTGAGATGATTAGTGAAGGAACATTGTGATATCATTGGTGAGAGAGCATTTTGATGAGAAGTGCATGGAGCATTGTGATAACAAGGTTGTGGAGCAGTGTGATGACAAACGCATGGCACATTGTGATGATATGGGTCATGGAGCATTGTGCTGACAAACGCATGGAGCATTGTGATGACAAGGTTTATGGAGCATTGTGATGACAACGATGTGGAGCACTGTGATGACAAGCGCATGGCACATTGTAATGCCATGGGTCATGGAGTATTGTGCTGACAAAGGCATGGAGCATTGTGATGACTAGGTTCATGGAGCATTGTGATGAAATGTTCATGGAGCACTGTGGTGACAATGGTCATGAAGTATTGTGATGACTGGAGTCACGGAGCATTGTGATGACAGGGGTCATAGAGCATTGTGATGAAAGTGCATGGAGCATTGTGATGACAGGGGCATGTTGCATTGGTCTGACAAATTTCATAGACTATTGTGATGAGAGTGGGCATGGCGCATTGCGATGACAAGGGCATGGAGCATTGTGATGAGAAGGTCATGGAGTATTGTGAAGACAGTTGTCAGGGAGCATTGTGATGACATATGTCATGGTCATTGCGATGACAATGGAATGGAGCATTGTGATGCCAAGTGTCATGGAAGATGGTGATGACAAAGGTAATGGAGCATTTTGATGACAAGGGTCAGGGTGCATTCTGATGACAAGCTTGTGGAGTATATTGATGACAATGGCATGGAGCACTGTGAAGAAAACGGCATGGGGCATTGTGATGAAAAAGGCATGGAGTCTTTTCATGACAGGTTTCAAGGAGCATTCTGACAACAAGTGTCAGGGAGCCTTGTGATGACAAAGTTCATGGAGCATTGTGACGACAAGCACATGGAGTATTGTGATGACAGGTGTCAGGGAGCATTGTGATGACATATGTCATGGTCATTGCGATGACAATGGAATGGAGCATTGTGATGCCAAGTGTCATGGAGGATGGTGATGACAAAGGTAATGGAGCATTTTGATGACAAGGGCATGGAGCATTGTGATGGCAAGGGCCATTGAGAATTTTGATGACCAGTTCATGAAGCATTGTGATGACAAGCACATGGAGCTTGCTATGACAGGGATCATGGAGCATTGCGATGACAAGTGCATAGAGAATTGTGATGACAAAGCATGTAACACTGTGATGAGAAGTGTCATGGAGCATAGTGATGCCAAGATCGTGGAGAATTGTGATGACACGGGACATGGAGCATTGTGATGACCAGGGCATGGAGCATTGTGATGGCAAGACCGTGGAGCATTGTGATGAGAAGACCACGGGTAACTGTGATGACGAGCGTCATGGAGCACTGTAATGACAAGGGGTATGGAGCATTGTGATAACAGGGGTCATGGAGCATTGTGATGACAAGGGTCAGGGAGCATTCTGATGACAAGCTTGTGGAGTATTTTGATGACAATGGCATGGAGCATTGTGAAGAAAACGGCATGGGGCATTGTGATGAAAAAGGCATGGAGCCTTTTCATGACAGGTTTCAAGGAGCATTCTGACAACAAGTGTCAGGAAGCCTTGTGATGACAAAGGTCATGGAGCATTGTGACGACAAGCACATAGAGTATTGTGATGACAGGTGTCAGGGAGCATTGTGATGACATATGTCATGGTCATTGCGATGACAATGGAATGGAGCATTGTGATGCCAAGTGTCATGGAGGATGGTGATGACAAAGGTAATGGAGCATTTTGATGACAAGGGCATGGAGCATTGTGATGACAAGGGCCATTGAGAATTTTGATGACCAGTTCATGAAGCATTGTGATGACAAACACATGGAGCTTGCTATGACAGGGATCATGGAGCATTGCGATGACAAGTGCATAGAGAATTGTGATGACAAAGCATGTAACACTGTGATGAGAAGTGTCATGGAGCATAGTGATGCCAAGAACGTGGAGAATTGTGATGACACGGGACATGGAGCATTGTGATGGCAAGACCGTGGAGCATTGTGATGAGAAGACCACGGGTAACTGTGATGACGAGCGTCATGGAGCACTGTAATGACAAGGGGTATGGAGCATTGTGATAACAGGGGTCATGGAGCATTGTGATGACAAGGGTCAGGGAGCATTCTGATGACAAGCTTGTGGAGTATTTTGATGACAATGGCATGGAGCATTGTGAAGAAAACGGCATGGGGCATTGTGATGAAAAAGGCATGGAGCCTTTTCATGACAGGTTTCAAGGAGCATTCTGACAACAAGTGTCAGGGAGCCTTGTGATGACAAAGGTCATGGAGCTTTGTGACGACAAGCACATGGAGTATTGTGATGACAAGCACATGGAGCTTGATTTGACAGGGGTCATGGAACACTGCGATGACAAGTGCATAGAGAATTGTGATGACAAAGCATGTAACACTTTGATGAGAAGTGTCATGGAGCATAGTGATGCCAAGAACGTGGAGAAATGTGATGACAGGGGCATTGAGCAGTGTGATGACCAGGGCATGGAGCATTGTGATGGCAAGACCGTGGAGCATTGTGATGAGAAGACCATGGATAATTGTGATGACAAGCGTCATGGAGCACTGTAATGACAAGGGGTGTGGAGCATTGTGATGACAGGGGTCATGGAGCATTGTGATGACTGGGGACATGGAGCATTGTGATAACCAGGTCATGGAGCATTGTGATGGCAAGACAGTGGAGCACTGTGATGAGAAGACCATGGATAACTGTGATGACGAGCATCATGGAGCACTGTAATGACAAGGGGCATGGAGCATTGTGATGACAGGTGTCATGGAACATTTTGATGACAGGGTTCATGGATTATTGTGATGACAAGTGTCACGGAGCATTCTGATGACAAGCTTGTGGAGTAATGTGGTGACAATGGCATGGAGCATTGTGATGAAAAGGGCATGGAGACTTGTCATGACAGTTTTCAATGAGCATACTGATGACAAGTACCAGGGAGCATTGTGATGACAAGTGTATTGAGAATTGTGATGACAAAGGTCATGGAGCATTGTGATGAGAAGTTCATGGATAATTGTGATAACCAGCATCATGGGGCACTGTGATGACAAGTTTTATGGAACATTGTGATCACAGGGGTTTGGAGCATTGTGATGACAGAGGTCATGGAGAATTTTGATTTCATTGTGATGACAATAGCATGAAGCATTATGATGGTGGACATGGTGCATTGCGATGACAGGGTTCATGGAGCACTGAGATGAAAAGTGGCATGGAGTATTGTTATTACAGGGGTCTTGGAGCATTGTGATGAAAAGGGCATGGAGCATTGTGATGAGAAGGCCATGGAGCATTCTGATGACATGCGTCAGGGAGCTTTCTGATGACATGGGCATGGAGCATTGTGATTACAGGGGTCTTGGAGCATTGTGATGACAAGGGTCATGGAGTCTTGCGATGACAAAGCCGTACATCATTGTGATGGCAGGGGTCATGGAGCATTGTTATGACAGGGGTAATGGAGCATTGTGATGACAAGGGCATGGAGCATTGGTCTGAAAAGTTTCATGGATTATTGTGATGAGAGTGGGCATGGAACATTGTGATGACAAGGGCACGGAACACAGTGATACATGTGTCTTGGAGGATTGCAATGACACAGGCATGGTGCATTCTGATGAGAAGGGCATGGAGCATTGTGATGAGAAGGCCATGGAGCATTCTGATGACATGTGTCAGGGAGCTTTGTGATGACATGGGCATGGAGCATTGTGATTACAGGGGTCTTGGAGCATTGTGATGACAAGGGTCATGGAGTCTTGCGATGACAAAGCCGTGGAACATTGTGATGGCAGGGGTCATGGAGCATTGTTATGACAGTGGTAATGGAGCATTGTGTTGACAAGGGCATGGAGCATTGGTCTGAAAAGTTTCATGGATTATTGTGATGAGAGTGGGCATGGAGCATTGTGATGACAAGTGCACGGAACACAGTGATACATGTGTCTTTGAGGATTGCAATGACAAAGGCATGGTGCATTGTGAAGAGAAGGGCATCGAGCATTGTGATGACAAGCGTCATGGAGCTTTGTGATGACAACGTCATGGAGCAATGTGATGAGAGGTTTCATGGAGCTTTGTGATGACAATGGCATGGAGCAATGTGATGAGAGGTTTCATGGAGCTTTGTGATGACAATGGCATGGAGCATTGTGATGCCAAGGGTCATGGAGCTTTGTGATGACATAGGCCATGGAGCATTTTGATGACAAGTGTGTGGTGCATTGTGATGAGCATGGCAGGGATCATTGTGATGACAGGGTCATGGAGCAATTGGATGAAAAGGGTCATGGAACATTTTGATGACAGGGGTTATGGAACATTGTGATATCAGGGGTCATGCAGCATTGTGATGAAAAGGGTCATATAGCATTGTGATGACAGGGGTTATGGAACATTGTGATGTCAGTGGCATGGAGCATTGTGATGATAAGTGCATGTAGCATTGTAGTGACGAGGGTTATGGAACATTGTGATGACAGGCGTGAGGGAGTATTGAGATGATTAGTGAAGGAACATTGTGATATCATTGGTGAGAGAGCATTTTGATGAGAAGTGCATGGAGCATTGTGATAACAAGGTTGTGGAGCAGTGTGATGACAAACGCATGGCACATTGTGATGATATGGGTCATGGAGCATTGTGCTGACAAACGCATGGAGCATTGTGATGACAAGGTTTATGGAGCATTGTGATGACAACGATGTGGAGCACTGTGATGACAAGCGCATGGCACATTGTAATGTCATGGGTCATGGAGTATTGTGCTGACAAAGGCATGGAGCATTGTGATGACTAGGTTCATGGAGCATTGTGATGAAATGTTCATGGAGCACTGTGGTGACAATGGTCATGAAGTATTGTGATGACTGGAGTCACGGAGCATTGTGATGACAGGGATCATGGAGCATTGCGATGACAAGTGCATAGAGAATTGTGATGACAAAGCATGTAACACTGTGATGAGAAGTGTCATGGAGCATAGTGATGCCAAGATCGTGGAGAATTGTGATGACACGGGACATGGAGCATTGTGATGACCAGGGCATGGAGCATTGTGATGGCAAGACCGTGGAGCATTGTGATGAGAAGACCACGGGTAACTGTGATGACGAGCGTCATGGAGCACTGTAATGACAAGGGGTATGGAGCATTGTGATAACAGGGGTCATGGAGCATTGTGATGACAAGGGTCAGGGAGCATTCTGATGACAAGCTTGTGGAGTATTTTGATGACAATGGCATGGAGCATTGTGAAGAAAACGGCATGGGGCATTGTGATGAAAAAGGCATGGAGCCTTTTCATGACAGGTTTCAAGGAGCATTCTGACAACAAGTGTCAGGGAGCCTTGTGATGACAAAGGTCATGGAGCATTGTGACGACAAGCACATAGAGTATTGTGATGACAGGTGTCAGGGAGCATTGTGATGACATATGTCATGGTCATTGCGATGACAATGGAATGGAGCATTGTGATGCCAAGTGTCATGGAGGATGGTGATGACAAAGGTAATGGAGCATTTTGATGACAAGGGCATGGAGCATTGTGATGACAAGGGCCATTGAGAATTTTGATGACCAGTTCATGAAGCATTGTGATGACAAACACATGGAGCTTGCTATGACAGGGATCATGGAGCATTGCGATGACAAGTGCATAGAGAATTGTGATGACAAAGCATGTAACACTGTGATGAGAAGTGTCATGGAGCATAGTGATGCCAAGAACGTGGAGAATTGTGATGACACGGGACATGGAGCATTGTGATGGCAAGACCGTGGAGCATTGTGATGAGAAGACCACGGGTAACTGTGATGACGAGCGTCATGGAGCACTGTAATGACAAGGGGTATGGAGCATTGTGATAACAGGGGTCATGGAGCATTGTGATGACAAGGGTCAGGGAGCATTCTGATGACAAGCTTGTGGAGTATTTTGATGACAATGGCATGGAGCATTCTGAAGAAAACGGCATGGGGCATTGTGATGAAAAAGGCATGGAGCCTTTTCATGACAGGTTTCAAGGAGCATTCTGACAACAAGTGTCAGGGAGCCTTGTGATGACAAAGGTCATGGAGCTTTGTGACGACAAGCACATGGAGTATTGTGATGACAAGCACCTGGAGCTTGATATGACAGGGGTCATGGAACACTGCGATGACAAGTGCATAGAGAATTGTGATGACAAAGCATGTAACACTTTGATGAGAAGTGTCATGGAGCATAGTGATGCCAAGAACGTGGAGAAATGTGATGACAGGGGCATTGAGCAGTGTGATGACCAGGGCATGGAGCATTGTGATGGCAAGACCGTGGAGCATTGTGATGAGAAGACCATGGATAATTGTGATGACAAGCGTCATGGAGCACTGTAATGACAAGGGGTGTGGAGCATTGTGATGACAGGGGTCATGGAGCATTGTGATGACTGGGGACATGGAGCATTGTGATAACCAGGTCATGGAGCATTGTGATGGCAAGACAGTGGAGCACTGTGATGAGAAGACCATGGATAACTGTGATGACGAGCATCATGGAGCACTGTAATGACAAGGGGCATGGAGCATTGTGATGACAGGTGTCATGGAACATTTTGATGACAGGGTTCATGGATTATTGTGATGACAAGTGTCACGGAGCATTCTGATGACAAGCTTGTGGAGTAATGTGATGACAATGGCATGGAGCATTGTGATGAAAAGGGCATGGAGACTTGTCATGACAGTTTTCAATGAGCATACTGATGACAAGTACCAGGGAGCATTGTGATGACAAGTGTATTGAGAATTGTGATGACAAAGGTCATGGAGCATTGTGATGAGAAGTTCATGGATAATTGTGATAACCAGCATCATGGGGCACTGTGATGACAAGTTTTATGGAACATTGTGATCACAGGGGTTTGGAGCATTGTGATGACAGAGGTCATGGAGAATTTTGATTTCATTGTGATGACAATAGCATGAAGCATTATGATGGTGGACATGGTGCATTGCGATGACAGGGTTCATGGAGCACTGAGATGAAAAGTGGCATGGAGTATTGTTATTACAGGGGTCTTGGAGCATTGTGATGAAAAGGGCATGGAGCATTGTGATGAGAAGGCCATGGAGCATTCTGATGACATGCGTCAGGGAGCTTTCTGATGACATGGGCATGGAGCATTGTGATTACAGGGGTCTTGGAGCATTGTGATGACAAGGGTCATGGAGTCTTGCGATGACAAAGCCGTACATCATTGTGATGGCAGGGGTCATGGAGCATTGTTATGACAGGGGTAATGGAGCATTGTGATGACAAGGGCATGGAGCATTGGTCTGAAAAGTTTCATGGATTATTGTGATGAGAGTGGGCATGGAACATTGTGATGACAAGGGCACGGAACACAGTGATACATGTGTCTTGGAGGATTGCAATGACACAGGCATGGTGCATTCTGATGAGAAGGGCATGGAGCATTGTGATGAGAAGGCCATGGAGCATTCTGATGACATGTGTCAGGGAGCTTTGTGATGACATGGGCATGGAGCATTGTGATGACAGGGGTCTTGGAGCATTGTGATGACAAGGGTCATGGAGTCTTGCGATGACAAAGCCGTGGAACATTGTGATGGCAGGGGTCATGGAGCATTGTTATGACAGTGGTAATGGAGCATTGTGTTGACAAGGGCATGGAGCATTGGTCTGAAAAGTTTCATGGATTATTGTGATGAGAGTGGGCATGGAGCATTGTGATGACAAGTGCACGGAACACAGTGATACATGTGTCTTTGAGGATTGCAATGACAAAGGCATGGTGCATTGTGAAGAGAAGGGCATCGAGCATTGTGATGACAAGCGTCATGGAGCTTTGTGATGACAACGTCATGGAGCAATGTGATGAGAGGTTTCATGGAGCTTTGTGATGACAATGGCATGGAGCAATGTGATGAGAGGTTTCATGGAGCTTTGTGATGACAATGGCATGGAGCATTGTGATGCCAAGGGTCATGGAGCTTTGTGATGACATAGGCCATGGAGCATTTTGATGACAAGTGTGTGGTGCATTGTGATGAGCATGGCAGGGATCATTGTGATGACAGGGTCATGGAGCAATTGGATGAAAAGGGTCATGGAACATTTTGATGACAGGGGTTATGGAACATTGTGATATCAGGGGTCATGCAGCATTGTGATGAAAAGGGTCATATAGCATTGTGATGACAGGGGTTATGGAACATTGTGATGTCAGTGGCATGGAGCATTGTGATGATAAGTGCATGTAGCATTGTAGTGACGAGGGTTATGGAACATTGTGATGACAGGCGTGAGGGAGTATTGAGATGATTAGTGAAGGAACATTGTGATATCATTGGTGAGAGAGCATTTTGATGAGAAGTGCATGGAGCATTGTGATAACAAGGTTGTGGAGCAGTGTGATGACAAACGCATGGCACATTGTGATGATATGGGTCATGGAGCATTGTGCTGACAAACGCATGGAGCATTGTGATGACAAGGTTTATGGAGCATTGTGATGACAACGATGTGGAGCACTGTGATGACAAGCGCATGGCACATTGTAATGTCATGGGTCATGGAGTATTGTGCTGACAAAGGCATGGAGCATTGTGATGACTAGGTTCATGGAGCATTGTGATGAAATGTTCATGGAGCACTGTGGTGACAATGGTCATGAAGTATTGTGATGACTGGAGTCACGGAGCATTGTGATGACAGGGATCATGGAGCATTGCGATGACAAGTGCATAGAGAATTGTGATGACAAAGCATGTAACACTGTGATGAGAAGTGTCATGGAGCATAGTGATGCCAAGATCGTGGAGAATTGTGATGACACGGGACATGGAGCATTGTGATGACCAGGGCATGGAGCATTGTGATGGCAAGACCGTGGAGCATTGTGATGAGAAGACCACGGGTAACTGTGATGACGAGCGTCATGGAGCACTGTAATGACAAGGGGTATGGAGCATTGTGATAACAGGGGTCATGGAGCATTGTGATGACAAGGGTCAGGGAGCATTCTGATGACAAGCTTGTGGAGTATTTTGATGACAATGGCATGGAGCATTGTGAAGAAAACGGCATGGGGCATTGTGATGAAAAAGGCATGGAGCCTTTTCATGACAGGTTTCAAGGAGCATTCTGACAACAAGTGTCAGGGAGCCTTGTGATGACAAAGGTCATGGAGCATTGTGACGACAAGCACATAGAGTATTGTGATGACAGGTGTCAGGGAGCATTGTGATGACATATGTCATGGTCATTGCGATGACAATGGAATGGAGCATTGTGATGCCAAGTGTCATGGAGGATGGTGATGACAAAGGTAATGGAGCATTTTGATGACAAGGGCATGGAGCATTGTGATGACAAGGGCCATTGAGAATTTTGATGACCAGTTCATGAAGCAATGTGATGACAAACACATGGAGCTTGCTATGACAGGGATCATGGAGCATTGCGATGACAAGTGCATAGAGAATTGTGATGACAAAGCATGTAACACTGTGATGAGAAGTGTCATGGAGCATAGTGATGCCAAGAACGTGGAGAATTGTGATGACACGGGACATGGAGCATTGTGATGGCAAGACCGTGGAGCATTGTGATGAGAAGACCACGGGTAACTGTGATGACGAGCGTCATGGAGCACTGTAATGACAAGGGGTATGGAGCATTGTGATAACAGGGGTCATGGAGCATTGTGATGACAAGGGTCAGGGAGCATTCTGATGACAAGCTTGTGGAGTATTTTGATGACAATGGCATGGAGCATTCTGAAGAAAACGGCATGGGGCATTGTGATGAAAAAGGCATGGAGCCTTTTCATGACAGGTTTCAAGGAGCATTCTGACAACAAGTGTCAGGGAGCCTTGTGATGACAAAGGTCATGGAGCTTTGTGACGACAAGCACATGGAGTATTGTGATGACAAGCACCTGGAGCTTGATATGACAGGGGTCATGGAACACTGCGATGACAAGTGCATAGAGAATTGTGATGACAAAGCATGTAACACTTTGATGAGAAGTGTCATGGAGCATAGTGATGCCAAGAACGTGGAGAAATGTGATGACAGGGGCATTGAGCAGTGTGATGACCAGGGCATGGAGCATTGTGATGGCAAGACCGTGGAGCATTGTGATGAGAAGACCATGGATAATTGTGATGACAAGCGTCATGGAGCACTGTAATGACAAGGGGTGTGGAGCATTGTGATGACAGGGGTCATGGAGCATTGTGATGACTGGGGACATGGAGCATTGTGATAACCAGGTCATGGAGCATTGTGATGGCAAGACAGTGGAGCACTGTGATGAGAAGACCATGGATAACTGTGATGACGAGCATCATGGAGCACTGTAATGACAAGGGGCATGGAGCATTGTGATGACAGGTGTCATGGAACATTTTGATGACAGGGTTCATGGATTATTGTGATGACAAGTGTCACGGAGCATTCTGATGACAAGCTTGTGGAGTAATGTGATGACAATGGCATGGAGCATTGTGATGAAAAGGGCATGGAGACTTGTCATGACAGTTTTCAATGAGCATACTGATGACAAGTACCAGGGAGCATTGTGATGACAAGTGTATTGAGAATTGTGATGACAAAGGTCATGGAGCATTGTGATGAGAAGTTCATGGATAATTGTGATAACCAGCATCATGGGGCACTGTGATGACAAGTTTTATGGAACATTGTGATCACAGGGGTTTGGAGCATTGTGATGACAGAGGTCATGGAGAATTTTGATTTCATTGTGATGACAATAGCATGAAGCATTATGATGGTGGACATGGTGCATTGCGATGACAGGGTTCATGGAGCACTGAGATGAAAAGTGGCATGGAGTATTGTTATTACAGGGGTCTTGGAGCATTGTGATGAAAAGGGCATGGAGCATTGTGATGAGAAGGCCATGGAGCATTCTGATGACATGCGTCAGGGAGCTTTCTGATGACATGGGCATGGAGCATTGTGATTACAGGGGTCTTGGAGCATTGTGATGACAAGGGTCATGGAGTCTTGCGATGACAAAGCCGTACATCATTGTGATGGCAGGGGTCATGGAGCATTGTTATGACAGGGGTAATGGAGCATTGTGATGACAAGGGCATGGAGCATTGGTCTGAAAAGTTTCATGGATTATTGTGATGAGAGTGGGCATGGAACATTGTGATGACAAGGGCACGGAACACAGTGATACATGTGTCTTGGAGGATTGCAATGACACAGGCATGGTGCATTCTGATGAGAAGGGCATGGAGCATTGTGATGAGAAGGCCATGGAGCATTCTGATGACATGTGTCAGGGAGCTTTGTGATGACATGGGCATGGAGCATTGTGATTACAGGGTTCTTGGAGCATTGTGATGACAAGGGTCATGGAGTCTTGCGATGACAAAGCCGTGGAACATTGTGATGGCAGGGGTCATGGAGCATTGTTATGACAGTGGTAATGGAGCATTGTGTTGACAAGGGCATGGAGCATTGGTCTGAAAAGTTTCATGGATTATTGTGATGAGAGTGGGCATGGAGCATTGTGATGACAAGTGCACGGAACACAGTGATACATGTGTCTTTGAGGATTGCAATGACAAAGGCATGGTGCATTGTGAAGAGAAGGGCATCGAGCATTGTGATGACAAGCGTCATGGAGCTTTGTGATGACAACGTCATGGAGCAATGTGATGAGAGGTTTCATGGAGCTTTGTGATGACAATGGCATGGAGCATTGTGATGCCAAGGGTCATGGAGCTTTGTGATGACATAGGCCATGGAGCATTTTGATGACAAGTGTGTGGTGCATTGTGATGAGCATGGCAGGGATCATTGTGATGACAGGGTCATGGAGCAATTGGATGAAAAGGGTCATGGAACATTTTGATGACAGGGGTTATGGAACATTGTGATATCAGGGGTCATGCAGCATTGTGATGAAAAGGGTCATATAGCATTGTGATGACAGGGGTTATGGAACATTGTGATGTCAGTGGCATGGAGCATTGTGATGATAAGTGCATGTAGCATTGTAGTGACGAGGGTTATGGAACATTGTGATGACAGGCGTGAGGGAGTATTGAGATGATTAGTGAAGGAACATTGTGATATCATTGGTGAGAGAGCATTTTGATGAGAAGTGCATGGAGCATTGTGATAACAAGGTTGTGGAGCAGTGTGATGACAAACGCATGGCACATTGTGATGATATGGGTCATGGAGCATTGTGCTGACAAACGCATGGAGCATTGTGATGACAAGGTTTATGGAGCATTGTGATGACAACGATGTGGAGCACTGTGATGACAAGCGCATGGCACATTGTAATGCCATGGGTCATGGAGTATTGTGCTGACAAAGGCATGGAGCATTGTGATGACTAGGTTCATGGAGCATTGTGATGAAATGTTCATGGAGCACTGTGGTGACAATGGTCATGAAGTATTGTGATGACTGGAGTCACGGAGCATTGTGATGACAGGGGTCATAGAGCATTGTGATGAAAGTGCATGGAGCATTGTGATGACAGGGGCATGTTGCATTGGTCTGACAAATTTCATAGACTATTGTGATGAGAGTGGGCATGGCGCATTGCGATGACAAGGGCATGGAGCATTGTGATGAGAAGGTCATGGAGTATTGTGAAGACAGTTGTCAGGGAGCATTGTGATGACATATGTCATGGTCATTGCGATGACAATGGAATGGAGCATTGTGATGCCAAGTGTCATGGAAGATGGTGATGACAAAGGTAATGGAGCATTTTGATGACAAGGGTCAGGGTGCATTCTGATGACAAGCTTGTGGAGTATATTGATGACAATGGCATGGAGCACTGTGAAGAAAACGGCATGGGGCATTGTGATGAAAAAGGCATGGAGTCTTTTCATGACAGGTTTCAAGGAGCATTCTGACAACAAGTGTCAGGGAGCCTTGTGATGACAAAGTTCATGGAGCATTGTGACGACAAGCACATGGAGTATTGTGATGACAGGTGTCAGGGAGCATTGTGATGACATATGTCATGGTCATTGCGATGACAATGGAATGGAGCATTGTGATGCCAAGTGTCATGGAGGATGGTGATGACAAAGGTAATGGAGCATTTTGATGACAAGGGCATGGAGCATTGTGATGGCAAGGGCCATTGAGAATTTTGATGACCAGTTCATGAAGCATTGTGATGACAAGCACATGGAGCTTGCTATGACAGGGATCATGGAGCATTGCGATGACAAGTGCATAGAGAATTGTGATGACAAAGCATGTAACACTGTGATGAGAAGTGTCATGGAGCATAGTGATGCCAAGATCGTGGAGAATTGTGATGACACGGGACATGGAGCATTGTGATGACCAGGGCATGGAGCATTGTGATGGCAAGACCGTGGAGCATTGTGATGAGAAGACCACGGGTAACTGTGATGACGAGCGTCATGGAGCACTGTAATGACAAGGGGTATGGAGCATTGTGATAACAGGGGTCATGGAGCATTGTGATGACAAGGGTCAGGGAGCATTCTGATGACAAGCTTGTGGAGTATTTTGATGACAATGGCATGGAGCATTGTGAAGAAAACGGCATGGGGCATTGTGATGAAAAAGGCATGGAGCCTTTTCATGACAGGTTTCAAGGAGCATTCTGACAACAAGTGTCAGGGAGCCTTGTGATGACAAAGGTCATGGAGCATTGTGACGACAAGCACATGGAGTATTGTGATGACAAGCACATGGAGTTTGCTATGATAGGGGTCATGGAGCATTGCGATGACAAGTGCATAGAGAATTGTGATGACAAAGCATGTAACACTTTGATGAGAAGTGTCATGGAGCATAGTGATGCCAAGAACGTGGAGAATTGTGATGACAGGGACATGGAGCAGTGTGATGAAAATCGCATGGATCATTGTGATGAAAAGGGCATGGAGACTTGTCATGACAGTTTTCAATGAGCATACTGATGACAAGTTCCAGGGAGCATTGTGATGACAAGTGTATTGAGAATTGTGATGACAAAGGTCATGGAGCATTGTGATGAGAAGTCCATGGATAATTGTTATAACCAGCATCATGGGGCGTTGTGATGACAAGTTTTATGGAACATTGTGATCACAGTGGTTTGGAGCATTGTGATGACAGAGGTCATGGAGAATATTGATTTCATTGTGATGACAATAGCATGAAGCATTATGATGATGGACATGGTGCATTGTGATGACAGGGTTCATGGAGCACTGAGATGAAAAGTGCCATTGAGTATTGTTATTACAGGGGTCTTAGAGCATTGTGATGAAAAGGGCATGGAGCATTGTGATGAGAAAGCCATGGAGCATTCTGATGACATGCATCAGGGAGCTTTGTGATGACATGGGCATGGAGCATTGTGATTACAGGGGTCTTGGAGCATTGTGGTGACAAGGGTCATGGAGTCTTGCGATGAAAAAGCCGTGGAACATTGTGATGGCAGGGATCATGGAGCATTGTTATGACTGTGGTAATGGAGCATTGTGATGACAAGGGCATGGAGCATTGGTCTGAAATATTTCATGGATTATTGTGATGAGAGTGGGCATGGAGCATTGTGATGACAAGTGCACGGAACACAGTGATACATGTGTCTTGGAGGATTGCAATGACAAAGGCATGGTGCATTGTGATGAGAAGGGCATCGAGCATTGTGATGACAAGCGTCATGGAGCTTTGTGATGACAACGTCATGGAGCAATGTGATGAGAGGTTTCATGGAGCTTTGTGATGACAATGGCATGGGGCATTGTGATGCCAAGGGTCATGGAGCTTTGTGATGACATAGGCCATGGAGCATTGGTCTGACAAGTTTCACAGATTATTGTGATGACAGTGGGCATGGTGCTTTGTGATGACAAGGGCATGGAGCATTGTGAGGAGAAGGTTATTGAGTATTGTGAAGACAGGTGTCAGGGAGTATTGTGATGACATATGTCATCGTCCATTGCGATGAGAATGACATGGAGCATTGTGATGCCATATGTAATGGAGGATTGTGATGCCAAATATAATGGAGCATTGTGGTGACTAGTGCATGGAGCATTATGATGACAAGGGCCATTGAGATTTTTCATGACAAGGTCGTGAAGCATTGTGATGACAAGGTCCTGGAGCATTGTGATGAGAAAACCATGGAACCTTGTGATGACAAGTCTCATGGAGCATACTGATGTAAAGGAGCCTGGGGCATTGTGATTACAGGGGTCTTGGAACATTGTGATGACAAGGGCATGGAGCATTGTGAAGAGAAGGCCAAGGAGCATTCTGATGACCTGCATCATTGAGCTTTGTGATGACAAGGGCATGGAGCATTGTGATTACAGGGGTCTTGGAGCATTGTGAGGAAAAGGGCATGGATCATTGTGATGAAAAAGGCATGGAGCCTTGTCATGACATGGTTCAAGGAGCATAAAGACAAGAAGTGTCAGGGAGCATTTTGATGAGCAGTGTATTGAGCATTGTGATGACAAAGGTCATGGAGCATTGTGATGAGAAGTCCATGGATAATTGTGATGAAGAGTGTCATGGGGCATTGTAATGACAAGTGTTATGGAATATTGTGATCACAAGGGTTTGGAGCATTGTTATGACAGAGGCCATGGAGCATTTTTATTTTATTGTGATGACAATAGCCTGAAGCATTATGATGATGGGCATGGTGCATTGTGATGACAGGGGTCATGGATCATTGAGATAAAAAGGGCATGGAGCATTGTGATGACAGGGGTCTTGGAGCATTGTGATGAGAAGGGTCATGGAGCCCTGTGATGACAACGCCATGGAACATCGTGATGGCAGGTGTCATGGAGCAATGTTATGACAGGGGTAATGGAGCATTGTGATGGCAAGGGCATGGAGCATTGTGATGAGAAAGTCATGGAGCATTCTGATGACATGCATCATGGAGCTTTGTGATGACACGGGCATGGAGCATTGTGATTACAGGGGTCTTGGAGCATTGTGATGACAAGGATCATGGAGCATTGTGATGACAAGGGCAGCAGCATTGGTCTGAAAAGTTTCATGGATTATTGTGATGAGAGTTGGCATTGAGCATTGTGATGACAAGGGAACGGAACACAGTGATACATGGGTCATGAAGGATTGTAATGACAAGGGCATGGAGCACTGTGATGAAAAGGGCATCGAGCAGTGTGATGACAAGTGTCATGGAGCTTTTTGATGACAATTGCATGGATCAATGTGATGAGAGGGTTCATGGAGTATTGTGATGACAGTAGCATGGAGCACTGTGATGCCAAGGGTCATGGAGGATCGTGATGACAATGGTAATGGAGTATTGTGATGACAAGCGCATAGAGCATTGTAATGACAAGGTCATGTAGCATTTTGCTGACAAAGGCATGGAGCATTGTGATGACAGGTGTCATGGAGCACTGTGATGACAAACATCATAGAGCAATGTGAATACAGGTGTCATGGAGCATTGGGATGACAAGGGAATGGATCATTGTAATGACAAGGGTCATGGAGCATTGGGCTGAAAATGTTCATGGAGTATTGTGATGACAGGGGTCATGGAGCATTGTGATGACTAGGGAACGGAGCATTGTGATGACAAGAGTCCCGGATCATTGTGTTGTCATGTGTCATGGAGCGTTGTGATGACAGTGGTCATGGAGCATTGTGATGATATGGGTCATGGAGCATTGTGATCAAAAGGTCATGGAGCATTGGGCTGAAAATGTTCATGGAGTATTGTGATGACAGGGGTCATGGAGCATTGTGATGATAAGGGAATGGAACATTTTGATGACAATGTCCTGGAACATTTTGATGAGAAGACCATGGATCCTTGTGATGACAAATCTCATGGAGCACTCTGATGAACAGGGGAATGGAGCATTGTGATTACAGGTGTCTTGGAGCATTGTGATGACAATGGCATGGAGCATTGTGATGAGAAGGCCATGGAGCATTCTGATGACATTTGTCATGGAGCTTTGTGATGACAAGGACAAGGAGCTTTGTGAGTGCAGGGGTCTTGGAGCATTGTGATGAAAAGGGCATGGATAATTGGGATGAAAAAGGCATGGAGCCTTATCATGAAAGGGTTCAAGGAGCATACTGATGGCAAGTGTCTGGGAGCATTGTGATGACAAGTGTATTGAGCATTGTGATGACAAATGTCATGGAGCACTGAGATGAGAAGACCATGGATAATTGTGATGACGAGCGTCATGGGGCATTGTGATGACAAGTGTTATGGGACATTGTGATCACAAGGGTTTGGGGCATTGTGATGACAGAGGGCATGGAGAATTTGGATTTCATTGTGATGACAATAGCAAGAAGCATTATGATGATGGGCATGGTGCATTGTGATGACAGGATTCATGGAGCGTTGTGATGAAAAGGGGCATGGAGCATTGGTCTGAGATGTTTCATGGATTATTGTGATGGCAATGGGCATGGCACATTTTGATGACAAGGTCATGGAACATTGTGATGACAAGTTCATTGAGTATTGTGAAGACAGGTGTCACGGAGCATTGTGATGACATATTTCATGTTCCATTGTGATGACAATAGCACGCAGCATTGTGATGCCAAGTGTCAGGGAGGATTGTTGAGACAAAGGTAAAGGAGCATTGTGATGACAAGGGCATGGAGCATTGTGATGACAAGGGCCATTGATAATATTAATTTCCAGGTCGTGAAACACTGTGATGACAATCGCATGGAGCTTCCTACGACAGGGTTCATGGAGCTTTGCGATGAAAAGTGCATGGAGTATTGTGATGCCAAGAGCATATAACATTGTGATGAGAAGTGCCATGGAGCATTGTGATGACAAGGACGTGGAGAATTGTGAGGACGAGGGACATTGAGCTGTGAGATGACGAGGGCATAGAGCATTGTGATGGCAAAACCGTGGAGCATTGTGATGAGAAGACCTTGGGTAATTGTGATGACGAGCATCATGGAGCACTGTAATGACAAGGGGCATGAAGCATTGTGAGGACAGGTGTCATGGAGCATTGTGATGACAGGGGCATGTTGCATTGGTCTGACAAATTTCATGGACTATTGTGATGAGAGTGGGCATGGCACATTGTGATGACAAGGGCATGGAGCATTGTGATGAGAAGGTCATGGAGTATTGTGAAGACAGGTGTCAGGGAGCATTGTGATGACATATGTTATGGTCATTGCGATGACAATGGAATGGAGCATTGTGATGCCAAGTGTCATGGAGGATGGTGATGACAAAGGTAATGGAGCATTTTGATGACAAGGGCATGGAGCATTGTGATGACAAGGGCCATTGAGAATTTTGATGACCAGTTCATGAAGCATTGTGATGACAAGCACATGGAGCTTGCTATGACAGGGATCATGGAGCATTGCGATGACAAGTGCATAGAGAATTGTGATGACAAAGCATGTAACACTGTGATGAGAAGTGTCATGGAGCATAGTGATGCCAAGAACGTGGAGAATTGTGATGACACGGGACATGGAGCATTGTGATGACCAGGGCATGGAGCATTGTGATGGCAAGACCGTGGAGCATTGTGATGAGAAGACCACGGGTAACTGTGATGACGAGTGTCATGGAGCACTGTAATGACAAGGAGTATGGAGCATTGAGATAACAGGGGTCATGGAGCATTGTGATGACAAGGGTCAGGGAGCATTCTGATGACAAGCTTGTGGAGTATTTTGATGACAATGGCATGGAGCATTGTGAAGAAAACGGCATGGGGCATTGTGATGAAAAAGGCATGGAGCCTTTTCATGACAGGTTTCAAGGAGCATTCTGACAACAAGTGTCAGGGAGCCTTGTGATGACAAAGGTCATGGAGCATTGTGACGACAAGCACATGGAGTATTGTGATGACAAGCACATGGAGTTTGCTATGACAGGGGTCATGGAGCATTGCGATGACAAGTGCATAGAGAATTGTGATGACAAAGCATGTAACACTTTGATGAGAAGTGTCATGGAGCATAGTGATGCAAAGAACGTGGAGAATTGTGATGACAGGGACATGGAGCAGTGTGATGACCAGGGCATGGAACACTGTGATGGCAAGACCGTGGAGCATTGTGATGAGAAGTCCATGGAAAATTGTGATGACAAGCGTCATGGAGCACTGTAATGACAAGGGGTGTGAAGCATTGTGATGACAGGGGTCATGGAGCATTGTTATGACAGAGGTAATGGAGCATTGTGATGACAAGGGCATGAAGCATTGGTCTGAAAAATTTCATGGATTATTGTGATGAGAGTGGGCATGGAGCATTGTGATGACAAGTGCTCGGAACACAGTGATACATGTGTCTTGGAGGATTGCAATGACAAAGGCATGGTGCATTGTGATGAGAAGGGCATCGAGCATTGTGATGACAAGCGTCATGGAGCTTTGTGATGACAACGTCATGGAGCAATGTGATGCGAGGTTTCATGGAGCTTTGTGATTACAATGGCATGGAGCATTGTGATGCCAAGGGTCATAGAGCTTTGTGATGACATAGGCCATGGAGCATTGGTCTGACAAGTTTCATAGATTATTGTGATGACAGTGAGCATGGTGCATTGTGATGACAAGGGCATGGAGCATTGTGAGGAGAAGGTCATGGAGTATTGTGAAGACAGGGGTCAGGGAGTATTGTCATGACATATGTCATGGTCCATTGCGATGAGAATGACATGGAGCATTGTGATGCCATATGTAATGGAGGATTGTGATGCCAAATATAAAGGAGCATTGTGATGACTAGTGCATGGAGCATTATGATGACAAGGGCCATTGAGTATTTTCATGACAAGGTCGTGAAGCATTGTGATGACAAGGTCCTGGAGCATTGTGATGAGAAAACCATGGAGCCTTGTGATGACAAGTCTCATGGAGCATACTGATGAAAAGCGGCATGGGGCATTGTGATTACAGGGGTCTTGGAACATTGTGATGACAAGGGCATGGAGCATTGTGAAGAGAAGGCCAAGGAGCATTCTGATGACCTGCATCATTGAGCTTTGTGATGACAAGGGCATGCATGGAGCATTGTGATTACAGGGGTCCTGGAGCATTGTGATGAAAAGGGCATGGATCATTGTGATGAAAAAGGCATGGAGCCTTGTCATGACAGGGTTCAAGGAGCATACAGACAACAAGTGTCAGGGAGCATTTTGATGAGCAGTGTATTGAGCATTGTGATGACAAAGGTCATGGAGCATTGTGATGAGAAGTCCATGGATAATTGTGATGACGAGTGTCATGGGGCATTGTAATGACAAGTGTTATGGAATATTGTGATCACAAGGGTTTGGAGCATTGTTATGACAGAGGCCATGGAGCATTTTTATTTTATTGTGATGACAATAGCCTGAAGCATTATGATGATGGGCATGGTGCATTGTGATGACATGCGTCATGGAGCTTTGTGATGACACGGGCATGGAGCATTGTGATTACAGGGGTCTTGGAGCATTGTGATGACAAGGGTCATGGAGCATTGTGATGACAAGGGCAGCAGCATTGGTCTGAAAAGTTTCATGGATTATTGTGATGAGAGTTGGCATTGAGCATTGTGATGACAAGGGAACGGAACACAGTGATACATGGCTCATGGAGGATTGTAATGACAAGTGCATGGAGCACTGTGATGAAAAGTGCATCGAGCAGTGTGATGACAAGTGTCATGGAGCTTTTTGATGACAATTGCATGGATCAATGTGATGAGAGGGTTCATGGAGCATTGTGATGACAATGGCATGGAGCATTGTGATGCCAAGGGTCATGGAGGATCGTGATGACAATGGTAATGGAGTATTGTGATGACAAGCCCATAGAGCATTGTAATGACTAGGTCATGTAGCATTTTGCTGACAAACGCATGGAGCATTGTGATGACAGGTGTCATGAAGCACTGTGATGACAAGGGAATGGATCATTGTAATGACAAAGGTCATGGAGCATTGGGCTTAAAATGTTCATGGATTATTGTGATGACAGGGGTTATGGAGCATTGTGATGACTAGGGAATGGAGCATTGTGATGACAAGAGTCCCGGATCATTGTGTTGTCAGGTGTCATGGAGCGCTGTGATGACAGTGGTCATGGAGCATTGTGATGATATGGGTCATGGAGCATTGTGATCAGAAGGTCATGGAGCATTGGGCTGAAAATGTTCATGGAGTATTGTGATAACAGGGGTCATGGAGCATTGTGATGATAAGGGAATGGAGCATTTTGATGACAATGTCCTGGAACATTTTGATGAGAAGACCATGGATCCTTGTGATGACAAATCTCATGGAGCACTCTGATGAAAAGGGGAATGGAGCATTTTGATTACAGGTGTCTTGGAGCATTGTGATGACAATGGCATGGAGCATTGTGATGAGAAGGCCATGGAGCATTCTGATGACATTTGTCATGGAGATTTGTGATGACAAGGACAAGGAGCATTGTGAGTGCAGGGTTCTTGGAGTATTGTGATGAAAAGGGCATGGATAATTGGGATGAAATAGGCATGGAGCCTTGTCATGAAAGGGTTCAAGGAGCATACTGATGGCAAGTGTCTGGGAGCATTGTGATGACAAGTGTATTGAGCATTGTGATGACAAATGTCATGGAGCATTGAGATGAGAAGACCATGGATAATTGTGATGACGAGCGTCATGGGGCATTGTGATGTCAAGTGTTATGGAACATTGTGATCACAAGGGTTTGGAGCATTGTGATGACAGAGGGCATGGAGCATTTTGATTTCATTGTGATGACAATAGCATGAAGCATTATGATGATGGGCATGGTGCATTGTGATGACAGGGTTCATGGAGCATTGTGATGAAAAGGGGCATGGAGCATAGGTCTGAGATGTTTCATGGATTATTGTGATGGCATTGGGCATGGCACATTTTGATGACAAGGTCATGGAGAATTGTGATGACAAGTTCATGGAGTATTGTGAAGACAGCTGTCAGGGAGCATTGTGAAGACATATTTCATGTTCCATTGTGATGACAATAGCACGCAGCATTGTGATGCCAAGTGTCAGGGAGGATTCTTGTGACAAAGGTAAAGGAGCATTGTGATGACAAGGCCATGGAGCATTGTGATGACAAGGGCCATTGATAATTTAAATTTCCAGGTCGTGAAACATTGTGATGACAATCGCATGGAGCTTCCTATGACAGGGGTCATGGAGCACTGCGATGAAAAGTGCATGGAGTATTGTGATGCCAAGAGCATATAACATTGTGATGAGAAGTGCCATGGAGCATTGTGATGACAAGGACGTGGAGAAATGTGAGAACAAGGGACATTGAGCTGTGAGATGACCAGGGCATAGAGCATTGTGATGGCAAAACTGTGGAGCATTGTGATGAGAAGACCTTGGGTAATTGTGATGACGAGCATCATGGAGCACTGTAATGACAAGGGGCATGAAGCATTGTGAGGACAGGTGTCAAGGAGCATTGTGATGACAGGGGTCATGGAGCATTGTAATGACAAGAGCATGTAATGTTGTGATGAGAAGTGTCATGTAGCATCGTGATGACAAGGACGAGGAGAATTGTGATGACAAGGGACATGGAACATTGTGATAACTAGGGCATG
Source organism: Mesoplodon bidens (assembly GCF_964165515.1). Classification (NCBI taxonomy): domain Eukaryota; kingdom Metazoa; phylum Chordata; class Mammalia; order Artiodactyla; family Ziphiidae; genus Mesoplodon; species Mesoplodon bidens. Next base: position 817,432 of record NW_027671506.1, read on the forward strand.
GTTCAATGTGATGAAAGGGGTCATGGAGCATTATTATGACAAGGGCCATGGTGCATTATGACATAAGATATCACTTATGAAGGGAATGTAAACATGGCTGCATATGAACTGAACTACGAAATAGAACAGAGTTTCAGATTTAGAAAACACTCTTATGCTTGCTAAAGGGGAAAGGAGAGGTGGGGAGATGCACAAAACCAGAGTTTGATATTAGCACAGGTACCGTTCCATAATCCAAATACAATATAGACAAGAACTATTCCTTCCTCAGTGAACGGGACTCAAAACTCCATATTTCCCGCAGAGGAATAGATCTGACTAGTAAGAAACTTAAAACCTATGTATTGATATGTCTCCGTAAGGGAATCAAGTGTGTCTAGACTGGCATAAACATGGCAGCGAGAGTCAGCTCAAACCACCTATAAAAAGGAATTTCAAAAACAAAAGAAAAAACTGTGAAATTCTTTACAATTCCTTCAGGGTCTCTTATGAAACCAGGAATGACCCTATCTACAATGACAGCTGGATGTGGCATAAGGCTGGACACTTGGGACTGAGAGGATTGGTGACATTGGGTGAGCAAATGCAGACCCTTGAAAGCAATAATGCATGGCCCCCATTCCATGGGTCCCAACTCTCCAGGTTGAAGGGAATATTACTACAGCTATAACATGTACGGGAAACGTAGAGAATGGACACAGTGTGAATACAAAGGTTTCTAAAACTCAACGAATAGTCCCTCTCCTGGTGCTCCGGTTTGACTTTCCAACTTCTTTACTAAAATCTCCCAACTTGGAGAGACAGCCCCTTTAACCTCCTGGTTCCCACAGGTTGCCAATTTGGCAGAGGATGGAAGGGAAGAGGGAGAACCAATGAGAGAGTAGCTGTTAGGCATTTGGACGGGCACATGTCACTCTAATATCCCGGGAGGAATAAGAATTAACCAAAGTCTCAGCCACCCACCGTGAACCAGTATAGGTCCTGAACCAAAATTTTGGACTTGCGTTCAGCTCACAAAAAACGAGTTGAAAAATGAAGCTCAGGGGCACATCAATTCACAACCTTGCAGAGTAATAAAGGACAACTATCGTCCATAAATCTGTTGAGGGAAGGCAACGAGGCGGACTTGAAAACGAGGAGAATAGCAGGAAACATATTTCAAGAGGTACGTTGGAATCACCTTTAAAGCACAAGAAGAGGGGCACAACATTGACAATGATGCACATGGCCAAAAGGGCGTATGCGTTTTCTCCTGAATATATTCAGGAGAAAACGCATACGCCCTTTTTCTCCAAGCAACCAAGTGGGCAATGCAAATCTGCACTACAAAGAAGTATCACTTCCCACCAGTCAAAAGGGACATGCACAAAATGTGTAAAAACCAGAAAGGCAAGACAGGCCCTGGAGAACAGGGAGCCTTGTTATGCTAATGGGCGGGATGTAAATTGCCAACTGACTCAATGGAGGAGTGCATTGTGTTCCCTAATACAAGTAAACAACAGAGCTACATAGCCAAGGGCACTTCCAGTCTAGGGAATATACCTTGGGAAAACTGAAAATCAATAAGACAGAGCCACCCCCAAATTTAGGGCTGCACTGCTTACAAGAACCTCAACTTGGGTACACCATAAGTATCACAGGAAATATAAAAATGGTTCAAATAATTTTGGTACTTACGTACGATGGAATATCCCTCAGCCATGAAATCAATGTCATAAGACCAGAAGCAGCAAAGTGAGTGGATTCAGGTACGATGATTCTAAGTGAAATAAGTCACACAGAAAAAGAAACTTATCATAAGATATCACTTATGAAGTTTCTGTAAACATGGCTACACATGAACTGAGTTAGGAAAGAGAACAGAGTCTCACATTTAGAAAACACTCTTATGCCTGCTTAAGGGGGAAGGAGAGGTGGGGTGATGCATAAAACCAGATTTTGATATAAGCACAGGTACTGTTTCAAAAACCAACTTTGGAATAGTCAAGACCTACACCTTCCTCAGTGAAAGTGACTCAAAACCACATATTTCCCGCAGAGGAATAGATCTGACTAGTAAGAATCTTAAAACCTATGTATTGATATGTCTCCGTAAGGGAATCAAGTGTGTCTGGACTGGCATAAACTTGGCAGCGAGATTCAGCTCAAACCCACTATAAAAAAGAATTTCAAAAACAAAACCAAAAAACAGGGAAATTCTTTACAATTCCTTCAGGGTCTGTGATGAAACCTGGAATGACCCTATCTACAATGACAGCTGGATGTGGCTTAAAGGCTGGACACTTGGGACTGAGAGGATTGGTGAGATTGGTTGAGCAAATGCAGAGCCTTTAAAGTAAAAATGCATGGCCCCCATTCCATTGGTCCCAACTCTCCATGTTGAAGGGAATATTACTACAGATATAACATGTACGGGGAACCTAGAGCATGGACACACTGTGAATACAAAAGGTTTATAAATCTCAACGAATAGTCCCTCTCCTGGTTCTCCGGTTTGACTTTCCAACTGCTTTACTATCAATCTCCCAACTGGGAAAGACAGCCCCTTTAAGCTCCTGGTTCTCACAGGTTGCCAATTTGGCAGAGGATGGAAGGGAAGAGGGAGAACCAATGAGAGAGTAGCTGTTAGGCATTTGGACGGGCACATGTCACTCTAATATCCCGGGAGGAATAAGAATTAACCAAAGTCTCAGCCACCCACCGTGAACCAGTATAGGTCCTGAACCAAAATTTTGGACTTGCGTTCAGCTCACAAAAAACGAGTTGAAAAATGAAGCTCAGGGGCACATCAATTCACAACCTTGCAGAGTAATAAAGGACAACTATCGTCCATAAATCTGTTGAGGGAAGGCAACGAGGCGGACTTGAAAGGAAGGCAGAATAGCAGCAAACAGATTTCCAGAGTTACGTAGGAATGGCCTGTAAAGCACAGGAAGAGGGGAACAACTTCGACAATGATGCACTTGGCCAAAGAGGGCGTATGCGTTTTCTCCTGAATATATTCAGGAGAAAACGCATACGCCCTTTTTGGCCAAGCAAGCAAGCGGGCAATGCAAATCTGCACTACAAAGAAGTATCACTTCCCACCGATCAAAAGGGACATCCACAAAATGTGTAAAAACCCGAAAGGCAAGACAGGCCCTGGAGAACAGTGAGCCTTGTTATGCTGATGGGCGGGATGTAAATTGCCAACTGTCTCACTGGAGGATGCATTGTGTTCCCTAAAAGATGTAAACAACAGAGCTACAGAGCCAAGGGCCCTTCCAGTCTAAGGAATATACCTTGGGGAAACTGAAAATCAATAAGAGACAGCCACCCTCAAATATAGGGCTGCACTGTTTACAAGAACCTCAACTTGGGTACACCGTAAATATCCCAGGAAATATAAAAATGGTTCAAAAAATTGTGGTACATACGTACGATGGAATACCCCTCAGCCATGAAATCAATGTCATAAGACCAGTAGCAGCAAAGTGTGTGGATTCAGGTACGATGATTCTAAGTGAAATAAGTCAAACAGAAAAAGAAACTTATCATAAGATATCACTTATGAGGATCCTGTAAACATGGCTACACATGAACTGAATTAGGAAAGAGAACAGAGTCTCACATTTAGAAAAACTCTTATGCCTGCTAAAGGGGGAAGGAGAGATGGGGTGATGCTTAAAACCAGTGTTTGATATAAGCACAGGTACCGTTTCTAAAACCAACTTTGGAATAGACAAGACCTACAACTTCCTCAGTGAAAGGGACTCAAAACCCCATATTTCCCGCAGAGGAATAGATCTGACTAGTAAGAATCTTAAAACCTATTTATTGATATGTCTCCGTAAGGGAATCAAGTGTGTCTAGACTGGCATAAACATGGCAGCGAGAATCAGCTCAAACCCACTATAAAAAGGAATTTCAAAAACAAAACCAAAAAATAGGGAAATTCTTTACAATTCCTTCAGGGTCTCTGATGAAACCTGGAATGACCCTATCTACAATGACAGCTGGATGTGGCATAAGGCTGGACACTTGGGACTGAGAGGATTGGTGAGATTGGGTGAGCAAATGCATACCCTTTAAATCAATAATGCATATCCCCCATTCCATGGGTCCCAACTCTCCAGGTTGAAGGGAATATTACTACAGCTATAACATGTACGGGAAACCAAGAGAATGGACACACTGTGAATACAAAAGGTTTCAAAAACTCAACGAATAGTCCCTCTCCTGGTGCTCCGGTTTCACTCTCCAACTGCTTTACTATCAATCTCCCAACTTGGAGAGACAGCCCCTTTAAGCTCCTGGTTCGCACAGGTTGCCAATTTGGCAGAGGATGGAAGGGAAGAGGGACAACCAATGAGAGAGTAGCTGTTAGGCATTTGGACCGGCACATGTCACTCTAATTTCCCGGCAGGAAGAGGACTTAACCAAAGTCTCAGCCACCCACCGGGAACCAGTATAGGTCCTGAACCAAAATTTTGGGCTTGCGTACAGCTCACAAAAAACGAGTTGAAAAATGGAGCTCAGGGGCACAGCAATTCACAAACTGGCAGAGTAATAAAGGACAACTATCGTCCAAAAATTTGTTGAGGGAAGGCAACGAGGCCAACTTGAAAGCGAGGCAGAATAGCAGGAAACAGATTTCAAGAGGTATGTTGGAATCGCCTTTAAAGCACAGGAATAGGGGCACAACTTCGACAATGACCCACTTGGCCAAAAAGGGCGTATACAGTTTCTCCTGAATATATTCAGGAGAAAACGCATACGCTCTTTTTCGCCAAGCAAGCAAGCGGGCAATGCAAATCTGCCCTACAGAGAAGTATCTCTTCCCACAGGTCAAAAGGGACATCCACAAAATGTGTAAAAACCAGAAAGGCAAGACAGGCCCTGGAGAACAGGAGCTTTATTATGCTGATGGGCGGGATGTAAATTTCCAACTGCCTCACTGGAGGAGTGCATTGTGTGCCCTAAAACAAGTAAACAACAGGGCTACACAGCCAAAGGCATTTCCAGTCTGGGGAATATACCTTAGGAAAACTGAAAATCAATATGACAGAGCCACACCCAAATTCAGGGGTGCACTGCTTACAAGAACCTCAAGTTGGGTACACCTTAAATATCCCAGGAAATATAAAAATGGTTCGAAAAATTCTGGTACTTATGTAGGATGGAATATCCCTCAGCCATGAAATCAGTGTCATAAGACCAGTAGCAGCAAAGTGTGTGGATTCAGGTACGATGATTCTAAGTGAAATAAGTCACACAGAAAAAGAAACTTATCATAAGATATCACTTATGAAGAACCTGTAAACATGGCTACACATGAATTGAGTTAGGAAAGAGAACAGAGTCTCACATTTAGAAAACACTCTTATGCCTGCTTAAGGGGGAAGGAGATGTGGGGTGATGCATAAAACCAGAGTTTGATATAAGCACAGGTACCGTTCCAAAAACCAACTATGGAATATACAAGACCTACACCTTCCTCAGTGAAAGGGACTCAAAACCCCATATTTCCCGCAGAGGAATAGATCTCACTAGTAAGAATCATAAAACCTATGTATTGATATATCTCCGTTCGGGAATCAAGTGTGTCTATACTGTAATAAACAAGGCAGCGAGAATCAGCTCAAACCCACTATAAGAGACGTTTCTTCATAGAAGGCACAGTGATAGCCAAAAAGCACAAAAAAAGCTGCTCAACAGCACTAATTATAGAGAAATGCAAATCAAAACAACAATGAGGTATCACCTTACACCTGTTAGAATCGGCATCATCAGAAAATCTACAAACAACAAATTCTGGGGAGGGTGTGGACAAAAGGAGCCCTCTTACACTATTGGTGGGAATGTAAAATGATACAGTCACTATGGAGAACAGTATGGACTTTCCTTTAAAAAACTAGAAATAGAATTACCATATGATGCAGCAATCCCACTTCTGGGCATATAACAAGATAAAACCATAAATCAAAAAGGCACATTCATCACAATTCTCATTGCAGCACAATTTACAATTGCCAGGTAATGGAAGCAACCTACATGCCCACAGACAGACGAATGGATAAATATGTGGTACATACATAAAACGGAATATTACTCAGCAACAACAAGGAATGAACCTGGGTCATTTGTAGAGACGTCGATGGAACTAGAGACTGTCATACAGAGTGAAGTAAGTGTGAAAGAGAAAAAAATATTATATATGAATGCATATATGACGAACCTAGAAAAGTGGTACAGATGAACTGGTTTGCAGGGAAGAAATAGAGATACAGAGATAGAGAACCAACGTATGGACACCAAGTGTGGTAAGCCATTGGGTGGTCGTGGTGGGATGAGTTGGGAGATTAGGATTGACCTGTATACATGTACAGGCATAAAATACATAACTAGTAATAACATGCTGTATAAAAAATAAATAAAATTTAATTGCAAATTTTGAAAAAATAAAATTTAAAAATAAAACAGAAAAAAGTTCTTCCCTTCACACAGATTTATTTAAATTAATGCATTATTTCCATGCTTATATCTATAAATACATAAAAGAGGAATAAAATCTAACCTGAACCAGAAAAGAAGAATAAACCTGAACCATCCAGTTATACAGAGGAAAACCCTATCAGGGCAATTGCTCCAGCTGTAAACAATTCTGAAATTGATCAAAGGTGGAGAATCATCTACAATACTGCCAGCAGCCCACTGCCACACAAGGAGCGTCCTCATTGCAAAGCTGGGTTACCGTGCCGAGGCATCTGTGAGTACACGTGAGCTGAGCCCCAGGCCAGCTGCTGCTGAACTGTTCCCACCCTTCCCAGGTAAAACACCTGAATATGTACAAGGGCTTGAAAGCTTAGAGGAAGGGCCGCGGAGCCACACCAGCAACTGCGTGCAGGCCAACGTGGTGTCTGCAGTCCAGCCAGGGTGGTCCTGTCCCGGGGCACTCTTCCGGAAGTTTTCCATTTCCCTACCTGACATGCCCCTCCTTTCCCGGCACCCGCTGCTTTTTTCTTTCCTAACCTCTATCCGGAGACATATTCCTGCGTAAGGTATGGGTGACACATCCTCTTCTTTACAGGTGGCAGCCTGGCAAATAATGCAGAAAAGCCAGCAGAACTCCACTCACACTGGGCAACCCAGAAAGCTGTGGCACTGCTCTCCCTCCCACCAGCACAGCCCCGAGACTGCTGACGGGGCAGAGAATATGGAGTCAGGCACAGCTTCACGGGCTATTGCTGCCTGGAACGCTGTTTATATTGACCTCAACCAGGCACACCTGGTGAGGGCAGGCCGGCAGGGTAAGTCTGCCCAGGTCAGCTAATCCACAACCCTCAGAGAATCACGTTGCTGAAAATGGACCTCGCTAAGGCAGAATACAAGCCAAGGGAAAAAAGGACACAATGCCATTTGCAGCACCGTAGAGGAGTCTAGAGGTAATCACGTGAGATGTACTAAGTCAGAAAGTGAAAGACACGTATCGTATCATATCACTTAGAGGTGTTACCTAAAAATGGATACCACGGCAGATATTTCCATGGAGAAGGGCAATCACAGATTCATTAAACAAACTTATGGTTCACCAATGGAAAGGTGTGAGGATTGGTTTCATTGCAATATCGGGGTTAACTGACATTTACAAACACAGGTGAAATATATAATCACCAAACACCTACGGAATACCAAGAGAAGACTACTCAACATTCTGTCATAACGTACATGGGAAAAGGATCCCAGGAAGAACAGACATCTGTATATGTGTAAAAGAACCACATCTTCCACACCTACAACAAGCCAAACATTGCAATGAAACTTGCTGTAATAAAAAATAAAAAATTAAATTAAAAACACGAACAAGAAGTAGTGAGACAAACTTGAGGGGCTTCCTTCTGGCACATTCGATTCTAAATTCCAATCTAGAACACGACTTCCATTGAGGCTCTGTGGCCCTAGTAACCAGATTTGGTAAGGGAGAACTGCTGCCACCTTGTGGCCTTTTCACACAACAGCAGCTTTAATCCCAGCGCTAATGGTCAGTTGATATTCAGAATCATTGCAGGCCTGTAAATGACACCTGCCCTGAAAACAAATCCTGGGGTCACATATCGACCAAAAAATTCAAAGGACGTCCATATTTCAAAACGACCATTTCAAAAGGCATATTTTATGCACATTAGTGTTCTGCTTCTTTTTCTTTCTTTCATTTTTTGTTAAAAAAAAACGGGAATGGAAAAAGGCATCACTCAGAATGGGCGAAAATCGTTGCAAATGAAACAATGGACAAAGGTTTAATCTCCAATATACATAAACAGCTCATGCAGCTTAATAATAAAAATACAAACAACCCAATACAAAAAATGGGCAGAAGATCTAAAGAGACGTTTCTTCAAAGAAGACACAGAGATGGCCAAGACGCCCATGAAAAGCTGCTCAACATCACTAATTATTAGAGAAATGTAAACCAAAACTACAATGAGCTGTCACCTCACACATTTTAGAATCGGCATCATCAGAAAATCTACAAACAACAAATTCTGGGGAGGGTGTGGACAACAGGAGCCCTCTTCCACTATTGGTGGGAATGTAAATTGATACAGTCACTATGCAGAACAGTATGGAGTTTCCTTAAAAAAACTAGAAATAGAATTACTATCTGATCAAGCAATCCAACTTCTGGGCATATACCCAGAGAAAACCATTAATCAAAAAGGCACATTCACCACAACGTTCACTGCACCACTATTTACAATAGCCAGGTAATGGAAGCAACCTAAATGCCCACAGACAGATGAATGGATAAAGATGTGGTACATATATAAAATGGAATATTACTCAGCCATAAAAAGGAATGAAACTGGGTCATTTGTAGAGACATCGATGGATCTAGAGACTGTCATACAGAATGAAGTAAGTCAGAAAGAGGAAAACAAATATTGTATATTAATGCATATTTGTGGAACCTAAGAAATGGTCCAGATGAACTTGTTTGCAGGGAAGTAATAGAGACACAGAGGTAGAGAACAAACGTATGGACACCAAGTGTGGAAAGCCATGGGGTGGTGGTGGTAGGATGAGTTGGGAGACTGGTATTGACCTGTATACATGTATATGCATAACATACATAACTAATAATAACCTGCTGTATAAAGAAATAAATAAAATTAAAGTTCAAAATTTTTAAAAATAAAATTTAAAAATAAAACAGAAAAAAGTTCTTCCCTTCACACAGGTGTATTTATAGGAATGAATTATTTCCATGCTTATATCTATAAATACATAAAAGAGGAATAAAATCTAACTTGAACCATAGAAGAAAAAAAACCTGAACCCACCAGTTATACAGAGGAAAACCCTATCAGGGCACTTGCTCCAGGGGTAAACAATTCTGAAATTGGTCAGAGGTGGGGAATCATCTCCCATACAGCCAGCAACCCACAACCCACGCAAGGAGTGTCCTCATTGCAAAGCTGGGGGACCGTGCCGAGGCATCTGTGAGTAAACGTGAGCTGAGCCCCAGGCCAGCTGCTGCTGAACTGTTCCCACCCTTCCCAGGTAAAACACCTGAATATGTACAAGGGCTTGAAAGACTAGAAGAAGGGCCGCGGAGCCACACCAGCGACAGCACGCAGGCCAACTTGCTGCCTGCAGGCCAGCCAGGGTGGTCCTGGCCGCGGGCGCTCTTCCGGAAGCTTTCCATTGCCCTGCCTGAGATACCCCTCCTGTCCCGGCCCCCACTGCTTTTTTCCTTCCTCACCTCTGTCCGGAGAGAAATTCCAGTGGAAGGTATGGGTGACACATCCTCTTCTTTACAGGTGGCAGCCTGGCACCTCCTGCAGAAAGGCCAGCAGAGCCCCACTCACACCGGGCCACCCACAAAGCCGTGGCCCCTCACTCCCTCCCACCAGCACAGCCCCGAGACTGCTGACGGGGCAGAGAATATGGAGTCAGGCACAGCTTCAGGGGCTATTGCTGCCTGGAGCGCTGTTTTTATTGACCTCAACCAGGCACACCTGGGGAGGGCCGGCAGGCAGGGTAAGGCTGCCCAGGTCAGCTAATCCACAACCCTCAGGGAATCACATTGTTGAAAATGGACCTCGCTAAGGCAGAATAGAAGCCAAGGGAAAAAAGGACACAATGCCATTTGCAGCACCGTAGATGAGTCTAGAGGTAATCACGTGACTTGTAGTAAGTCAGAAAGTGAAAGACACATATCATATCATATCACTTATAGGTATTACCTAAAAATGGAAACCAGGGCAGATATTTCCACGGAGAAGGGCAATCACAGATTCATTCAACAAACTTATGGTTCACCAACGGAAAGGAGTTAGGATTGGATTCATTACGATATCGGCTTTAACAGACATATACAAACACAGGTGACATATATAATCACCAAAGACCTACGGAATACCAAGAGAAGACTACTCAACATTCTGTCATAGGGTACATGGGAAAAGGATCCCAGGGAGAACAGACATCTGTATATGTGTAAAAGAACCACATCTTCCACACCTACAACAAGCCAAACATTGTAATCAAACTTGCTGTAATAAAAAATAAAAAATATAAATTAAAAACACGAACAATAAGTAGTGAGACCAACTTGAGGGGCTTTCCCCTGGCACACTCCATTCTAAATTCCAATCTAGAACACGACTTCCATTGAGGCTCTGATGCCCTAGTAACCAGATTTGGTAAGGGAGAACTGCTGCCACCATGTGGCCGTTTCACACAAGAGCAGCTTTAATCCCGGCGCTAAAGGTCAGTTGATATTCAAAATCATTGCAGGCCTGTAAATGAAACCTGACCTGAAAACAAATCCTGGGGTCACATATCAACCAAAAAATTCAACGGACGTCCATATTTCAAAACGACCGTTTCAAAAGGCATAGTTTACGCACATTAGTGTTCTGCTTCTTTTTCTTTCTTTCCTTTTTTGTTAAAAAAACGGGAATGGAAAAAGGCGTCCCTCAGAATGGGCGGAAATCGTTGCAAACGAATCAATGGACAAAGGTTTAATCTCCAATATATATAAACAGCTCATGCAGCTTAATATTAAAAAAACAAACAACCCAATACAAAAATGGGCAGAAGATCTAAAGAGACGTTTCTTCAAAGAAGACACAGAGATGGCCAAGACGCACTTGAAAAGCTGCCCAACAGCACTAATTATTAGAGACATGCAAATCAAAACTACAATGAGGTATCTCCTCACACCTGTTGGAATCAGCATCATCAGAAAATCTACAAACAACAAATTCTGGGGAGGGTGTGGACAAAAGGAGCCCTCTTCCACTATTGGTGGGAATGTAAATTGATACAGTCACTATGGAGAACAGTATGGAGTTTCCTTAAAAAAACTAGAAATAGAATTACCATCTGATCCAGCAATCCCACTTCTGGGCATATACCCAGAGAAAACCATAAATCAAAAAGGCACATTCACCACAATGTTCATTGCAGCACTATTGACAATAGCCAGGTAATGGAAGCAACCTAAATGCCCACAGACAGATGAATGGATAAAGATGTGGTACATATATAAAATGGAATATTACTCAGCCATAAAAAGGAATGAAACTGGGTCATTTGTAGAGACATCGATGGATCTAGAGACTGTCATACAGAATGAAGTAATTCAGAAAGAGGAAAACAAATATTGTATATTAATGCATATATGTGGAACCTAAAAAATGGTCCAGATGAACTGGTTTGCAGGGAAGAAATAGAGACACAGAGGTACAGAACCAACGTATGGACACCAAGTGTGGGAAGCCATGGGGTGGTGGTGGTGGGATGAGTTGGGAGATTGGGATTGACCTGTATACATGTATATGCCTACAATACATTACTAATAATAACCTGCTGTATAAAAAAATAAATAAAATTAAAGTTCAAAATTTTACAAAATAAAATTTAAAAATAAAACAGAAAAAAGTTCTTCCCTTCACACAGGTGTATTTATAGGAATGAATTATTTCCATGCTTATATCTATAAATACATAAAAGAGGAATAAAATCTAAGTTGAACCATAGAAGAAAAAAAACCTGAACCCACCAGTTATACAGAGGAAAACCCTATCAGGGCACTTGCTCCAGGGGTAAACAATTCTGAAATTGGTCAGAGGTGGGGAATCATCTCCCATACAGCCAGCAACCCACACCCCACGCAAGGAGTGTCCTCATTGCAAAGCTGGGGGACCGTGCCGAGGCATCTGTGAGTAAACGTGAGCTGAGCCCCAGGCCAGCTGCTGCTGAACTGTTCCCACCCTTCCCAGGTAAAACACCTGAATATGTACAAGGGCTTGAAAGACTAGAAGAAGGGCCGCGGAGCCACACCAGCGACAGCACGCAGGCCAACTTCCTGCCTGCAGGCCAGCCAGGGTGGTCCTGGCCGTGGGCGCTCTTCCGGAAGCTTTCCATTGCCCTGCCTGAGATACCCCTCCTGTCCCGGCCCCCACTGCTTTTTTCCTTCCTCACCTCTGTCCGGAGAGAAATTCCAGTGGAAGGTATGGGTGACACATCCTCTTCTTTACAGGTGGCAGCCAGGCACCTCCTGCAGAAAGGCCAGCAGAGCCCCACTCACACCGGGCCACCCACAAAGCCGTGGCCCCTCACTCCCTCCCACCAGCACAGCCCCGAGACTGCTGACGGGGCAGAGAATATGGAGTCAGGCACAGCTTCAGGGGCTATTGCTGCCTGGAGCGCTGTTTTTATTGACCTCAACCAGGCACACCTGGGGAGGGCCGGCAGGCAGGGTAAGGCTGCCCAGGTCAGCTAATCCACAACCCTCAGGGAATCACATTGTTGAAAATGGACCTCGCTAAGGCAGAATAGAAGCCAAGGGAAAAAAGGACACAATGCCATTTGCAGCACCGTAAATGAGTCTAGAGGTAATCACGTGACTTGTAGTAAGTCAGAAAGTGAAAGACACATATCGTATCATATCACTTATAGGTATTACCTAAAAATGGAAACCAGGGCACATATTTCCACGGAGAAGGGCAATCACAGATTCATTCAACAAACTTATGGTTCACCAACGGAAAGGAGTTAGGATTGGATTCATTACGATATCGGCTTTAACAGACATATACAAACACAGGTGACATATATAATCACCAAAGACCTACGGAATACCAAGAGAAGACTACTCAACATTCTGTCATAGCGTACATGGGAAAAGGATCCCAGGGAGAACAGACATCTGTATATGTGTAAAAGAACCACATCTTCCACACCTACAGCAAGCCAAACATTGTAATCAAACTTGCTGTAATAAAAAATAAAAAATATAAATTAAAAACACGAACAAGAAGTAGTGAGACCAACTTGAGGGGCTTTCCCCTGGCACACTCCATTCTAAATTCCAATCTAGAACACGACTTCCATTGAGGCTCTGATGCCCTAGTAACCAGATTTGGTAAGGGAGAACTGCTGCCACCTTGTGGCCGTTTCACACAACAGCAGCTTTAATCCCAGCGCTAAAGGTCAGTTGATATTCAAAATCATTGCAGGCCTGTAAATGAAACCTGACCTGAAAACAAATCCTGGGGTCACATATCAACCAAAAAATTCAACGGACGTCCATATTTCAAAACGACCGTTTCAAAAGGCATAGTTTACGCACATTAGTGTTCTGCTTCTTTTTCTTTCTTTCCTTTTTTGTTAAAAAAACGGGAATGGAAAAAGGCGTCCCTCAGAATGGGCGGAAATCGTTGCAAACGAATCAATGGACAAAGGTTTAATCTCCAATATATATAAACAGCTCATGCAGCTTAATATTTAAAAAACAAACAACCCAATACAAAAATGGGCAGAAGATCTAAAGAGACGTTTCTTCAAAGAAGACACAGAGATGGCCAAGACGCACTTGAAAAGCTGCTCAACAGCACTAATTATTAGAGAAATGCAAATCAAAACTACAATGAGGTATCTCCTCACACCTGTTGGAATCAGCATCATCAGAAAATCTACAAACAACAAATTCTGGGGAGGGTGTGGACAAAAGGAGCCCTCTTCCACTATTGGTGGGAATGTAAATTGATACAGTCACTATGGAGAACAGTATGGAGTTTCCTTAAAAAAACTAGAAATAGAATTACCATCTGATCCAGCAATCCCACTTCTGGGCATATACCCAGAGAAAACCATAAATCAAAAAGGCACATTCACCACAATGTTCATTGCAGCACTATTGACAATAGCCAGGTAATGGAAGCAACCTAAATGCCCACAGACAGATGAATGGATAAAGATGTGGTACATATATAAAATGGAATATTACTCAGCCATAAAAAGGAATGAAACTGGGTCATTTGTAGAGACATCGATGGATCTAGAGACTGTCATACAGAATGAAGTAATTCAGAAAGAGGAAAACAAATATTGTATATTAATGCATATATGTGGAACCTAAAAAATGGTCCAGATGAACTGGTTTGCAGGGAAGAAATAGAGACACAGAGGTACAGAACCAACGTATGGACACCAAGTGTGGGAAGCCATGGGGTGGTGGTGGTGGGATGAGTTGGGAGATTGGGATTGACCTGTATACATGTATATGCCTACAATACATTACTAATAATAACCTGCTGTATAAAAAAATAAATAAAATTAAAGTTCAAAATTTTACAAAATAAAATTTAAAAATAAAACAGAAAAAAGTTCTTCCCTTCACACAGGTGTATTTATAGGAATGAATTATTTCCATGCTTATATCTATAAATACATAAAAGAGGAATAAAATCTAACTTGAACCATAGAAGAAAAAAAACCTGAACCCACCAGTTATACAGAGGAAAACCCTATCAGGGCACTTGCTCCAGGGGTAAACAATTCTGAAATTGGTCAGAGGTGGGGAATCATCTCCCATACAGCCAGCAACCCACAACCCACGCAAGGAGTGTCCTCATTGCAAAGCTGGGGGACCGTGCCGAGGCATCTGTGAGTAAACGTGAGCTGAGCCCCAGGCCAGCTGCTGCTGAACTGTTCCCACCCTTCCCAGGTAAAACACCTGAATATGTACAAGGGCTTGAAAGACTAGAAGAAGGGCCGCGGAGCCACACCAGCGACAGCACGCAGGCCAACTTGCTGCCTGCAGGCCAGCCAGGGTGGTCCTGGCCGCGGGCGCTCTTCCGGAAGCTTTCCATTGCCCTGCCTGAGATACCCCTCCTGTCCCGGCCCCCACTGCTTTTTTCCTTCCTCACCTCTGTCCGGAGAGAAATTCCAGTGGAAGGTATGGGTGACACATCCTCTTCTTTACAGGTGGCAGCCTGGCACCTCCTGCAGAAATGCCAGCAGAGCCCCACTCACACCGGGCCACCCACAAAGCCGTGGCCCCTCACTCCCTCCCACCAGCACAGCCCCGAGACTGCTGACGGGGCAGAGAATATGGAGTCAGGCACAGCTTCAGGGGCTATTGCTGCCTGGAGCGCTGTTTTTATTGACCTCAACCAGGCACACCTGGGGAGGGCCGGCAGGCAGGGTAAGGCTGCCCAGGTCAGCTAATCCACAACCCTCAGGGAATCACATTGTTGAAAATGGACCTCGCTAAGGCAGAATAGAAGCCAAGGGAAAAAAGGACACAATGCCATTTGCAGCACCGTAGATGAGTCTAGAGGTAATCACGTGACTTGTAGTAAGTCAGAAAGTGAAAGACACATATCATATCATATCACTTATAGGTATTACCTAAAAATGGAAACCAG
This sequence comes from Mesoplodon bidens, assembly GCF_964165515.1. Lineage (NCBI taxonomy): Eukaryota > Metazoa > Chordata > Mammalia > Artiodactyla > Ziphiidae > Mesoplodon > Mesoplodon bidens. The sequence goes on from NW_027671506.1 coordinate 833,133, forward strand.
GGCAGATATTTCCACGGAGAAGGGCAATCACAGATTCATTCAACAAACTTATGGTTCACCAACGGAAAGGAGTTAGGATTGGATTCATTACGATATCGGCTTTAACAGACATATACAAACACAGGTGACATATATAATCACCAAAGACCTACGGAATACCAAGAGAAGACTACTCAACATTCTGTCATAGCGTACATGGGAAAAGGATCCCAGGGAGAACAGATATCTGTATATGTGTAAAAGAACCACATCTTCCACCCCTACAACAAGCCAAACATTGTAATCAAACTTGCTGTAATAAAAAATAAAAAATATAAATTAAAAACACGAACAATAAGTAGTGAGACCAACTTGAGGGGCTTTGCCCTAGCACACTCCATTCTAAATTCCAATCTAGAACACGACTTCCATTGAAGCTCTGATGCCCTAGTAACCAGATTTGGTAAGGGAGAACTGCTGCCACCATGTGGCCGTTTCACACAACAGCAGCTTTAATCCCGGCGCTAAAGGTCAGTTGATATTCAAAATCATTGCAGGCCTGTAAATGAAACCTGACCTGAAAACAAATCCTGGGGTCACATATCAACCAAAAAATTCAACGGACGTCCATATTTCAAAACGACCGTTTCAAAAGGCATAGTTTACGCACATTAGTGTTCTGCTTCTTTTTCTTTCTTTCCTTTTTTGTTAAAAAAACGGGAATGGAAAAAGGCGTCCCTCAGAATGGGCGGAAATCGTTGCAAACGAATCAATGGACAAAGGTTTAATCTCCAATATATATAAACAGCTCATGTAGCTTAATATTAAAAAAACAAACAACCCAATACAAAAATGGGCAGAAGATCTAAAGAGACGTTTCTTCAAAGAAGACACAGAGATGGCCAAGACGCACTTGAAAAGCTGCCCAACAGCACTAATTATTAGAGAAATGCAAATCAAAACTACAATGAGGTATCTCCTCACACCTGTTGGAATCAGCATCATCAGAAAATCTACAAACAACAAATTCTGGGGAGGGTGTGGACAAAAGGAGCCCTCTTCCACTATTGGTGGGAATGTAAATTGATACAGTCACTATGGAGAACAGTATGGAGTTTCCTTAAAAATACTAGAAATAGAATTACCATCTGATCCAGCAATCCCACTTCTGGGCATATACCCAGAGAAAACCATAAATCAAAAAGGCACATTCACCACAATGTTCATTGCAGCACTATTGACAATAGCCAGGTAATGGAAGCAACCTAAATGCCCACAGACAGATGAATGGATAAAGATGTGGTACATATATAAAATGGAATATTACTCAGCCATAAAAAGGAATGAAACTGGGTCATTTGTAGAGACATCGATGGATCTAGAGACTGTCATACAGAATGAAGTAATTCAGAAAGAGGAAAACAAATATTGTATATTAATGCATATATGTGGAACCTAAAAAATGGTCCAGATGAACTGGTTTGCAGGGAAGAAATAGAGACACAGAGGTACAGAACCAACGTATGGACACCAAGTGTGGGAAGCCATGGGGTGGTGGTGGTGGGATGAGTTGGGAGATTGGGATTGACCTGTATACATGTATATGCCTACAATACATTACTAATAATAACCTGCTGTATAAAAAAATAAATAAAATTAAAGTTCAAAATTTTACAAAATAAAATTTAAAAATAAAACAGAAAAAAGTTCTTCCCTTCACACAGGTGTATTTATAGGAATGAATTATTTCCATGCTTATATCTATAAATACATAAAAGAGGAATAAAATCTAAGTTGAACCATAGAAGAAAAAAAACCTGAACCCACCAGTTATACAGAGGAAAACCCTATCAGGGCACTTGCTCCAGGGGTAAACAATTCTGAAATTGGTCAGAGGTGGGGAATCATCTCCCATACAGCCAGCAACCCACACCCCACGCAAGGACTGTCCTCATTGCAAAGCTGGGGGACCGTGCCGAGGCATCTGTGAGTAAACGTGAGCTGAGCCCCAGGCCAGCTGCTGCTGAACTGTTCCCACTCTTCCCAGGTAAAACACCTGAATATGTACAAGGGCTTGAAAGACTAGAAGAAGGGCCGCGGAGCCACACCAGCGACAGCACGCAGGCCAACTTCCTGCCTGCAGGCCAGCCAGGGTGGTCCTGGCCGTGGGCGCTCTTCCGGAAGCTTTCCATTGCCCTGCCTGAGATACCCCTCCTGTCCCGGCCCCCACTGCTTTTTTCCTTCCTCACCTCTGTCCGGAGAGAAATTCCAGTGGAAGGTATGGGTGACACATCCTCTTCTTTACAGGTGGCAGCCAGGCACCTCCTGCAGAAAGGCCAGCAGAGCCCCACTCACACCGGGCCACCCACAAAGCCGTGGCCCCTCACTCCCTCCCACCAGCACAGCCCCGAGACTGCTGACGGGGCAGAGAATATGGAGTCAGGCACAGCTTCAGGGGCTATTGCTGCCTGGAGCGCTGTTTTTATTGACCTCAACCAGGCACACCTGGGGAGGGCCGGCAGGCAGGGTAAGGCTGCCCAGGTCAGCTAATCCACAACCCTCAGGGAATCACATTGTTGAAAATGGACCTCGCTAAGGCAGAATAGAAGCCAAGGGAAAAAAGGACACAATGCCATTTGCAGCACCGTAGATGAGTCTAGAGGTAATCACGTGACTTGTAGTAAGTCAGAAAGTGAAAGACACATATCGTATCATATCACTTATAGGTATTACCTAAAAATGGAAACCAGGGCACATATTTCCACGGAGAAGGGCAATCACAGATTCATTCAACAAACTTATGGTTCACCAACGGAAAGGAGTTAGGATTGGATTCATTACGATATCGGCTTTAACAGACATATACAAACACAGGTGACATATATAATCACCAAAGACCTACGGAATACCAAGAGAAGACTACTCAACATTCTGTCATAGCGTACATGGGAAAAGGATCCCAGGGAGAACAGACATCTGTATATGTGTAAAAGAACCACATCTTCCACACCTACAGCAAGCCAAACATTGTAATCAAACTTGCTGTAATAAAAAATAAAAAATATAAATTAAAAACACGAACAAGAAGTAGTGAGACCAACTTGAGGGGCTTTCCCCTGGCACACTCCATTCTAAATTCCAATCTAGAACACGACTTCCATTGAGGCTCTGATGCCCTAGTAACCAGATTTGGTAAGGGAGAACTGCTGCCACCTTGTGGCCGTTTCACACAACAGCAGCTTTAATCCCAGCGCTAAAGGTCAGTTGATATTCAAAATCATTGCAGGCCTGTAAATGAAACCTGACCTGAAAACAAATCCTGGGGTCACATATCAACCAAAAAATTCAACGGACGTCCATATTTCAAAACGACCGTTTCAAAAGGCATAGTTTACGCACATTAGTGTTCTGCTTCTTTTTCTTTCTTTCCTTTTTTGTTAAAAAAACGGGAATGGAAAAAGGCGTCCCTCAGAATGGGCGGAAATCGTTGCAAACGAATCAATGGACAAAGGTTTAATCTCCAATATATATAAACAGCTCATGCAGCTTAATATTTAAAAAACAAACAACCCAATACAAAAATGGGCAGAAGATCTAAAGAGACGTTTCTTCAAAGAAGACACAGAGATGGCCAAGACGCACTTGAAAAGCTGCTCAACAGCACTAATTATTAGAGAAATGCAAATCAAAACTACAATGAGGTATCTCCTCACACCTGTTGGAATCAGCATCATCAGAAAATCTACAAACAACAAATTCTGGGGAGGGTGTGGACAAAAGGAGCCCTCTTCCACTATTGGTGGGAATGTAAATTGATACAGTCACTATGGAGAACAGTATGGAGTTTCCTTAAAAAAACTAGAAATAGAATTACCATCTGATCCAGCAATCCCACTTCTGGGCATATACCCAGAGAAAACCATAAATCAAAAAGGCACATTCACCACAATGTTCATTGCAGCACTATTGACAATAGCCAGGTAATGGAAGCAACCTAAATGCCCACAGACAGATGAATGGATAAAGATGTGGTACATATATAAAATGGAATATTACTCAGCCATAAAAAGGAATGAAACTGGGTCATTTGTAGAGACATCGATGGATCTAGAGACTGTCATACAGAATGAAGTAAGTCAGAAAGAGAAAAACAAATATTGTATATTAATGCATATATGTGGAACCTAAAAAATGGTCCAGATGAACTGGTTTGCAGGGAAGAAATAGAGACACAGAGGTACAGAACCAACGTATGGACACCAAGGGTGGGAAGCCATGGGGTGGTGGTGGTGGGATGAGTTGGGAGATTGGGATTGACCTGTATACATGTATATGCCTAAAATACATAACTAATAATAACCTGCTGTATAAAAAAATAAATAAAATTAAAGTTCAAAATTTTACAAAATAAAATTTAAAAATAAAACACAAAAAAGTTCTTCCCTTCACACAGATGTATTTATAGGAATGAATTATTTCCATGCTTATATCTATAAATACATAAAAAAGGAATAAAATCTAACTTGAACCATAGAAGAAAAAAAACCTGAACCCACCAGTCATACAGAGGAAAACGCTATCAGGGCACTTGCTCCAGCGGTAAACAATTCTGAAATTGGTCAGAGGTGGGGAATCATCTCCCATACAGCCAGCAACCCACACCCCACGCAAGGATCGTCCTCATTGCAAAGCTGGGGGACCGTGCCGAGGCATCTGTGAGTAAACGTGAGCTCAGCCCCAGGCCAGCTGCTGCTGAACTGTTCCCACCCTTCCCAGGTAAAACACCTGAATATGTACAAGGGCTTGAAAGCCTAGAAGAAGGGCCGCGGAGCCACACCAGCGACAGCACGCAGGCCAACTTGGTGCCTGCAGGCCAGCCAGGGTGGTCCTGGCCGCGGGCGCTCTTCCGGAAGCTTTCCATTGCCCTGCCTGAGATACCCCTCCTGTCCCGGCCCCCACTGCTTTTTTCCTTCCTCACCTCTGTCCGGAGAGAAATTCCAGTGGAAGGTATGGGTGACACATCCTCTTCTTTACAGGTGGCAACCTGGCACCTCCTGCAGAAAGGCCAGCAGAGCCCCACTCACACCTGGCCACACACAAAGCCGTGGCCCCTCACTCCCTCCCACCAGCACAGCCCCGAGACTGCTGACGGGGCAGAGAATATGGAGTCAGGCACAGCTTCAGGGGCTATTGCTGCCTGGAGCGCTGTTTTTATTGACCTCAACCAGGCACACCTGGGGAGGGCCGGCAGGCAGTGTAAGGCTGCCCAGGTCAGCTAATCCACAACCCTCAGGGAATCACATTGTTGAAAATGGACCTCGCTAAGGCAGAATAGAAGCCAAGGGAAAAAAGGACACAATGCCATTTGCAGCACCGTAGATGAGTCTAGAGGTAATCACGTGACTTGTAGTAAGTCACAAAGGGAAAGACACATATCGTATCATATCACTTATAGGTGTTACCTAAAAATGGAAACCAGGGCAGATATTTCCACGAAGGGCAATCACAGATTCATTCAACAAACTTATGGTTCACCAATGGAAAGGTGTGAGGATTGGTTTCATTACGATATCGGCTTTAACAGACATACACAAACACAGTGACATATATAATCACCAAAGACCTACGGAATACCAAGAGAAGACTACTCAACATTCTGTCATAACGTACATGGGAAAAGGATCCCAGGGAGAACAGACATCTGTATATGTGTAAAAGAACCACATCTTCCACACCTACAACAAGCCAAACATTGTAATCAAACTCGCTGTAATAAAAAATAAAAAACATAAATTAAAAACACGAACAAGAAGTAGTGAGACAAACGTGAGGGGCTTTCCCCTGGCACACTCCATTCTAAATTCCAATCTAGAACACGACTTCCATTGAGGCTCTGTGGCCCTAGTAACCAGATTTGGTAAGGGAGAACTGCTGCCACCTTGTGGCCGTTTCACACAACAGCAGCTTTAATCCCAGCGCTAATGGTCAGTTGATATTCAAAATCATTGCAGGCCTGTAAATGACACCTGCCCTGAAAACAAATCCTGGGGTCACATATCGACCAAAAAATTCAAAGGACGTCCATATTTCAAAACGACCGTTTCAAAAGGCATATTTTATGCACATTAGTGTTCTGCTTCTTTTTCTTTCTTTCCTTTTTTGTTAAAAAAACGGGAATGGAAAAAGGCGTCCCTCAGAATGGGCGGAAATCGTTGCAAATGAATCAATGGACAAAGGTTTAATCTCCAATATATATAAACAGCTCATGCAGCTTAATATTAAAAAACCAAACAACCCAATACAAAAATGGGCAGAAGATCTAAAGAGACGTTTCTTCAAAGAAGACACTGAGATGGCCAAGACGCACTTGAAAAGCTGCTCAACAGCACTAATTATTAGAGAAATGCAAATCAAAACTACAATGAGGTATCTCCTCACACCTGTTGGAATCAGCATCATCAGAAAATCTACAAACAACAAATTCTGGGGAGGGTGTGGACAAAAGGAGCCCTCTTCCACTATTGGTGGGAATGTAAACTGATACAGTCACTATGGAGAACAGTATGGAGTTTCCTTAAAAAAACTAGAAATAGAATTACCATCTGATCCAGCAATCCCACTTCTGGGCATATACCCAGAGAAAACCATAAATCAAAAAGGCACATTCACCACAATGTTCATTGCAGCACTATTGACAATAGCCAGGTAATGGAAGCAACCTAAATGCCCACAGACAGATGAATGGATAAAGATGTGGTACATATATAAAATGGAATATTACTCAGCCATAAAAAGGAATGAAACTGGGTCATTTGTAGAGACATCGATGGATCTAGAGACTGTCATACAGAATGAAGTATGTCAGAAAGAGGAAAACAAATATTGTATATTAATGCATATATGTGGAACCTAAAAAATGGTCCAGATGAACTGGTTTGCAGGGAAGAAATAGAGACACAGAGGTACAGAACCAACGTATGGACACCAAGTGTGGGAAGCCATGGGGTGGTGGTGGTGGGATGAGTTGGGAGATTGGGATTGACCTGTATACATGTATATGCCTACAATACATAACTAATAATAACCTGCTGTATAAAAAAATAAATAAAATTAAAGTTCAAAATTTTACAAAATAAAATTTAAAAATAAAACAGAAAAAAGTTCTTCCCTTCACACAGATGTATTTCTAGGAATGAATTATTTCCATGCTTATATCTATAAATACATAAAAGAGGAATAAAATCTAAGTTGAACCATAGAAGAAAAAAAACCTGAACCCACCAGTTATACAGAGGAAAACGCTATCAGGGCACTTGCTCCAGCGGTAAACAATTCTGAAATTGGTCAGAGGTGGGGAATCATCTCCCATACAGCCAGCAACCCACACCCCACGCAAGGAGCGTCCTCATTGCAAAGCTGGGGGACCATGCCGTGGCATCTGTGAGTAAACGTGAGCTGAGCCCCAGGCCAGCTGCTGCTGAACTGTTCCCACCCTTCCCAGGTAAAACAACTGAATATGTACAAGGGCTTGAAAGCCTAGAAGGGCTGCGGAGCCACACCAGTGACAGCACGCAGGCCAACTTGGTGCCTGCAGGCCAGCCAGGGTGGTCCTGGCCGCGGGCGCTCTTCCAGAAGCTTTCCATTGCCCTGCCTGAGATACCCCTCCTGTCCCGGCCCCCACTGCGTTTTCCTTCCTCACCTCTGTCCGGAGAGAAATTCCAGCAGAAGGTATGGGTGACACATCCTCTTCTTTACAGGTGGCAGCATGGCACCTCCTGCAGAAAGGCCAGCAGAGCCCCACTCACACCGGGCCACCCACAAAGCCGTGGCCCCTCACTCCCTCCCACCAGCACAGCCCCGAAACTGCTGACGGGGTAGAGAATATGGAGTCAGGCACAGCTTCAGGGGCTATTGCTGCCTGGAGCGCTGTTTTTATTGACCTCAACCAGGCACACCTGGGGAGGTCCGGCAGGCAGGATAAGGCTGCCCAGGTCAGCTAATCCACAACCCTCAGGGAATCACATTGTTGAAAATGGACCTCGCTAAGGCAGAATAGAAGCCAAGGGAAAAAAGGACACAATGCCATTTGCAGCACCGTAGATGAGTCTAGAGGTAATCACGTGACTTGTAGTAAGTCAGAAAGTGAAAGACACATATCGTATCATATCACTTATAGGTGTTACCTAAAAATGGAAACCAGGGCAGATATTTCCACGGAGAAGGGCAATCACAGATTCATTCAACAAACTTATGGTTCACCAATGGAAAGGTGTGAGAATTGGTTTCATTACGATATCGGCTTTAACAGACATACACAAACACAGTGACATATATAATCACCAAAGACCTACGGAATACCAAGAGAAGACTACTCAACATTCTGTCATAACGTACATGGGAAAAGGATCCCAGGGAGAACAGACATCTGTATATGTGTAAAAGAACCACATCTTCCACACCTACAACAAGCCAAACATTGTAATCAAACTTGCTGTAATAAAAAATAAAAAACATAAATTAAAAACACGAAAAAGAAGTAGTGAGACAAACTTGAGGGGCTTTCCCCTGGCACACTCCATTCTAAATTCCAATCTAGAACACGACTTCCATTGAGGCTCTGGGGCCCTAGTAACCAGATTTGGTAAGGGAGAACTGCTGCCACCTTGTGGCCGTTTCACACAACAGCAGCTTTAATCCCAGCGCTAAAGGTCAGTTGATATTCAAAATCATTGCAGGCCTGTAAATGAAACCTGACCTGAAAACAAATCCTGGGGTCACATATCAACCAAAAAATTCAACGGACGTCCATATTTCAAAACGACCGTTTCAAAAGGCATAGTTTACGCACATTAGTGTTCTGCTTCTTTTTCTTTCTTTCCTTTTTTGTTAAAAAAACGGGAATGGAAAAAGGCGTCCCTCAGAATGGGCGGAAATCGTTGCAAACGAATCAATGGACAAAGGTTTAATCTCCAATATATATAAACAGCTCATGCAGCTTAATATTAAAAAAACAAACAACCCAATACAAAAATGGGCAGAAGATCTAAAGAGACGTTTCTTCAAAGAAGACACAGAGATGGCCAAGACGCACTTGAAAAGCTGCTCAACAGCACTAATTATTAGAGAAATGCAAATCAAAACTACAATGAGGTATCTCCTCACACCTGTTGGAATCAGCATCATCAGAAAATCTACAAACAACAAATTCTGGGGAGGGTGTGGACAAAAGGAGCCCTCTTCCACTATTGGTGGGAATGTAAATTGATACAGTCACTATGGAGAACAGTATGGAGTTTCCTTAAAAAAACTAGAAATAGAATTACCATCTGATCCAGCAATCCCACTTCTGGGCATATACCCAGAGAAAACCATAAATCAAAAAGGCACATTCACCACAATGTTCATTGCAGCACTATTGACAATAGCCAGGTAATGGAAGCAACCTAAATGCCCACAGACAGATGAATGGATAAAGATGTGGTACATATATAAAATGGAATATTACTCAGCCATAAAAAGGAATGAAACTGGGTCATTTGTAGAGACATCGATGGATCTAGAGACTGTCATACAGAATGAAGTAAGTCAGAAAGAGGAAAACAAATATTGTATATTAATGCATATATGTGGAACCTAAAAAATGGTCCAGATGAACTGGTTTGCAGGGAAGAAATAGAGACACAGAGGTACAGAACCAACGTATGGACACCAAGTGTGGGAAGCCATGGGGTGGTGGTGGTGGGATGAGTTGGGAGATTGGGATTGACCTGTATACATGTATATGCCTAAAATACATAACTAATAATAACCTGCTGTATAAAAAAATAAATAAAATTAAAGTTCAAAATTTTACAAAATAAAATTTAAAAATAAAACAGAAAAAAGTTCTTCCCTTCACACAGATGTATTTCTAGGAATGAATTATTTCCATGCTTATATCTATAAATACATAAAAGAGGAATAAAATCTAAGTTGAACCATAGAAGAAAAAAAACCTGAACCCACCAGTTATACAGAGGAAAACCCTATCAGGGCACTTGCTCCAGCGGTAAACAATTCTGAAATTGGTCAGAGGTGGGGAATCATCTCCCATACAGCCAGCAACCCACACCCCACGCAAGGAGCGTCCTCATTGCAAAGCTGGGGGACCATGCCGAAGCATCTGTGAGTAAACGTGAGCTGAGCCCCAGGCCAGCTGCTGCTTAACTGTACCCACCCTTCCCAGGTAAAACACCTGAATATGTACAAGGGCTTGAAAGACTAGAAGAAGGGCCGCGGAGCCACACCAGCGACAGCACGCAGGCCAACTTGGTGCCTGCAGGCCAGCTAGGGTGGTCCTGGCCGCGGGCGCTCTTCCGGAATCTTTCCATTGCCCTGCCTGAGATACCCCTCCTGTCCCGGCCCCCACTGCTTTTTTCCTTCCTCACCTCTGTCCGGAGAGAAATTCCAGCGGACGGTATGGGTGACACATCCTCTTCTTTACAGGTGGCAGCCTGGCACCTCCTGCAGAAAGGCCAGCAGAGCCCCACTCACACCGGGCCACCCACAAAGCCGTGGCCCTTCACTCCCTCCCACCAGCACAGCCCCGAGACTGCTGACGGGGCAGAGAATATGGAGTCAGGCACAGCTTCAGGGGCTATTGCTGCCTGGAGCGCTGTTTTTATTGACCTCAACCAGGCACACCTGGGGAGGGCCGGCAGTCAGGGTAAGGCTGCCCAGGTCAGCTAATCCACAACCCTCAGGGAATCACATTGTTGAAAATGGACCTCGCTAAGGCAGAATAGAAGCCAAGGGAAAAAAGGACACAATGCCATTTGCAGCACCGTAGATGAGTCTAGAGGTAATCACGTGACTTGTAGTAAGTCACAAAGTGAAAGACACATATCGTATCATATCACTTATAGGTGTTACCTAAAAATGGAAAACAGGGCAGATATTTCCACGGAGAAGGGCAATCACAGATTCATTCAACAAACTTATGGTTCACCAAAGGAAAGGTGTGAGGATTGGTTTCATTACGATATCGGCTTTAACAGACATACACAAACACAGTAACATATATAATCACCAAAGACCTACGCAATACCAAGAGAAGACTACTCAACATTCTGTCATAACGTACATGGGAAAAGGATCCCAGGGAGAACAGACATCTGTATATGTGTAAAAGAACCACATCTTCCACACCTACAACAAGCCAAACATTGTAATCAAACTCGCTGTAATAAAAAATAAAAAACATAAATTAAAAACACGAACAAGATGTAGTGAGACCAACTTGAGGAGCTTTCCCCTGGCACACTCCATTCTAAATTCCAATCTAGAACACGACTTCCATTGAGGCTCTGTGGCCCTAGTAACCAGATTTGGTAAGGGAGAACTGCTGCCACCTTGTGGCTGTTTCACACAACAGCAGCTTTAATCCCAGCGCTAATGGTCAGTTGATATTCAAAATCATTGCAGGCCTGTAATTGACACCTGCCCTGAAAACAAATCCTGGGGTCACATATCGACCAAAAAATTCACTGGACGTCCATATTTCAAAACGACCGTTTCAAAAGGCATATTTTACGCACATTACTGTTCTGCTTCTTTTTCTTTCTTTCCTTTTTTGTTAAAAAAACGGGAATGGAAAAAGGCGTCCCTCAGAAAGGGCGGAAATCGTTGCAAACGAATCAATGGACAAAGGTTTAATCTCCAATATATATAAACAGCTGATGCAGCTTAATATTAAAAAAACAAACAACCCAATACAAAAATGGGCAGAAGATCTAAAGATACGTTTCTTCAAAGAAGACACAGAGATGGCCAAGACGCACTTGAAAAGCTGCTCAACAGCACTAATTATTAGAGAAATGCAAATCAAAACTACAATGAGGTATCTCCTCACACCTGTTGGAATCAGCATCATCAAAAAATCTACAAACAACAAATTCTGGGGAGGGTGTGGACAAAAGGAGCCCTCTTCCACTATTGGTGGGAAGGTAAATTGATACAGTCACTATGGAGAACAGTATGGAGTTTCCTTAAAAAAACTAGAAATAGAATTACCATCTGATCCAGCAATCCCACTTCTGGGCCTATACCCAGAGAAAACCATAAATCAAAAAGGCACATTCACCACAATGTTCATTGCAGCACTATTGACAATAGCCAGGTAATGGAAGCAACCTAAATGCCCACAGACAGATGAATGGATAAAGATGTGGTACATATATAAAATGGAATATTACTCAGCCATAAAAAGGAATGAAACTGGGTCATTTGTAGAGACATCGATGGATCTAGAGACTGTCATACAGAATGAAGTAAGTCAGAAAGAGGAAAACAAATATTGTATATTAATGCATATATGTGGAACCTAAAAAATGGTCCAGATGAACTGGTTTGCAGGGAAGAAATAGAGACACAGAGGTACAGAACCAACGTATGGACACCAAGTGTGGGAAGCCATGGGGTGGTGGTGGTGGGATGAGTTGGGAGATTGGGATTGACCTGTATACATGTATATGCCTACAATACATAACTAATAATAACCTGCTGTATAAAAAAATAAATAAAATTAAAGTTCAAAATTTTACAAAATAAAATTTAAAAATAAAACAGAAAAAAGTTCTTCCCTTCACACAGATGTATTTATAGGAATGAATTATTTCCATGCTTATATCTATAAATACATAAAAGAGGAATAAAATCTAAGTTGAACCATAGAAGAAAAAAAACCTGAACCCACCAGTTATACAGAGGAAAACCCTATCAGGGAACTTGCTCCAGCGGTATACAATTCTGAATTTGGTCAGAGGTGGGGAATCATCTCCCATACAGCCAGCAACCCACACCCCACGCAAGGATCGTCCTCATTGCAAAGCTGGGGGACCGTGCCGAGGCATCTGTGAGTAAACGTGAGCTGAGCCCCAGGCCAGCTGCTGCTGAACTGTTCCCACCCTTCCCAGGTAAAACACCTGAATATGTACAAGGGCTTGAAAGCCTAGAAGAAGGGCCACGGAGCCACACCAGCGACAGCACGCAGGCCAACTTGGTGCCTGCAGGCCAGCTAGGGTGGTCCTGGCCGCGGGCGCTCTTCCGGAATCTTTCCATTGCCCTGCCTGAGATACCCCTCCTGTTCCGGCCCCCACTGCTTTTTTCCTTCCTCACCTCTGTCCGGAGAGAAATTCCAGCGGACGGTATGGGTGACACATCCTCTTCTTTACAGGTGGCAGCCTGGCACCTCCTGCAGAAAGGCCAGCAGAGCCCCACTCACACCGGGCCACACACAAAGCCGTGGCCCCTCACTCCCTCCCACCAGCACAGCCCCGAGACTGCTGACGGGGCAGAGAATATGGAGTCAGGCACAGCTTCAGGGGCTATTGCTGCCTGGAGCGCTGTTTTTATTGACCTCAACCAGGCACACCTGGGGAGGGCCGGCAGGCAGGGTAAGGCTGCGCAGGTCAGCTAATCCACAACCCTCAGGGAATCACATTGTTGAAAATGGACCTCGCTAAGGCAGAATAGAAGCCAAGGGAAAAAAGGACACAATGCCATTTGCAGCACCGTAGATGAGTCTAGAGGTAATCACGTGACTTGTAGTAAGTCAGAAAGTGAAAGACACATATCGTATCATATCACTTATAGGTGTTACCTAAAAATGGAAACCAGGGCAGATATTTCCACGGAGAAGGGCAATCACAGATTCATTCAACAAACTTATGGTTCACCAATGGAAAGGTGTGAGGATTGGTTTCATTACGATATCGGCTTTAACAGACATACACAAACACAGTGACATATATAATCACCAAAGACCTACGCAATACCAAGAGAAGACTACTCAACATTCTGTCATAACGTACATGGGAAAAGGATCCCAGGGAGAACAGACATCTGTATATGTGTAAAAGAACCACATCTTCCACACCTACAACAAGCCAAACATTGTAATCAAAGTCGCTGTAATAAAAAATAAAAAACATATATTAAAAACACGAACAAGAAGTAGTGAGACAAACGTGAGGGGCTTTCCCCTGGCACACTCCATTCTAAATTCCAATCTAGAACACGACTTCCATTGAGGCTCTGTGGCCCTAGTAACCAGATTTGGTAAGGGAGAACTGCTGCCACCTTGTGGCCGTTTCACACAACAGCAGCTTTAATCCCAGCGCTAATGGTCAGTTGATATTCAAAATCATTGCAGGCCTGTAAATGACACCTGCCCTGAAAACAAATCCTGGGGTCACATATCGACCAAAAAATTCAAAGGACGTCCATATTTCAAAACGACCGTTTCAAAAGGCATATTTTATGCACATTAGTGTTCTGCTTCTTTTTCTTTCTTTCCTTTTTTGTTAAAAAAACGGGAATGGAAAAAGGCGTCCCTCAGAATGGGCGGAAATCGTTGCAAATGAATCAATGGACAAAGGTTTAATCTCCAATATATATAAACAGCTCATGCAGCTTAATTTTAAAAAAACAAACAACCCAATACAAAAATGGGCAGAAGATCTAAAGAGACGTTTCTTCAAAGAAGACACAGAGATGGCCAAGACGCACTTGAAAAGCTGCTCAACAGCACTAATTATTAGAGAAATGCAAATCAAAACTACAATGAGGTATCTCCTCACACCTGTTGGAATCAGCATCATCAGAAAATCTACAAACAACAAATTCTGGGGAGGGTGTGGACAAAAGGAGCCCTCTTCCACTATTGGTGGGAATGTAAATTGATACAGTCACTATGGAGAACAGTATGGAGTTTCCTTAAAAAAACTAGAAATAGAATTACCATCTGATCCAGCAATCCCACTTCTGGGCATATACCCAGAGAAAACCATAAATCAAAAAGGCACATTCACCACAATGTTCATTGCAGCACTATTGACAATAGCCAGGTAATGGAAGCAACCTAAATGCCCACAGACAGATGAATGGATAAAGATGTGGTACATATATAAAATGGAATATTACTCAGCCATAAAAAGGAATGAAACTGGGTCATTTGTAGAGACATCGATGGATCTAGAGACTGTCATACAGAATGAAGTATGTCAGAAAGAGGAAAACAAATATTGTATATTAATGCATATATGTGGAACCTAAAAAATGGTCCAGATGAACTGGTTTGCAGGGAAGAAATAGAGACACAGAGGTACAGAACCAACGTATGGACACCAAGTGTGGGAAGCCATGGGGTGGTGGTGGTGGGATGAGTTGGGAGATTGGGATTGACCTGTATACATGTATATGCCTACAATACATAACTAATAATAACCTGCTGTATAAAAAAATAAATAAAATTAAAGTTCAAAATTTTACAAAATAAAATTTAAAAATAAAACAGAAAAAAGTTCTTCCCTTCACACAGATGTATTTCTAGGAATGAATTATTTCCATGCTTATATCTATAAATACATAAAAGAGGAATAAAATCTAAGTTGAACCATAGAAGAAAAAAAACCTGAACCCACCAGTTATACAGAGGAAAACGCTATCAGGGCACTTGCTCCAGCGGTAAACAATTCTGAAATTGGTCAGAGGTGGGGAATCATCTCCCATACAGCCAGCAACCCACACCCCACGCAAGGAGCGTCCTCATTGCAAAGCTGGGGGACCGTGCCGAAGCATCTGTGAGTAAACGTGAGCTGAGCCCCAGGCCAGCTGCTGCTGAACTGTTCCCACCCTTCCCAGGTAAAACACCTGAATATGTACAAGGGCTTGAAAGCCTAGCAGAAGGGCTGCGGAGCCACACCAGTGACAGCACGCAGGCCAACTTGGTGCCTGCAGGCCAGCCAGGGTGGTCCTGGCCGCGGGCGCTCTTCCAGAAGCTTTCCATTGCCCTGCCTGAGATACCCCTCCTGTCCCGGCCCCCACTGCGTTTTTCCTTCCTCACCTCTGTCCAGAGAGAAATTCCAGCCGAAGGTATGGGTGACACATCCTCTTCTTTACAGGTGGTAGCCTGGCACCTCCTGCAGAAAGGCCAGCAGAGCCCCACTCACACCGGGCCACCCACAAAGCCGTGGCCCCTCACTCCCTCCCACCAGCACAGCCCCGAAACTGCTGACGGGGTAGAGAATATGGAGTCAGGCACAGCTTCAGGGGCTATTGCTGCCTGGAGCGCTGTTTTTATTGACCTCAACCAGGCACACCTGGGGAGGGCCGGCAGGCAGGGTAAGGCTGCCCAGGTCAGCTAATCCACAACCCTCAATGAATCACATTGTTGAAAATGGACCTCGCTAAGGCAGAAGAGAAGCCAAGGGAAAAAAGGACACAATGCCATTTGCAGCACCGTAGATGAGTCTAGAGGTAATCACGTGACTTGTAGTAAGTCACAAAGTGAAAGACACATATCGTATCATATCACTTATAGGTGTTACCTAAAAATGGAAACCAGGGCAGATATTTCCACGGAGAAGGGCAATCACAGATTCATTCAACAAACTTATTGTTCACCAATGGAAAGGTGTGAGGATTGGTTTCATTACGATATCGGCTTTAACAGACATACACAAACACAGTGACATATATAATCACCAAAGACCTACGGAATACCAAGAGAAGACTACTCAACATTCTGTCATAACGTACATGGGAAAAGGATCCCAGGGAGAACAGACATCTGTATATGTGTAAAAGAACCACATCTTCCACACCTACAACAAGCCAAACATTGTACTCAAACTTGCTGTAATAAAAAATAAAAAACATAAATTAAAAACACGAACAAGAAGTAGTGAGACCAACTTGAGGGGCTTTCCCCTGGCACACTCCATTCTAAATTCCAATCTAGAACACGACTTCCATTGAGGCTCTGTGGCCCTAGTAACCAGATTTGGTAAGGGAGAACTGCTGCCACCTTGTGGCCGTTTCACACAACAGCAGCTTTAATCCCAGCGCTAATGGTCAGTTGATATTCAAAATCATTGCAGGCCTGTAAATGACACCTGCCCTGAAAACAAATCCTGGGGTCACATATCGACCAAAAAATTCAAAGGACGTCCATATTTCAAAACGACCGTTTCAAAAGGCATATTTTACGCACATTAGTGTTGTGCTTCTTTTTCTTTCTTTCCTTTTTTGTTAAAAAAACGGGAATGGAAAAAGGCGTCCCTCAGAATGGGCGGAAATCGTTGCAAACGAATCAATGGACAAAGGTTTAATCTCCAATATATATAAACAGCTCATGCAGCTTAATATTAAAAAAACAAACAACCCAATACAAAAATGGGCAGAAGATCTAAAGAGACGTTTCTTCAAAGAAGACACAGAGATGGCCAAGACGCACTTGAAAAGCTGCTCAACAGCACTAATTATTAGAGAAATGCAAATCAAAACTACAATGAGGTATCTCCTCACACCTGTTGGAATCAGCATCATCAGAAAATCTACAAACAACAAATTCTGGGGAGGGTGTGGACAAAAGGAGCCCTCTTCCACTATTGGTGGGAATGTAAATTGATACAGTCACTATGGAGAACAGTATGGAGTTTCCTTAAAAAAACTAGAAATAGAATTACCATCTGATCCAGCAATCCCACTTCTGGGCATATACCCAGAGAAAACCATAAATCAAAAAGGCACATTCACCACAATGTTCATTGCAGCACTATTGACAATAGCCAGGTAATGGAAGCAACCTAAATGCCCACAGACAGATGAATGGATAAAGATGTGGTACATATATAAAATGGAATATTACTCAGCCATAAAAAGGAATGAAACTGGGTCATTTGTAGAGACATCGATGGATCTAGAGACTGTCATACAGAATGAAGTAAGTCAGAAAGAGGAAAACAAATATTGTATATTAATGCATATATGTGGAACCTAAAAAATGGTCCAGATGAACTGGTTTGCAGGGAAGAAATAGAGACACAGAGGTACAGAACCAACGTATGGACACCAAGTGTGGGAAGCCATGGGGTGGTGGTGTTGGGATGAGTTGGGAGATTGGGATTGACTTGTATACATGTATATGCCTACAATACATTACTAATAATAACCTGCTGTATAAAAAAATAAATAAAATTAAAGTTCAAAATTTTACAAAATAAAATTTAGAAATAAAACAGAAAAAAGTTCTTCCCTTCACACAGATGTATTTCTAGGAATGAATTATTTCCATGCTTATATCTATAAATACATAAAAGAGGAATAAAATCTATGTTGAACCATAGAAGAAAAAAAACCTGAACCCACCAGTTATACAGAGGAAAACGCTATCAGGGCACTTGCTCCAGCGGTAAACAATTCTGAAATTGGTCAGAGGTGGGGAATCATCTCCCATACAGCCAGCAACCCACACCCCACGCAAGGAGCGTCCTCATTGCAAAGCTGGGGGACCATGCCGAGGCATCTGTGAGTAAACGTGAGCTGAGCCCCAGGCCAGCTGCTGCTGAACTGTTCCCACCCTTCCCAGGTAAAACACCTGAATATGTACAAGGGCTTGAAAGCCTAGAAGAAGGGCTGCGGAGCCACACCAGTGACAGCACGCAGGCCAACTTGGTGCCTGCAGGCCAGCCAGGGTGGTCCTGGCCGCGGGCGCTCTTCCAGAAGCTTTCCATTGCCCTGCCTGAGATACCCCTCCTGTCCCGGCCCCCACTGCGTTTTTCCTTCCTCACCTCTGTCCGGAGAGAAATTCCAGCAGAAGGTATGGGTGACACATCCTCTTCTTTACAGGTGGCAGCCTGGCACCTCCTGCAGAAAGGCCAGCAGAGCCCCACGCACACCGGGCCACCCACAAAGCCGTGGCCCCTCACTCCCTCCCACCAGCACAGCCCCGAAACTGCTGACGGGGTAGAGAATATGGAGTCAGGCACAGCTTCAGGGGCTATTGCTGCCTGGAGCGCTGTTTTTATTGACCTCAACCAGGCACACCTGGGGAGGGCCGGCAGGCAGGGTAAGGCTGCCCAGGTCAGCTAATCCACAACCCTCAGGGAATCACATTGTTGAAAATGGACCTCGCTAAGGCAGAAGAGAAGCCAAGGGAAAAAAGGACACAATGCCATTTGCAGCACCGTAGATGAGTCTAGAGGTAATCACGTGACATGTAGTAAGTCACAAAGTGAAAGGCACATATCGTATCATATCACTTATAGGTGTTACCTAAAAATGGAAACCAGGGCAGATATTTCCACGGAGAAGGGCAATCACAGATTCATTCAACAAACTTATTGTTCACCAATGGAAAGGTGTGAGGATTGGTTTCATTACGATATCGGCTTTAACAGACATACACAAACACAGTGACATATATAATCACCAAAGACCTACGGAATACCAAGAGAAGACTACTCAACATTCTGTCATAACGTACATGGGAAAAGGATCCCAGGGAGAACAGACATCTGTATATGTGTAAAAGAACCACATCTTCCACACCTACAACAAGCCAAACATTGTAATCAAACTCGCTGTAATAAAAAATAAAAAACATAAATTAAAAACACGAACAAGAAGTAGTGAGACCAACTTGAGGGGCTTTCCCCTGGCACACTCCATTCTAAATTCCAATCTAGAACACGACTTCCGTTGAGGCTCTGTGGCCCTAGTAACCAGATTTGGTAAGGGAGAACTGCTGCCACCTTGTGGCCGTTTCCCAAAACAGCAGCTTTAATCCCAGCGCTAATGGTCAGTTGATATTCAAAATCATTGCAGGCCTGTAAATGACACCTGCCCTGAAAACAAATCCTGGGGTCACATATCGACCAAAAAATTCAAAGGACGTCCATATTTCAAAACGACCGTTTCAAAAGGCATATTTTATGCACATTAGTGTTCTGCTTCTTTTTCTTTCTTTCCTTTTTTGTTAAAAAAACGGGAATGGAAAAAGGCGTCCCTCAGAATGGGCGGAAATCGTTGCAAATGAATCAATGGACAAAGGTTTAATCTCCAATATATATAAACAGCTCATGCAGCTTAATTTTAAAAAAACAAACAACCCAATACAAAAATGGGCAGAAGATCTAAAGAGACGTTTCTTCAAAGAAGACACAGAGATGGCCAAGACGCACTTGAAAAGCTGCTCAACAGCACTAATTATTAGAGAAATGCAAATCAAAACTACAATGAGGTATCTCCTCACACCTGTTGGAATCAGCATCATCAGAAAATCTACAAACAACAAATTCTGGGGAGGGTGTGGACAAAAGGAGCCCTCTTCCACTATTGGTGGGAATGTAAATTGATACAGTCACTATGGAGAACAGTATGGAGTTTCCTTAAAAAAACTAGAAATAGAATTACCATCTGATCCAGCAATCCCACTTCTGGGCATATACCCAGAGAAAACCATAAGTCAAAAAGGCACATTCACCACAATGTTCATTGCAGCACTATTGACAATAGCCAGGTAATGGAAGCAACCTAAATGCCCACAGACAGATGAATGGATAAAGATGTGGTACATATATAAAATGGAATATTACTCAGCCATAAAAAGGAATGAAACTGGGTCATTTGTAGAGACATCGATGGATCTAGAGACTGTCATACAGAATGAAGTATGTCAGAAAGAGGAAAACAAATATTGTATATTAAT
Source organism: Mesoplodon bidens (assembly GCF_964165515.1). Classification (NCBI taxonomy): domain Eukaryota; kingdom Metazoa; phylum Chordata; class Mammalia; order Artiodactyla; family Ziphiidae; genus Mesoplodon; species Mesoplodon bidens. The sequence continues at coordinate 853,642 of NW_027671506.1, forward strand.
GCATATATGTGGAACCTAAAAAATGGTCCAGATGAACTGGTTTGCAGGGAAGAAATAGAGACACAGAGGTACAGAACCAACGTATGGACACCAAGTGTGGGAAGCCATGGGGTGGTGGTGGTGGGATGAGTTGGGAGATTGGGATTGACCTGTATACATGTATATGCCTACAACACATAACTAATAATAACCTGCTGTATAAAAAAATAAATAAAATTAAAGTTCAAAATTTTACAAAATAAAATTTAAAAATAAAACAGAAAAAAGTTCTTCCCTTCACACAGATGTATTTCTAGGAATGAATTATTTCCATGCTTATATCTATAAATACATAAAAGAGGAATAAAATCTAAGTTGAACCATAGAAGAAAAAAAACCTGAACCCACCAGTTATACAGAGGAAAACGCTATCAGGGCACTTGCTCCAGCGGTAAACAATTCTGAAATTGGTCAGAGGTGGGGAATCATCTCCCATACAGCCAGCAACCCACACCCCACGCAAGGAGCGTCCTCATTGCAAAGCTGGGGGACCATGCCGAGGCATCTGTGAGTAAACGTGAGCTGAGCCCCAGGCCAGCTGCTGCTGAACTGTTCCCACCCTTCCCAGGTAAAACACCTGAATATGTACAAGGGCTTGAAAGCCTAGAAGAAGGGCTGCGGAGCCACACCAGTGACAGCACGCAGGCCAACTTGGTGCCTGCAGGCCAGCCAGGGTGGTCCTGGCCGCGGGCGCTCTTCCAGAAGCTTTCCATTGCCCTGCCTGAGATACCCCTCCTGTCCCGGCCCCCACTGCGTTTTTCCTTCCTCACCTCTGTCCAGAGAGAAATTCCAGCCGAAGGTATGGGTGACACATCCTCTTCTTTACAGGTGGCAGCCTGGCACCTCCTGCAGAAAGGCCAGCAGAGCCCCACTCACACCGGGCCACCCACAAAGCCGTGGCCCCTCACTCCCTCCCACCAGCACAGCCCCGAAACTGCTGACGGGGTAGAGAATATGGAGTCAGGCACAGCTTCAGGGGCTATTGCTGCCTGGAGCGCTGTTTTTATTGACCTCAACCAGGCACACCTGGGGAGGGCCGGCAGGCAGGGTAAGGCTGCCCAGGTCAGCTAATCCACAACCCTCAATGAATCACATTGTTGAAAATGGAGCTCGCTAAGGCAGAAGAGAAGCCAAGGGAAAAAAGGACACAATGCCATTTGCAGCACCGTAGATGATTCTAGAGGTAATCACGTGACTTGTAGTAAGTCACAAAGTTAAAGACACATATCGTATCATATCACTTATAGGTGTTACCTAAAAATGGAAACCAGGGCAGATATTTCCACGGAGAAGGGCAATCACAGATTCATTCAACAAACTTATTGTTCACCAATGGAAAGGTGTGAGGATTGGTTTCATTACGATATCGGCTTTAACAGACATACACAAACACAGTGACATATATAATCACCAAAGACCTACGGAATACCAAGAGAAGACTACTCAACATTCTGTCATAACGTACATGGGAAAAGGATCCCAGGGAGAACAGACATCTGTATATGTGTAAAAGAACCACATCTTCCACACCTACAACAAGCCAAACATTGTAATCAAACTTGCTGTAATAAAAAATAAAAAACATAAATTAAAAACACGAACAAGAAGTAGTGAGACCAACTTGAGGGGCTTTCCCCTGGCACACTCCATTCTAAATTCCAATCTAGAACACGACTTCCATTGAGGCTCTGTGGCCCTAGTAACCAGATTTGGTAAGGGAGAACTGCTGCCACCTTGTGGCCGTTTCACACAACAGCAGCTTTAATCCCAGCGCTAATGGTCAGTTGATATTCAAAATCATTGCAGGCCTGTAAATGACACCTGCCCTGAAAACAAATCCTGGGGTCACATATCGACCAAAAAATTCAAAGGACGTCCATATTTCAAAACGACCGTTTCAAAAGGCATATTTTACGCACATTAGTGTTCTGCTTCTTTTTCTTTCTTTCCTTTTTTGTTAAAAAAACGGGAATGGAAAAAGGCGTCCCTCAGAATGGGCGGAAATCGTTGCAAACGAATCAATGGACAAAGGTTTAATCTCCAATATATATAAACAGCTCATGCAGCTTAATATTAAAAAAACAAACAACCCAATACAAAAATGGGCAGAAGATCTAAAGAGACGTTTCTTCAAAGAAGACACAGAGATGGCCAAGACGCACTTGAAAAGCTGCTCAACAGCACTAATTATTAGAGAAATGCAAATCAGAACTACAATGAGGTATCTCCTCACACCTGTTGGAATCAGCATCATCAGAAAATCTACAAACAACAAATTCTGGGGAGGGTGTGGACAAAAGGAGCCCTCTTCCACTATTGGTGGGAATGTAAATTGATACAGTCACTATGGAGAACAGTATGGAGTTTCCTTAAAAAAACTAGAAATAGAATTACCATCTGATCCAGCAATCCCACTTCTGGGCATATACCCAGAGAAAACCATAAATCAAAAAGGCACATTCACCACAATGTTCATTGCAGCACTATTGACAATAGCCAGGTAATGGAAGCAACCTAAATGCCCACAGACAGATGAATGGATAAAGATGTGGTACATATATAAAATGGAATATTACTCAGCCATAAAAAGGAATGAAACTGGGTCATTTGTAGAGACATCGATGGATCTAGAGACTGTCATACAGAATGAAGTAAGTCAGAAAGAGGAAAACAAATATTGTATATTAATGCATATATGTGGAACCTAAAAAATGGTCCAGATGAACTGGTTTGCAGGGAAGAAATAGAGACACAGAGGTACAGAACCAACGTATGGACACCAAGTGTGGGAAGCCATGGGGTGGTGGTGGTGGGATGAGTTGGGAGATTGGCATTGACCTGTATACATGTATATGCCTACAATACATAACTAATAATAACCTGCTGTATAAAAAAATAAATAAAATTAAAGTTCAAAATTTTACAAAATAAAATTTAAAAATAAAACAGAAAAAAGTTCTTCCCTTCACACAGATGTATTACTAGGAATGAATTATTTCCATGCTTATATCTATAAATGCATAAAAGAGGAATAAAATCTATGTTGAACCATAGAAGAAAAAAAACCTGAACCCACCAGTTATACAGAGGAAAACGCTATCAGGGCACTTGCTCCAGCGGTAAACAATTCTGAAATTGGTCAGAGGTGGGGAATCATCTCCCATACAGCCAGCAACCCACACCCCACGCAAGGAGCGTCCTCATTGCAAAGCTGGGGGACCATGCCGAGGCATCTGTGAGTAAACGTGAGCTGAGCCCCAGGCCAGCTGCTGCTGAACTGTTCCCACCCTTCCCAGGTAAAACACCTGAATATGTACAAGGGCTTGAAAGCCTAGAAGAAGGGCTGCGGAGCCACACCAGTGACAGCACGCAGGCCAACATGGTGCCTGCAGGCCAGCCAGGGTGGTCCTGGCCGCGGGCGCTCTTCCAGAAGCTTTCCATTGCCCTGCCTGAGATACCCCTCCTGTCCCGGCCCCCACTGCGTTTTTCCTTCCTCACCTCTGTCCAGAGAGAAATTCCAGCCGAAGGTATGGGTGACACATCCTCTTCTTTACAGGTGGCAGCCTGGCACCTCCTGCAGAAAGGCCAGCAGAGCCCCACTCACACCGGGCCACCCACAAAGCCGTGGCCCCTCACTCCCTCCCACCAGCACAGCCCCGAAACTGCTGACGGGGTAGAGAATATGGAGTCAGGCACAGCTTCAGGGGCTATTGCTGCCTGGAGCGCTGTTTTTATTGACCTCAACCAGGCACACCTGGGGAGGGCCGGCAGGCAGGGTAAGGCTGCCCAGGTCAGCTAATCCACAACCCTCAGGGAATCACATTGTTGAAAATGGACCTCGCTAAGGCAGAAGAGAAGCCAAGGGAAAAAAGGACACAATGCCATTTGCAGCACCGTAGATGAGTCTAGAGGTAATCACGTGACTTGTAGTAAGTCACAAAGTGAAAGACACATATCGTATCATATCACTTATAGGTGTTACCTAAAAATGGAAACCAGGGCAGATATTTCCACGGAGAAGGGCAATCACAGATTCATTCAACAAACTTATTGTTCACCAATGGAAAGGTGTGAGGATTGGTTTCATTACGATATCGGCTTTAACAGACATACACAAACACAGTGACATATATAATCACCAAAGACCTACGGAATACCAAGAGAAGACTACTCAACATTCTGTCAAAACGTACATGGGAAAAGGATCCCAGGGAGAACAGACATCTGTATATGTGTAAAAGAACCACATCTTCCACACCTACAACAAGCCAAACATTGTAATCAAACTCGCTGTAATAAAAAATAAAAAACATAAATTAAAAACACGAACAAGAAGTAGTGAGACCAACTTGAGGGGCTTTCCCCTGGCACACTCCATTCTAAATTCCAATCTAGAACACGACTTCCATTGAGGCTCTGTGGCCCTAGTAACCAGATTTGGTAAGGGAGAACTGCTGCCACCTTGTGGCCGTTTCACACAACAGCAGCTTTAATCCCAGCGCTAATGGTCAGTTGATATTCAAAATCATTGCAGGCCTGTAAATGACACCTGCCCTGAAAACAAATCCTGGGGTCACATATCGACCAAAAAATTCAAAGGACGTCCATATTTCAAAACGACCGTTTCAAAAGGCATATTTTACGCACATTAGTGTTCTGCTTCTTTTTCTTTCTTTCCTTTTTTGTTAAAAAAACGGGAATGGAAAAAGGCGTCCCTCAGAATGGGCGGAAATCGTTGCAAACGAATCAATGGACAAAGGTTTAATCTCCAATATATATAAACAGCTCATGCAGCTTAATATTAAAAAAACAAACAACCCAATACAAAAATGGGCAGAAGATCTAAAGAGACGTTTCTTCAAAGAAGACACAGAGATGGCCAAGACGCACTTGAAAAGCTGCTCAACAGCACTAATTATTAGAGAAATGCAAATCAAAACTACAATGAGGTATCTCCTCACACCTGTTGGAATCAGCATCATCAGAAAATCTACAAACAACAAATTCTGGGGAGGGTGTGGACAAAAGGAGCCCTCTTCCACTATTGGTGGGAAGGTAAATTGATACAGTCACTATGGAGAACAGTATGGAGTTTCCTTAAAAAAACTAGAAATAGAATTACCATCTGATCCAGCAATCCCACTTCTGGGCCTATACCCAGAGAAAACCATAAATCAAAAAGGCACATTCACCACAATGTTCATTGCAGCACTATTGACAATAGCCAGGTAATGGAAGCAACCTAAATGCCCACAGACAGATGAATGGATAAAGATGTGGTACATATATAAAATGGAATATTACTCAGCCATAAAAAGGAATGAAACTGGGTCATTTGTAGAGACATCGATGGATCTAGAGACTGTCATACAGAATGAAGTAAGTCAGAAAGAGGAAAACAAATATTGTATATTAATGCATATATGTGGAACCTAAAAAATGGTCCAGATGAACTGGTTTGCAGGGAAGAAATAGAGACACAGAGGTACAGAACCAACGTATGGACACCAAGTGTGGGAAGCCATGGGGTGGTGGTGGTGGGATGAGTTGGGAGATTGGGATTGACCTGTATACATGTATATGCCTACAATACATAACTAATAATAACCTGCTGTATAAAAAAATAAATAAAATTAAAGTTCAAAATTTTACAAAATAAAATTTAAAAATAAAACAGAAAAAAGTTCTTCCCTTCACACAGATGTATTTATAGGAATGAATTATTTCCATGCTTATATCTATAAATACATAAAAGAGGAATAAAATCTAAGTTGAACCATAGAAGAAAAAAAACCTGAACCCACCAGTTATACAGAGGAAAACCCTATCAGGGAACTTGCTCCAGCGGTATACAATTCTGAATTTGGTCAGAGGTGGGGAATCATCTCCCATACAGCCAGCAACCCACACCCCACGCAAGGATCGTCCTCATTGCAAAGCTGGGGGACCGTGCCGAGGCATCTGTGAGTAAACGTGAGCTGAGCCCCAGGCCAGCTGCTGCTGAACTGTTCCCACCCTTCCCAGGTAAAACACCTGAATATGTACAAGGGCTTGAAAGCCTAGAAGAAGGGCCACGGAGCCACACCAGCGACAGCACGCAGGCCAACTTGGTGCCTGCAGGCCAGCTAGGGTGGTCCTGGCCGCGGGCGCTCTTCCGGAATCTTTCCATTGCCCTGCCTGAGATACCCCTCCTGTTCCGGCCCCCACTGCTTTTTTCCTTCCTCACCTCTGTCCGGAGAGAAATTCCAGCGGACGGTATGGGTGACACATCCTCTTCTTTACAGGTGGCAGCCTGGCACCTCCTGCAGAAAGGCCAGCAGAGCCCCACTCACATCGGGCCACACACAAAGCCGTGGCCCCTCACTCCCTCCCACCAGCACAGCCCCGAGACTGCTGACGGGGCAGAGAATATGGAGTCAGGCACAGCTTCAGGGGCTATTGCTGCCTGGAGCGCTGTTTTTATTGACCTCAACCAGGCACACCTGGGGAGGGCCGGCAGGCAGGGTAAGGCTGCGCAGGTCAGCTAATCCACAACCCTCAGGGAATCACATTGTTGAAAATGGACCTCGCTAAGGCAGAATAGAAGCCAAGGGAAAAAAGGACACAATGCCATTTGCAGCACCGTAGATGAGTCTAGAGGTAATCACGTGACTTGTAGTAAGTCAGAAAGTGAAAGACACATATCGTATCATATCACTTATAGGTGTTACCTAAAAATGGAAACCAGGGCAGATATTTCCACGGAGAAGGGCAATCACAGATTCATTCAACAAACTTATGGTTCACCAATGGAAAGGTGTGAGGATTGGTTTCATTACGATATCGGCTTTAACAGACATACACAAACACAGTGACATATATAATCACCAAAGACCTACGCAATACCAAGAGAAGACTACTCAACATTCTGTCATAACGTACATGGGAAAAGGATCCCAGGGAGAACAGACATCTGTATATGTGTAAAAGAACCACATCTTCCACACCTACAACAAGCCAAACATTGTAATCAAACTCGCTGTAATAAAAAATAAAAAACATAAATTAAAAACACGAACAAGAAGTAGTGAGACAAACGTGAGGGGCTTTCCCCTGGCACACTCCATTCTAAATTCCAATCTAGAACACGACTTCCATTGAGGCTCTGTGGCCCTAGTAACCAGATTTGGTAAGGGAGAACTGCTGCCACCTTGTGGCCGTTTCACACAACAGCAGCTTTAATCCCAGCGCTAATGGTCAGTTGATATTCAAAATCATTGCAGGCCTGTAAATGACACCTGCCCTGAAAACAAATCCTGGGGTCACATATCGACCAAAAAATTCAAAGGACGTCCATATTTCAAAACGACCGTTTCAAAAGGCATATTTTATGCACATTAGTGTTCTGCTTCTTTTTCTTTCTTTCCTTTTTTGTTAAAAAAACGGGAATGGAAAAAGGCGTCCCTCAGAATGGGCGGAAATCGTTGCAAATGAATCAATGGACAAAGGTTTAATCTCCAATATATATAAACAGCTCATGCAGCTTAATTTTAAAAAAACAAACAACCCAATACAAAAATGGGCAGAAGATCTAAAGAGACGTTTCTTCAAAGAAGACACAGAGATGGCCAAGACGCACTTGAAAAGCTGCTCAACAGCACTAATTATTAGAGAAATGCAAATCAAAACTACAATGAGGTATCTCCTCACACCTGTTGGAATCAGCATCATCAGAAAATCTACAAACAACAAATTCTGGGGAGGGTGTGGACAAAAGGAGCCCTCTTCCACTATTGGTGGGAATGTAAATTGATACAGTCACTATGGAGAACAGTATGGAGTTTCCTTAAAAAAACTAGAAATAGAATTACCATCTGATCCAGCAATCCCACTTCTGGGCATATACCCAGAGAAAACCATAAATCAAAAAGGCACATTCACCACAATGTTCATTGCAGCACTATTGACAATAGCCAGGTAATGGAAGCAACCTAAATGCCCACAGACAGATGAATGGATAAAGATGTGGTACATATATAAAATGGAATATTACTCAGCCATAAAAAGGAATGAAACTGGGTCATTTGTAGAGACATCGATGGATCTAGAGACTGTCATACAGAATGAAGTATGTCAGAAAGAGGAAAACAAATATTGTATATTAATGCATATATGTGGAACCTAAAAAATGGTCCAGATGAACTGGTTTGCAGGGAAGAAATAGAGACACAGAGGTACAGAACCAACGTATGGACACCAAGTGTGGGAAGCCATGGGGTGGTGGTGGTGGGATGAGTTGGGAGATTGGGATTGACCTGTATACATGTATATGCCTACAATACATAACTAATAATAACCTGCTGTATAAAAAAATAAATAAAATTAAAGTTCAAAATTTTACAAAATAAAATTTAAAAATAAAACAGAAAAAAGTTCTTCCCTTCACACAGATGTATTTCTAGGAATGAATTATTTCCATGCTTATATCTATAAATACATAAAAGAGGAATAAAATCTAAGTTGAACCATAGAAGAAAAAAAACCTGAACCCACCAGTTATACAGAGGAAAACGCTATCAGGGCACTTGCTCCAGCGGTAAACAATTCTGAAATTGGTCAGAGGTGGGGAATCATCTCCCATACAGCCAGCAACCCACACCCCACGCAAGGAGCGTCCTCATTGCAAAGCTGGGGGACCGTGCCGAAGCATCTGTGAGTAAACGTGAGCTGAGCCCCAGGCCAGCTGCTGCTGAACTGTTCCCACCCTTCCCAGGTAAAACACCTGAATATGTACAAGGGCTTGAAAGCCTAGCAGAAGGGCTGCGGAGCCACACCAGTGACAGCACGCAGGCCAACTTGGTGCCTGCAGGCCAGCCAGGGTGGTCCTGGCCGCGGGCGCTCTTCCAGAAGCTTTCCATTGCCCTGCCTGAGATACCCCTCCTGTCCCGGCCCCCACTGCGTTTTTCCTTCCTCACCTCTGTCCAGAGAGAAATTCCAGCCGAAGGTATGGGTGACACATCCTCTTCTTTACAGGTGGTAGCCTGGCACCTCCTGCAGAAAGGCCAGCAGAGCCCCACTCACACCGGGCCACCCACAAAGCCGTGGCCCCTCACTCCCTCCCACCAGCACAGCCCCGAAACTGCTGACGGGGTAGAGAATATGGAGTCAGGCACAGCTTCAGGGGCTATTGCTGCCTGGAGCGCTGTTTTTATTGACCTCAACCAGGCACACCTGGGGAGGGCCGGCAGGCAGGGTAAGGCTGCCCAGGTCAGCTAATCCACAACCCTCAATGAATCACATTGTTGAAAATGGACCTCGCTAAGGCAGAAGAGAAGCCAAGGGAAAAAAGGACACAATGCCATTTGCAGCACCGTAGATGAGTCTAGAGGTAATCACGTGACTTGTAGTAAGTCACAAAGTGAAAGACACATATCGTATCATATCACTTATAGGTGTTACCTAAAAATGGAAACCAGGGCAGATATTTCCACGGAGAAGGGCAATCACAGATTCATTCAACAAACTTATTGTTCACCAATGGAAAGGTGTGAGGATTGGTTTCATTACGATATCGGCTTTAACAGACATACACAAACACAGTGACATATATAATCACCAAAGACCTACGGAATACCAAGAGAAGACTACTCAACATTCTGTCATAACGTACATGGGAAAAGGATCCCAGGGAGAACAGACATCTGTATATGTGTAAAAGAACCACATCTTCCACACCTACAACAAGCCAAACATTGTACTCAAACTTGCTGTAATAAAAAATAAAAAACATAAATTAAAAACACGAACAAGAAGTAGTGAGACCAACTTGAGGGGCTTTCCCCTGGCACACTCCATTCTAAATTCCAATCTAGAACACGACTTCCATTGAGGCTCTGTGGCCCTAGTAACCAGATTTGGTAAGGGAGAACTGCTGCCACCTTGTGGCCGTTTCACACAACAGCAGCTTTAATCCCAGCGCTAATGGTCAGTTGATATTCAAAATCATTGCAGGCCTGTAAATGACACCTGCCCTGAAAACAAATCCTGGGGTCACATATCGACCAAAAAATTCAAAGGACGTCCATATTTCAAAACGACCGTTTCAAAAGGCATATTTTACGCACATTAGTGTTGTGCTTCTTTTTCTTTCTTTCCTTTTTTGTTAAAAAAACGGGAATGGAAAAAGGCGTCCCTCAGAATGGGCGGAAATCGTTGCAAACGAATCAATGGACAAAGGTTTAATCTCCAATATATATAAACAGCTCATGCAGCTTAATATTAAAAAAACAAACAACCCAATACAAAAATGGGCAGAAGATCTAAAGAGACGTTTCTTCAAAGAAGACACAGAGATGGCCAAGACGCACTTGAAAAGCTGCTCAACAGCACTAATTATTAGAGAAATGCAAATCAAAACTACAATGAGGTATCTCCTCACACCTGTTGGAATCAGCATCATCAGAAAATCTACAAACAACAAATTCTGGGGAGGGTGTGGACAAAAGGAGCCCTCTTCCACTATTGGTGGGAATGTAAATTGATACAGTCACTATGGAGAACAGTATGGAGTTTCCTTAAAAAAACTAGAAATAGAATTACCATCTGATCCAGCAATCCCACTTCTGGGCATATACCCAGAGAAAACCATAAATCAAAAAGGCACATTCACCACAATGTTCATTGCAGCACTATTGACAATAGCCAGGTAATGGAAGCAACCTAAATGCCCACAGACAGATGAATGGATAAAGATGTGGTACATATATAAAATGGAATATTACTCAGCCATAAAAAGGAATGAAACTGGGTCATTTGTAGAGACATCGATGGATCTAGAGACTGTCATACAGAATGAAGTAAGTCAGAAAGAGGAAAACAAATATTGTATATTAATGCATATATGTGGAACCTAAAAAATGGTCCAGATGAACTGGTTTGCAGGGAAGAAATAGAGACACAGAGGTACAGAACCAACGTATGGACACCAAGTGTGGGAAGCCATGGGGTGGTGGTGTTGGGATGAGTTGGGAGATTGGGATTGACTTGTATACATGTATATGCCTACAATACATTACTAATAATAACCTGCTGTATAAAAAAATAAATAAAATTAAAGTTCAAAATTTTACAAAATAAAATTTAGAAATAAAACAGAAAAAAGTTCTTCCCTTCACACAGATGTATTTCTAGGAATGAATTATTTCCATGCTTATATCTATAAATACATAAAAGAGGAATAAAATCTATGTTGAACCATAGAAGAAAAAAAACCTGAACCCACCAGTTATACAGAGGAAAACGCTATCAGGGCACTTGCTCCAGCGGTAAACAATTCTGAAATTGGTCAGAGGTGGGGAATCATCTCCCATACAGCCAGCAACCCACACCCCACGCAAGGAGCGTCCTCATTGCAAAGCTGGGGGACCATGCCGAGGCATCTGTGAGTAAACGTGAGCTGAGCCCCAGGCCAGCTGCTGCTGAACTGTTCCCACCCTTCCCAGGTAAAACACCTGAATATGTACAAGGGCTTGAAAGCCTAGAAGAAGGGCTGCGGAGCCACACCAGTGACAGCACGCAGGCCAACTTGGTGCCTGCAGGCCAGCCAGGGTGGTCCTGGCCGCGGGCGCTCTTCCAGAAGCTTTCCATTGCCCTGCCTGAGATACCCCTCCTGTCCCGGCCCCCACTGCGTTTTTCCTTCCTCACCTCTGTCCGGAGAGAAATTCCAGCAGAAGGTATGGGTGACACATCCTCTTCTTTACAGGTGGCAGCCTGGCACCTCCTGCAGAAAGGCCAGCAGAGCCCCACGCACACCGGGCCACCCACAAAGCCGTGGCCCCTCACTCCCTCCCACCAGCACAGCCCCGAAACTGCTGACGGGGTAGAGAATATGGAGTCAGGCACAGCTTCAGGGGCTATTGCTGCCTGGAGCGCTGTTTTTATTGACCTCAACCAGGCACACCTGGGGAGGGCCGGCAGGCAGGGTAAGGCTGCCCAGGTCAGCTAATCCACAACCCTCAGGGAATCACATTGTTGAAAATGGACCTCGCTAAGGCAGAAGAGAAGCCAAGGGAAAAAAGGACACAATGCCATTTGCAGCACCGTAGATGAGTCTAGAGGTAATCACGTGACATGTAGTAAGTCACAAAGTGAAAGGCACATATCGTATCATATCACTTATAGGTGTTACCTAAAAATGGAAACCAGGGCAGATATTTCCACGGAGAAGGGCAATCACAGATTCATTCAACAAACTTATTGTTCACCAATGGAAAGGTGTGAGGATTGGTTTCATTACGATATCGGCTTTAACAGACATACACAAACACAGTGACATATATAATCACCAAAGACCTACGGAATACCAAGAGAAGACTACTCAACATTCTGTCATAACGTACATGGGAAAAGGATCCCAGGGAGAACAGACATCTGTATATGTGTAAAAGAACCACATCTTCCACACCTACAACAAGCCAAACATTGTAATCAAACTCGCTGTAATAAAAAATAAAAAACATAAATTAAAAACACGAACAAGAAGTAGTGAGACCAACTTGAGGGGCTTTCCCCTGGCACACTCCATTCTAAATTCCAATCTAGAACACGACTTCCGTTGAGGCTCTGTGGCCCTAGTAACCAGATTTGGTAAGGGAGAACTGCTGCCACCTTGTGGCCGTTTCACAAAACAGCAGCTTTAATCCCAGCGCTAATGGTCAGTTGATATTCAAAATCATTGCAGGCCTGTAAATGACACCTGCCCTGAAAACAAATCCTGGGGTCACATATCGACCAAAAAATTCAAAGGACGTCCATATTTCAAAACGACCGTTTCAAAAGGCATATTTTATGCACATTAGTGTTCTGCTTCTTTTTCTTTCTTTCCTTTTTTGTTAAAAAAACGGGAATGGAAAAAGGCGTCCCTCAGAATGGGCGGAAATCGTTGCAAATGAATCAATGGACAAAGGTTTAATCTCCAATATATATAAACAGCTCATGCAGCTTAATTTTAAAAAAACAAACAACCCAATACAAAAATGGGCAGAAGATCTAAAGAGACGTTTCTTCAAAGAAGACACAGAGATGGCCAAGACGCACTTGAAAAGCTGCTCAACAGCACTAATTATTAGAGAAATGCAAATCAAAACTACAATGAGGTATCTCCTCACACCTGTTGGAATCAGCATCATCAGAAAATCTACAAACAACAAATTCTGGGGAGGGTGTGGACAAAAGGAGCCCTCTTCCACTATTGGTGGGAATGTAAATTGATACAGTCACTATGGAGAACAGTATGGAGTTTCCTTAAAAAAACTAGAAATAGAATTACCATCTGATCCAGCAATCCCACTTCTGGGCATATACCCAGAGAAAACCATAAGTCAAAAAGGCACATTCACCACAATGTTCATTGCAGCACTATTGACAATAGCCAGGTAATGGAAGCAACCTAAATGCCCACAGACAGATGAATGGATAAAGATGTGGTACATATATAAAATGGAATATTACTCAGCCATAAAAAGGAATGAAACTGGGTCATTTGTAGAGACATCGATGGATCTAGAGACTGTCATACAGAATGAAGTATGTCAGAAAGAGGAAAACAAATATTGTATATTAATGCATATATGTGGAACCTAAAAAATGGTCCAGATGAACTGGTTTGCAGGGAAGAAATAGAGACACAGAGGTACAGAACCAACGTATGGACACCAAGTGTGGGAAGCCATGGGGTGGTGGTGGTGGGATGAGTTGGGAGATTGGGATTGACCTGTATACATGTATATGCCTACAACACATAACTAATAATAACCTGCTGTATAAAAAAATAAATAAAATTAAAGTTCAAAATTTTACAAAATAAAATTTAAAAATAAAACAGAAAAAAGTTCTTCCCTTCACACAGATGTATTTCTAGGAATGAATTATTTCCATGCTTATATCTATAAATACATAAAAGAGGAATAAAATCTAAGTTGAACCATAGAAGAAAAAAAACCTGAACCCACCAGTTATACAGAGGAAAACGCTATCAGGGCACTTGCTCCAGCGGTAAACAATTCTGAAATTGGTCAGAGGTGGGGAATCATCTCCCATACAGCCAGCAACCCACACCCCACGCAAGGAGCGTCCTCATTGCAAAGCTGGGGGACCATGCCGAGGCATCTGTGAGTAAACGTGAGCTGAGCCCCAGGCCAGCTGCTGCTGAACTGTTCCCACCCTTCCCAGGTAAAACACCTGAATATGTACAAGGGCTTGAAAGCCTAGAAGAAGGGCTGCGGAGCCACACCAGTGACAGCACGCAGGCCAACTTGGTGCCTGCAGGCCAGCCAGGGTGGTCCTGGCCGCGGGCGCTCTTCCAGAAGCTTTCCATTGCCCTGCCTGAGATACCCCTCCTGTCCCGGCCCCCACTGCGTTTTTCCTTCCTCACCTCTGTCCAGAGAGAAATTCCAGCCGAAGGTATGGGTGACACATCCTCTTCTTTACAGGTGGCAGCCTGGCACCTCCTGCAGAAAGGCCAGCAGAGCCCCACTCACACCGGGCCACCCACAAAGCCGTGGCCCCTCACTCCCTCCCACCAGCACAGCCCCGAAACTGCTGACGGGGTAGAGAATATGGAGTCAGGCACAGCTTCAGGGGCTATTGCTGCCTGGAGCGCTGTTTTTATTGACCTCAACCAGGCACACCTGGGGAGGGCCGGCAGGCAGGGTAAGGCTGCCCAGGTCAGCTAATCCACAACCCTCAATGAATCACATTGTTGAAAATGGACCTCGCTAAGGCAGAAGAGAAGCCAAGGGAAAAAAGGACACAATGCCATTTGCAGCACCGTAGATGATTCTAGAGGTAATCACGTGACTTGTAGTAAGTCACAAAGTTAAAGACACATATCGTATCATATCACTTATAGGTGTTACCTAAAAATGGAAACCAGGGCAGATATTTCCACGGAGAAGGGCAATCACAGATTCATTCAACAAACTTATTGTTCACCAATGGAAAGGTGTGAGGATTGGTTTCATTACGATATCGGCTTTAACAGACATACACAAACACAGTGACATATATAATCACCAAAGACCTACGGAATACCAAGAGAAGACTACTCAACATTCTGTCATAACGTACATGGGAAAAGGATCCCAGGGAGAACAGACATCTGTATATGTGTAAAAGAACCACATCTTCCACACCTACAACAAGCCAAACATTGTAATCAAACTTGCTGTAATAAAAAATAAAAAACATAAATTAAAAACACGAACAAGAAGTAGTGAGACCAACTTGAGGGGCTTTCCCCTGGCACACTCCATTCTAAATTCCAATCTAGAACACGACTTCCATTGAGGCTCTGTGGCCCTAGTAACCAGATTTGGTAAGGGAGAACTGCTGCCACCTTGTGGCCGTTTCACACAACAGCAGCTTTAATCCCAGCGCTAATGGTCAGTTGATATTCAAAATCATTGCAGGCCTGTAAATGACACCTGCCCTGAAAACAAATCCTGGGGTCACATATCGACCAAAAAATTCAAAGGACGTCCATATTTCAAAACGACCGTTTCAAAAGGCATATTTTACGCACATTAGTGTTCTGCTTCTTTTTCTTTCTTTCCTTTTTTGTTAAAAAAACGGGAATGGAAAAAGGCGTCCCTCAGAATGGGCGGAAATCGTTGCAAACGAATCAATGGACAAAGGTTTAATCTCCAATATATATAAACAGCTCATGCAGCTTAATATTAAAAAAACAAACAACCCAATACAAAAATGGGCAGAAGATCTAAAGAGACGTTTCTTCAAAGAAGACACAGAGATGGCCAAGACGCACTTGAAAAGCTGCTCAACAGCACTAATTATTAGAGAAATGCAAATCAGAACTACAATGAGGTATCTCCTCACACCTGTTGGAATCAGCATCATCAGAAAATCTACAAACAACAAATTCTGGGGAGGGTGTGGACAAAAGGAGCCCTCTTCCACTATTGGTGGGAATGTAAATTGATACAGTCACTATGGAGAACAGTATGGAGTTTCCTTAAAAAAACTAGAAATAGAATTACCATCTGATCCAGCAATCCCACTTCTGGGCATATACCCAGAGAAAACCATAAATCAAAAAGGCACATTCACCACAATGTTCATTGCAGCACTATTGACAATAGCCAGGTAATGGAAGCAACCTAAATGCCCACAGACAGATGAATGGATAAAGATGTGGTACATATATAAAATGGAATATTACTCAGCCATAAAAAGGAATGAAACTGGGTCATTTGTAGAGACATCGATGGATCTAGAGACTGTCATACAGAATGAAGTAAGTCAGAAAGAGGAAAACAAATATTGTATATTAATGCATATATGTGGAACCTAAAAAATGGTCCAGATGAACTGGTTTGCAGGGAAGAAATAGAGACACAGAGGTACAGAACCAACGTATGGACACCAAGTGTGGGAAGCCATGGGGTGGTGGTGGTGGGATGAGTTGGGAGATTGGCATTGACCTGTATACATGTATATGCCTACAATACATAACTAATAATAACCTGCTGTATAAAAAAATAAATAAAATTAAAGTTCAAAATTTTACAAAATAAAATTTAAAAATAAAACAGAAAAAAGTTCTTCCCTTCACACAGATGTATTACTAGGAATGAATTATTTCCATGCTTATATCTATAAATGCATAAAAGAGGAATAAAATCTATGTTGAACCATAGAAGAAAAAAAACCTGAACCCACCAGTTATACAGAGGAAAACGCTATCAGGGCACTTGCTCCAGCGGTAAACAATTCTGAAATTGGTCAGAGGTGGGGAATCATCTCCCATACAGCCAGCAACCCACACCCCACGCAAGGAGCGTCCTCATTGCAAAGCTGGGGGACCATGCCGAGGCATCTGTGAGTAAACGTGAGCTGAGCCCCAGGCCAGCTGCTGCTGAACTGTTCCCACCCTTCCCAGGTAAAACACCTGAATATGTACAAGGGCTTGAAAGCCTAGAAGAAGGGCTGCGGAGCCACACCAGTGACAGCACGCAGGCCAACATGGTGCCTGCAGGCCAGCCAGGGTGGTCCTGGCCGCGGGCGCTCTTCCAGAAGCTTTCCATTGCCCTGCCTGAGATACCCCTCCTGTCCCGGCCCCCACTGCGTTTTTCCTTCCTCACCTCTGTCCAGAGAGAAATTCCAGCCGAAGGTATGGGTGACACATCCTCTTCTTTACAGGTGGCAGCCTGGCACCTCCTGCAGAAAGGCCAGCAGAGCCCCACTCACACCGGGCCACCCACAAAGCCGTGGCCCCTCACTCCCTCCCACCAGCACAGCCCCGAAACTGCTGACGGGGTAGAGAATATGGAGTCAGGCACAGCTTCAGGGGCTATTGCTGCCTGGAGCGCTGTTTTTATTGACCTCAACCAGGCACACCTGGGGAGGGCCGGCAGGCAGGGTAAGGCTGCCCAGGTCAGCTAATCCACAACCCTCAGGGAATCACATTGTTGAAAATGGACCTCGCTAAGGCAGAAGAGAAGCCAAGGGAAAAAAGGACACAATGCCATTTGCAGCACCGTAGATGAGTCTAGAGGTAATCACGTGACTTGTAGTAAGTCACAAAGTGAAAGACACATATCGTATCATATCACTTATAGGTGTTACCTAAAAATGGAAACCAGGGCAGATATTTCCACGGAGAAGGGCAATCACAGATTCATTCAACAAACTTATTGTTCACCAATGGAAAGGTGTGAGGATTGGTTTCATTACGATATCGGCTTTAACAGACATACACAAACACAGTGACATATATAATCACCAAAGACCTACGGAATACCAAGAGAAGACTACTCAACATTCTGTCAAAACGTACATGGGAAAAGGATCCCAGGGAGAACAGACATCTGTATATGTGTAAAAGAACCACATCTTCCACACCTACAACAAGCCAAACATTGTAATCAAACTCGCTGTAATAAAAAATAAAAAACATAAATTAAAAACACGAACAAGAAGTAGTGAGACCAACTTGAGGGGCTTTCCCCTGGCACACTCCATTCTAAATTCCAATCTAGAACACGACTTCCATTGAGGCTCTGTGGCCCTAGTAACCAGATTTGGTAAGGGAGAACTGCTGCCACCTTGTGGCCGTTTCACACAACAGCAGCTTTAATCCCAGCGCTAATGGTCAGTTGATATTCAAAATCATTGCAGGCCTGTAAATGACACCTGCCCTGAAAACAAATCCTGGGGTCACATATCGACCAAAAAATTCAAAGGACGTCCATATTTCAAAACGACCGTTTCAAAAGGCATATTTTACGCACATTAGTGTTCTGCTTCTTTTTCTTTCTTTCCTTTTTTGTTAAAAAAACGGGAATGGAAAAAGGCGTCCCTCAGAATGGGCGGAAATCGTTGCAAACGAATCAATGGACAAAGGTTTAATCTCCAATATATATAAACAGCTCATGCAGCTTAATATTAAAAAAACAAACAACCCAATACAAAAATGGGCAGAAGATCTAAAGAGACGTTTCTTCAAAGAAGACACAGAGATGGCCAAGACGCACTTGAAAAGCTGCTCAACAGCACTAATTATTAGAGAAATGCAAATCAAAACTACAATGAGGTATCTCCTCACACCTGTTGGAATCAGCATCATCAGAAAATCTACAACAAATTCTGGGGAGGGTGTGGACAAAAGGAGCCCTCTTCCACTATTGGTGGGAATGTAAATTGATACAGTCACTATGGAGAACAGTATGGAGTTTCCTTAAAAAAACTAGAAATAGAATTACCATCTGATCCAGCAATCCCACTTCTGGGCATATACCCAGAGAAAACCATAAATCAAAAAGGCACATTCACCACAATGTTCATTGCAGCACTATTGACAATAGCCAGGTAATGGAAGCAACCTAAATGCCCACAGACAGATGAATGGATAAAGATGTGGTACATATATAAAATGGAATATTACTCAGCCATAAAAAGGAATGAAACTGGGTCATTTGTAGAGACATCGATGGATCTAGAGACTGTCATACAGAATGAAGTAAGTCAGAAAGAGGAAAACAAATATTGTATATTAATGCATATATGTGGAACCTAAAAAATGGTCCAGATGAACTGGTTTGCAGGGAAGAAATAGAGACACAGAGGTACAGAACCAACGTATGGACACCAAGTGTGGGAAGCCATGGGGTGGTGGTGGTGGGATGAGTTGGGAGATTGGCATTGACCTGTATACATGTATATGCCTACAATACATAACTAATAATAACCTGCTGTATAAAAAAATAAATAAAATTAAAGTTCAAAATTTTACAAAATAAAATTTAGAAATAAAACAGAAAAAAGTTCTTCCCTTCACACAGATGTATTTCTAGGAATGAATTATTTCCATGCTTATATCTATAAATACATAAAAGAGGAATAAAATCTAAGTTGAACCATAGAAGAAAAAAAACCTGAACCCACCAGTTATACAGAGGAAAACGCTATCAGGGCACTTGCTCCAGCGGTAAACAATTCTGAAATTGGTCAGAGGTGGGGAATCATCTCCCATACAGCCAGCAACCCACACCCCACGCAAGGAGCGTCCTCATTGCAAAGCTGGGGGACCATGCCGAGGCATCTGTGAGTAAACGTGAGCTGAGCCCCAGGCCAGCTGCTGCTGAACTGTTCCCACCCTTCCCAGGTAAAACACCTGAATATGTACAAGGGCTTGAAAGCCTAGAAGAAGGGCTGCGGAGCCACACCAGTGACAGCACGCAGGCCAACTTGGTGCCTGCAGGCCAGCCAGGGTGGTCCTGGCCGCGGGCGCTCTTCCAGAAGCTTTCCATTGCCCTGCCTGAGATACCCCTCCTGTCCCGGCCCCCACTGCGTTTTTCCTTCCTCACCTCTGTCCAGAGAGAAATTCCAGCCGAAGGTATGGGTGACACATCCTCTTCTTTACAGGTGGCAGCCTGGCACCTCCTGCAGAAAGGCCAGCAGAGCCCCACTCACACCGGGCCACCCACAAAGCCGTGGCCCCTCACTCCCTCCCACCAGCACAGCCCCGAAACTGCTGACGGGGTAGAGAATATGGAGTCAGGCACAGCTTCAGGGGCTATTGCTGCCTGGAGCGCCGTTTTTATTGACCTCAACCAGGCACACCTGGGGACGGCCGGCAGGCAGGGTAAGGCTGCCCAGGTCAGCTAATCCACAACCCTCAATGAATCACATTGTTGAAAATGGACCTCGCTAAGTCAGAAGAGAAGCCAAGGGAAAAAAGGACACAATGCCATTTGCAGCACCGTAGATGATTCTAGAGGTAATCACGTGACTTGTAGTAAGTCACAAAGTTAAAGACACATATCGTATCATATCACTTATAGGTGTTACCTAAAAATGGAAACCAGGGCAGATATTTCCACGGAGAAGGGCAATCACAGATTCATTCAACAAACTTATTGTTCACCAATGGAAAGGTGTGAGGATTGGTTTCATTACGATATCGGCTTTAACAGACATACACAAACACAGTGACATATATAATCACCAAAGACCTACGGAATACCAAGAGAAGACTACTCAACATTCTGTCATAACGTACATGGGAAAAGGATCCCAGGGAGAACAGACATCTGTATATGTGTAAAAGAACCACATCTTCCACACCTACAACAAGCCAAACATTGTAATCAAACTTGCTGTAATAAAAAATAAAAAACATAAATTAAAAACACGAACAAGAAGTAGTGAGACCAACTTGAGGGGCTTTCCCCTGGCACACTCCATTCTAAATTCCAATCTAGAACACGACTTCCATTGAGGCTCTGTGGCCCTAGTAACCAGATTTGGTAAGGGAGAACTGCTGCCACCTTGTGGCCGTTTCACACAACAGCAGCTTTAATCCCAGCGCTAATGGTCAGTTGATATTCAAAATCATTGCAGGCCTGTAAATGACACCTGCCCTGAAAACAAATCCTGGGGTCACATATCGACCAAAAAATTCAAAGGACGTCCATATTTCAAAACGACCGTTTCAAAAGGCATATTTTACGCACATTAGTGTTGTGCTTCTTTTTCTTTCTTTCCTTTTTTGTTAAAAAAACGGGAATGGAAAAAGGCGTGCCTCAGAATGGGCGGAAATCGTTGCAAACGAATCAATGGACAAAGGTTTAATCTCCAATATATATAAACAGCTCATGCAGCTTAATATTAAAAAAACAAACAACCCAATACAAAAATGGGCAGAAGATCTAAAGAGACGTTTCTTCAAAGAAGACACAGAGATGGCCAAGACGCACTTGAAAAGCTGCTCAACAGCACTAATTATTAGAGAAATGCAAATCAGAACTACAATGAGGTATCTCCTCACACCTGTTGGAATCAGCATCATCAGAAAATCTACAAACAACAAATTCTGGGGAGGGTGTGGACAAAAGGAGCCCTCTTCCACTATTGGTGGGAATGTAAATTGATACAGTCACTATGGAGAACAGTATGGAGTTTCCTTAAAAAAACTAGAAATAGAATTACCATCTGATCCAGCAATCCCACTTCTGGGCATATACCCAGAGAAAACCATAAATCAAAAAGGCACATTCACCACAATGTTCATTGCAGCACTATTGACAATAGCCAGGTAATGGAAGCAACCTAAATGCCCACAGACAGATGAATGGATAAAGATGTGGTACATATATAAAATGGAATATTACTCAGCCATAAAAAGGAATGAAACTGGGTCATTTGTAGAGACATCGATGGATCTAGAGACTGTCATACAGAATGAAGTAAGTCAGAAAGAGGAAAACAAATATTGTATATTAATGCATATATGTGGAACCTAAAAAATGGTCCAGATGAACTGGTTTGCAGGGAAGAAATAGAGACACAGAGGTACAGAACCAACGTATGGACACCAAGTGTGGGAAGCCATGGGGTGGTGGTGGTGGGATGAGTTGGGAGATTGGCATTGACCTGTATACATGTATATGCCTACAATACATAACTAATAATAACCTGCTGTATAAAAAAATAAATAAAATTAAAGTTCAAAATTTTAAAAAATAAAATTTAAAAATAAAACAGAAAAAAGTTCTTCCCTTCACACAGATGTATTTCTAGGAATGAATTATTTCCATGCTTATATCTATAAATACATAAAAGAGGAATAAAATCTAACTTGAACCATAGAAGAAAAAAAACCTGAACCCACCTGGTATACAGAGGAAAACCCTATCAGCGCACTTGCTCCAGCGGTAAACAATTCTGAAATTGGTCAGAGGTGGGGAATCATCTCCCATACAGCCAGCAACCCACACCCCACGCAAGGAGCGTCCTCATTGCAAAGCTGGGGGACCGTGCCGAGGCATCTGTGAGTAAACGTGAGCTGAGCCCCAGGCCAGCTGCTGCTGAACTGTTCCCACCATTCCCAGGTAAAACACCTGAATATGTACAAGGGCTTGAAAGCCTAGAAGAAGGGCCGCGGAGCCACACCAGCGACAGCACGCAGGCCAACTTGGTGCCTGCAGGCCAGCTAGGGTGGTCCTGGCCGCGGGCGCTCTTCCGGAATCTTTCCATTGCCCTGCCTGAGATACCCCTCCTGTCCCGGCCCCCACTGCGTTTTTCCTTCCTCACCTCTGTCCGGAGAGAAATTCCAGCCGAAGGTATGGGTGACACATCCTCTTCTTTACAGGTGGCAGCCTGGCACCACCTGCAGAAAGGCCAGCAGAGCCCCACTCACACCGGGCCACACACAAAGCCGTGGCCCATCACTCCCTCCCACCAGCACAGCCCCGAGACTGCTGACGGGGCAGAGAATATGGAGTCAGGCACAGCTTCAGGGGCTATTGCTGCCTGGAGCGCTGTTTTTATTGACCTCAACCAGGCACACCTGGGGAGGGCCGGCAGTCAGGGTAAGGCTGCCCAGGTCAGCTAATCCACAACCCTCAGGGAATCACATTGTTGAAAATGGACCTCGCTAAGGCAGAATAGAAGCCAAGGGAAAAAAGGTCACAATGCCATTTGCAGCACCGTAGATGAGTCTAGAGGTAATCACGTGACTTGTAGTAAGTCAGAAAATGAAAGACACATATCGTATCATATCACTTAAAGGTGTTACCTAAAAATGGATACCAGGGCAGATATTTCCACGGAGAAGGGCAATCACAGATTCATTCAACAAACTTATGGTTCACCAACGGAAAGGAGTGAGGATTGGTTTCATTACGATATCGGCTTTAACAGACATATACAAACACAGGTGACATATATAATCACCAAAGACCTACGGAATACCAAGAGAAGACTACTCAACATTCTGTCATAGCGTACATCGGAAAAGGATCCCAGGGAGAACAGACATCTGTATATGTGTAAAAGAACCACATCTTCCACACCTACAACAAGCCAAACATTGTAATCAAACTTGCTGTAATAAAAAATAAAAAAACATAAATTAAAAACACGAACAAGAAGTAGTGAGACAAACTTGAGGGGCTTTCCCCTGGCACACTCCATTCTAAATTCCAATCTAGAACACGACTTCCATTGAGGCTCTGTGGCCCTAGTAACCAGATTTGGTAAGGGAGAACTGCTGCCACCTTCTGGCCGTTTCACACAACAGCAGCTTTAATCCCAGCGCTAATGGTCAGTTGATATTCAAAATCATTGCAGGCCTGTAAATGACACCTGCCTTGAAAACAAATCCTGGGGTCACATATCGACCAAAAAATTCAAAGGACGTCCATATTTCAAAACGACCGTTTCAAAAGGCATATTTTACGCACATTAGTGTTGTGCTTCTTTTTCTTTCTTTCCTTTTTTGTTAAAAAAACGGGAATGGAAAAAGGCGTCCCTCAGAATGGGCGGAAATCGTTGCAAACGAATCAATGGACAAAGGTTTAATCTCCAATATATATAAACAGCTCATGCAGCTTAATATTAAAAAAAACAAACAACCCAATACAAAAATGGGCAGAAGATCTAAAGAGACGTTTCTTCAAAGAAGACACAGAGATGGCCAAGACGCACTTGAAAAGCTGCTCAACAGCACTAATTATTAGAGAAATGCAAATCAAAACTACAATGAGGTATCTCCTCACACCTGTTGGAATCAGCATCATCAGAAAATCTACAAACAACAAATTCTGGGGAGGGTGTGGACAAAAGGAGCCCTCTTCCACTATTGGTGGGAATGTAAATTGATACAGTCACTATGGAGAACAGTATGGAGTTTCCTTAAAAAAACTAGAAATAGAATTACCATCTGATCCAGCAATCCCACTTCTGGGCATATACCCAGAGAAAACCAGAAATCAAAAAGGCACATTCACCACAATGTTCATTGCAGCACTATTGACAATAGCCAGGTAATGGAAGCAACCTAAATGCCCACAGACAGATGAATGGATAAAGATGTGGTACATATATAAAATGGAATATTACTCAGCAATAAAAAGGAATGAAACTGGGTCATTTGTAGAGACATCGATGGATCTAGAGACTGTCATACAGAATGAAGTAACTCAGAAAGAGGAAAACAAATATTGTATATTAATGCATATATGTGGAACCTAAAAAATGTTCCAGATGAACTGGTTTGCAGGGAAGAAATAGAGACACAGAGGTACAGAAAAACGTATGGACACCAAGTGTGGGAAGCCATGGGGTGGTGTTGGTGGGATGGGTTGGGAGATTGGGATTGACCTCTATACATGTATATGCCTACAATACATAACTAATAATAACCTGCTGTATAAAAAAATAAATAAAATTAAAGTTCAAAATTTTACAAAATAAAATTTTAAAATAAAACAGAAAAATGTTCTTCCCTTCACACAGATGTATTTATAGGAATGAATTATTTCCATGCTTATATCTATAAATACATAAAAGAGGAATAAAATCTAACTTGAACCATAGAAGAAAAAAAACCTGAACCCACCAGTTATACAGAGGAAAACCCTATCAGGGCACTTGCTCCAGCGGTAAACAATTCTGAAATTGGTCAGAGGTGGGGAATCATCTCCCATACAGCCAGCAACCCACACCCCACGCAAGGAGCGTCCTCATTGCAAAGCTGGGGGACCGTGCCGAGGCATCTGTGAGTAAACGTGAGCTGAGCCCCAGGCCAGCTGCTGCTGAACTGTTCCCCCCCTTCCCAGGTAAAACACCTGAATATGTACAAGGGCTTGAAAGCCTAGAAGAAGGGCCGCGGAGCCACATCAGCAACAGCACGCAGGCCAACTTGGTGCCTGCAGGCCAGCTAGGGTGTTCCTGGCCGCGGGCGCTCTTCCGGAATCTTTCCATTGCCCTGCCTGTGATACCCCTCCTGTCCCGGCCCCCACTGCTTTTTTCCTTCCTCACCTCTGTC
This sequence comes from Mesoplodon bidens, assembly GCF_964165515.1. Lineage (NCBI taxonomy): Eukaryota > Metazoa > Chordata > Mammalia > Artiodactyla > Ziphiidae > Mesoplodon > Mesoplodon bidens. The sequence continues at coordinate 879,008 of NW_027671506.1, forward strand.
CGGAGAGAAATTCCAGCAGAAGGTATGGGTGACACAACCTCTTCTTTACAGGTTGCAGCCTGGCACCTCCTGCAGAAAGGCCAGCAGAGCCCCACTCACACCGGGCCACACACAAAGCCGTGGCCCCTCACTCCCTCCCACCAGCACAGCCCCGAGACTGCTGACAGGGCAGAGAATATGGAGTCAGGCACAGCTTCAGGGGCTATTGCTGCCTGGAGCGCTGTTTTTATTGACCTCAACCAGGCACACCTGGGGAGGGCCGGCAGTCAGGGTAAGGCTGCCCAGGTCAGCTAATCCACAACCCTCAGGGAATCACATTGTTGAAAATGGACCTCGCTAAGGCAGAATAGAAGCCAAGGGAAAAAAGGACACAATGCCATTTGCAGCACCGTCGATGAGTCTAGAGGTAATCACGTGACTTCTAGTAAGTCAGAAAGTGAAAGACACATATCGTATCATATCACAGATATTTCCACGGAGAAGGGCAATCACAGATTCATTCAACAAACATATGGTTCACCAATGGAAAGGTGTGAGGATTGGTTTCATTACAATATCGGCTTTAACAGACATATACAAACACAGTGACATTTATAATCACCAAAGACCTACGGAATACCAAGAGAAGACTACTCAACATTCTGTCATAACGTACATGGGAAAAGGATCCCAGGGAGAACAGACATCTGTATATGTGTAAAAGAACCACATCTTCCACACCTACAACAAGCCAAACATTGTAATCAAACTCACTGTAATAAAAAATAAAAAACATAAATTAAAAACACGAACAAGAAGTAGTGAGACAAACTTGAGGGGCTTTCCCCTGGCACACTCCATTCTAAATTCCAATCTAGAACACGACTTCCATTGAGGCTCTGTGGCCCTAGTAACCAGATTTGGTAAGGGAGAACTGCTGCCACCTTGTGGCCGTTTCACACAACATCAGCTTTAATCCCAGTGCTAATGGTCAGTTGATATTCAAAATCATTGCAGGCCTGTAAATGACACCTGCCCTGAAAACAAATCCTGGGGTCACATATCGACCAAAAAATTCAAAGGACGTCCATATTTCAAAACGACCGTTTCAAAAGGCATATTTTACGCACATTAGTGTTCTGCTTCTTTTTCTTTCTTTCCTTTTTTGTTAAAAAAACGGGAATGGAAAAAGGCGTCCCTCAGAGTGGGCGGAAATCGTTGCAAACGAATCAATGGACAAAGGTTTAATCTCCAATGTATATAAACAGCTCATGCAGCTTAATATTAAAAAAACAAACAACCCAATACAAAAATGGGCAGAAGATCTAAAGAGACGTTTCTTCAAAGAAGACACAGAGATGGCCAAGACGCACTTGAAAAGCTGCTCAACAGCACTAATTATTAGAGAAATGCAAATCAAAACTACAATGAGGTATCTCCTCACACCTGTTGGAATCAGCATCATCAGAAAATCTACAAACAACAAATTCTGGGGAGGGTGTGGACAAAAGGAGCCCTCTTCCACTATTGGTGGGAATGTAAATTGATACAGTCACTATGGAGAACAGTATGGAGTTTCCTTAAAAAAACTAGAAATAGAATTACCATCTGATCCAGCAATTCCACTTCTGGGCATATACCCAGAGAAAACCATAAATCAAAAAGGCACATTCACCACAATGTTCATTGCAGCACTATTTACAATAGCCAGGTAATGGAAGCAACCTAAATGCCCACAGACAGATGAATGGATAAACATGTGGTACACATATAAAATGGAATATTACTCAGCCATAAAAAGGAATGAAACTGGGTCATTTGTAGAGACATTGATGGATCTAGAGACTGTCATACAGAATGAAGTAAGTCAGAAAGAGGAAAACAAATATTGTATATTAATGCATATATATGGAACATAAGAAATGGTCCAGATGAACTGGTTTGCATGGAAGAAATAGAGACACAGAGGTACAGAACCAACGTATGGACACCAAGTGTGGGAAGCCATGGGGTGGTGGTGGTGGGATGATTTGGGAGATTGGGATTGACCTGTATACATGTATATGCCTAAAATACATAACAAATAATAACCTGCTGTATAAAAAAATAAATAAAATAAAAGTTCAAAATTTTACAAAATAAAATTGAAAAATAAAACAGAAAAAAGTTCTTCCCTTCACACCGATGTATTTATAGGAATGAATTATTTCCATGCTTATATCTACAAATACATAAAAGAGGAATAAAATCTAACTTGAACCATAGAAGAAAAAAAACCTGAACCCACCTGTTATACAGAGGAAAACCCTATCAGGGCACTTGCTCCAGCGGTAAACAATTCTGAAATTGGTCAGAGGTGGGGAATCATCTCCCATACAGCCAGCAACCCACACCCCACGCAAGGAGCGTCCTCATTGCAAAGCTGGGGGACCGTGCCGAGACATCTGTGTGTAAACGTGAGCTGAGCACCAGGAGAGCTGCTGCTGAACTGTTCCCACCCTTCCCAGGTAAAACACCTGAATATGTACAAGGGCTTGAAAGCCTAGAAGAAGGGCCGCGGAGCCACACCAGCGACAGCACGCAGGCCAACTTGGTGCCTGCCGGCCAGCCAGGGTGAACCTGGCCGCGGGCGCTCTTCTGGAAGCTTTCCATTGCCCTGCCTGAGATACCCCTCCTGTCCCGGCCCCCACTGCTTTTTTCCTGCCTCACCTCTGTCCGGAGAGAAATTCCAGCAGAAGGTATGGGTGACACATCCTCTTCTTTACAGGTGGCAGCCTGGCACCTCCTGCAGAAAGGCCAGCAGAGCCCCACTCACACCGGGCCACACACAAAGCCATGGCCCCTCACTCCCTCCCACCAGCACAGCCCCGAGACTGCTGACGGGGCAGAGAATATGGAGTCAGGCACAGCTTCAGGGGCTATTGCTGCCTGGAGCGCTGTTTATATTGACCTCAAACAGGCACAACTGGGGAGGGCCGGCAGTCAGGGTAAGGCTGCCCAGGTCAGCTAATCCACAACCCTCAGGGAATCACATTGTTGAAAATGGACCTCGCTAAGGCAGAATAGAAGCCAAGGGAAAAAAGGACACAATGCCATTTGCAGCACCGTCGATGAGTCTAGAGGTAATCACGTGACTTCTAGTAAGTCAGAAAGTGAAAGACACATATCGTATCATATCACTTATAGGTGTTACCTAAAAATGGAAACCAGGGCAGATATTTCCACGGAGAAGGGCAATCACAGATTCATTCAACAAACTTATGGTTCACCAATGGAAAGGTGTGAGGATTGGTTTCATTACGATATCGGCTTTAACAGACATATACAAACACAGTGACATTTATAATCACCAAAGACCTACGGAATACCAAGAGAAGACTACTCAACATTCTGTCATAACGTACATGGGAAAAGGATCCCTGGGAGAACAGACATCTGTATATGTGTAAAAGAACCACATCTTCCACACCTACAACAAGCCAAACATTGTAATCAAACTTGCTGTAATAAAAAATAAAAAACATAAATTAAAAACACGAACAAGAAGTAGTGAGACAAACTTGAGGGGCTTTCCCCTGGCACACTCCATTCTAAATTCCAATCTAGAACACGACTTCCATTGAGGCTCTGTGGCCCTAGTAACCAGATTTGGTAAGGGAGAACTGCTGCCACCTTGTGGCCGTTTCACACAACAGCAGCTTTAATCCCAGCGCTAATGGTCAGTTGATATTCAAAATCATTGCAGGCCTGTAAATGACACCTGCCCTGAAAACAAATCCTGGGGTCACATATCGACCAAAAAATTCAAAGGACGTCCATATTTCAAAACGACCGTTTCAAAAGGCATATTTTACGCACATTACTGTTCTGCTACTTTTTCTTTCTTTCCTTTTTTGTTAAAAAAACGGGAATGGAAAAAGGCGTCCCTCAGAGTGGGCAGAAATCGTTGCAAACGAATCAATGGACAAAGGTTTAATCTCCAATATATATAAACAGCTCATGCAGCTTAATATTAAAAAAACAAACAACCCAATACAAAAATGGGCAGAAGATCTAAAGAGACGTTTCTTCAAAGAAGACACAGAGATGGCCAAGACGCACTTGAAAAGCTGCTCAACAGCACTAATTATTAGAGAAATGCAAATCAAAACTACAATGAGGTATCTCCTCACACCTGTTGGAATCAGCATCATCAGAAAATCTACAAACAACAAATTCTGGGGAGGGTGGACAAACGGAGCCCTCTTCCACTATTGGTGGGAATGTAAATTGATACAGTCACTATGGAGAACAGTATGGAGTTTCCTTAAAAAAACTAGAAATAGAATTACCATCTGATCCAGCAATTCCACTTCTGGGCATATACCCAGAGAAAACCATAAATCAAAAAGGCACATTCACCACAATGTTCATTGCAGCACTATTGACAATAGCCAGGTAATGGAAGCAACCTAAATGCCCACAGACAGATGAATGGATAAACATGTGGTACATATATAAAATGGAATATTACTCAGCCATAAAAAGGAATGAAACTGGGTCATTTGTAGAGACATCGATGGATCTAGAGACTGTCATACACAATGAAGTAAGTCAGAAAGAGGAAAACAAATATTGTATATTAATGCATATATATGGAACCTAAGAAATGGTCCAGATGAACTGGTTTGCAGGGAAGAAATAGAGACACAGAGGTACAGAACCAACGTATGGACACCAAGTGTGGGAAGCCATGGGGTTGTGGTGGTGGGATGAGTTGGGAGATTAGGATTGACCTGTATACATGTATATGCCTAATATGCATAACAAATAATGACCTGCTGTATAAAAAAATAAATAAAATAAAAGTTCAAAATTTTACAAAATAAAATTTAAAAATAAAACAGAAAAAAGTTCTTCCCTTCACACCGATGTATTTATAGGAATGAATTATTTCCATGCTTATATCTACAAATACATAAAAGAGGAATAAAATCTAACTTGAACCATAGAAGAAAAAAAACCTGAACCCACCTGTTATACAGAGGAAAACCCTATCAGGGCACTTGCTCCAGCGGTAAACAATTCTGAAATTGGTCAGAGGTGGGGAATCATCTCCCATACAGCCAGCAACCCACACCCGACGCAAGGAGCGTCCTCATTGCAAAGCTGGGGGACCGTGCCGAGACATCTGTGTGTAAACGTGAGCTGAGCCCCAGGACAGCTGCTGGTGTACTGTTACCACCCTTCCCAGGTAAAACACCTGAATATGTACAAGGGCTTGAAAGCCTAGAAGAAGGGCCGCGGAGCCACACCAGCGACAGCACGCAGGCCAACTTGGTGCCTGCAGGCCAGCCAGGGTGGTCCTGGCCGCGGGCGCTCTTCCGGAAGCTTTCCATTGCCCTGCCTGAGATACCCCTCCTGTCCCGGCCCCCACTGCTTTTTTCCTTCCTCACCTCTGTCCGGAGAGAGATTCCAGCAGAAGGTATGGGTGACACATCCTCCTCTTTACAGGTGGCAGCCTGGCACCTCCTGCAGAAAGGCCAGCAGAGCCCCACTCACACCGGGCCACCCACAAAGCCGTGGCCCCTCACTCCCTCCCACCAGCACAGCCCCGGGACTGCTGACGGGGCAGAGAATATGGAGTCAGGCACAGCCTCAGGTGCTATTGCTGCCTGGAGCGCTGTTTTTATTGACCTCAACCAGGCACACCTGGTGAGGGCCGGCAGGCAGGGTAAGGCTGCCCAGGTCAGCTAATCCACAACCCTCAGGGAATCACATTGTTGAAAATGGACCTCGCTAAGGCAGAATAGAAGCCGAGGGAAAAAGGGACACAATGCCATTTGCAGCACCGTCGATGAGTCTAGAGGTAATCACGTGACTTGTAGTAAGTCAGAAAGTGAAAGACACATATCGTATCCTATCACTTATAGGTGTTACCTAAAAATGGAAACCAGGGCAGATATTTCCACGGAGAAGGGCAATCACAGATTCATTCAACAAACTTATGGTTCTCCAATGGAAAGGTGTGAGGATTGGTTTCATTACGATATCGGCTTTAACAGACATATACAAACACAGGTGACATATATAATCACCAAAGACCTACGGAATACCAAGAGAAGACTACTCAACATTCTGTCATAACGTACATGGGAAAAGGATCCCAGGGAGAACAGACATCTGTATATGTGTAAAAGAACCACATCTTCCACACCTACAACAAGCCAAACATTGTAATCAAACTTGCTGTAATAAAAAATAAAAAACATAAATTAAAAACACGAACAAGAAGTAGTGAGACAAACTTGAGGGGCTTTCCCCTGGCACACTCCATTCTAAATTCCAATCTAGAACACGACTTCCATTGAGGCTCTGTGGCCCTAGTAACCAGATTTGGTAAGGGAGAACTGCTGCCACCTTGTGGCCGTTTCACACAACAGCAGCTTTAATCCCAGCGCTAATGGTCCGTTGATATTCAAAATCATTGCAGGCCTGTAAATGACACCTGCCCTGAAAACAAATCCTGGGGTCACATATCGACCAAAAAATTCAAAGGACGTCCATATTTCAAAACGACCGTTTCAAAAGGCATATTTTACGCACATTAGTGTTCTGCTTCTTTTTCTTTCTTTCCTTTTTTGTTAAAAAAACGGGAATGGAAAAAGGCGTCCCTCAGAATGGGCGGAAATCGTTGCAAACGAATCAATGGACAAAGGTTTAATCTCCAATATATATAAGCAGCTCATGCAGCTTAATATTAAAAAAACAAACAACCCAATACAAAAATGGGCAGAAGATCTAAAGAGACGTTTCTTCAAAGAAGACACAGAGATGGCCAAGACGCACTTGAAAAGCTGCCCAACAGCACTAATTATTAGAGAAATGCAAATCAAAACTACAATGAGGTATCTCCTCACACCTGTTGGAATCAGCATCATCAGAAAATCTACAAACAACAAATTCTGGGGAGGGTGTGGACAAAAGGAGCCCTCTTCCACTATTGGTGGGAATGTAAATTGATACAGTCACTATGGAGAACAGTATGGAGTTTCCTTAAAAAAACTAGAAATAGAATTACCATCTGATCCAGCAATCCCACTTCTGGGCATATACCCAGAGAAAACCATAAATCAAAAAGGCACATTCACCACAATGTTCATTGCAGCACTATTGACAATAGCCAGGTAATGGAAGCAACCTAAATGCCCACAGACAGATGAATGGATAAACATGTGGTACATCTATAAAATGGAATATTACTCAGCCATAAAAAGGAATGAAACTGGGTCATTTGTAGAGACATCGATGGATCTAGAGACTGTCATACAGAATGAAGTAAGTCAGAAAGAGGAAAACAAATATTGTATATTAATGCATATATGTGGAACCTAAAAAATGGTCCAGATGAACTGGTTTGCAGGGAAGAAATAGAGACACAGAGGTACAGAACCAACGTATGGACACCAAGTGTGGGAAGCCATGGGGTGGTGGTGGTGGGATGAGTTGGGAGATTGGGATTGACCTGTATACATGTATATGTCTAAAATACATAACTAATAATAACCTGCTGTATAAAAAAATAAAAAAATTAAAGTTCAAAATTTTACAAAATGAAATTTAAAAATAAAGCAGAAAAAAGTTCTTCCCTTCACACAGATGTATTTATAGGAATGAATTATTTCCATGCTTATATCTATAAATACATAAAAGAGGAATAAAATCTAACTTGAACCATAGAAGAAAAAAAACCTGAACCCACCAGTTATACAGAGGAAAACCCTATCAGGGCACTTGCTCCAGCGGTAAACAATTCTGAAATTGGTCAGAGGTGGGGAATCATCTCCCATACAGCCAGCAACCCACACCCCACGCAAGGAGCGTCCTCATTGCAAAGCTGGGGGACCGTGCCGAGACATCTGTGTGTAAACGTGAGCTGAGCACAAGGCCAGCTGCTGCTGAACTGTTCCCACCCTTCCCAGGTAAAACACCTGAATATGTACAAGGGCTTGAAAGCCTAGAAGAAGGGCCGCGGAGCCACACCAGCGACAGCACGCAGGCCAACTTGGTGCCTGCCGGCCAGCCAGGGTGAACCTGGCCGCGGGCGCTCTTCTGGAAGCTTTCCATTGCCCTGCCTGAGATACCCCTCCTGTCCCGGCCCCCACTGCTTTTTTCCTGCCTCACCTCTGTCCGGAGAGAAATTCCAGCAGAAGGTATGGGTGACACATCCTCTTCTTTACAGGTGGCAGCCTGGCACCTCCTGCAGAAAGGCCAGCAGAGCCCCACTCACACCGGGCCACACACAAAGCCGTTGCCCCTCACTCCCTCCCACCAGCACAGCCCCGAGACTGCTGACGGGGCAGAGAATATGGAGTCAGGCACAGCTTCAGGGGCTATTGCTGCCTGGAGCGCAGTTTTTATTGACCTCAACCAGGCACATCTGGGGAGGGCCGGCCGTCAGGGTAAGGCTGCCCAGGTCAGCTAATCCACAACCCTCAGGGAATCACATTGTTGAAAATGGACCTCGCTAAGGCAGAATAGAAGCCAAGGGAAAAAAGGACACAATGCCATTTGCAGCACCGTAGATGAGTCTAGAGGTAATCACGTGACTTGTAGTAAGGCACAAAGTGAAAGACACATATCGTATCATATCACTTATAGGTGTTACCTAAAAATGGAAAACAGGGCAGATATTTCCACGGAGAAGGGCAATCACAGATTCATTCAACAAACTTATGGTTCACCAAAGGAAAGGTGTGAGGATTGGTTTCATTACGATATCGGCTTTAACAGACATACACAAACACAGTGACATATATAATCACCAAAGACCTACGCAATACCAAGAGAAGACTACTCAACATTCTGTCATAACGTACATGGGAAAAAGATCCCAGGGAGAACAGACATCTGTATATGTGTAAAAGAACCACATCTTCCACACCTACAACAAGCCAAACATTGTAATCAAACTCGCTGTAATAAAAAATAAAAAACATAAATTAAAAACACGAACAAGATGTAGTGAGACCAACTTGAGGAGCTTTCCCCTGGCACACTCCATTCTAAATTCCAATCTAGAACACGACTTCCATTGAGGCTCTGTGGCCCTAGTAACCAGATTTGGTAAGGGAGAACTGCTGCCACCTTGTGGCTGTTTCACACAACAGCAGCTTTAATCCCAGCGCTAATCGTCAGTTGATATTCAAAATCATTGCAGGCCTGTAAATGACACCTGCCCTGAAAACAAATCCTGGGGTCACATATCGACCAAAAAATTCACTGGACGTCCATATTTCAAAACGACCTTTTCAAAAGGCATATTTTACGCACATTAGTGTTCTGCTTCTTTTTCTTTCTTTCCTTTTTTGTTAAAAAAACGGGAATGGAAAAAGGCGTCCCTCAGAATGGGCGGAAATCGTTGCAAACGAATCAATGGACAAAGGTTTAATCTCCAATATATATAAACAGCTCATGCAGCTTAATATTAAAAAAACAAACAACCCAATACAAAAATGGGCAGAAGATCTAAAGAGACGTTTCTTCAAAGAAGACACAGAGACGGCTAAGACGCACTTGAAAAGCTGCTCAACAGCACGAATTATTAGAGAAATGCAAATCAAAACTACAATGAGGTATCTCCTCACACCTGTTGGAATCAGCATCATCAAAAAATCTACAAACAACAAATTCTGGGGAGGGTGTGGACAAAAGGAGCCCTCTTCCACTATTGGTGGGAAGGTAAATTGATACAGTCACTATGGAGAACAGTATGGAGTTTCCTTAAAAAAACTAGAAATAGAATTACCATCTGATCCAGCAATCCCACTTCTGGGCCTATACCCAGAGAAAACCATACATCAAAAAGGCACATTCACCACAATGTTCATTGCAGCACTATTAACAATAGCCAGGTAATGGAAGCAACCTAAATGCCCACAGACAGATGAATGGATAAAGATGTGGTACATATATAAAATGGAATATTACTCAGCCATAAAAAGGAATGAAACTGGGTCATTTGTAGAGACATCGATGGATCTAGAGACTGTCGTACAGAATGAAGTAAGTCAGAAAGAGAAAAACAAATATTGTATATTAATGCATATATGTGGAACCTAAAAAATGGTCCAGATGAACTGGTTTGCAGGGAAGAAATAGAGACACAGAGGTACAGAACCAACGTATGGACACCAAGGGTGGGAAGCCATGGGGTGGTGGTGGTGGGATGAGTTGGGAGATTGGGATTGACCTGTATACATGTATATGCCTACAATACATAACTAATAATAAGCTGCTGTATAAAAAAATAAATAAAATTAAAGTTCAAAATTTTACAAAATAAAATTTAAAAATAAAACAGAAAAAAGTTCTTCCCTTCACACAGATGTATTTCTAGGAATGAATTATTTCCATGCTTATATCTATAAATACATAAAAGAGGAATAAAATCTAAGTTGAACCATAGAAGAAAAAAAACCTGAACCCAGCAGTTATACAGAGGAAAACGCTATCAGGGCACTTGCTCCAGCGGTAAACAATTCTGAAATTGGTCAGAGGTGGGGAATCATCTCCCATACAGCCAGCAACCCACACCCCATGCAAGGAGCGTCCTCATTGCAAAGCTGGGGGACCATGCCGAGGCATCTGTGAGTAAACGTGAGCTGAGCCCCAGGCCAGCTGCTGCTGAACTGTTCCCACCCTTCCCAGGTAAAACACCTGAATATGTACAAGGGCTTGAAAGCCTAGAAGAAGGGCCGCGGAGCCACACCAGCGACAGCACGCAGGCCAACTTGGTGCCTGCAGGCCAGCCAGGGTGGTCCTGGCCGCGGGCGCTCTTCCGGAAGCTTTCCATTGCCCTGCCTGAGATACCCCTCCTGTCCCGGCCCCCACTGCTTTTTTCCTTCCTCACCTCTGTCCGGAGAGAAATTCCAGTGGAAGGTATGGGTGACACATCCTCTTCTTTACAGGTGGCAGCCTGGCACCTCCTGCAGAAAGGCCAGCTGAGCCCCACTCACACCGGGCCACCCACAAAGCCGTGGCCCCTCACTCCCTCCCACCAGCACAGCCCCGAGACTGCTGACGGGGCAGAGAATATGGAGTCAGGCACAGCTTCAGGGGCTATTGTTGCCTGGAGCGCTGTTTTTATTGACCTCAACCAGGCACACCTGGGGAGGGCCGGCAGGCAGGGTAAGGCTGCCCAGGTCAGCTAATCCACAACCCTCAGGGAATCACATTGTTGAAAATGGACCTCGCTAAGGCAGAATAGAAGCCAAGGGAAAAAAGGACACAATGCCATTTGCAGCACCGTAGATGAGTCTAGAGGTAATCACGTGACTTGTAGTAAGTCACAAAGTGAAAGACACATATCGTATCATATCACTTATAGGTGTTACCTAAAAATGGAAACCAGGCCAGATATTTCCACGGAGAAGGGCAATCACAGATTCATTCAACAAACTTATGGTTCACCAATGGAAAGGTGTGAGGATTGGTTTCATTACGATATCGGCTTTAACAGACATACACAAACACAGTGACATATATAATCACCAAAGACCTACGGAATACCAAGAGAAGACTACTCAACATTCTGTCATAACGTACATGGGAAAAGGATCCCAGGGAGAACAGACATCTGTATATGTGTAAAAGAACCACATCTTCCACACCTACAACAAGACAAACATTGTAATCAAACTCGCTGTAATAAAAAATAAAAAACATAAATTAAAAACACGAACAAGAAGTAGTGAGACCAACTTGAGGAGCTTTCCCCTGGCACACTCCATTCTAAATTCCAATCTAGAACATGACTTCCATTGAGGCTCTGTGGCCCTAGTAACCAGATTTGGTAAGGGAGAACTGCTGCCACCTTGTGGCCGTTTCACACAACAGCAGCTTTAATCCCAGCGCTAATGGTCAGGTGATATTCAAAATCATTGCAGGCCTGTAAATGACACCTGCCCTGAAAACAAATCCTGGGGTCACATATCGACCAAAAAATTCAAAGGACGTCCATATTTCAAAACGACCGTTTCAAAAGGCATATTTTACGCACATTAGTGTTCTGCTTCTTTTTCTTTCTTTCCTTTTTTGTTAAAAAAACGGGAATGGAAAAAGGCGTCCCTCAGAATGGGCGGAAATCGTTGCAAACGAATCAATGGACAAAGGTTTAATCTCCAATATATATAAACAGCTCATGCAGCTTAATATTAAAAAAACAAACAACCCAATACAAAAATGGGCAGAAGATCTAAAGAGACGTTTCTTCAAAGAAGACACAGAGATGGCCAAGACGCACTTGAAAGGCTGCTCAACAGCACTAATTATTAGAGAAATGCAAATCAAAACTACAATGAGGTATCTCCTCACACCTGTTGGAATCAGCATCATCAGAAAATCTACAAACAACAAATTCTGGGGAGGGTGTGGACAAAAGGAGCCCTCTTCCACTATTGGTTGGAAGGTAAATTGATACAGTCACTATGGAGAACAGTATGGAGTTTCCTTAAAAAAACTAGAAATAGAATTACCATCTGATCCAGCAATCCAACTTCTGGGCCTATACCCAGAGAAAACCATAAATCAAAAAGGCACATTCACCACAATGTTCATTGCAGCACTATTTACAATAGCCAGGTAATGGAAGCAACCTAAATGCCCACAGACAGATGAATGGATAAAGATGTGATACATATATAAAATGGAATATTACTCAGCCACAAAAAGGAATGAAACTGGGTCATTTGTAGAGACATCGATGGATCTAGAGACTGTCATACAGAATGAAGTAAGTCAGAAAGAGAAAAACAAATATTGTATATTAATGCATATATGTGGAACCTAAAAAATGGTCCAGATGAACTGGTTTGCAGGGAAGAAATAGAGACACAGAGGTACAGAACCAACGTATGGACACCAAGTGTGGGAAGCCATGGGGTGGTGGTGGTGGGATGAGTTGGGAGATTGGGATTGACCTGTATACATGTATATGCCTACAATACATAACTAATAATAACCTGCTGTATAAAAAAATAAATAACATTAAAGTTCAAAATTTTACAAAATAAAATTTAAAAATAAAACAGATAAAAGTTCTTCCCTTCACACAGATGTATTTATAGGAATGAATTATTTCCATGCTTATATCTATAAATACATAAAAGAGGAATAAAATCTAACTTGAACCATAGAAGAAAAAAAACCTGAACACACCAGTTATACAGAGGAAAACCCTATCAGGGCACTTGCTCCAGCGGTAAACAATTCTGAAATTGGTCAGAGGTGGGGAATCATCTCCCATACAGCCAGCAACCCACAACCCACGCAAGGAGTGTCCCTCATTGCAAAGCTGGGGGACCGTGCCGAGGCATCTGTGAGTAAACGTGAGCTGAGCCCCAGGCCAGCTGCTGCTGAACTGTTCCCACCCTTCCCAGGTAAAACACCTGAATATGTACAAGGGCTTGAAAGCCTAGAAGAAGGGCCGCGGAGCCACACCAGCGACAGCACGCAGGCCAACTTGGTGCCTGCAGGCCAGCCAGGGTGGTCCTGGCCGCGGGCGCTCTTCCGGAAGCTTTCCATTGCCCTGCCTGAGATACCCCTCCTGTCCCGGCCCCCACTGCTTTTTTCCTTCCTCACCTCTGTCCGGAGAGAAATTCCAGCAGAAGGTATGGGTGACACATCCTCTTCTTTACAGGTGGCAGCCTGGCACCTCCTGCAGAAAGGCCAGCAGAGCCCCACTCACACCGGGCCACCCACAAAGCCGTGGCCCCTCACTCCCTCCCACCAGCACAGCCCCGAGACTGCTGACGGGGCAGAGAATATGGAGTCAGGCACAGCTTCAGGGGCTATTGCTGCCTGGAGCGCTGTTTTAATTGACCTCAACCAGGCACACCTGGGGAGGGCCGGCAGGCAGGGTAAGGCTGCCCAGGTCAGCTAATCCACAACCCTCAGGGAATCACATTGTTGAAAATGGACCTCGCTAAGGCAGAATAGAAGCCAAGGGAAAAAAGGACACAGTGCCATTTGCAGCACTGTAGATGAGTCTAGAGGTAATCACGTGACTTGTAGTAAGTCAGAAAGTGAAAGACACATATCGTATCATATCACTTATAGGTGTTACCTAAAAATGGATACCAGGGCAGATATTTCCACGGAGAAGGGCAATCACAGATTCATTCAACAAACTTATGGTTCACCAACGGAAAGGAGTGAGGATTGGTTTCATTACGATATCGGCTTTAACAGACATATACAAACACAGGTGACATATATAATCACCAAAGACCTACGGAATACCAAGAGAAGACTACTCAACATTCTGTCATAACGTACATGGGAAAAGGATCCCAGGGAGAACAGACATCTGTATATGTGTAAAAGAACCACATCTTCCACACCTACAACAAGCCAAACATTGTAATCAAACTTGCTGTAATAAAAAATAAAAAACATAAATTAAAAACACGAACAAGAAGTAGTGAGACAAACTTGAGGGGCTTTCCCCTGGCACACTCCATTCTAAATTCCAATCTAGAACCTGACTTCCATTGAGGCTCTGTGGCCCTAGTAACCAGATTTGGTAAGGGAGAACTGCTGCCACCTTGTGGCCCTTTCACACAACAGCAGCTTTAATCCCAGCGCTAATGGTCAGTTGATATTCAAAATCATTGCAGGCCTGTAAATGACACCTGCCCTGAAAACAAATCCTGGGGTCACATATCGACCAAAAAATTCAAAGGACGTCCATATTTCAAAACGACCGTTTCAAAAGGCATATTTTACGCACATTAGTGTTCTGCTTCTTTTTCTTTCTTTCCTTTTTCGTTAAAAAAACGGGAATGGAAAAAGGCGTCCCTCAGAATGAGCGGAAATCGTTGCAAACGAATCAATGGACAAAGGTTTAATCTCCAATATATATAAACAGCTCATGCAGCTTAATATTAAAAAAACAAACAACCCAATACAAAAATGGGCAGAAGATCTAAAGAGACGTTTCTTCAAAGAAGACACAGAGATGGCCAAGACGCACTTGAAAAGCTGCCCAACAGCACTAATTATTAGAGAAATGCAAATCAAAACTACAATGAGGTATCTCCTCACACCTGTTGGAATCAGCATCATCAGAAAATCTACAAACAACAAATTCTGGGGAGGGTGTGGACAAAAGGAGCCCTCTTCCACTATTGGTGGGAATGTAAATTGATACAGTCACTATGGAGAACAGTATGGAGTTTCCTTAAAAAAACTAGAAATAGAATTACCATCTGATCCAACAATCCCACTTCTGGGCCTATACCCAGAGAAAACCATAAATCAAAAAGGCACATTCACCACAATGTTCATTGCAGCACTATTGACAACAGCCAGGTAATGGAAGCAACCTAAATGCCCACAGACAGATGAATGGATAAAGATGTGGTACATATATAAAATGGAATATTACTCAGCCATAAAAAGGAATGAAACTGGGTCATTTGTAGAGACATCGATGGATCTAGAGACTGTCATACAGAATGAAGTAAGTCAGAGAGAGAAAAACAAATATTGTATATTAATGCATATATGTGGAACCTAAAAAATGGTCCAGATGAACTGGTTTGCAGGGAAGAAATAGAGACACAGAGGTACAGAACCAACGTATGGACACCAAGGGTGGGAAGCCATGGGGTGGTGGTGGTGGGATGAGTTGGGAGATTGGGATTGACCTGTATACATGTATATGCCAACAATACATAACTAATAATAACCTGCTGTATAAAAAAATAAATAAAATTAAAGTTCAAAATTTTACAAAATAAAATTTAAAAATAAAACAGAAAAAAGTTCTTCCCTTCACACAGATGTATTTCTAGGAATGAATTATTTCCATGCTTATATCTATAAATACATAAAAGAGGAATAAAATCTAACTTGAACCATAGAAGAAAAAAAACCAGAACCCAGCAGTTATACAGAGGAAAACGCTATCAGGGCACTTGCTCCAGCGGTAAACAATTCTGAAATTGGTCAGAGGTGGGGAATCATCTCCCATACAGCCAGCAACCCACACCCCATGCAAGGAGCGTCCTCATTGCAAAGCTGGGGGACCATGCCGAGGCATCTGTGAGTAAACGTGAGCTGAGCCCCAGGCCAGCTGCTGCTGAACTGTTCCCACCCTTCCCAGGTAAAACACCTGAATATGTACAAGGGCTTGAAAGCCTAGAAGAAGGGCCGCGGAGCCACACCAGCGACAGCACGCAGGCCAACTTGGTGCCTGCAGGCCAGCCAGGGTGGTCCTGGCCGCGGGCGCTCTTCCGGAAGCTTTCCATTGCCCTGCCTGAGATACCCCTCCTGTCCCGGCCGCCACTGCTTTTTTCCTTCCTCACCTCTGTCCGGAGAGAAATTCCAGTGGAAGGTATGGGTGACACATCCTCTTCTTTACAGGTGGCAGCCTGGCACCTCCTGCACAAAGGCCAGCAGAGCCCCACTCACACCGGGCCACCCACAAAGCCGTGGCCCCTCACTCCCTCCCACCAGCACAGCCCCGAGACTGCTGACGGGGCAGAGAATATGGAGTCAGGCACAGCTTCAGGGGCTATTGCTGCCTGGAGCGCTGTTTTTATTGACCTCAACCAGGCACACCTGGGGAGGGCCGGCAGGCAGGGTAAGGCTGCCCAGGTCAGCTAATCCACAACCCTCAGGGAATCACATTGTTGAAAATGGACCTCGCTAAGGCAGAATAGAAGCCAAGGGAAAAAAGGACACAATGCCATTTGCAGCACCGTAGATGAGTCTAGAGGTAATCACGTGACTTGTAGTAAGTCACAAAGTGAAAGACACATATCGTATCATATCACTTATAGGTGTTACCTAAAAATGGAAACCAGGGCAGATATTTCCACGGAGAAGGGCAATCACAGATTCATTCAACAAACTTATGGTTCACCAATGGAAAGGTGTGAGGATTGGTTTCATTACGATATCGGCTTTAACAGACATACACAAACACAGTGACATATATAATCACCAAAGACCTACGGAATACCAAGAGAAGACTACTCAACATTTTGTCATAACGTACATGGGAAAAGGATCCCAGGGAGAACAGACATCTGTATATGTGTAAAAGAACCACATCTTCCACACCTACAACAAGCCAAACATTGTAATCAAACTCGCTGTAATAAAAAATAAAAAACATAAATTAAAAACACGAACAAGAAGTAGTGAGACCAACTTGAGGAGCTTTCCCCTGGCACACTCCATTCTAAATTCCAATCTAGAACACGACTTCCATTGAGGCTCTGTGGCCCTAGTAACCAGATTTGGTAAGGGAGAACTGCTGCCACCTTGTGGCCGTTTCACACAACAGCAGCTTTAATCCCAGCGCTACTGGTCAGTTGATATTCAAAATCATTGCAGGCCTGTAAATGACACCTGCCCTGAAAACAAATCCTGGGGTCACATATCGACCAAAAAATTCAAAGGACGTCCATATTTCAAAACGACCGTTTCAAAAGGCATATTTTACGCACATTAGTGTTCTGCTTCTTTTTCTTTCTTTCCTTTTTTGTTAAAAAAACGGGAATGGAAAAAGGCGTCCCTCAGAATGGGCGGAAATCGTTGCAAACGAATCAATGGACCAAGGTTTAATCTCCAATATATATAAACAGCTCATGCAGCTTAATATTAAAAAAACAAACAACCCAATACAAAAATGGGCAGAAGATCTAAAGAGACGTTTCTTCAAAGAAGACACAGAGATGGCCAAGACGCACTTGAAAAGCTGCCCAACAGCACTAATTATTAGAGAAATGCAAATCAAAACTACAATGAGGTATCTCCTCACACCTGTTGGAATCAGCATCATCAGAAAATCTACAAACAACAAATTCTGGGGAGGATGTAGACAAAAGGAGCCCTCTTCCACTATTGGTGGGAATGTAAATTGATACAGTCACTATGGAGAACAGTATGGAGTTTCCTTAAAAAAACTAGAAATAGAATTACCATCTGATCCAGCAATCCCACTTCTGGGCATATACCCAGAGAAAACCATAAATCAAAAAGGCACATTCACCACAATGTTCATTGCAGCACTATTGACAATAGCCAGGTAATGGAAGCAACCTAAAGGCCCACAGACAGATGAATCGATAAAGATGTGGTACATATATAAAATGGAATATTACTCAGCCATAAAAAGGAATGAAACTGGGTCATTTGTAGAGACATCGATGGATCTAGAGACTGTCATACAGAATGAAGTAAGTCAGAAAGAGGAAAACAAATATTGTATATTAATGCATATATGTGGAACCTAAAAAATGGTCCAGATGAACTGGTTTGCAGGGAAGAAATAGAGACACAGAGGTACAGAACCAACGTATGGACACCAAGTGTGGGAAGCCATGGGGTGGTGGTGGTGGGATGAGTTGGGAGATTTGGATTGACCTGTATATATGTATATGCATACAATACATAACTAATAATAACCTGCTGTATAAAAAAATAAATAAAATTAAAGTTCAAAATTTTACAAAATAAAATTTAAAAATAAAACAGAAAAAAGTTCTTCCCTTCACACAGATGTATTTCTAGGAATGAATTATTTCCATGCTTATATCTATAAATACATAAAAGAGGAATAAAATCTAACTTGAACCATAGAAGAAAAAAAACCTGAACCCACCAGTTATACAGAGGAAAACCCTATCAGGGCACTTGCTCCAGCGGTAAACAATTCTGAAATTGGTCAGAGGTGGGGAATCATCTCCCATACAGCCAGCAACCCACACCCCATGCAAGGAGCGTCCTCATTGCAAAGCTGGGGGACCGTGCTGAGGCATCTGTGAGTAAACGTGAGCTGAGCCCCAGGCCAGCTGCTGCTGAACTGTTCCCACCCTTCCCAGGTAAAACACCTGAATATGTACAAGGGCTTGAAAGCCTAGAAGAAGGGCCGCGGAGACACACCAGCGACAGCACGCAGGCCAACTTGGTGCCTGCAGGCCAGCTAGGGTGGTCCCGGCCGCGGGCGCTCTTCCGGAAGCTTTCCATTGCCCTGCCTGAGATACCCCTCCTGTCCCGGCCCCCACTGCTTTTTTCCTTCCTCACCTCTGTCCGGAGAGAAATTCCAGCGGAAGGTATGGGTGACACATCCTCTTCTTTACAGGTGGCAGCCTGGCACCTCCTGCAGAAAGGCCAGCAGAGCCCCACTCACACCGGGCCACCCACAAAGCCGTGGCCCCTCACTCCCTCCCACCAGCACAGCCCCGAGACTGCTGACGGGGCAGAGAATATGGAGTCAGGCACAGCTTCAGGGGCTATTGCTGCCTGGAGCGCTGTTTTTATTGACCTCAACCAGGCACACCTGGGGAGGGCCGGCAGGCAGGGTAAGGCTGCCCAGGTCAGCTAATCCACAACCCTCAGGGAATCACATTGTTGAAAATGGACCTCGCTAAGGCAGAATAGAAGCCAAGGGAAAAAAGGACACAATGCCATTTGCAGCACCGTAGATGAGTCTAGAGGTAATCACGTGACTTGTAGTAAGTCACAAAGTGAAAGACACATATCGTATCATATCACTTATAGGTGTTACCTAAAAATGGATACCAGGGCAGATATTTCCACGGAGAAGGGCAATCACAGATTCATTCAACAAACTTATGGTTCACCAACGGAAAGGAGTGACGATTGGTTTCATTACGATATCGGCTTTAACAGACATATACAAACACAGGTGACATATATAATCAACAAAGACCTACGGAATACCAAGAGAAGACTACTCAACATTCTGTCATAACGTACATGGGAAAAGGATCCCAGGGAGAACAGACATCTGTATATGTGTAAAAGAACCACATCTTCCACACCTACAACAAGCCAAACATTGTAATCAAACTTGCTGTAATAAAAAATAAAAAACATAAATTAAAAACACGAACAAGAAGTAGTGAGACCAACTTGAGGAGCTTTCCCCTGGCACACTCCATTCTAAATTCCAATCTAGAACACGACTTCCATTGAGGCTCTGTGGCCCTAGTAACCAGATTTGGTAAGGGAGAACTGCTGCCACCTTGTGGCCGTTTCACACAACAGCAGCTTTAATCCCAGCGCTAATGGTCAGTTGATATTCAAAATCATTGCAGGCCTGTAAATGACACCTGCCCTGAAAACAAATCCTGGGGTCACATATCGACCAAAAAATTCAAAGGACGTCCATATTTCAAAACGACCGTTTCAAAAGGCATATTTTACGCACATTAGTGTTCTGCTTCTTTTTCTTTCTTTCCTTTTTTGTTAAAAAAACGGGAATGGAAAAAGGCGTCCCTCAGAATGGGCGGAAATGGTTGCAAACGAATCAATGGACAAAGGTTTAATCTCCAATATATATAAACAGCTCATGCAGCTTAATATTAAAAAAACAAACAACCCAATACAAAAATGGGCAGAAGATCTAAAGAGACGTTTCTTCAAAGAAGACACAGAGATGGCCAAGACGCACTTGAAAAGCTGCCCAACAGCACTAATTATTAGAGAAATGCAAATCAAAACTACAATGAGGTATCTCCTCACACCTGTTGGAATCAGCATCATCAGAAAATCTACAAACAACAAATTCTGGGGAGGGTGTGGACAAAAGGAGCCCTCTTCCACTATTGGTGGGAATGTAAATTGATACAGTCACTATGGAGAACAGTATGGAGTTTCCTTAAAAAAACTAGAAATAGAATTACCATCTGATCCAGCAATCCCACTTCTGGGCATATACCCAGAGAAAACCAGAAATCAAAAAGGCACATTCACCACAATGTTCATTGCAGCACTATTGACAATAGCCAGGTAATGGAAGCAACCTAAATGCCCACAGACAGATGAATGGATAAAGATGTGGTACATATATAAAATGGAATATTACTCAGCCATAAAAAGGAATGAAACTGGGTCATTTGTAGAGACATCGATGGATCTAGAGACTGTCATACAGAATGAAGTAAGTCAGAAAGAGGAAAACAAATATTGTATATTAATGCATATATGTGGAACCCAAAAAATGGCCCAGATGAACTGGTTTGCAGGGAAGAAATAGAGACACAGAGGTAGAGAACCAACGTATGGACACCAAGTATGGGAAGCCATGGGGTGGTGGTGGTGGGATGAGTTGGGAGATTGGGATTGACCTGTATACATGTATATGCCTACAATACATAACTAATAATAACCTGCTGTATAAAAAAATAAATAAAATTAAAGTTCAAAATTTTACAAAATAAAATTTAAAAATAAAACAGAAAAAAGTTCTTCCCTTCACACAGATGTATTTCTAGGAATGAATTATTTCCATGCTTATATCTATAAATACATAAAAGAGGAATAAAATCTAACTTGAACCATAGAAGAAAAAAAACCTGAACCCACCAGTTATACAGAGGAAAACCCTATCAGGGCACTTGCTCCAGCGGTAAACAATTCTGAAATTGGTCAGAGGTGGGGAATCATCTCCCATACAGCCAGCAACACACACCCCACGCAAGGAGCGTCCTCATTGCAAAGCTGGGGTCCGTGCTGAGGCATCTGTGAGTAAACGTGAGCTGAGCCCCAGGCCAGCTGCTGCTGAACTGTTCCCACCCTTCCCAGGTAAAACACCTGAATATGTACAAGGGCTTGAAAGCCTAGAAGAGGGGCCGCGGAGCCACACCAGCAATAGCACGCAGGCCAACTTGGTGCCTGCAGGCCAGGTAGGGTGGTCCTGGCCGCGGGCGCTCTTCCGGAATCTTTCCATTGCCCTGCCTGAGATACCCCTCCTGTCCCGGCCCCCACTGCTTTTTTCCTTCCTCACCTCTGTCCGGAGAGAAATTCCAGCGGAAGGTATGGGTGACACATCCTCTTCTTTACAGGTGGCAGCCTGGCACCTCCTGCAGAAAGGCCAGCAGAGCCCCACTCACACCGGGCCACCCACAAAGCCGTGGCCCCTCACTCCCTCCCACCAGCACAGCCCCGAGACTGCTGACGGGCCAGAGAATATGGAGTCAGGCACAGCTTCAGGGACTATTGCTGCCTGGAGCGCTGTTTTTATTGACCTCAACCAGGCACACCTGGGGAGGGCCGGCAGGCAGTGTAAGGCTGCCCAGGTCAGCTAATCCACAACCCTCAGGGAATCACATTGTTGAAAATGGACCTCGCTAAGGCAGAATAGAAGCCAAGGGAAAAAAGGACACAATGCCATTTGCAGCACCGTAGATGAGTCTAGAGGTAATCACGTGACTTGTAGTAAGTCAGAAAGTGAAAGACACATATCGTATCATATCACTTATAGGTGTTACCTAAAAATGGATACCAGGGCAGATATTTCCACGGAGAAGGGCAATCACAGATTCATTCAACAAACTTATGGTTCACCAACGGAAAGGAGTGAGGATTGGTTTCATTACGATATCGGCTTTAACAGACATATACAAACACAGGTGACATATATAATCACCAAAGACCTACGGAATACCAAGAGAAGACTACTCAACATTCTGTCATAACGTACATGGGAAAAGGATCCCAGGGAGAACAGACATCTGTATATGTGTAAAAGAACCACATCTTCCACACCTACAACAAGCCAAACATTGTAATCAAACTTGCTGTAATAAAAAATAAAAAACATAAATTAAAACCACGAACAAGAAGTAGTGAGACAAACTTGAGGGGCTTTCCCCTGGCACACTCCATTCTAAATTCCAATCTAGAACACGACTTCCATTGAGGCTCTGTGGCCCTAGTAACCAGATTTGGTAAGGGAGAACTGCTGCCACCTTGTGGACGTTTCACACAACAGCAGCTTTAATCCCAGCGCTAATGGTCAGTTGATATTCAAAATCATTGCAGGCCTGTAAATGACACCTGCCCTGAAAACAAATCCTGGGGTCACATATCGACCAAAAAATTCAAAGGACGTCCATATTTCAAAACGACCGTTTCAAAAGGCATATTTTACGCACATTAGTGTTCTGCTTCTTTTTCTTTCTTTCCTTTTTTGTTAAAAAAACGGGAATGGAAAAAGGCGTCCCTCAGAATGGGCGGAAATGGTTGCAAACGAATCAATGGACAAAGGTTTAATCTCCAATATATATAAACAGCTCATGCAGCTTAATATTAAAAAAACAAACAACCCAATACAAAAATGGGCAGAAGATCTAAAGAGACGTTTCTTCAAAGAAGACACAGAGATGGCCAAGACGCACTTGAAAAGCTGCCCAACAGCACTAATTATTAGAGAAATGCAAATCAAAACTACAATGAGGTATCTCCTCACACCTGTTGGAATCAGCATCATCAGAAAATCTACAAACAACAAATTCTGGGGAGGGTGTGGACAAAAGGAGCCCTCTTCCACTATTGGTGGGAATGTAAATTGATACAGTCACTATGGAGAACAGTATGGAGTTTCCTTAAAAAAACTAGAAATAGAATTACCATCTGATCCAGCAATCCCACTTCTGGGCATATACCCAGAGAAAACCAGAAATCAAAAAGGCACATTCACCACAATGTTCATTGCAGCACTATTGACAATAGCCAGGTAATGGAAGCAACCTAAATGCCCACAGACAGATGAATGGATAAAGATGTGGTACATATATAAAATGGAATATTACTCAGCCATAAAAAGGAATGAAACTGGGTCATTTGTAGAGACATCGATGGATCTAGAGACTGTCATACAGAATGAAGTAAGTCAGAAAGAGGAAAACAAATATTGTATATTAATGCATATATGTGGAACCCAAAAAATGGCCCAGATGAACTGGTTTGCAGGGAAGAAATAGAGACACAGAGGTAGAGAACCAACGTATGGACACCAAGTATGGGAAGCCATGGGGTGGTGGTGGTGGGATGAGTTGGGAGATTGGGATTGACCTGTATACATGTATATGCCTACAATACATAACTAATAATAACCTGCTGTATAAAAAATAAATAAAATTAAAGTTCAAAATTTTACAAAATAAAATTTAAAAATAAAACAGAAAAAAGTTCTTCCCTTCACACAGATGTATTTCTAGGAATGAATTATTTCCATGCTTATATCTATAAATACATAAAAGAGGAATAAAATCTAACTTGAACCATAGAAGAAAAAAAACCTGAACCCACCAGTTATACAGAGGAAAACCCTATCAGGGCACTTGCTCCAGCGGTAAACAATTCTGAAATTGGTCAGAGGTGGGGAATCATCTCCCATACAGCCAGCAACCCACACCCCACGCAAGGAGCGTCCTCATTGCAAAGCTGGGGGACCGTGCTGAGGCATCTGTGAGTAAACGTGAGCTGAGCCCCAGGCCAGCTGCTGCTGAACTGTTCCCACCCTTCCCAGGTAAAACACCTGAATATGTACAAGGGCTTGAAAGCCTAGAAGAAGGGCCGCGGAGCCACACCAGCGACAGCACGCAGGCCAACTTGGTGCCTGCAGGCCAGGTAGGGTGGTCCTGGCCGCGGGCGCTCTTCCGCAATCTTTCCATTGCCCTGCCTGAGATACCCCTCCTGTCCCGGCCCCCACTGCTTTTTTCCTTCCTCACCTCTGTCCGGAGAGAAATTCCAGCAGAAGGTATGGGTGACACATCCTCTTCTTTACAGGTGGCAGCCTGGCACCTCCTGCAGAAAGGCCAGCAGAGCCCCACTCACACCGGGCCACCCACAAAGCCGTGGCCCCTCACTCCCTCCCACCAGCACAGCCCCGAGACTGCTGACGGGGCAGAGAATATGGAGTCAGGCACAGCTTCAGGGACTATTGCTGCCTGGAGCGCTGTTTTTATTGACCTCAACCAGGCACACCTGGGGAGGGCCGGCAGGCAGTGTAAGGCTGCCCAGGTCAGCTAATCCACAACCCTCAGGGAATCACATTGTTGAAAATGGACCTCGCTAAGGCAGAATAGAAGCCAAGGGAAAAAAGGACACAATGCCATTTGCAGCAGCGTAGATGAGTCTAGAGGTAATCACGTGACTTGTAGTAAGTCACAAAGTGAAAGACACATATCGTATCATATCACTTATAGGTGTTACCTAAAAATGGATACCAGGGCAGATATTTCCACGGAGAAGGGCAATCACAGATTCATTCAACAAACTTATGGTTCACCAACGGAAAGGAGTGAGGATTGGTTTCATTACGATATCGGCTTTAACAGACATATACAAACACAGGTGACATATATAATCACCAAAGACCTACGGAATACCAAGAGAAGACTACTCAACATTCTGTCATAACGTACATGGGAAAAGGATCCCAGGGAGAACAGACATCTGTATATGTGTAAAAGAACCACATCTTCCACACCTACAACAAGCCAAACATTGTAATCAAACTTGCTGTAATAAAAAATAAAAAACATAAATTAAAAACACGAACAAGAAGTAGTGAGACAAACTTGAGGGGCTTTCCCCTGGCACACTCCATTCTAAATTCCAATCTAGAACACGACTTCCATTGAGGCTCTGTGGCCCTAGTAACCAGATTTGGTAAGGGAGAACTGCTGCCACCTTGTGGCCGTTTCACACAACAGCAGCTTTAATCCCAGCGCTAATGGTCAGTTGATATTCAAAATCATTGCAGGCCTGTAAATGACACCTGCCCTGAAAACAAATCCTGGGGTCACATATCGACCAAAAAATTCAAAGGACGTCCATATTTCAAAACGACCGTTTCAAAAGGCATATTTTACGCACATTAGGGTTCTGCTTCTTTTTCTTTCTTTCCTTTTTTGTTAAAAAAACGGGAATGGAAAAAGGCGTCCCTCAGAATGGGCGCAAATGGTTGCAAACGAATCAATGGACAAAGGTTTAATCTCCAATATATATAAACAGCTCATGCAGCTTAATATTAAAAAAACAAACAACCCAATACAAAAATGGGCAGAAGATCTAAAGAGACGTTTCTTCAAAGAAGACACAGAGATGGCCAAGACGCACTTGAAAAGCTGCCCAACAGCACTAATTATTAGAGAAATGCAAATCAAAACTACAATGAGGTATCTCCTCACACCTGTTGGAATCAGCATCATCAGAAAATCTACAAACAACAAATTCTGGGGAGGGTGTGGACAAAAGGAGCCCTCTTCCACTATTGGTGGGAATGTAAATTGATACAGTCACTATGGAGAACACTATGGAGTTTCCTTAAAAAAACTAGAAATAGAATTACCATCTGATCCAGCAATCCCACTTCTGGGCATATACCCAGAGAAAACCAGAAATCAAAAAGGCACATTCACCACAATGTTCATTGCAGCACTATTGACAATAGCCAGGTAATGGAAGCAACCTAAATGCCCACAGACAGATGAATGGATAAAGATGTGGTACATATATAAAATGGAATATTACTCAGCCATAAAAAGGAATGAAACTGGGTCATTTGTAGAGACATCGATGGATCTAGAGACTGTCATACAGAATGAAGTAAGTCAGAAAGAGGAAAACAAATATTGTATATTAATGCATATATGTGGAACCTAAAAAATGGTCCAGATGAACTGGTTTGCAAGGAAGAAATAGAGACACAGAAGTACAGAACCAACGTATGGACACCAAGTGTGGGAAGCCATG
Source organism: Mesoplodon bidens (assembly GCF_964165515.1). Lineage (NCBI taxonomy): Eukaryota > Metazoa > Chordata > Mammalia > Artiodactyla > Ziphiidae > Mesoplodon > Mesoplodon bidens. The sequence continues at coordinate 905,549 of NW_027671506.1, forward strand.
GGGTGGTGGTGGTGGGATGAGTTGGGAGATTGGGATTGACCTGTATACATATATATGCCTACAATACATAACTAATAATAACCTGCTGTATAAAAAAATAAATAAAATTAAAGTTCAAAATTTTACAAAATAAAATTTAAAAATAAAACAGAAAAAAGTTCTTCCCTTCACACAGATGTATTTCTAGGAATGAATTATTTCCATGCTTATATCTATAAATACATAAAAGAGGAATAAAATCTAACTTGAACCATAGAAGAAAAAAAACCGGAACCCACCAGTTATACAGAGGAAAACCCTATCAGGGCACTTGCTCCAGCGGTAAACAATTCTGAAATTGGTCAGAGGTGGGGAATCATCTCCCATACAGCCAGCAACCCACACCCCACGCAAGGAGCGTCCTCATTGCAAAGCTGGGGGACCGTGCCGAGGCATCTGTGAGTAAACGTGAGCTGAGCCCCAGGCCAGCTGCTGCTGAACTGTTACCACCCTTCCCAGGTAAAACACCTGAATATGTACAAGGGCTTGAAAGCCTAGAAGAAGGGCCGCGGAGCCACACCAGTGACAGCACGCAGGCCAACTTGGTGCCTGCAGGCCAGCCAGGGTGGTCCTGGCCGCGGGCGCTCTTCCGGAAGCTTTCCATTGCCCTGCCTGAGATACCCCTCCTGTCCCGGCCCCCACTGCTTTTTTCCTTCCTCACCTCTGTCCGGAGAGAAATTCCAGCAGAAGGTATGGGTGACACATCCTCTTCTTTACAGGTGGCAGCCAGGCACCTCCTGCAGAAAGGCCAGCAGAGCCCCACTCACACCGGGCCACCCACAAAGCCGTGGCCCCTCACTCCCTCCCACCAGCACAGCCCCGAGACTGCTGACGGGGCAGAGAATATGGAGTCAGGCACAGCTTCAGGGGCTATTGCTGCCTGGAGCGCTGTTTTTATTGACCTCAACCAGGCACACCTGGGGAGGGCCGGCAGGCAGGGTAAGGCTGCCCAGGTCAGCTAATCCACAACCCTCAGGGAATCACATTGTTGAAAATGGACCTCGCTAAGGCAGAATAGAAGCCAAGGGAAAAAAGGACACAATGCCATTTGCAGCAGCGTAGATGAGTCTAGAGGTAATCACGTGACTTGTAGTAAGTCACACAGTGAAAGACACATATCGTATCATATCACTTATAGGTGTTACCTAAAAATGGATACCAGGGCAGATATTTCCACGGAGAAGGGCAATCACAGATTCATTCAACAAACTTATGGTTCACCAACGGAAAGGAGTGAGGATTGGTTTCATTACGATATCGGCTTTAACAGACATATACAAACACAGGTGACATATATAATCACCAAAGACCTACAGAATTCCAAGAGAAGACTACTCAACATTCTGTCATAACGTACATGGGAAAAGGATCCCAGGGAGAAAAGACATCTGTATATGTGTAAAAGAACCACATCTTCCACACCTACAACAAGCCAAACATTGTAATCAAACTCGCTGTAATAAAAAATAAAAAACATAAATTAAAAACACGAACAAGAAGTAGTGAGACAAATTTGAGGGGCTTTCCCCTGGCACACTCCATTCTAAATTCGAATCTAGAACACGACTTCCATTGAGGCTCTGTGGCCCTAGTAACCAGATTTGGTAAGGGAGAACTGCTGCCACCTTGTGGTCGTTTCACACAACAGCAGCTTTAATCCCAGCGCTAATGGTCAGTTGATATTCAAAATCATTGCAGGCCTGTAAATGACACCTGCCCTAAAAACAAATCCTGGGGTCACATATCGACCAAAAAATTCAAAGGACGTCCATATTTCAAAACGACCGTTTCAAAAGGCATATTTTACGCACATTAGTGTTCTGCTTCTTTTTCTTTCTTTCCTTTTTTGTTAAAAAAACGGGAATGGAAAAAGGCATCCCTCAGAATGGGCGGAAATCGTTGCAAACGAATCAATGGACAAAGGTTTAATCTCCAATATATATAAACAGCTCATGCAGCTTAATATTAAAAAAACAAACAACCCAATACAAAAATGGGCAGAAGATCTAAAGAGACGTTTCTTCAAAGAAGACACAGAGATGGCCAAGACGCACTTGAAAAGCTGCCCAACAGCACTAATTATTAGAGAAATGCAAATCAAAACTACAATGAGGTATCTCCTCACACCTGTTGGAATCAGCATCATCAGAAAATCTACAAACAACAAATTCTGGGGAGGGTGTGGACAAAAGGAGCCCTCTTCCACTATTGGTGGGAATGTAAATTGATACAGTCACTATGGAGAACAGTATGGAGTTTCCTTAAAAAAACTAGAAATAGAATTACCATCTGATCCAGCAATCCCACTTCTGGGCATATACCCAGAGAAAACCAGAAATCAAAAAGGCACATTCACCACAATGTTCATTGCAGCACTATTGACAATAGCCAGGTAATGGAAGCAACCTAAATGCCCACAGACAGATGAATGGATAAAGATGTGGTACATATATAAAATGGAATATTACTCAGCCATTAAAAGGAATGAAACTGGGTCATTTGTAGAGACATCGATGGATCTAGAGACTGTCATACAGAATGAAGTAAGTCAGAAAGAGGAAAACAAATATTGTATATTAATGCATATATGTGGAACCTAAAAAATGGTCCAGATGAACTGGTTTGCAGGGAAGAAATAGAGACACATAGGTACAGAACCAACGTATGGACACCAAGTGTGGGAAGCCATGGGGTGGTGGTGGTGGGATGAGTTGGGAGATTGGGATTGACCTGTATACATGTATATGCCTACAATACATAACTAATAATAACCTGCTGTATAAAAAAATAAATAAAATTAAAGTTCAAAATTTTACAAAATAAAATTTAAAAATAAAACAGAAAAAAGTTCTTCCCTTCACACAGATGTATTTCTAGGAATGAATTATTTCCATGCTTATATCTATAAATACATAAAAGAGGAATAAAATCTAACTTGAACCATAGAAGAAAAAAAACCTGAACCCACCAGTTATACAGAGGAAAACCATATCAGGGCACTTGCTCCAGCGGTAAACAATTCTGAAATTGGTCAGAGGTGGGGAATCATCTCCCATACAGCCATCAACCCACAACCCACGCAAGGAGTGTCCTCATTGCAAAGCTGGGGGACCGTGCCGAGGCATCTGTGAGTAAACGTGAGCTGAGCCCCAGGCGAGCTGCTGCTGAACTGTTCCCACCCTTCCCAGGTAAAACACCTGAATATGTACAAGGGCTTGAAAGCCTAGAAGAAGGGCCGCGGAGCCACACCAGCGACAGCACGCAGGCCAACTTGGTGCCTGCAGGCCAGCCAGGGTGGTCCTGGCCGCGGGCGCTCTTCCGGAAGCTTTCCATTGCCCTGCCTGAGATACCCCTCCTGTCCCGGCCGCCACTGCTTTTTTCCTTCCTCACCTCTGTCCGGAGAGAAATTCCAGTGGAAGGTATGGGTGACACATCCTCTTCTTTACAGGTGGCAGCCTGGCACCTCCTGCAGAAAGGCCAGCAGAGCCCCACTCACACCGGGCCACCCACAAAGCCGTGGCCCCTCACTCCCTCCCACCAGCACAGCCCCGAGACTGCTGACGGGGCAGAGAATATGGAGTCAGGCACAGCTTCAGGGGCTATTGCTGCCTGGAGCGCTGTTTTTATTGACCTCAACCAGGCACACCTGGGGAGGGCCGGCAGGCAGGGTAAGGCTGCCCAGGTCAGCTAATCCACAACCCTCAGGGAATCACATTGTTGAAAATGGACCTCGCTAAGGCAGAATAGAAGCCAAGGGAAAAAAGGACACAATGCCATTTGCAGCACCGTAGATGAGTCTAGAGGTAATCACGTGACTTGTAGTAAGTCACAAAGTGAAAGACACATATCGTATCATATCACTTATAGGTGTTACCTAAAAATGGATACCAGGGCAGATATTTCCACGGAGAAGGGCAATCACAGATTCATTCAACAAACTTATGGTTCACCAACGGAAAGGAGTGAGGATTGGTTTCATTACGATATCGGCTTTAACAGACATATACAAACACAGGTGACATATATAATCACCAAAGACCTACGGAATACCAAGAGAAGACTACTCAACATTCTGTCATAACGTACATGGGAAAAGGATCCCAGGGAGAACAGACATCTGTATATGTGTAAAAGAACCACATCTTCCACACCTACAACAAGCCAAACATTGTAATCAAACTTGCTGTAATAAAAAATAAAAAACATAAATTAAAAACACGAACAAGAAGTAGTGAGACAAACTTGAGGGGCTTTCCCCTGGCACACTCCATTCTAAATTCCAATCTAGAACACGACTTCCATTGAGGCTCTGTGGCCCTAGTAACCAGATTTGGTAAGGGAGAACTGCTGCCACCTTGTGGCCGTTTCACACAACAGCAGCTTTAATCCCAGCGCTAATGGTCAGTTGATATTCAAAATCATTGCAGGCCTGTAAATGACACCTGCCCTGAAAACAAATCCTGGGGTCACATATCGACCAAAAAATTCAAAGGACGTCCATATTTCAAAACGACCGTTTCAAAAGGCATATTTTACGCACATTAGTGTTCTGCTTCTTTTTCTTTCTTTCCTTTTTTGTTAAAAAAACGGGAATGGAAAAAGGCGTCCCTCAGAATGGGCGGAAATGGTTGCAAACGAATCAATGGACAAAGGTTTAATCTCCAATATATATAAACAGCTCATGCAGCTTAATATTAAAAAAACAAACAACCCAATACAAAAATGGGCAGAAGATCTAAAGAGACGTTTCTTCAAAGAAGACACAGAGATGGCCAAGACGCACTTGAAAAGCTGCCCAACAGCACTAATTATTAGAGAAATGCAAATCAAAACTACAATGAGGTATCTCCTCACACCTGTTGGAATCAGCATCATCAGAAAATCTACAAACAACAAATTCTGGGGAGGGTGTGGACAAAAGGAGCCCTCTTCCACTATTGGTGGGAATGTAAATTGATACAGTCACTATGGAGAACAGTATGGAGTTTCCTTAAAAAAACTAGAAATAGAATTACCATCTGATCCAGCAATCCCACTTCTGGGCATATACCCAGAGAAAACCAGAAATCAAAAAGGCACATTCACCACAATGTTCATTGCAGCACTATTGACAATAGCCAGGTAATGGAAGCAACCTAAATGCCCACAGACAGATGAATGGATAAAGATGTGGTACATATATAAAATGGAATATTACTCAGCCATAAAAAGGAATGAAACTGGGTCATTTGTAGAGACATCGATGGATCTAGAGACTGTCATACAGAATGAAGTAAGTCAGAAAGAGGAAAACAAATATTGTATATTAATGCATATATGTGGAACCCAAAAAATGGCCCAGATGAACTGGTTTGCAGGGAAGAAATAGAGACACAGAGGTAGAGAACCAACGTATGGACACCAAGTATGGGAAGCCATGGGGTGGTGGTGGTGGGATGAGTTGGGAGATTGGGATTGACCTGTATACATGTATATGCCTACAATACATAACTAATAATAACCTGCTGTATAAAAAAATAAATAAAATTAAAGTTCAAAATTTTACAAAATAAAATTTAAAAATAAAACTGAAAAAACTTCTTGCCTTCACACAGATGTATATCTAGGAATGAATTATTTCCATGCTTTTATCTATAAATACATAAAAGAGGAATAAAATCTAACTTGAACCATAGAAGAAAAAAAACCTGAACCCACCAGTTATACAGAGGAAAACCCTATCAGGGCACTTGCTCCAGCGGTAAACAATTCTGAAATTGGTCAGAGGTGGGGAATCATCTCCCATACAGCCAGCAACCCACACCCCACGCAAGGAGCGTCCTCATTGCAAAGCTGGGGGACCGTGCTGAGGCATCTGTGAGTAAACGTGAGCTGAGCCCCAGGCCAGCTGCTGCTGAACTGTTCCCACCCTTCCCAGGTAAAACACCTGAATATGTACAAGGGCTTGAAAGCCTAGAAGAAGGGCCGCGGAGCCACACCAGCGACAGCACGCAGGCCAACTTGGTGCCTGCAGGCCAGGTAGGGTGGTCCTGGCCGCGGGCGCTCTTCCGGAATCTTTCCATTGCCCTGCCTGAGATACCCCTCCTGTCCCGGCCCCCACTGCTTTTTTCCTTCCTCACCTCTGTCCGGAGAGAAATTCCAGCAGAAGGTATGGGTGACACATCCTCTTCTTTACAGGTGGCATCCTGGCACCTCCTGCAGAAAGGCCAGCAGAGCCCCACTCACACCGGGCCACCCACAAAGCCGTGGCCCCTCACTCCCTCCCACCAGCACAGCCCCGAGACTGCTGACGGGGCAGAGAATATGGAGTCAGGCACAGCTTCAGGGACTATTGCTGCCTGGAGCGCTGTTTTTATTGACCTCAACCAGGCACACCTGGGGAGGGCCGGCAGGCAGTGTAAGGCTGCCCAGGTCAGCTAATCCACAACCCTCAGGGAATCACATTGTTGAAAATGGACCTCGCTAAGGCAGAATAGAAGCCAAGGGAAAAAAGGACACAATGCCATTTGCAGCACCGTAGATGAGTCTAGAGGTAATCACGTGACTTGTAGTAAGTCACAAAGTGAAAGACACATATCGTATCATATCACTTATAGGTGTTACCTAAAAATGGATACCAGGGCAGATATTTCCACGGAGAAGGGCAATCACAGATTCATTCAACAAACTTATGGTTCACCAACGGAAAGGAGTGAGGATTGGTTTCATTACGATATCGGCTTTAACAGACATATACAAACACAGGTGACATATATAATCACCAAAGACCTACGGAATACCAAGAGAAGACTACTCAACATTCTGTCATAACGTACATGGGAAAAGGATCCCAGGGAGAACAGACATCTGTATATGTGTAAAAGAACCACATCTTCCACACCTACAACAAGCCAAACATTGTAATCAAACTTGCTGTAATAAAAAATAAAAAACATAAATTAAAAACACGAACAAGAAGTAGTGAGACAAACTTGAGGGGCTTTCCCCTGGCACACTCCATTCTAAATTCCAATCTAGAACACGACTTCCATTGAGGCTCTGTGGCCCTAGTAACCAGATTTGGTAAGGGAGAACTGCTGCCACCTTGTGGCCGTTTCACACAACAGCAGCTTTAATCCCAGCGCTAATGGTCAGTTGATATTCAAAATCATTGCAGGCCTGTAAATGACACCTGCCCTGAAAACAAATCCTGGGGTCACATATCGACCAAAAAATTCAAAGGACGTCCATATTTCAAAACGACCGTTTCAAAAGGCATATTTTACGCACATTAGGGTTCTGCTTCTTTTTCTTTCTTTCCTTTTTTGTTAAAAAAACGGGAATGGAAAAAGGCGTCCCTCAGAATGGGCGCAAATGGTTGCAAACGAATCAATGGACAAAGGTTTAATCTCCAATATATATAAACAGCTCATGCAGCTTAATATTAAAAAAACAAACAACCCAATACAAAAATGGGCAGAAGATCTAAAGAGACGTTTCTTCAAAGAAGACACAGAGATGGCCAAGACGCACTTGAAAAGCTGCCCAACAGCACTAATTATTAGAGAAATGCAAATCAAAACTACAATGAGGTATCTCCTCACACCTGTTGGAATCAGCATCATCAGAAAATCTACAAACAACAAATTCTGGGGAGGGTGTGGACAAAAGGAGCCCTCTTCCACTATTGGTGGGAATGTAAATTGATACAGTCACTATGGAGAACACTATGGAGTTTCCTTAAAAAAACTAGAAATAGAATTACCATCTGATCCAGCAATCCCACTTCTGGGCATATACCCAGAGAAAACCAGAAATCAAAAAGGCACATTCACCACAATGTTCATTGCAGCACTATTGACAATAGCCAGGTAATGGAAGCAACCTAAATGCCCACAGACAGATGAATGGATAAAGATGTGGTACATATATAAAATGGAATATTACTCAGCCATAAAAAGGAATGAAACTGGGTCATTTGTAGAGACATCGATGGATCTAGAGACTGTCATACAGAATGAAGTAAGTCAGAAAGAGGAAAACAAATATTGTATATTAATGCATATATGTGGAACCTAAAAAATGGTCCAGATGAACTGGTTTGCAGGGAAGAAATAGAGACACAGAAGTACAGAACCAACGTATGGACACCAAGTGTGGGAAGCCATGGGGTGGTGGTGGTGGGATGAGTTGGGAGATTGGGATTGACCTGTATACATGTATATGCCTACAATACATAACTAATAATAACCTGCTGTATAAAAAAATAAATAAAATTAAAGTTCAAAATTTTACAAAATAAAATTTTAAAATAAAACAGAAAAAAGTTCTTCCCTTCACACAGATGTATTTCTAGGAATGAATTATTTCCATGCTTATATCTATAAATACATAAAAGAGGAATAAAATCTAACTTGAACCATAGAAGAAAAAAAACCGGAACCCACCAGTTATACAGAGGAAAACCCTATCAGGGCACTTGCTCCAGCGGTAAACAATTCTGAAATTGGTCAGAGGTGGGGAATCATCTCCCATACAGCCAGCAACCCACACCCCACGCAAGGAGCGTCCTCATTGCAAAGCTGGGGGACCGTGCCGAGGCATCTGTGAGTAAACGTGAGCTGAGCCCCAGGCCAGCTGCTGCTGAACTGTTACCACCCTTCCCAGGTAAAACACCTGAATATGTACAAGGGCTTGAAAGCCTAGAAGAAGGGCCGCGGAGCCACACCAGTGACAGCACGCAGGCCAACTTGGTGCCTGCAGGCCAGCCAGGGTGGTCCTGGCCGCGGGCGCTCTTCCGGAAGCTTTCCATTGCCCTGCCTGAGATACCCCTCCTGTCCCGGCCCCCACTGCTTTTTTCCTTCCTCACCTCTGTCCGGAGAGAAATTCCAGCAGAAGGTATGGGTGACACATCCTCTTCTTTACAGGTGGCAGCCTGGCACCTCCTGCAGAAAGGCCAGCAGAGCCCCACTCACACCGGGCCACCCACAAAGCCGTGGCCCCTCACTCCCTCCCACCAGCACAGCCCCGAGACTGCTGACGGGGCAGAGAATATGGAGTCAGGCACAGCTTCAGGGGCTATTGCTGCCTGGAGCGCTGTTTTTATTGACCTCAACCAGGCACACCTGGGGAGGGCCGGCAGGCAGGGTAAGGCTGCCCAGGTCAGCTAATCCACAACCCTCAGGGAATCACATTGTTGAAAATGGACCTCGCTAAGGCAGAATAGAAGCCAAGGGAAAAAAGGACACAATGCCATTTGCAGCAGCGTAGATGAGTCTAGAGGTAATCACGTGACTTGTAGTAAGTCACACAGTGAAAGACACATATCGTATCATATCACTTATAGGTGTTACCTAAAAATGGATACCAGGGCAGATATTTCCACGGAGAAGGGCAATCACAGATTCATTCAACAAACTTATGGTTCACCAACGGAAAGGAGTGAGGATTGGTTTCATTACGATATCGGCTTTAACAGACATATACAAACACAGGTGACATATATAATCACCAAAGACCTACAGAATTCCAAGAGAAGACTACTCAACATTCTGTCATAACGTACATGGGAAAAGGATCCCAGGGAGAAAAGACATCTGTATATGTGTAAAAGAACCACATCTTCCACACCTACAACAAGCCAAACATTGTAATCAAACTCGCTGTAATAAAAAATAAAAAACATAAATTAAAAACACGAACAAGAAGTAGTGAGACAAATTTGAGGGGCTTTCCCCTGGCACACTCCATTCTAAATTCCAATCTAGAACACGACTTCCATTGAGGCTCTGTGGCCCTAGTAACCAGATTTGGTAAGGGAGAACTGCTGCCACCTTGTGGTCGTTTCACACAACAGCAGCTTTAATCCCAGCGCTAATGGTCAGTTGATATTCAAAATCATTGCAGGCCTGTAAATGACACCTGCCCTAAAAACAAATCCTGGGGTCACATATCGACCAAAAAATTCAAAGGACGTCCATATTTCAAAACGACCGTTTCAAAAGGCATATTTTACGCACATTAGTGTTCTGCTTCTTTTTCTTTCTTTCCTTTTTTGTTAAAAAAACGGGAATGGAAAAAGGCGTCCCTCAGAATGGGCGGAAATCGTTGCAAACGAATCAATGGACCAAGGTTTAATCTCCAATATATATAAACAGCTCATGCAGCTTAATATTAAAAAAACAAACAACCCAATACAAAAATGGGCAGAAGATCTAAAGAGACGTTTCTTCATAGAAGACACAGAGATGGCCAAGACGCACTTGAAAAGCTGCCCAACAGCACTAATTATTAGAGAAATGCAAATCAAAACTACAATGAGGTATCTCCTCACACCTGTTGGAATCAGCATCATCAGAAAATCTACAAACAACAAATTCTGGGGAGGGTGTGGACAAAAGGAGCCCTCTTCCACTATTGGTGGGAATGTAAATTGATACAGTCACTATGGAGAACAGTATGGAGTTTCCTTAAAAAAACTAGAAATAGAATTACCATCTGATCCAGCAATCCCACTTCTGGGCATATACCCAGAGAAAACCAGAAATCAAAAAGGCACATTCACCACAATGTTCATTGCAGCACTATTGACAATAGCCAGGTAATGGAAGCAACCTAAATGCCCACAGACAGATGAATGGATAAAGATGTGGTACATATATAAAATGGAATATTACTCAGCCATAAAAAGGAATGAAACTGGGTCATTTGTAGAGACATCGATGGATCTAGAGACTGTCATACAGAATGAAGTAAGTCAGAAAGAGGAAAACAAATATTGTATATTAATGCATATATGTGGAACCCAAAAAATGGCCCAGATGAACTGGTTTGCAGGGAAGAAATAGAGACACAGAGGTAGAGAACCAACGTATGGACACCAAGTATGGGAAGCCAAGGGGTGGTGGTGGTGGGATGAGTTGAGAGATTGGGATTGACCTGTATACATGTATATGCCTACAATACATAACTAATAATAACCTGCTGTATAAAAAAATAAATAAAATTAAAGTTCAAAATTTTACAAAATAAAATTTAAAAATAAAACAGAAAAAAGTTCTTCCCTTCACACAGATGTATTTCTAGGAATGAATTATTTCCATGCTTATATCTATAAATACATAAAAGAGGAATAAAATCTAACTTGAACCATAGAAGAAAAAAAACCTGAACCCACCTGTTATACAGAGGAAAACCCTATCAGGGCACTTGCTCCAGCGGTAAACAATTCTGAAATTGGTCAGAGGTGGGGAATCATCTCCCATACAGCCAGCAACCCACACCCCACGCAAGGAGTGTCCTCATTGCAAAGCTGGGGGACCGTGCCGAGGCATCTGTGAGTAAACGTGAGCTGAGCCCCAGGCCAGCTGCTGCTGAACTGTTCCCACCCTTCCCAGGTAAAACACCTGAATATGTACAAGGGCTTGAAAGCCTAGAAGAAGGGCCGCGGAGCCACACCAGCGACAGCACGCAGGCCAACTTGGTGCCTGCAGGCCAGCCAGGGTGGTCCTGGCCGCGGGCGCTCTTCCGGAAGCTTTCCATTGCCCTGCCTGAGATACCCCTCCTGTCCCGGCCGCCACTGCTTTTTTCCTTCCTCACCTCTGTCCGGAGAGAAATTCCAGTGGAAGGTATGGGTGACACATCCTCTTCTTTACAGGTGGCAGCCTGGCACCTCCTGCAGAAAGGCCAGCAGAGCCCCACTCACACCGGGCCACCCACAAAGCCGTGGCCCCTCACTCCCTCCCACCAGCACAGCCCCGAGACTGCTGACGGGGCAGAGAATATGGAGTCAGGCACAGCTTCAGGGGCTATTGCTGCCTGGAGCGCTGTTTTTATTGACCTCAACCAGGCACACCTGGGGAGGGCCGGCAGGCAGGGTAAGGCTGCCCAGGTCAGCTAATCCACAACCCTCAGGGAATCACATTGTTGAAAATGGACCTCGCTAAGGCAGAATAGAAGCCAAGGGAAAAAAGGACACAATGCCATTTGCAGCAGCGTAGATGAGTCTAGAGGTAATCACGTGACTTGTAGTAAGTCAGAAAGTGAAAGACACATATCGTATCATATCACTTATAGGTGTTACCTAAAAATGGATACCAGGGCAGATATTTCCACGGAGAAGGGCAATCACAGATTCATTCAACAAACTTATGGTTCACCAACGGAAAGGAGTGAGGATTGGTTTCATTACGATATCGGCTTTAACAGACATATACAAACACAGGTGACATATATAATCACCAAAGACCTACGGAATACCAAGAGAAGACTACTCAACATTCTGTCATAACGTACATGGGAAAAGGATCCCAGGGAGAACAGACATCTGTATATGTGTAAAAGAACCACATCTTCCACACCTACAACAAGCCAAACATTGTAATCAAACTTGCTGTAATAAAAAATAAAAAACATAAATTAAAAACACGAACAAGAAGTAGTGAGACAAACTTGAGGGGCTTTCCCCTGGCACACTCCATTCTAAATTCCAATCTAGAACACGACTTCCATTGAGGCTCTGTGGCCCTAGTAACCAGATTTGGTAAGGGAGAACTGCTGCCACCTTGTGGCCGTTTCACACAACAGCAGCTTTAATCCCAGCGCTAATGGTCAGTTGATATTCAAAATCATTGCAGGCCTGTAAATGACACCTGCCCTGAAAACAAATCCTGGGGTCACATATCGACCAAAAAATTCAAAGGACGTCCATATTTCAAAACGACCGTTTCAAAAGGCATATTTTACGCACATTACTGTTCTGCTTCTTTTTCTTTCTTTCCTTTTTTGTTAAAAAAACGGGAATGGAAAAAGGCGTCCCTCAGAATGGGCGGAAATCGTTGCAAACGAATCAATGGACCAAGGTTTAATCTCCAATATATATAAACAGCTCATGCAGCTTAATATTAAAAAAACAAACAACCCAATACAAAAATGGGCAGAAGATCTAAAGAGACGTTTCTTCAAAGAAGACACAGAGATGGCCAAGACGCACTTGAAAAGCTGCCCAACAGCACTAATTATTAGAGAAATGCAAATCAAAACTACAATGAGGTATCTCCTCACACCTGTTGGAATCAGCATCATCAGAAAATCTACAAACAACAAATTCTGGGGAGGGTGTGGACAAAAGGAGCCCTCTTCCACTATTGGTGGGAATGTAAATTGATACAGTCACTATGGAGAACAGTATGGAGTTTCCTTAAAAAAACTAGAAATAGAATTACCATCTGATCCAGCAATCCCACTTCTGGGCATATACCCAGAGAAAACCATAAATCAAAAAGGCACATTCACCACAATGTTCATTGCAGCACTATTGACAATAGCCAGGTAATGGAAGCAACCTAAATGCCCACAGACAGATGAATGGATAAAGATGTGGTACATATATAAAATGGAATATTACTCAGCCATTAAAAGGAATGAAACTGGGTCATTTGTAGAGACATCGATGGATCTAGAGACTGTCATACAGAATGAAGTAAGTCAGAAAGAGGAAAACAAATATTGTATATTAATGCATATATGTGGAACCTAAAAAATGGTCCAGATGAACTGGTTTGCAGGGAAGAAATAGAGACACATAGGTACAGAACCAACGTATGGACACCAAGTGTGGGAAGCCATGGGGTGGTGGTGGTGGGATGAGTTGCGAGATTGGGATTGACCTGTATACATGTATATGCCTACAATACATAACTAATAATAACCTGCTGTATAAAAAAATAAATAAAATTAAAGTTCAAAATTTTACAAAATAAAATTTAAAAATAAAACAGAAAAAAGTTCTTCCCTTCACACAGATGTATTTCTAGGAATGAATTATTTCCATGCTTATATCTATAAATACATAAAAGAGGAATAAAATCTAACTTGAACCATAGAAGAAAAAAAACCTGAACCCACCAGTTATACAGAGGAAAACCCTATCAGGGCACTTGCTCCAGCGGTAAACAATTCTGAAATTGGTCAGAGGTGGGGAATCATCTCCCATACAGCCAGCAACCCACACCCCACGCAAGGAGCGTCCTCATTGCAAAGCTGGGGGACCGTGCCGAGGCATCTGTGAGTAAACGTGAGCTGAGCCCCAGGCCAGATGCTGCTGAACTGTTCCCACCCTTCCCAGGTAAAACACCTGAATATGTACAAGGGCTTGAAAGCCTAGAAGAAGGGCCGCGGAGCCACACCAGTGACAGCACGCAGGCCAACTTGGTGCCTGCAGGCCAGCCAGGGTGGTCCTGGCCGCGGGCGCTCTTCCGGAAGCTTTCCATTGCCCTGCCTGAGATACCCCTCCTGTCCCGGCCCCCACTGCTTTTTTCCTTCCTCACCTCTGTCCGGAGAGAAATTCCAGCAGAAGGTATGGGTGACACATCCTCTTCTTTACAGGTGGCAGCCAGGCACCTCCTGCAGAAAGGCCAGCAGAGCCCCACTCACACCGGGCCACCCACAAAGCCGTGGCCCCTCACTCCCTCCCACCAGCACAGCCCCGAGACTGCTGACGGGGCAGAGAATATGGAGTCAGGCACAGCTTCAGGGGCTATTGCTGCCTGGAGCGCTGTTTTTATTGACCTCAACCAGGCACACCTGGGGAGGGCCGGCAGGCAGGGTAAGGCTGCCCAGGTCAGCTAATCCACAACCCTCAGGGAATCACATTGTTGAAAATGGACCTCGCTAAGGCAGAATAGAAGCCAAGGGAAAAAAGGACACAATGCCATTTGCAGCAGCGTAGATGAGTCTAGAGGTAATCACGTGACTTGTAGTAAGTCACAAAGTGAAAGACACATATCGTATCATATCACTTATAGGTGTTACCTAAAAATGGATACCAGGGCAGATATTTCCACGGAGAAGGGCAATCACAGATTCATTCAACAAACTTATGGTTCACCAACGGAAAGGAGTGAGGATTGGTTTCATTACGATATCGGCTTTAACAGACATATACAAACACAGGTGACATATATAATCACCAAAGACCTACAGAATTCCAAGAGAAGACTACTCAACATTCTGTCATAACGTACATGGGAAAAGGATCCCAGGGAGAAAAGGCATCTGTATATGTGTAAAAGAACCACATCTTCCACACCTACAACAAGCCAAACATTGTAATCAAACTCGCTGTAATAAAAAATAAAAAACATAAATTAAAAACACGAACAAGAAGTAGTGAGACAAATTTGAGGGGCTTTCCCCTGGCACACTCCATTCTAAATTCCAATCTAGAACACGACTTCCATTGAGGCTCTGTGGCCCTAGTAACCAGATTTGGTAAGGGAGAACTGCTGCCACCTTGTGGTCGTTTCACACAACAGCAGCTTTAATCCCAGCGCTAATGGTCAGTTGATATTCAAAATCATTGCAGGCCTGTAAATGACACCTGCCCTAAAAACAAATCCTGGGGTCACATATCGACCAAAAAATTCAAAGGACGTCCATATTTCAAAACGACCGTTTCAAAAGGCATATTTTACGCACATTAGTGTTCTGCTTCTTTTTCTTTCTTTCCTTTTTTGTTAAAAAAACGGGAATGGAAAAAGGCGTCCCTCAGAATGGGCGGAAATCGTTGCAAACGAATCAATGGACAAAGGTTTAATCTCCAATATATATAAACAGCTCATGCAGCTTAATATTAAAAAAACAAACAACCCAATACAAAAATGGGCAGAAGATCTAAAGAGACGTTTCTTCAAAGAAGACACAGAGATGGCCAAGACGCACTTGAAAAGCTGCCCAACAGCACTAATTATTAGAGAAATGCAAATCAAAACTACAATGAGGTATCTCCTCACACCTGTTGGAATCAGCATCATCAGAAAATCTACAAACAACAAATTCTGGGGAGGGTGTGGACAAAAGGAGCCCTCTTCCACTATTGGTGGGAATGTAAATTGATACAGTCACTATGGAGAACAGTATGGAGTTTCCTTAAAAAAACTAGAAATAGAATTACCATCTGATCCAGCAATCCCACTTCTGGGCATATACCCAGAGAAAACCAGAAATCAAAAAGGCACATTCACCACAATGTTCATTGCAGCACTATTGACAATAGCCAGGTAATGGAAGCAACCTAAATGCCCACAGACAGATGAATGGATAAAGATGTGGTACATATATAAAATGGAATATTACTCAGCCATAAAAAGGAATGAAACTGGGTCATTTGTAGAGACATCGATGGATCTAGAGACTGTCATACAGAATGAAGTAAGTCAGAAAGAGGAAAACAAATATTGTATATTAATGCATATATGTGGAACCCAAAAAATGGCCCAGATGAACTGGTTTGCAGGGAAGAAATAGAGACACAGAGGTAGAGAACCAACGTATGGACACCAAGTATGGGAAGCCATGGGGTGGTGGTGGTGGGATGAGTTGGGAGATTGGGATTGACCTGTATACATGTATATGCCTACAATACATAACTAATAATAACCTGCTGTATAAAAAAATAAATAAAATTAAAGTTCAACAGTTTACAAAATAAAATTTAAAAATAAAACAGAAAAAAGTTCTTCCCTTCACACAGATGTATTTCTAGGAATGAATTATTTCCATGCTTATATCTATAAATACATAAAAGAGGAATAAAATCTAACTTGAACCATAGAAGAAAAAAAACCTGAACCCACCTGTTATACAGAGGAAAACCCTATCAGGGCACTTGCTCCAGCGGTAAACAATTCTGAAATTGGTCAGAGGTGGGGAATCATCTCCCATACAGCCAGCAACCCACACCCCACGCAAGGAGTGTCCTCATTGCAAAGCTGGGGGACCGTGCCGAGGCATCTGTGAGTAAACGTGAGCTGAGCCCCAGGCCAGCTGCTGCTGAACTGTTCCCACCCTTCCCAGGTAAAACACCTGAATATGTACAAGGGCTTGAAAGCCTAGAAGAAGGGCCTCGGAGCCACACCAGCGACAGCACGCAGGCCAACTTGGTGCCTGCAGGCCAGCCAGGGTGGTCCTGGCCGCGGGCGCTCTTCCGGAATCTTTCCATTGCCCTGCCTGAGATACCCCTCCTGTCCCGGCCCCCACTGCTTTTTTCCTTCCTCACCTCTGTCCGGAGAGAAATTCCAGTGGAAGGTATGGGTGACACATCCTCTTCTTTACAGGTGGCAGCCTGGCACCTCCTGCAGAAAGGCCAGCAGAGCCCCACTCACACCGGGCCACCCACAAAGCCGTGGCCCCTCACACCCTCCCCCCAGCACAGCCCCGAGACTGCTGACAGGGCAGAGAATATGGAGTCAGGCACAGCTTCAGGGGCTATTGCTGCCTGGAGCGCTGTTTTTATTGACCTCAACCAGGCACACCTGGGGAGGGCCGGCAGGCAGGGTAAGGCTGCCCAGGTCAGCTAATCCACAACCCTCAGGGAATCACATTGTTGAAAATGGACCTCGCTAAGGCAGAATAGAAGCCAAGGGAAAAAAGGACACAATGCCATTTGCAGCAGCGTAGATGAGTCTAGAGGTAATCACGTGACTTGTAGTAAGTCAGAAAGTGAAAGACACATATCGTATCATATCACTTATAGGTGTTACCTAAAAATGGATACCAGGGCAGATATTTCCACGGAGAAGGGCAATCACAGATTCATTCAACAAACTTATGGTTCACCAACGGAAAGGAGTGAGGATTGGTTTCATTACGATATCGGCTTTAACAGACATATACAAACACAGGTGACATATATAATCACCAAAGACCTACGGAATACCAAGAGAAGACTACTCAACATTCTGTCATAACGTACATGGGAAAAGGATCCCAGGGAGAACAGACATCTGTATATGTGTAAAAGAACCACATCTTCCACACCTACAACAAGCCAAACATTGTAATCAAACTTGCTGTAATAAAAAATAAAAAACATAAATTAAAAACACGAACAAGAAGTAGTGAGACAAACTTGAGGGGCTTTCCCCTGGCACACTCCATTCTAAATTCCAATCTAGAACACGACTTCCATTGAGGCTCTGTGGCCCTAGTAACCAGATTTGGTAAGGGAGAACTGCTGCCACCTTGTGGCCCTTTCACACAACAGCAGCTTTAATCCCAGCGCTAATGGTCAGTTGATATTCAAAATCATTGCAGGCCTGTAAATGACACCTGCCCTGAAAACAAATCCTGGGGTCACATATCGACCAAAAAATTCAAAGGACGTCCATATTTCAAAACGACCGTTTCAAAAGGCATATTTTACGCACATTAGTGTTCTGCTTCTTTTTCTTTCTTTCCTTTTTTGTTAAAAAAACGGGAATGGAAAAAGGCGTCCCTCAGAATGGGCGGAAATCGTTGCAAACGAATCAATGGACCAAGGTTTAATCTCCAATATATATAAACAGCTCATGCAGCTTAATATTAAAAAAACAAACAACCCAATACAAAAATGGGCAGAAGATCTAAAGAGACGTTTCTTCAAAGAAGACACAGAGATGGCCAAGACGCACTTGAAAAGCTGCCCAACAGCACTAATTATTAGAGAAATGCAAATCAAAACTACAATGAGGTATCTCCTCACACCTGTTGGAATCAGCATCATCAGAAAATCTACAAACAACAAATTCTGGGGAGGGTGTGGACAAAAGGAGCCCTCTTCCACTATTGGTGGGAATGTAAATTGATACAGTCACTATGGAGAACAGTATGGAGTTTCCTTAAAAAAACTAGAAATAGAATTACCATCTGATCCAGCAATCCCACTTCTGGGCATATACCCAGAGAAAACCATAAATCAAAAAGGCACATTCACCACAATGTTCATTGCAGCACTATTGACAATAGCCAGGTAATGGAAGCAACCTAAATGCCCACAGACAGATGAATGGATAAAGATGTGGTACATATATAAAATGGAATATTACTCAGCCATAAAAAGGAATGAAACTGGGTCATTTGTAGAGACATCGATGGATCTAGAGACTGTCATACAGAATGAAGTAAGTCAGAAAGAGGAAAACAAATATTGTATATTAATGCATATATGTGGAACCTAAAAAATGGTCCAGATGAACTGGTTTGCAGGGAAGAAATAGAGACACAGAGGTACAGAACCAACGTATGGACACCAAGTGTGGGAAGCCATGGGGTGGTGGTGGTGGGATGAGTTGGGAGATTAGGATTGACCTGTATACATGTATATGCCTACAATACATAACTAATAATAACCTGCTGTATAAAAAAATAAATAAAATTAAAGTTCAAAATTTTACAAAATAAAATTTAAAAATAAAACAGAAAAAAGTTCTTCCCTTCACACAGATGTATTTCTAGGAATGAATTATTTCCATGCTTATATCTATAAATACATAAAAGAGGAATAAAATCTAACTTGAACCATAGAAGAAAAAAAACCTGAACCCACCTGTTATACAGAGGAAATCCCTATCAGGGCACTTGCTCCAGCGGTAAACAATTCTGAAATTGGTCAGAGGTGGGGAATCATCTCCCATACAGCCAGCAACCCACACCCCACGCAAGGAGTGTCCTCATTGCAAAGCTGGGGGACCGTGCCGAGGCATCTGTGAGTAAACGTGAGCTGAGCCCCAGGCCAGCTGCTGCTGAACTGTTCCCACCCTTCCCAGGTAAAACACCTGAATATGTACAAGGGCTTGAAAGCCTAGAAGAAGGGCCGCGGAGCCACACCAGCGACAGCACGCAGGCCAACTTGGTGCCTGCAGGCCAGCCAGGGTGGTCCTGGCCGCAGGCGCTCTTCCGGAAGCTTTCCATTGCCCTGCCTGAGATACCCCTCCTGTCCCGGCCGCCACTGCTTTTTTCCTTCCTCACCTCTGTCCGGAGAGAAATTCCAGTGGAAGGTATGGGTGACACATCCTCTTCTTTACAGGTGGCAGCCTGGCACCTCCTGCAGAAAGGCCAGCAGAGCCCCACTCACACCGGGCCACCCACAAAGCCGTGGCCCCTCACTCCCTCCCACCAGCACAGCCCCGAGACTGCTGACGGGGCAGAGAATATGGAGTCAGGCACAGCTTCAGGGGCTATTGCTGCCTGGAGCGCTGTTTTTATTGACCTCAACCAGGCACACCTGGGGAGGGCCGGCAGGCAGGGTAAGGCTGCCCAGGTCAGCTAATCCACAACCCTCAGGGAATCACATTGTTGAAAATGGACCTCGCTAAGGCAGAATAGAAGCCAAGGGAAAAAAGGACACAATGCCATTTGCAGCACCGTAGATGAGTCTAGAGGTAATCACGTGACTTGTAGTAAGTCAGAAAGTGAAAGACACATATCGTATCATATCACTTATAGGTGTTACCTAAAAATGGATACCAGGGCAGATATTTCCACGGAGAAGGGCAATCACAGATTCATTCAACAAACTTATGGTTCACCAACGGAAAGGAGTGAGGATTGGTTTCATTACGATATCGGCTTTAACAGACATATACAAACACAGGTGACATATATAATCACCAAAGACCTACAGAATACCAAGAGAAGACTACTCAACATTCTGTCATAACGTACATGGGAAAAGGATCCCAGGGAGAACAGACATCTGTATATGTGTAAAAGAACCACATCTTCCACACCTACAACAAGCCAAACATTGTAATCAAACTTGCTGTAATAAAAAATAAAAAACATAAATTAAAAACACGAACAAGAAGTAGTGAGACAAACTTGAGAGGCTTTCCCCTGGCACACTCCATTCTAAATTCCAATCTAGAACACGACTTCCATTGAGGCTCTGTGGCCCTAGTAACCAGATTTGGTAAGGGAGAACTGCTGCCACCTTGTGGCCGTTTCACACAACAGCAGCTTTAATCCCAGCGCTAATGGTCAGTTGATATTCAAAATCATTGCAGGCCTGTAAATGACACCTGCCCTGAAAACAAATCCTGGGGTCACATATCGACCAAAAAATTCAAAGGACGTCCATATTTCAAAACGACCGTTTCAAAAGGCATATTTTACGCACATTAGTGTTCTGCTTCTTTTTCTTTCTTTCCTTTTTTGTTAAAAAAACGGGAATGGAAAAAGGCGTCCCTCAGAATGGGCGGAAATCGTTGCAAACGAATCAATGGACCAAGGTTTAATCTCCAATATATATAAACAGCTCATGCAGCTTAATATTAAAAAAACAAACAACCCAATACAAAAATGGGCAGAAGATCTAAAGAGACGTTTCTTCAAAGAAGACACAGAGATGGCCAAGACGCACTTGAAAAGCTGCCCAACAGCACTAATTATTAGAGAAATGCAAATCAAAACTACAATGAGGTATCTCCTCACACCTGTTGGAATCAGCATCATCAGAAAATCTACAAACAACAAATTCTGGGGAGGGTGTGGACAAAAGGAGCCCTCTTCCACTATTGGTGGGAATGTAAATTGATACAGTCACTATGGAGAACAGTATGGAGTTTCCTTAGAAAAACTAGAAATAGAATTACCATCTGATCCAGCAATCCCACTTCTGGGCATATACCCAGAGAAAACCAGAAATCATAAAGGCACATTCACCACAATGTTCATTGCAGCACTATTTACAATAGCCAGGTAATGGAAGCAACCTAAATGCCCACAGACAGATGAATGGATAAAGATGTGGTACATATATAAAATGGAATATTACTCAGCCATAAAAAGGAATGAAACTGGGTCATTTGTAGAGACATCGATGGATCTAGAGACTGTCATACAGAATGAAGTAAGTCAGAAAGAGGAAAACAAATATTGTATATTAATGCATATATGTGGAACCCAAAAAATGGCCCAGATGAACTGGTTTGCAGGGAAGAAATAGAGACACAGAGGTAGAGAACCAACGTATGGACACCAAGTATGGGAAGCCATGGGGTGGTGGTGGTGAGATGAGTTGGGAGATTGGGATTGACCTGTATACATGTATATGCCTACAATACATAACTAATAATAACCTGCTGTATAAAAAAATAAATAAAATTAAAGTTCAAAATTTTACAAAATAAAATTTAAAAATAAAACAGAAAAAAGTTCTTCCCTTCACACAGATGTATTTCTAGGAATGAATTATTTCCATGCTTATATCTATAAATACATAAAAGAGGAATAAAATCTAACTTGAACCATAGAAGAAAAAAAACCTGAACCCACCTGTTATACAGAGGAAAACCCTATCAGGGCACTTGCTCCAGCGGTAAACAATTCTGAAATTGGTCAGAGGTGGGGAATCATCTCCCATACAGCCAGCAACCCACACCCCACGCAAGGAGTGTCCTCATTGCAAAGCTGGGGGACCATGCCGAGGCATCTGTGAGTAAACGTGAGCTGAGCCCCAGGCCAGCTGCTGCTGAACTGTTCCCACCCTTCCCAGGTAAAACACCTGAATATGTACAAGGGCTTGAAAGCCTAGAAGAAGGGCCTCGGAGCCACACCAGCGACAGCACGCAGGCCAACTTGGTGCCTGCAGGCCAGCCAGGGTGGTCCTGGCCGCGGGCGCTCTTCCGGAAGCTTTCCATTGCCCTGCCTGAGATACCCCTCCTGTCCCGGCCCCCACTGCTTTTTTCCTTCCTCACCTCTGTCCGGAGAGAAATTCCAGTGGAAGGTATGGGTGACACATCCTCTTCTTTACAGGTGGCAGCCTGGCACCTCCTGCAGAAAGGCCAGCAGAGCCCCACTCACACCGGGCCACCCACAAAGCCGTGGCCCCTCACACCCTCCCACCAGCACAGCCCCGAGACTGCTGACGGGGCAGAGAATATGGAGTCAGGCACAGCTTCAGGGGCTATTGCTGCCTGGAGCGCTGTTTTTATTGACCTCAACCAGGCACACCTGGGGAGGGCCGGCAGGCAGGGTAAGGCTGCCCAGGTCAGCTAATCCACAACCCTCAGGGAATCACATTGTTGAAAATGGACCTCGCTAAGGCAGAATAGAAGCCAAGGGAAAAAAGGACACAATGCCATTTGCAGCAGCGTAGATGAGTCTAGAGGTAATCACGTGACTTGTAGTAAGTCAGAAAGTGAAAGACACATATCGTATCATATCACTTATAGGTGTTACCTAAAAATGGATACCAGGGCAGATATTTCCACGGAGAAGGGCAATCACAGATTCATTCAACAAACTTATGGTTCACCAACGGAAAGGAGTGAGGATTGGTTTCATTACGATATCTGCTTTAACAGACATATACAAACACAGGTGACATATATAATCACCAAAGACCTACGGAATACCAAGAGAAGACTACTCAACATTCTGTCATAACGTACATGGGAAAAGGATCCCAGGGAGAACAGACATCTGTATATGTGTAAAAGAACCACATCTTCCACACCTACAACAAGCCAAACATTGTAATCAAACTTGCTGTAATAAAAAATAAAAAACATAAATTAAAAACACGAACAAGAAGTAGTGAGACAAACTTGAGGGGCTTTCCCCTGGCACACTCCATTCTAAATTCCAATCTAGAACACGACTTCCATTGAGGCTCTGTGGCCCTAGTAACCAGATTTGGTAAGGGAGAACTGCTGCCACCTTGTGGCCCTTTCACACAACAGCAGCTTTAATCCCAGCGCTAATGGTCAGTTGATATTCAAAATCATTGCAGGCCTGTAAATGACACCTGCCCTGAAAACAAATCCTGGGGTCACATATCGACCAAAAAATTCAAAGGACGTCCATATTTCAAAACGACCGTTTCAAAAGGCATATTTTACGCACATTAGTGTTCTGCTTCTTTTTCTTTCTTTCCTTTTTTGTTAAAAAAACGGGAATGGAAAAAGGCGTCCCTCAGAATGGGCGGAAATCGTTGCAAACGAATCAATGGACCAAGGTTTAATCTCCAATATATATAAACAGCTCATGCAGCTTAATATTAAAAAAACAAACAACCCAATACAAAAATGGGCAGAAGATCTAAAGAGACGTTTCTTCAAAGAAGACACAGAGATGGCCAAGACGCACTTGAAAAGCTGCCCAACAGCACTAATTATTAGAGAAATGCAAATCAAAACTACAATGAGGTATCTCCTCACACCTGTTGGAATCAGCATCATCAGAAAATCTACAAACAACAAATTCTGGGGAGGGTGTGGACAAAAGGAGCCCTCTTCCACTATTGGTGGGAATGTAAATTGATACAGTCACTATGGAGAACAGTATGGAGTTTCCTTAAAAAAACTAGAAATAGAATTACCATCTGATCCAGCAATCCCACTTCTGGGCATATACCCAGAGAAAACCATAAATCAAAAAGGCACATTCACCACAATGTTCATTGCAGCACTATTGACAATAGCCAGGTAATGGAAGCAACCTAAATGCCCACAGACAGATGAATGGATAAAGATGTGGTACATATATAAAACGGAATATTACTCAGCCATAAAAAGGAATGAAACTGGGTCATTTGTAGAGACATCGATGGATCTAGAGACTGTCATACAGAATGAAGTAAGTCAGAAAGAGGAAAACAAATATTGTATATTAATGCATATATGTGGAACCTAAAAAATGGTCCAGATGAACTGGTTTGCAGGGAAGAAATAGAGACACAGAGGTACAGGACCAACGTATGGACACCAAGTGTGGGAAGCCATGGGGTGGTGGTGGTGGGATGAGTTGGGAGATTAGGATTGACCTGTATACATGTATATGCCTACAATACATAACTAATAATAACCTGCTGTATAAAAAAATAAATAAAATTAAAGTTCAAAATTTTACAAAATAAAATTTAAAAATAAAACTGAAAAAACTTCTTCCCTTCACACAGATGTATTTCTAGGAATGAATTATTTCCATGCTTATATCTATAAATACATAACAGAGGAATAAAATCTAACTTGAACCATAGAAGAAAAAAAACCTGAACCCACCAGTTATATAGAGGAAAACCCTATCAGGGCACTTGCTCCAGCGGTAAACAATTCTGTAATTGGTCAGAGGTGGGGAATCATCTCACATACAGCCAGCAACCCACACCCCACGCAAGGAGCGTCCTCATTGCAAAGCTGGGGGACCGTGCCGAGGCATCTGTGAGTAAACGTGAGCTGAGCCCCATGCCAGCTGCTGCTGAACTGTTCCCACCCTTCCCAGGTAAAACACCTGAATATGTACAAGGGCTTGAAAGCCTAGAAGAAGGGCCGCGGAGCCACACCAGCGACAGCACGCAGGCCAACTTGGTGCCTGCAGGCCAGCTAGGGTGGTCCTGGCCGCGGGCGCTCTTCCGGAATCTTTCCATTGCCCTGCCTGAGATACCCCTCCTGTCCCGGCCCCCACTGCTTTTTTCCTTCCTCACCTCTGTCCGGAGAGAAATTCCAGCAGAAGGTATGGGTGACACATCCTCTTCTTTACAGGTGGCAGCCTGGCACCTCCTGCAGAAAGGCCAGCAGAGCCCCACTCACACCGGGCCACCCACAAAGCCGTGGCCCCTCACTCCCTCCCACCAGCACAGCCCCGAGACTGCTGACGGGGCAGAGAATATGGAGTCAGGCACAGCTTCAGGGGCTATTGCTGCCTGGAGCGCTGTTTTTATTGACCTCAACCAGGCACACCAGGGGAGGGCCGGCAGGCAGGGTAAGGCTGCCCAGGTCAGCTAATCCACAACCCTCAGGGAATCACATTGTTGAAAATGGACCTCGCTAAGGCAGAATAGAAGCCAAGGGAAAAAAGGACACAATGCCATTTGCAGCACCGTAGATGAGTCTAGAGGTAATCACGTGACTTGTAGTAAGTCACAAAGTGAAAGACACATATCGTATCATATCACTTATAGGTGTTACCTAAAAATGGAAACCAGGGCAGATATTTCCACGGAGAAGGGCAATCACAGATTCATTCAACAAACTTATGGTTCACCAATGGAAAGGTGTGAGGATTGGTTTCATTACGATATCGGCTTTAACAGACATACACAAACACAGTGACATATATAATCACCAAAGACCTACGGAATACCAAGAGAAGACTACTCAACATTCTGTCATAACGTACATGGGAAAAGGATCCCATGGAGAACAGACATCTGTATATGTGTAAAAGAACCACATCTTCCACACCTACAACAAGCCAAACATTGTAATCAAACTCGCTGTAATAAAAAATAAAAAACATAAATTAAAAACACGAACAAGAAGTAGTGAGACAAACTTGAGGGGCTTTCCCCTGGCACACTCCATTCTAAATTCCAATCTAGAACACGACTTCCATTGAGGCTCTGTGGCCCTAGTAACCAGATTTGGTAAGGGAGAACTGCTGCCACCTTGTGGCCGTTTCACACAACAGCAGCTTTAATCCCAGCGCTAATGGTCAGTTGATATTCAAAATCATTGCAGGCCTGTAAATGACACCTGCCCTGAAAACAAATCCTGGGGTCACATATCGACCAAAAAATTCAAAGGACATCCATATTTCAAAACGACCGTTTCAAAAGGCATATTTTACGCACATTAGTGTTCTGCTTCTTTTTCTTTCTTTCCTTTTTTGTTAAAAAAACGGGAATGGAAAAAGGCGTCCCTCAGAATGGGCGGAAATCGTTGCAAACGAATCAATGGACCAAGGTTTAATCTCCAATATATATAAACAGCTCATGCAGCTTAATATTAAAAAAACAAACAACCCAATACAAAAATGGGCAGAAGATCTAAAGAGACGTTTCTTCAAAGAAGACACAGAGATGGCCAAGACGCACTTGAAAAGCTGCCAAACAGCACTAATTATTAGAGAAATGCAAATCAAAACTACAATGAGGTATCTCCTCACACCTGTTGGAATCAGCATCATCAGAAAATCTACAAACAACAAATTCTGGGGAGGGTGTGGACAAAAGGAGCCCTCTTCCACTATTGGTGGGAATGTAAATTGATACAGTCACTATGGAGAACAGTATGGAGTTTCCTTAAAAAAACTAGAAATAGAATTACCATCTGATCCAGCAATCCCACTTCTGGGCATATACCCAGAGAAAACCAGAAATCAAAAAGGCACATTCACCACAATGTTCATTGCAGCACTATTGACAATAGCCAGGTAATGGAAGCAACCTAAATGCCCACAGACAGATGAATGGATAAAGATGTGGTACATATATAAAATGGAATATTACTCAGCCATAAAAAGGAATGAAACTGGGTCATTTGTAGAGACATCGATGGATCTAGAGACTGTCATACAGAATGAAGTAAGTCAGAAAGAGGAAAACAAATATTGTATATTAATGCATATATGTGGAACCCAAAAAATGGCCCAGATGAACTGGTTTGCAGGGAAGAAATAGAGACACAGAGGTAGAGAACCAACGTATGGACACCAAGTATGGGAAGCCAAGGGGTGGTGGTGGTGGGATGAGTTGGGAGATTGGGATTGACCTGTATACATGTATATGCCTACAATACATAACTAATAATAACCTGCTGTATAAAAAAATAAATAAAATTAAAGTTCAAAATTTTACAAAATAAAATTTAAAAATAAAACAGAAAAAAGTTCTTCCCTTCACACAGATGTATTTCTAGGAATGAATTATTTCCATGCTTATATCTATAAATACATAAAAGAGGAATAAAATCTAACTTGAACCATAGAAGAAAAAAAACCTGAACCCACCTGTTATACAGAGGAAAACCCTATCAGGGCACTTGCTCCAGCGGTAAACAATTCTGAAATTGGTCAGAGGTGGGGAATCATCTCCCATACAGCCAGCAACCCACACCCCACGCAAGGAGTGTCCTCATTGCAAAGCTGGGGGACCGTGCCGAGGCATCTGTGAGTAAACGTGAGCTGAGCCCCAGGCCAGCTGCTGCTGAACTGTTCCCACCCTTCCCAGGTAAAACACCTGAATATGTACAAGGGCTTGAAAGCCTAGAAGAAGGGCCGCGGAGCCACACCAGCGACAGCACGCAGGCCAACTTGGTGCCTGCAGGCCAGCCAGGGTGGTCCTGGCCGCGGGCGCTCTTCCGGAAGCTTTCCATTGCCCTGCCTGAGATACCCCTCCTGTCCCGGCCGCCACTGCTTTTTTCCTTCCTCACCTCTGTCCGGAGAGAAATTCCAGTGGAAGGTATGGGTGACACATCCTCTTCTTTACAGGTGGCAGCCTGGCACCTCCTGCAGAAAGGCCAGCAGAGCCCCACTCACACCGGGCCACCCACAAAGCCGTGGCCCCTCACTCCCTCCCACCAGCACAGCCCCGAGACTGCTGACGGGGCAGAGAATATGGAGTCAGGCACAGCTTCAGGGGCTATTGCTGCCTGGAGCGCTGTTTTTATTGACCTCAACCAGGCACACCTGGGGAGGGCCGGCAGGCAGGGTAAGGCTGCCCAGGTCAGCTAATCCACAACCCTCAGGGAATCACATTGTTGAAAATGGACCTCGCTAAGGCAGAATAGAAGCCAAGGGAAAAAAGGACACAATGCCATTTGCAGCAGCGTAGATGAGTCTAGAGGTAATCACGTGACTTGTAGTAAGTCACAAAGTGAAAGACACATATCGTATCATATCACTTATAGGTGTTACCTAAAAATGGATACCAGGGCAGATATTTCCACGGAGAAGGGCAATCACAGATTCATTCAACAAACTTATGGTTCACCAACGGAAAGGAGTGAGGATTGGTTTCATTACGATATCGGCTTTAACAGACATATACAAACACAGGTGACATATATAATCACCAAAGACCTACGGAATACCAAGAGAAGACTACTCAACATTCTGTCATAACGTACATGGGAAAAGGATCCCAGGGAGAACAGACATCTGTATATGTGTAAAAGAACCACATCTTCCACACCTACAACAAGCCAAACATTGTAATCAAACTTGCTGTAATAAAAAATAAAAAACATAAATTAAAAACACGAACAAGAAGTAGTGAGACAAACTTGAGGGGCTTTCCCCTGGCACACTCCATTCTAAATTCCAATCTAGAACACGACTTCCATTGAGGCTCTGTGGCCCAAGTAACCAGATTTGGTAAGGGAGAACTGCTGCCACCTTGTGGCCGTTTCACACAACAGCAGCTTTAATCCCAGCGCTAATGGTCAGTTGATATTCAAAATCATTGCAGGCCTGTAAATGACACCTGCCCTAAAAACAAATCCTGGGGTCACATATCGACCAAAAAATTCAAAGGACGTCCATATTTCAAAACGACCGTTTCAAAAGGCATATTTTACGCACATTAGTGTTCTGCTTCTTTTTCTTTCTTTCCTTTTTTGTTAAAAAAACGGGAATGGAAAAAGGCGTCCCTCAGAATGGGCGGAAATCGTTGCAAACGAATCAATGGACAAAGGTTTAATCTCCAATATATATAAACAGCTCATGCAGCTTAATATTAAAAAAACAAACAACCCAATACAAAAATGGGCAGAAGATCTAAAGAGACGTTTCTTCAAAGAAGACACAGAGATGGCCAAGATGCACTTGAAAAGCTGCCCAACAGCACTAATTATTAGAGAAATGCAAATCAAAACTACAATGAGGTATCTCCTCACACCTGTTGGAATCAGCATCATCAGAAAATCTACAAACAACAAATTCTGGGGAGGGTGTGGACAAAAGGAGCCCTCTTCCACTATTGGTGGGAATGTAAATTGATACAGTCACTATGGAGAACAGTATGGAGTTTCCTTAAAAAAACTAGAAATAGAATTACCATCTGATCCAGCAATCCCACTTCTGGGCATATACCCAGAGAAAACCATAAATCAAAAAGGCACATTCACCACAATGTTCATTGCAGCACTATTGACAATAGCCAGGTAATGGAAGCAACCTAAATGCCCACAGACAGATGAATGGATAAAGATGTGGTACATATATAAAATGGAATATTACTCAGCCATTAAAAGGAATGAAACTGGGTCATTTGTAGAGACATCGATGGATCTAGAGACTGTCATACAGAATGAAGTAAGTCAGAAAGAGGAAAACAAATATTGTATATTAATGCATATATGTGGAACCTAAAAAATGGTCCAGATGAACTGGTTTGCAGGGAAGAAATAGAGACACATAGGTACAGAACCAACGTATGGACACCAAGTGTGGGAAGCCATGGGGTGGTGGTGGTGGGATGAGTTGGGAGATTGGGATTGACCTGTATACATGTATATGCCTACAATACATAACTAATAATAACCTGCTGTATAAAAAAATAAATAAAATTAAAGTTCAAAATTTTACAAAATAAAATTTAAAAATAAAACAGAAAAAAGTTCTTCCCTTCACACAGATGTATTTCTAGGAATGAATTATTTCCATGCTTATATCTATAAATACATAAAAGAGGAATAAAATCTAACTTGAACCATAGAAGAAAAAAAACCTGAACCCACCAGTTATACAGAGGAAAACCCTATCAGGGCACTTGCTCCAGCGGTAAACAATTCTGAAATTGGTCAGAGGTGGGGAATCATCTCCCATACAGCCAGCAACCCACAACCCACGCAAGGAGTGTCCTCATTGCAAAGCTGGGGGACCGTGCCGAGGCATCTGTGAGTAAACGTGAGCTGAGCCCCAGGCGAGCTGCTGCTGAACTGTTCCCACCCTTCCCAGGTAAAACACCTGAATATGTACAAGGGCTTGAAAGCCTAGAAGAAGGGCCGCGGAGCCACACCAGCGACAGCACGCAGGCCAACTTGGTGCCTGCAGGCCAGCCAGGGTGGTCCTGGCCACGGGCGCTCTTCCGGAAGCTTTCCATTGCCCTGCCTGAGATACCCCTCCTGTCCCGGCCCCCACTGCTTTTTTCCTTCCTCACCTCTGTCCGGAGAGAAATTCCAGTGGAAGGTATGGGTGACACATCCTCTTCTTTACAGGTGGCAGCCTGGCACCTCCTGCAGAAAGGCCAGCAGAGCCCCACTCACACCGGGCCACCCACAAAGCCGTGGCCCCTCACTCCCTCCCACCAGCACAGCCCCGAGACTGCTGACGGGGCAGAGAATATGGAGTCAGGCACAGCTTCAGGGGCTATTGCTGCCTGGAGCGCTGTTTTTATTGACCTCAACCAGGCACACCTGGGGAGGGCCGGCAGGCAGGGTAAGGCTGCCCAGGTCAGCTAATCCACAACCCTCAGGGAATCACATTGTTGAAAATGGACCTCGCTAAGGCAGAATAGAAGCCAAGGGAAAAAAGGACACAATGCCATTTGCAGCACCGTAGATGAGTCTAGAGGTAATCACGTGACTTGTAGTAAGTCACAAAGTGAAAGACAAATATCGTATCATATCACTTATAGGTGTTACCTAAAAATGGAAACCAGGGCAGATATTTCCACGGAGAAGGGCAATCACAGATTCATTCAACAAACTTATGGTTCACCAACGGAAAGGAGTGAGGATTGGTTTCATTACGATATCGGCTTTAACAGACATATACAAACACAGGTGACATATATAATCACCAAAGACCTACAGAATACCAAGAGAAGACTACTCAACATTCTGTCATAACGTACATGGGAAAAGGATCCCAGGGAGAACAGACATCTGTATATGTGTAAAAGAACCACATCTTCCACACCTACAACAAGCCAAACATTGTAATCAAACTTGCTGTAATAAAAAATAAAAAACATAAATTAAAAACACGAACAAGAAGTAGTGAGACAAACTTGAGAGGCTTTCCCCTGGCACACTCCATTCTAAATTCCAATCTAGAACACGACTTCCATTGAGGCTCTGTGGCCCTAGTAACCAGATTTGGTAAGGGAGAACTGCTGCCACCTTGTGGCCGTTTCACACAACAGCAGCTTTAATCCCAGCGCTAATGGTCAGTTGATATTCAAAATCATTGCAGGCCTGTAAATGACACCTGCCCTGAAAACAAATCCTGGGGTCACATATCGACCAAAAAATTCAAAGGACGTCCATATTTCAAAACGACCGTTTCAAAAGGCATATTTTACGCACATTAGTGTTCTGCTTCTTTTTCTTTCTTTCCTTTTTTGTTAAAAAAACGGGAATGGAAAAAGGCATCCCTCAGAATGGGCGGAAATGGTTGCAAACGAATCAATGGACCAAGGTTTAATCTCCAATATATATAAACAGCTCATGCAGCTTAATATTAAAAAAACAAACAACCCAATACAAAAATGGGCAGAAGATCTAAAGAGACGTTTCTTCAAAGAAGACACAGAGATGGCCAAGACGCACTTGAAAAGCTGCCCAACAGCACTAATTATTAGAGAAATGCAAATCAAAACTACAATGAGGTATCTCCTCACACCTGTTGGAATCAGCATCATCAGAAAATCTACAAACAACAAATTCTGGGGAGGGTGTGGACAAAAGGAGCCCTCTTCCACTATTGGTGGGAATGTAAATTGATACAGTCACTATGGAGAACAGTATGGAGTTTCCTTAAAAAAACTAGAAATAGAATTACCATCTGATCCAGCAATCCCACTTCTGGGCATATACCCAGAGAAAACCATAAATCAAAAAGGCACATTCACCACAATGTTCATTGCAGCACTATTGACAATAGCCAGGTAATGGAAGCAACCTAAATGCCCACAGACAGATGAATGGATAAAGATGTGGTACATATATAAAATGGAATATTACTCAGCCATTAAAAGGAATGAAACTGGGTCATTTGTAGAGACATCGATGGATCTAGAGACTGTCATACAGAATGAAGTAAGTCAGAAAGAGGAAAACAAATATTGTATATTAATGCATATATGTGGAACCTAAAAAATGGTCCAGATGAACTGGTTTGCAGGGAAGAAATAGAGACACATAGGTACAGAACCAACGTATGGACACCAAGTGTGGGAAGCCATGGGGTGGTGGTGGTGGGATGAGTTGGGAGATTGGGATTGACCTGTATACATGTATATGCCTACAATACATAACTAATAATAACCTGCTGTATAAAAAAATAAATAAAATTAAAGTTCAAAATTTTACAAAATAAAATTTAAAAATAAAACAGAAAAAAGTTCTTCCCTTCACACAGATGTATTTCTAGGAATGAATTATTTCCATGCTTATATCTATAAATACATAAAAGAGGAATAAAATCTAACTTGAACCATAGAAGAAAAAAAACCTGAACCCACCAGTTATACAGAGGAAAACCCTATCAGGGCACTTGCTCCAGCGGTAAACAATTCTGAAATTGGTCAGAGGTGGGGAATCATCTCCCATACAGCCAGCAACCCACAACCCACGCAAGGAGTGTCCTCATTGCAAAGCTGGGGGACCGTGCCGAGGCATCTGTGAGTAAACGTGAGCTGAGCCCCAGGCGAGCTGCTGCTGAACTGTTCCCACCCTTCCCAGGTAAAACACCTGAATATGTACAAGGGCTTGAAAGCCTAGAAGAAGGGCCGCGGAGCCACACCAGCGACAGCACGCAGGCCAACTTGGTGCCTGCAGGCCAGCCAGGGTGGTCCTGGCCACGGGCGCTCTTCCGGAAGCTTTCCATTGCCCTGCCTGAGATACCCCTCCTGTCCCGGCCCCCACTGCTTTTTTCCTTCCTCACCTCTGTCCGGAGAGAAATTCCAGTGGAAGGTATGGGTGACACATCCTCTTCTTTACAGGTGGCAGCCTGGCACCTCCTGCAGAAAGGCCAGCAGAGCCCCACTCACACCGGGCCACCCACAAAGCCGTGGCCCCTCACTCCCTCCCACCAGCACAGCCCCGAGACTGCTGACGGGGCAGAGAATATGGAGTCAGGCACAGCTTCAGGGGCTATTGCTGCCTGGAGCGCTGTTTTTATTGACCTCAACCAGGCACACCTGGGGAGGGCCGGCAGGCAGGGTAAGGCTGCCCAGGTCAGCTAATCCACAACCCTCAGGGAATCACATTGTTGAAAATGGACCTCGCTAAGGCAGAATAGAAGCCAAGGGAAAAAAGGACACAATGCCATTTGCAGCACCGTAGATGAGTCTAGAGGTAATCACGTGACTTGTAGTAAGTCACAAAGTGAAAGACAAATATCGTATCATATCACTTATAGGTGTTACCTAAAAATGGAAACCAGGGCAGATATTTCCACGGAGAAGGGCAATCACAGATTCATTCAACAAACTTATGGTTCACCAACGGAAAGGAGTGAGGATTGGTTTCATTACGATATCGGCTTTAACAGACATATACAAACACAGGTGACATATATAATCACCAAAGACCTACAGAATACCAAGAGAAGACTACTCAACATTCTGTCATAACGTACATGGGAAAAGGATCCCAGGGAGAACAGACATCTGTATATGTGTAAAAGAACCACATCTTCCACACCTACAACAAGCCAAACATTGTAATCAAACTTGCTGTAATAAAAAATAAAAAACATAAATTAAAAACACGAACAAGAAGTAGTGAGACAAACTTGAGAGGCTTTCCCCTGGCACACTCCATTCTAAATTCCAATCTAGAACACGACTTCCATTGAGGCTCTGTGGCCCTAGTAACCAGATTTGGTAAGGGAGAACTGCTGCCACCTTGTGGCCGTTTCACACAACAGCAGCTTTAATCCCAGCGCTAATGGTCAGTTGATATTCAAAATCATTGCAGGCCTGTAAATGACACCTGCCCTGAAAACAAATCCTGGGGTCACATATCGACCAAAAAATTCAAAGGACGTCCATATTTCAAAACGACCGTTTCAAAAGGCATATTTTACGCACATTAGTGTTCTGCTTCTTTTTCTTTCTTTCCTTTTTTGTTAAAAAAACGGGAATGGAAAAAGGCATCCCTCAGAATGGGCGGAAATGGTTGCAAACGAATCAATGGACCAAGGTTTAATCTCCAATATATATAAACAGCTCATGCAGCTTAATATTAAAAAAACAAACAACCCAATACAAAAATGGGCAGAAGATCTAAAGAGACGTTTCTTCAAAGAAGACACAGAGATGGCCAAGACGCACTTGAAAAGCTGCCCAACAGCACTAATTATTAGAGAAATGCAAATCAAAACTACAATGAGGTATCTCCTCACACCTGTTGGAATCAGCATCATCAGAAAATCTACAAACAACAAATTCTGGGGAGGGTGTGGACAAAAGGAGCCCTCTTCCACTATTGGTGGTAATGTAAATTGATACAGTCACTATGGAGAACAGTATGGAGTTTCCTTAAAAAAACTAGAAATAGAATTACCATCTGATCCAGCAATCCCACTTCTGGGCATATACCCAGAGAAAACCAGAAATCAAAAAGGCACATTCACCACAATGTTCATTGCAGCACTATTGACAATAGCCAGGTAATGGAAGCAACCTAAATGCCCACAGACAGATGAATGGATAAAGATGTGGTACATATATAAAATGGAATATTACTCAGCCATAAAAAGGAATGAAACTGGGTCATTTGTAGAGACATCGATGGATCTAGAGACTGTCATACAGAATGAAGTAAGTCAGAAAGAGGAAAACAAATATTGTATATTAATGCATATATGTGGAACCCAAAAAATGGCCCAGATGAACTGGTTTGCAGGGAAGAAATAGAGACACAGAGGTAGAGAACCAACGTATGGACACCAAGTATGGGAAGCCATGGGGTGGTGGTGGTGGGATGAGTTGGGAGATTGGGATTGACCTGTATACATGTATATGCCTACAATACATAACTAATAATAACCTGCTGTATAAAAAAATAAATAAAATTAATGTTCAAAATTTTACAAAATAAAATTTAAAAATAAAACAGAAAAAAGTTCTTCCCTTCACACAGATGTATTTCTAGGAATGAATTATTTCCATGCTTATATCTATAAATACATAAAAGAGGAATAAAATCTAACTTGAACCATAGAAGAAAAAAAACCTGAACCCACCTGTTATACAGAGGAAAACCCTATCAGGGCACTTGCTCCAGCGGTAAACAATTCTGAAATTGGTCAGAGGTGGGGAATCATCTCCCATACAGCCAGCAACCCACACCCCACGCAAGGAGTGTCCTCATTGCAAAGCTGGGGGACCGTGCCGAGGCATCTGTGAGTAAACGTGAGCTGAGCCCCAGGCCAGCTGCTGCTGAACTGTTCCCACCCTTCCCAGGTAAAACACCTGAATATGTACAAGGGCTTGAAAGCCTAGAAGAAGGGCCTCGGAGCCACACCAGCGACAGCACGCAGGCCAACTTGGTGCCT
Source organism: Mesoplodon bidens (assembly GCF_964165515.1). Taxonomy (NCBI): domain Eukaryota; kingdom Metazoa; phylum Chordata; class Mammalia; order Artiodactyla; family Ziphiidae; genus Mesoplodon; species Mesoplodon bidens. Next base: position 941,615 of record NW_027671506.1, read on the forward strand.
GCAGGCCAGCCAGGGTGGTCCTGGCCGCGGGCGCTCTTCCGGAAGCTTTCCATTGCCCTGCCTGAGATACCCCTCCTGTCCCGGCCGCCACTGCTTTTTTCCTTCCTCACCTCTGTCCGGAGAGAAATTCCAGTGGAAGGTATGGGTGACACATCCTCTTCTTTACAGGTGGCAGCCTGGCACCTCCTGCAGAAAGGCCAGCAGAGCCCCACTCACACCGGGCCACCCACAAAGCCGTGGCCCCTCACTCCCTCCCACCAGCACAGCCCCGAGACTGCTGACGGGGCAGAGAATATGGAGTCAGGCACAGCTTCAGGGGCTATTGCTGCCTGGAGCGCTGTTTTTATTGACCTCAACCAGGCACACCTGGGGAGGGCCGGCAGGCAGGGTAAGGCTGCCCAGGTCAGCTAATCCACAACCCTCAGGGAATCACATTGTTGAAAATGGACCTCGCTAAGGCAGAATAGAAGCCAAGGGAAAAAAGGACACAATGCCATTTGCAGCAGCGTAGATGAGTCTAGAGGTAATCACGTGACTTGTAGTAAGTCAGAAAGTGAAAGACACATATCGTATCATATCACTTATAGGTGTTACCTAAAAATGGATACCAGGGCAGATATTTCCACGGAGAAGGGCAATCACAGATTCATTCAACAAACTTATGGTTCACCAACGGAAAGGAGTGAGGATTGGTTTCATTACGATATCGGCTTTAACAGACATATACAAACACAGGTGACATATATAATCACCAAAGACCTACGGAATACCAAGAGAAGACTACTCAACATTCTGTCATAACGTACATGGGAAAAGGATCCCAGGGAGAACAGACATCTGTATATGTGTAAAAGAACCACATCTTCCACACCTACAACAAGCCAAACATTGTAATCAAACTTGCTGTAATAAAAAATAAAAAACATAAATTAAAAACACGAACAAGAAGTAGTGAGACAAACTTGAGGGGCTTTCCCCTGGCACACTCCATTCTAAATTCCAATCTAGAACACGACTTCCATTGAGGCTCTGTGGCCCTAGTAACCAGATTTGGTAAGGGAGAACTGCTGCCACCTTGTGGCCCTTTCACACAACAGCAGCTTTAATCCCAGCGCTAATGGTCAGTTGATATTCAAAATCATTGCAGGCCTGTAAATGACACCTGCCCTGAAAACAAATCCTGGGGTCACATATCGACCAAAAAATTCAAAGGACGTCCATATTTCAAAACGACCGTTTCAAAAGGCATATTTTACGCACATTAGTGTTCTGCTTCTTTTTCTTTCTTTCCTTTTTTGTTAAAAAAACGGGAATGGAAAAAGGCGTCCCTCAGAATGGGCGGAAATCGTTGCAAACGAATCAATGGACCAAGGTTTAATCTCCAATATATATAAACAGCTCATGCAGCTTAATATTAAAAAAACAAACAACCCAATACAAAAATGGGCAGAAGATCTAAAGAGACGTTTCTTCAAAGAAGACACAGAGATGGCCAAGACGCACTTGAAAAGCTGCCCAACAGCACTAATTATTAGAGAAATGCAAATCAAAACTACAATGAGGTATCTCCTCACACCTGTTGGAATCAGCATCATCAGAAAATCTACAAACAACAAATTCTGGGGAGGGTGTGGACAAAAGGAGCCCTCTTCCACTATTGGTGGGAATGTAAATTGATACAGTCACTATGGAGAACAGTATGGAGTTTCCTTAAAAAAACTAGAAATAGAATTACCATCTGATCCAGCAATCCCACTTCTGGGCATATACCCAGAGAAAACCATAAATCAAAAAGGCACATTCACCACAATGTTCATTGCAGCACTATTGACAATAGCCAGGTAATGGAAGCAACCTAAATGCCCACAGACAGATGAATGGATAAAGATGTGGTACATATATAAAATGGAATATTACTCAGCCATAAAAAGGAATGAAACTGGGTCATTTGTAGAGACATCGATGGATCTAGAGACTGTCATACAGAATGAAGTAAGTCAGAAAGAGGAAAACAAATATTGTATATTAATGCATATATGTGGAACCTAAAAAATGGTCCAGATGAACTGGTTTGCAGGGAAGAAATAGAGACACAGAGGTACAGAACCAACGTATGGACACCAAGTGTGGGAAGCCATGGGGTGGTGGTGGTGGGATGAGTTGGGAGATTGGGATTGACCTGTATACATGTATATGCCTACAATACATAACTAATAATAACCTGCTGTATAAAAAAATAAATAAAATTAAAGTTCAAAATTTTACAAAATAAAATTTAAAAATAAAACTGAAAAAACTTCTTCCCTTCACACAGATGTATTTCTAGGAATGAATTATTTCCATGCTTATATCTATAAATACATAAAAGAGGAATAAAATCTAACTTGAACCATAGAAGAAAAAAAACCTGAACCCACCAGTTATACAGAGGAAAACCCTATCAGGGCACTTGCTCCAGCGGTAAACAATTCTGAAATTGGTCAGAGGTGGGGAATCATCTCACATACAGCCAGCAACCCACACCCCACGCAAGGAGCGTCCTCATTGCAAAGCTGGGGGACCGTGCCGAGGCATCTGTGAGTAAACGTGAGCTGAGCCCCAGGCCAGCTGCTGCTGAACTGTTCCCACCCTTCCCAGGTAAAACACCTGAATATGTACAAGGGCTTGAAAGCCTAGAAGAAGGGCCGCGGAGCCACACCAGCGACAGCACGCAGGCCAACTTGGTGCCTGCAGGCCAGCTAGTGTGGTCCTGGCCGCGGGCGCTCTTCCGGAATCTTTCCATTGCCCTGCCTGAGATACCCCTCCTGTCCCGGCCCCCACTGCTTTTTTCCTTCCTCACCTCTGTCCGGAGAGAAATTCCAGCAGAAGGTATGGGTGACACATCCTCTTCTTTACAGGTGGCAGCCTGGCACCTCCTGCAGAAAGGCCAGCAGAGCCCCACTCACACCGGGCCACCCACAAAGCCGTGGCCCCTCACTCGCTCCCACCAGCACAGCCCCGAGACTGCTGACGGGGCAGAGAATATGGAGTCAGGCACAGCTTCAGGGGCTATTGCTGCCTGGAGCGCTGTTTTTATTGACCTCAACCAGGCACACCAGGGGAGGGCCGGCAGGCAGGGTAAGGCTGCCCAGGTCAGCTAATCCACAACCCTCAGGGAATCACATTGTTGAAAATGGACCTCGCTAAGGCAGAATAGAAGCCAAGGGAAAAAAGGACAAAATGCCATTTGCAGCACCGTTGATGAGTCTAGAGGTAATCACGTGACTTGTAGTAAGTCACAAAGTGAAAGACACATATCGTATCATATCACTTATAGGTGTTACCTAAAAATGGAAACCACGGCAGATATTTCCACGGAGAAGGGCAATCACAGATTCATTCAACAAACTTATGGTTCACCAATGGAAAGGTGAGAGGATTGGTTTCATTACGATATCGGCTTTAACATACATACACAAACACAGTGACATATATAATCACCAAAGACCTACGGAATACCAAGAGAAGACTACTCAACATTCTGTCATAACGTACATGGGAAAAGGATCCCAGGGAGAACAGACATCTGTATATGTGTAAAAGAACCACATCTTCCACACCTACAACAAGCCAAACATTGTAATCAAACTTGCTGTAATAAAAAATAAAAAACATAAATTAAAACCACGAACAAGAAGTAGTGAGACAAACTTGAGGGGCTTTCCCCTGGCACACTCCATTCTAAATTCCAATCTAGAACACGACTTCCATTGAGGCTCTGTGGCCCTAGTAACCAGATTTGGTAAGGGAGAACTGCTGCCACCTTGTGGCCGTTTCACACAACAGCAGCTTTAATCCCAGCGCTAATGGTCAGTTGATATGCAAAATCATTGCAGGCCTGTAAATGACACCTGCCCTGAAAACAAATCCTGGGGTCACATATCGACCAAAAAATTCAAAGGACGTCCATATTTCAAAACGACCGTTTCAAAAGGCATATTTTACGCACATTAGTGTTCTGCTTCTTTTTCTTTCTTTCCTTTTTTGTTAAAAAAACGGGAATGGAAAAAGGCGTCCCTCAGAATGGGCGGAAATCGTTGCAAACGAATCAATGGACCAAGGTTTAATCTCCAATATATATAAACAGCTCATGCAGCTTAAAATTAAAAAAACAAACAACCCAATACAGAAATGGGCAGAAGATCTAAAGAGACGTTTCTTCAAAGAAGACACAGAGATGGCCAAGACGCACTTGAAAAGCTGCTCAACAGCACTAATTATTAGAGAAATGCAAATCAAAACTACAATGAGGTATCTCCTCACACCTGTTGGAATCAGCATCATCAGAAAATCTACAAACAACAAATTCTGGGGAGGGTGTGGACAAAAGGAGCCCTCTTCCACTATTGGTGGGAATGTAAATTGATACAGTCACTATGGAGAACAGTATGGAGTTTCCTTAAAAAAACTAGAAATAGAATTACCATCTGATACAGCAATCCCACTTCTGGGCATATACCCAGAGAAAACCATAAATCAAAAAGGCACATTCACCACAATGTTCATTGCAGCACTATTGACAATAGCCAGGTAATGGAAGCAACCTAAATGCCCACAGACAGATGAATGGATAAAGATGTGGTACATATATAAAATGGAATATTACTCAGCCATAAAAAGGAATGAAACTGGGTCATTTGTAGAGACATCGATGGATCTAGAGACTGTCATACAGAATGAAGTAAGTCAGAAAGAGGAAAACAAATATTGTATATTAATGCATATATATGGAACCTAAAAAATGGTCCAGATGAACTGGTTTGCAGGGAAGAAATAGAGACACAGAGGTACAGAACCAACGTATGGACACCAAGTGTGGGAAGCCATGGTGTGGTGGTGGTGGGATGAGTTGGGAGATTGGGATTGACCTGTATACATGTATATGCCTAAAATACATAACTAATAATAACCTGCTGTATAAAAAAATAAATAAAATTAAAGTTCAAAATTTTAAAAAATAAAATTTAAAAATAAAACAGAAAAAAGTTCTTCCCTTCACACAGATGTATTTATAGGAATGAATTATTTCCATGCTTATATCTATAAATACATAAAAGAGGAATAAAATCTAACTTGAACCATAGAAGAAAAAAAACCTGAACCCACCAGTTATACAGAGGAAAACCCTATCAGGGCACTTGCTCCAGCGGTAAACAATTCTGAAATTGGTCAGAGGTGGGGAATCATCTCCCATACAGCCAGCAACCCACACCCCACGCAAGGAGCGTCCTCATTGCAAAGCTGGGGGACCGTGCCGAGACATCTGTGAGTAAACGTGAGCTGAGCCCCAGGCCAGCTGCTGCTGAACTGTTCCCACCCTTCCCCGGAAAAACACCTGAATATGTACAAGGGCTTGAAAGCCTAGAAGAAGGGCCGCGGAGCCACACCAGCGACAGCACGCAGGCCAACTTGGTGCCTGCAGGCCAGCTAGGGTGGTCCTGGCCGCGGGCGCTCTTCCGGAGTCTTTCCATAGCCCTGCCTGAGATACCCCTCCTGTCCCGGCCCCCACTGCTTTTTTCCTTCCTCACCTCTGTCCGGAGAGAAATTCCAGCAGAAGGTATGGGTGACACATCCTCTTCTTTACAGGTGGCAGCCTGGCACCTCCTGCAGAAAGGCCAGCAGAGCCCCACTCACACCGGGCCACCCACAAAGCAGTGGCCCCTCACTCCGTCCCACCAGCACAGCCCCGAGACTGCTGACGGGGCAGAGAATATGGAGTCAGGCACAGCTTCAGGGGCTATTGCTGCCTGGAGCGCTGTTTTTATTGACCTCAACCAGGCACACCTGGGGAGGGCCGGCAGGCAGGGTAAGGCTGCCCAGGTCAGCTAATCCACAACCCTCAGGGAATCACATTGTTGAAAATGGACCTCGCTAAGGCAGAATAGAAGCCAAGGGAAAAAAGGACAGAATGCCATTTGCAGCACCGTAGATGAGTCTAGAGGTAATCACGTGACTTGTAGTAAGTCACAAAGTGAAAGACACATATCGTATCATATCACTTATAGGTGTTACCTAAAAATGGAAACCAGGGCAGATATTTCCACGGAGAAGGGCAATCACAGATTCATTCAACAAACTTATGGTTCACCAATGGAAAGGTGAGAAGATTGGTTTCATTACGATATCGGCTTTAACATACATACACAAACACAGTGACATATATAATCACCAAAGACCTACGGAATACCAAGAGAAGACTACTCAACATTCTGTCATAACGTACATGGGAAAAGGATCCCAGGGAGAACAGACATCTGTATATGTGTAAAAGAACCACATCTTCCACACCTACAACAAGCCAAACATTGTAATCAAACTTGCTGTAATAAAAAATAAAAAACATAAATTAAAACCACGAACAAGAAGTAGTGAGACAAACTTGAGGGGCTTTCCCCTGGCACACTCCATTCTAAATTCCAATCTAGAACACGACTTCCATTGAGGCTCTGTGGCCCTAGTAACCAGATTTGGTAAGGGAGAACTGCTGCCACCTTGTGGCCCTTTCACACAACAGCAGCTTTAATCCCAGCGCTAATGGTCAGTTGATATTCAAAATCATTGCAGGCCTGTAAATGACACCTGCCCTGAAAACAAATCCTGGGGTCACATATCGACCAAAAAATTCAAAGGACGTCCATATTTCAAAACGACCGTTTCAAAAGGCATATTTTACGCACATTAGTGTTCTGCTTCTTTTTCTTTCTTTCCTTTTTTGTTAAAAAAACGGGAATGGAAAAAGGCGTCCCTCAGAATGGGCGGAAATCGTTGCAAACGAATCAATGGACCAAGGTTTAATCTCCAATATATATAAACAGCTCATGCAGCTTAATATTAAAAAAACAAACAACCCAATACAAAAATGGGCAGAAGATCTAAAGAGACGTTTCTTCAAAGAAGACACAGAGATGGCCAAGACGCACTTGAAAAGCTGCCCAACAGCACTAATTATTAGAGAAATGCAAATCAAAACTACAATGAGGTATCTCCTCACACCAGTTGGAATCAGCATCATCAGAAAATCTACAAACAACAAATTCTGGGGAGGGTGTGGACAAAAGGAGCCCTCTTCCACTATTGGTGGGAATGTAAATTGATACAGTCACTATGGAGAACAGTATGGAGTTTCCTTAAAAAAACTAGAAATAGAATTACCATCTGATCCAGCAATCCCACTTCTGGGCATATACCCAGAGAAAACCATAAATCAAAAAGGCACATTCACCTCAATGTTCATTGCAGCACTATTGACAATAGCCAGGTAATGGAAGCAACCTAAATGCCCACAGACAGATGAATGGATAAAGATGTGGTACATATATAAAATGGAATATTACTCAGCCATAAAAAGGAATGAAACTGGGTCATTTGTAGAGACATCGATGGATCTAGAGACTGTCATACAGAATGAAGTAAGTCAGAAAGAGGAAAACAAATATTGTATATTAATGCATATATGTGGAACCTAAAAAATGGTCCAGATGAACTTGTTTGCAGGGAAGAAATAGAGACACAGAGGTACAGAACCAACGTATGGACACCAAGTGTGGGAAGCCATGGGGTGGTGGTGGTGGGATGAGTTGGGAGATTGGGATTGACCTGTATACATGTATATGCCTAAAATACATAACTAATAATAACCTGCTGTATAAAAAAATAAATAAAATTAAAGTTCAAAATTTTAAAAAATAAAATTTAAAAATAAAACAGAAAAAAGTTCTTCCCTTCACACAGATGTATTTATAGGAATGAATTATTTCCATGCTTATATCTATAAATACATAAAAGAGGAATAAAATCTAACTTGAACCATAGAAGAAAAAAAACCTGAACCCACCAGTTATACAGAGGAAAACCCTATCAGGGCACTTGCTCCAGCGGTAAACAATTCTGAAATTGGTCAGAGGTGGGGAATCATCTCCCATACAGCCAGCAACCCACACCCCACGCAAGGAGCGTCCTCATTGCAAAGCTGGGGGACCGTGCCGAGACATCTGTGAGTAAACGTGAGCTGAGCCCCAGGCCAGCTGCTGCTGAACTGTTCCCACCCTTCCCCGGAAAAACACCTGAATATGTACAAGGGCTTGAAAGCCTAGAAGAAGGGCCGCGGAGCCACACCAGCGACAGCACGCAGGCCAACTTGGTGCCTGCAGGCCAGCTAGGGTGGTCCTGGCCGCGGGCGCTCTTCCGGAGTCTTTCCATAGCCCTGCCTGAGATACCCCTCCTGTCCCGGCCCCCACTGCTTTTTTCCTTCCTCACCTCTGTCCGGAGAGAAATTCCAGCAGAAGGTATGGGTGACACATCCTCTTCTTTACAGGTGGCAGCCTGGCACCTCCTGCAGAAAGGCCAGCAGAGCCCCACTCACACCGGGCCACCCACAAAGCAGTGGCCCCTCACTCCGTCCCACCAGCACAGCCCCGAGACTGCTGACGGGGCAGAGAATATGGAGTCAGGCACAGCTTCAGGGGCTATTGCTGCCTGGAGCGCTGTTTTTATTGACCTCAACCAGGCACACCTGGGGAGGGCCGGCAGGCAGGGTAAGGCTGCCCAGGTCAGCTAATCCACAACCCTCAGGGAATCACATTGTTGAAAATGGACCTCGCTAAGGCAGAATAGAAGCCAAGGGAAAAAAGGACACAATGCCATTTGCAGCACCGTAGATGAGTCTAGAGGTAATCACGTGACTTGTAGTAAGTCACAAAGTGAAAGACACATATCGTATCATATCACTTATAGGTGTTACCTAAAAATGGAAACCAGGGCAGATATTTCCACGGAGAAGGGCAATCACAGATTCATTCAACAAACTTATGGTTCACCAATGGAAAGGTGAGAAGATTGGTTTCATTACGATATCGGCTTTAACATACATACACAAACACAGTGACATATATAATCACCAAAGACCTACGGAATACCAAGAGAAGACTACTCAACATTCTGTCATAACGTACATGGGAAAAGGATCCCAGGGAGAACAGACATCTGTATATGTGTAAAAGAACCACATCTTCCACACCTACAACAAGCCAAACATTGTAATCAAACTTGCTGTAATAAAAAATAAAAAACATAAATTAAAACCACGAACAAGAAGTAGTGAGACAAACTTGAGGGGCTTTCCCCTGGCACACTCCATTCTAAATTCCAATCTAGAACACGACTTCCATTGAGGCTCTGTGGCCCTAGTAACCAGATTTGGTAAGGGAGAACTGCTGCCACCTTGTGGCCCTTTCACACAACAGCAGCTTTAATCCCAGCGCTAATGGTCAGTTGATATTCAAAATCATTGCAGGCCTGTAAATGACACCTGCCCTGAAAACAAATCCTGGGGTCACATATCGACCAAAAAATTCAAAGGACGTCCATATTTCAAAACGACCGTTTCAAAAGGCATATTTTACGCACATTAGTGTTCTGCTTCTTTTTCTTTCTTTCCTTTTTTGTTAAAAAAACGGGAATGGAAAAAGGCGTCCCTCAGAATGGGCGGAAATCGTTGCAAACGAATCAATGGACCAAGGTTTAATCTCCAATATATATAAACAGCTCATGCAGCTTAATATTAAAAAAACAAACAACCCAATACAAAAATGGGCAGAAGATCTAAAGAGACGTTTCTTCAAAGAAGACACAGAGATGGCCAAGACGCACTTGAAAAGCTGCCCAACAGCACTAATTATTAGAGAAATGCAAATCAAAACTACAATGAGGTATCTCCTCACACCAGTTGGAATCAGCATCATCAGAAAATCTACAAACAACAAATTCTGGGGAGGGTGTGGACAAAAGGAGCCCTCTTCCACTATTGGTGGGAATGTAAATTGATACAGTCACTATGGAGAACAGTATGGAGTTTCCTTAAAAAAACTAGAAATAGAATTACCATCTGATCCAGCAATCCCACTTCTGGGCATATACCCAGAGAAAACCATAAATCAAAAAGGCACATTCACCTCAATGTTCATTGCAGCACTATTGACAATAGCCAGGTAATGGAAGCAACCTAAATGCCCACAGACAGATGAATGGATAAAGATGTGGTACATATATAAAATGGAATATTACTCAGCCATAAAAAGGAATGAAACTGGGTCATTTGTAGAGACATCGATGGATCTAGAGACTGTCATACAGAATGAAGTAAGTCAGAAAGAGGAAAACAAATATTGTATATTAATGCATATATGTGGAACCTAAAAAATGGTCCAGATGAACTTGTTTGCAGGGAAGAAATAGAGACACAGAGGTACAGAACCAACGTATGGACACCAAGTGTGGGAAGCCATGGGGTGGTGGTGGTGGGATGAGTTGGGAGATTGGGATTGACCTGTATACATGTATATGCCTAAAATACATAACTAATAATAACCTGCTGTATAAAAAAATAAATAAAATTAAAGTTCAAAATTTTACAAAATAAAATTTAAAAATAAAACAGAAAAAAGTTCTTCCCTTCACACAGATGTATTTCTAGGAATGAATTATTTCCATGCTTATATCTATAAATACATAAAAGAGGAATAAAATCTAACTTGAACCATAGAAGAAAAAAAACCTGAACCCACCAGTTATACAGAGGAAAACCCTATCAGGGCACTTGCTCCAGCGGTAAACAATTCTGAAATTGGTCAGAGGTGGGGAATCATCTCCCATACAGCCAGCAACCCACACCCCACGCAAGGAGTGTCCTCATTGCAAAGCTGGGGGACCGTGCCGAGGCATCTGTGAGTAAACGTGAGCTGAGCCCCAGGCCAGCTGCTGCTGAACTGTTCCCACCCTTCCCAGGTAAAACACCTGAATATGTACAAGGGCTTGAAAGCCTAGAAGAAGGGCCGCGGAGCCACACCAGCGACAGCACGCAGGCCAACTTGGTGCCTGCAGGCCAGCTAGGGTGGTCCTGGCCACGGGCGCTCTTCCGGAATCTTTCCATTGCCCTGCCTGAGATACCCCTCCTGTCCCGGCCCCCACTGCTTTTTTCCTTCCTCACCTCTGTCCGGAGAGAAATTCCAGCAGAAGGTATGGGTGACACATCCTCTTCTTTACAGGTGGCAGCCTGGCACCTCCTGCAGAAAGGCCAGCAGAGCCCCACTCACACCGGGCCACCCACAAAGCCGTGGCCCCTCACTCCCTCCCACCAGCACAGCCCCGAGACTGCTGACGGGGCAGAGAATATGGAGTCAGGCACAGCTTCAGGGGCTATTGCTGCCTGGAGCGCTGTTTTTATTGACCTCAACCAGGCACACCAGGGGAGGGCCGGCAGGCAGGGTAAGGCTGCCCAGGTCAGCTAATCCACAACCCTCAGGGAATCACATTGTTGAAAATGGACCTCGCTAAGGCAGAATAGAAGCCAAGGGAAAAAAGGACAAAATGCCATTTGCAGCACCGTTGATGAGTCTAGAGGTAATCACGTGACTTGTAGTAAGTCACAAAGTGAAAGACACATATCGTATCATATCACTTATAGGTGTTACCTAAAAATGGAAACCAGGGCAGATATTTCCACGGAGAAGGGCAATCACAGATTCATTCAACAAACTTATGGTTCACCAACGGAAAGGAGTGAGGATTGGTTTCATTACGATATCGGCTTTAACATACATACACAAACACAGTGACATATATAATCACCAAAGACCTACGGAATACCAAGAGAAGACTACTCAACATTCTGTCATAACGTACATGGGAAAAGGATCCCAGGGAGAACAGACATCTGTATATGTGTAAAAGAACCACATCTTCCACACCTACAACAAGCCAAACATTGTAATCAAACTTGCTGTAATAAAAAATAAAAAACATAAATTAAAACCACGAACAAGAAGTAGTGAGACAAACTTGAGGGGCTTTCCCCTGGCACACTCCATTCTAAATTCCAATCTAGAACACGACTTCCATTGAGGCTCTGTGGCCCTAGTAACCAGATTTGGTAAGGGAGAACTGCTGCCACCTTGTGGCCCTTTCACACAACAGCAGCTTTAATCCCAGCGCTAATGGTCAGTTGATATTCAAAATCATTGCAGGCCTGTAAATGACACCTGCCCTGAAAACAAATCCTGGGGTCACATATCGACCAAAAAATTCAAAGGACGTCCATATTTCAAAACGACCGTTTCAAAAGGCATATTTTACGCACATTAGTGTTCTGCTTCTTTTTCTTTCTTTCCTTTTTTGTTAAAAAAACGGGAATGGAAAAAGGCGTCCCTCAGAATGGGCGGAAATCGTTGCAAACGAATCAATGGACCAAGGTTTAATCTCCAATATATATAAACAGCTCATGCAGCTTAATATTAAAAAAACAAACAACCCAATACAAAAATGGGCAGAAGATCTAAAGAGACGTTTCTTCAAAGAAGACACAGAGATGGCCAAGACGCACTTGCAAAGCTGCTCAACAGCACTAATTATTAGAGAAATGCAAATCAAAACTACAATGAGGTATCTCCTCACACCTGTTGGAATCAGCATCATCAGAAAATCTACAAACAACAAATTCTGGGGAGGGTGTGGACAAAAGGAGCCCTCTTCCACTATTGGTGGGAATGTAAATTGATACAGTCACTATGGAGAACAGTATGGAGTTTCCTTAAAAAAACTAGAAATAGAATTACCATCTGATCCAGCAATCCCACTTCTGGGCATATACCCAGAGAAAACCATAAATCAAAAAGGCACATTCACCACAATGTTCATTGCAGCACTATTGACAATAGCCAGGTAATGGAAGCAACCTAAATGCCCACAGACAGATGAATGGATAAAGATGTGGTACATATATAAAATGGAATATTACTCAGCCATAAAAAGGAATGAAACTGGGTCATTTGTAGAGACATCGATGGATCTAGAGACTGTCATACAGAATGAAGTAAGTCAGAAAGAGGAAAACAAATATTGTATATTAATGCATATATGTGGAACCTAAAAAATGGTCCAGATGAACTTGTTTGCAGGGAAGAAATAGAGACACAGAGGTACAGAACCAACGTATGGACACCAAGTGTGGGAAGCCATGGGGTGGTGGTGGTGGGATGAGTTGGGAGATTGGGATTGACCTGTATACATGTATATGCCTAAAATACATAACTAATAATAACCTGCTGTATAAAAAAATAAATAAAATTAAAGTTCAAAATTTTAAAAAATAAAATTTAAAAATAAAACAGAAAAAAGTTCTTCCCTTCACACAGATGTATTTATAGGAATGAATTATTTCCATGCTTATATCTATAAATACATAAAAGAGGAATAAAATCTAACTTGAACCATAGAAGAAAAAAAACCTGAACCCACCAGTTATACAGAGGAAAACCCTATCAGGGCACTTGCTCCAGCGGTAAACAATTCTGAAATTGGTCAGAGGTGGGGAATCATCTCCCATACAGCCAGCAACCCACACCCCACGCAAGGAGCGTCCTCATTGCAAAGCTGGGGGACCGTGCCGAGACATCTGTGAGTAAACGTGAGCTGAGCCCCAGGCCAGCTGCTGCTGAACTGTTCCCACCCTTCCCCGGAAAAACACCTGAATATGTACAAGGGCTTGAAAGCCTAGAAGAAGGGCCGCGGAGCCACACCAGCGACAGCACGCAGGCCAACTTGGTGCCTGCAGGCCAGCTAGGGTGGTCCTGGCCGCGGGCGCTCTTCCGGAGTCTTTCCATAGCCCTGCCTGAGATACCCCTCCTGTCCCGGCCCCCACTGCTTTTTTCCTTCCTCACCTCTGTCCGGAGAGAAATTCCAGCAGAAGGTATGGGTGACACATCCTCTTCTTTACAGGTGGCAGCCTGGCACCTCCTGCAGAAAGGCCAGCAGAGCCCCACTCACACCGGGCCACCCACAAAGCAGTGGCCCCTCACTCCGTCCCACCAGCACAGCCCCGAGACTGCTGACGGGGCAGAGAATATGGAGTCAGGCACAGCTTCAGGGGCTATTGCTGCCTGGAGCGCTGTTTTTATTGACCTCAACCAGGCACACCTGGGGAGGGCCGGCAGGCAGGGTAAGGCTGCCCAGGTCAGCTAATCCACAACCCTCAGGGAATCACATTGTTGAAAATGGACCTCGCTAAGGCAGAATAGAAGCCAAGGGAAAAAAGGACACAATGCCATTTGCAGCACCGTAGATGAGTCTAGAGGTAATCACGTGACTTGTAGTAAGTCACAAAGTGAAAGACACATATCGTATCATATCACTTATAGGTGTTACCTAAAAATGGAAACCAGGGCAGATATTTCCACGGAGAAGGGCAATCACAGATTCATTCAACAAACTTATGGTTCACCAATGGAAAGGTGAGAAGATTGGTTTCATTACGATATCGGCTTTAACATACATACACAAACACAGTGACATATATAATCACCAAAGACCTACGGAATACCAAGAGAAGACTACTCAACATTCTGTCATAACGTACATGGGAAAAGGATCCCAGGGAGAACAGACATCTGTATATGTGTAAAAGAACCACATCTTCCACACCTACAACAAGCCAAACATTGTAATCAAACTTGCTGTAATAAAAAATAAAAAACATAAATTAAAACCACGAACAAGAAGTAGTGAGACAAACTTGAGGGGCTTTCCCCTGGCACACTCCATTCTAAATTCCAATCTAGAACACGACTTCCATTGAGGCTCTGTGGCCCTAGTAACCAGATTTGGTAAGGGAGAACTGCTGCCACCTTGTGGCCCTTTCACACAACAGCAGCTTTAATCCCAGCGCTAATGGTCAGTTGATATTCAAAATCATTGCAGGCCTGTAAATGACACCTGCCCTGAAAACAAATCCTGGGGTCACATATCGACCAAAAAATTCAAAGGACGTCCATATTTCAAAACGACCGTTTCAAAAGGCATATTTTACGCACATTAGTGTTCTGCTTCTTTTTCTTTCTTTCCTTTTTTGTTAAAAAAACGGGAATGGAAAAAGGCGTCCCTCAGAATGGGCGGAAATCGTTGCAAACGAATCAATGGACCAAGGTTTAATCTCCAATATATATAAACAGCTCATGCAGCTTAATATTAAAAAAACAAACAACCCAATACAAAAATGGGCAGAAGATCTAAAGAGACGTTTCTTCAAAGAAGACACAGAGATGGCCAAGACGCACTTGAAAAGCTGCCCAACAGCACTAATTATTAGAGAAATGCAAATCAAAACTACAATGAGGTATCTCCTCACACCAGTTGGAATCAGCATCATCAGAAAATCTACAAACAACAAATTCTGGGGAGGGTGTGGACAAAAGGAGCCCTCTTCCACTATTGGTGGGAATGTAAATTGATACAGTCACTATGGAGAACAGTATGGAGTTTCCTTAAAAAAACTAGAAATAGAATTACCATCTGATCCAGCAATCCCACTTCTGGGCATATACCCAGAGAAAACCATAAATCAAAAAGGCACATTCACCTCAATGTTCATTGCAGCACTATTGACAATAGCCAGGTAATGGAAGCAACCTAAATGCCCACAGACAGATGAATGGATAAAGATGTGGTACATATATAAAATGGAATATTACTCAGCCATAAAAAGGAATGAAACTGGGTCATTTGTAGAGACATCGATGGATCTAGAGACTGTCATACAGAATGAAGTAAGTCAGAAAGAGGAAAACAAATATTGTATATTAATGCATATATGTGGAACCTAAAAAATGGTCCAGATGAACTTGTTTGCAGGGAAGAAATAGAGACACAGAGGTACAGAACCAACGTATGGACACCAAGTGTGGGAAGCCATGGGGTGGTGGTGGTGGGATGAGTTGGGAGATTGGGATTGACCTGTATACATGTATATGCCTAAAATACATAACTAATAATAACCTGCTGTATAAAAAAATAAATAAAATTAAAGTTCAAAATTTTACAAAATAAAATTTAAAAATAAAACAGAAAAAAGTTCTTCCCTTCACACAGATGTATTTCTAGGAATGAATTATTTCCATGCTTATATCTATAAATACATAAAAGAGGAATAAAATCTAACTTGAACCATAGAAGAAAAAAAACCTGAACCCACCAGTTATACAGAGGAAAACCCTATCAGGGCACTTGCTCCAGCGGTAAACAATTCTGAAATTGGTCAGAGGTGGGGAATCATCTCCCATACAGCCAGCAACCCACACCCCACGCAAGGAGTGTCCTCATTGCAAAGCTGGGGGACCGTGCCGAGGCATCTGTGAGTAAACGTGAGCTGAGCCCCAGGCCAGCTGCTGCTGAACTGTTCCCACCCTTCCCAGGTAAAACACCTGAATATGTACAAGGGCTTGAAAGCCTAGAAGAAGGGCCGCGGAGCCACACCAGCGACAGCACGCAGGCCAACTTGGTGCCTGCAGGCCAGCTAGGGTGGTCCTGGCCACGGGCGCTCTTCCGGAATCTTTCCATTGCCCTGCCTGAGATACCCCTCCTGTCCCGGCCCCCACTGCTTTTTTCCTTCCTCACCTCTGTCCGGAGAGAAATTCCAGCAGAAGGTATGGGTGACACATCCTCTTCTTTACAGGTGGCAGCCTGGCACCTCCTGCAGAAAGGCCAGCAGAGCCCCACTCACACCGGGCCACCCACAAAGCCGTGGCCCCTCACTCCCTCCCACCAGCACAGCCCCGAGACTGCTGACGGGGCAGAGAATATGGAGTCAGGCACAGCTTCAGGGGCTATTGCTGCCTGGAGCGCTGTTTTTATTGACCTCAACCAGGCACACCAGGGGAGGGCCGGCAGGCAGGGTAAGGCTGCCCAGGTCAGCTAATCCACAACCCTCAGGGAATCACATTGTTGAAAATGGACCTCGCTAAGGCAGAATAGAAGCCAAGGGAAAAAAGGACAAAATGCCATTTGCAGCACCGTTGATGAGTCTAGAGGTAATCACGTGACTTGTAGTAAGTCACAAAGTGAAAGACACATATCGTATCATATCACTTATAGGTGTTACCTAAAAATGGAAACCAGGGCAGATATTTCCACGGAGAAGGGCAATCACAGATTCATTCAACAAACTTATGGTTCACCAACGGAAAGGAGTGAGGATTGGTTTCATTACGATATCGGCTTTAACATACATACACAAACACAGTGACATATATAATCACCAAAGACCTACGGAATACCAAGAGAAGACTACTCAACATTCTGTCATAACGTACATGGGAAAAGGATCCCAGGGAGAACAGACATCTGTATATGTGTAAAAGAACCACATCTTCCACACCTACAACAAGCCAAACATTGTAATCAAACTTGCTGTAATAAAAAATAAAAAACATAAATTAAAACCACGAACAAGAAGTAGTGAGACAAACTTGAGGGGCTTTCCCCTGGCACACTCCATTCTAAATTCCAATCTAGAACACGACTTCCATTGAGGCTCTGTGGCCCTAGTAACCAGATTTGGTAAGGGAGAACTGCTGCCACCTTGTGGCCCTTTCACACAACAGCAGCTTTAATCCCAGCGCTAATGGTCAGTTGATATTCAAAATCATTGCAGGCCTGTAAATGACACCTGCCCTGAAAACAAATCCTGGGGTCACATATCGACCAAAAAATTCAAAGGACGTCCATATTTCAAAACGACCGTTTCAAAAGGCATATTTTACGCACATTAGTGTTCTGCTTCTTTTTCTTTCTTTCCTTTTTTGTTAAAAAAACGGGAATGGAAAAAGGCGTCCCTCAGAATGGGCGGAAATCGTTGCAAACGAATCAATGGACCAAGGTTTAATCTCCAATATATATAAACAGCTCATGCAGCTTAATATTAAAAAAACAAACAACCCAATACAAAAATGGGCAGAAGATCTAAAGAGACGTTTCTTCAAAGAAGACACAGAGATGGCCAAGACGCACTTGCAAAGCTGCTCAACAGCACTAATTATTAGAGAAATGCAAATCAAAACTACAATGAGGTATCTCCTCACACCTGTTGGAATCAGCATCATCAGAAAATCTACAAACAACAAATTCTGGGGAGGGTGTGGACAAAAGGAGCCCTCTTCCACTATTGGTGGGAATGTAAATTGATACAGTCACTATGGAGAACAGTATGGAGTTTCCTTAAAAAAACTAGAAATAGAATTACCATCTGATCCAGCAATCCCACTTCTGGGCATATACCCAGAGAAAACCATAAATCAAAAAGGCACATTCACCACAATGTTCATTGCAGCACTATTGACAATAGCCAGGTAATGGAAGCAACCTAAATGCCCACAGACAGATGAATGGATAAAGATGTGGTACATATAGAAAATGGAATATTACTCAGCCATAAAAAGGAATGAAACTGGGTCTTTTGTAGAGACATCGATGGATCTAGAGACTGTCATACAGAATGAAGTAAGTCAGAAAGAGGAAAACAAATATTGTATATTAATGCATATATATGGAACCTGAAAAATGGTCCAGATGAACTGGTTTGCAGGGAAGAAATAGAGACACAGAGGTACAGAACCAACGTATGGACACCAAGTGTGGGAAGCCATGGGGTGGTGGTGGTGGGATGAGTTGGGAGATTGGGATTGACCTGTATACATGTATATGCCTAAAATACATAACTAATAATAACCTGCTGTATAAAAAAATAAATAAAATTAAAGTTCAAAATTTTAAAAAATAAAATTTAAAAATAAAACAGAAAAAAGTTCTTCCCTTCACACAGATGTATTTATAGGAATGAATTATTTCCATGCTTATATCTATAAATACATAAAAGAGGAATAAAATCTAACTTGAACCATAGAAGAAAAAAATCCTGAACCCACCAGTTATACAGAGGAAAACCCTATCAGGGCACTTGCTCCAGCGGTAAACAATTCTGAAATTGGTCAGAGGTGGGGAATCATCTCCCATACAGCCAGCAACCCACACCCCACGCAAGGAGCGTCCTCATTGCAAAGCTGGGGGACCGTGCCGAGACATCTGTGTGTAAACGTGAGCTGAGCCCCAGGCCAGCTGCTGCTGAACTGTTCCCACCCTTCCCCGGAAAAACACCTGAATATGTACAAGGGCTTGAAAGCCTAGAAGAAGGGCCGCGGAACCACACCAGCGACAGCACGCAGGCCAACTTGGTGCCTGCAGGCCAGCCAGGGTGGTCCTGGCCGCGGGCGCTCTTCCGGAAGCTTTCCATTGCCCTGCCTGAGATACCCCTCCTGTCCCGGCCCCCACTGCTTTTTTCCTTCCTCACCACTGTCCGGAGAGAAATTCCAGCAGAAGGTATGGGTGACACATCCTCTTCTTTACAGGTGGCAGCCTGGCACCTCTTGCAGAAAGGCCAGCAGAGCCGCACTCACACCGGGCCACCCACAAAGCCGTGGCCCCTCACTCCCTCCCACCAGCACAGCCCCGAGACTGCTGACGGGGCAGAGAATATGGAGTCAGGCACAGCTTCAGGGACTATTGCTGCCTGGAGCGCTGTTTTTATTGACCTCTACAGGCACACCTGGGGAGGGCCGGCAGTCAGGGTAAGGCTGCCCAAGTCAGCTAATCCACAACCCTCAGGGAATCACATTGTTGAAAATGGACCTCGCTAAGGCAGAATAGAAGCCAAGGGAAAAAAGGACACAATGCCATTTGCAGCACCGTAGATGAGTCTAGAGCTAATCACGTGACTTGTAGTAAGTCAGAAAGTGAAAGACACATATCGTATCATATCACTTATAGGTGTTACCTAAAAATGGAAACCAGGGCAGATATTTCCACGGAGAAGGGCAATCACAGATTCATTCAACAAACTTATGGTTCACCAACGGAAAGGTGTGAGGATTGGTTTCATTACGATATCGGTTTTAACAGACATACACAAACACAGTGACCTATATAATCACCAAAGACCTACGGAATACCAAGAGAAGACTACTCAACATTCTGTCATAACGTACATGGGAAAAGGATCCCAGGGAGAACAGACATCTGTATATGTGTAAAAGAACCACATCTTCCACACCTACAACAAGCCAAACATTGTAATCAAACTCGCTGTAATAAAAAATAAAAAACATAAATTAAAAACACGAACAAGAAGTAGTGAGACAAACTTGAGGGGCTTTCCCCTGGCACACTCCATTCTAAATTCCAATCTAGAACACGACTTCCATTGAGGCTCTGTGGCCCTAGTAACCAGATTTGGTAAGGGAGAACTGCTGCCACCTTGTGGCCGTTTCACACAACAGCAGCTTTAATCCCAGCGCTAATGGTCAGTTGATATTCAAAATCATTGCAGGCCTGTAAATGACACCTGCCCTGAAAACAAATCCTGGGGTCACATATCGACCAAAAAATTCAAAGGACGTCCATATTTCAAAACGACCGTTTCAAAAGGCATATTTTACGCACATTAGTGTTCTGCTTCTTTTTCTTTCTTTCCTTTTTTGTTAAAAAAACGGGAATGGAAAAAGGCGTCCCTCAGAATGGGCGGAAATCGTTGCAAACGAATCAATGGACAAAGGTTTAATCTCCAATATATATAAACAGCTCATGCAGCTTAATATTAAAAAAACAAACAACCCAATACAAAAATGGGCAGAAGATCTAAAGAGACGTTTCTTCAAAGAAGACACAGAGATGGCCAAGACGCACTTGAAAAGCTGCTCAACAGCACTAATTATTAGAGAAATGCAAATCAAAACTACAATGAGGTATCTCCTCACACCTGTTGGAATCAGCATCATCAGAAAATCTACAAACAACAAATTCTGGGGAGGGTGTGGACAAAAGGAGCCCTCTTCCACTATTGGTGGGAATGTAAATTGATACAGTCACTATGGAGAACAGTATGGAGTTTCCTTAAAAAAACTAGAAATAGAATTACCATCTGATCCAGCAATCCCACTTCTGGGCATATACCCAGAGAAAACCATAAATAAAAAAGGCACATTCACCACAATGTTCATTGCAGCACTATTGACAATAGCCAGGTAATGGAAGCAACCTAAATGCCCACAGACCGATGAATGGATAAAGATGTGGTACATATATAAAATGGAATATTACTCAGCCATAAAAAGGAATGAAACTGGGTCATTTGTAGAGACATCGATGGATCTAGAGACTGTCATACAGAATGAAGTAAGTCAGAAAGAGGAAAACAAATATTGTATATTAATGCATATATGTGGAACCTAAAAAATGGTCCAGATGAACTGGTTTGCAGGGAAGAAATAGAGACACAGATGTACAGAACCAACGTATGGACACCAAGTGTGGGAAGCCATGGGGTGGTGGTGGTGGTGGGATGAGTTGGGAGATTGGGATTGACCTGTATACATGTATATGCCTACAATACATAACTAATAATAACCTGCTGTATAAAAAAATAAATAAAATTAAAGTTCAAAATTTTACAAAATAAAATTTAAAAATAAAACAGAAAAAAGTTCTTCCCTTCACACAGATGTATTTATAGGAATGAATTATTTCCATGCTTATATCTATAAATACATAAAAGAGGAATAAAATCTAACTTGAACCATAGAAGAAAAAAAAACCTGAACCCACCAGTTATACAGAGGAAAACCCAATCAGGTCACTTGCTCCAGCAGTAAACAATTCTGAAATTGGTCAGAGGTGGGGAATCATCTCCCATACAGCCGGCAACCCACACCCCACACAATGAGCGTCCTCATTGCAAAGCTGGGGGACCGTGCCGAGGCATCTGTGAGTAAACGTGAGCTGAGCCCCAGGCCAGCTGCTGCTGAACTGTTCCCACCCTTCCCAGGTAAAACAACTGAATATGTACAAGGGCTTGAAAGCCTAGAAGAAGGGCCGCGGAGCCACACCAGCGACAGCACGCAGGCCAACTTGGTGCCTGCTGGCCAGCTAGGGTGGTCCTGGCCGCGGGCGCTCTTCCGGAGTCTTTCCATTGCCCTGCCTGAGATACCCCTCCTGTCCCGGCCCCCACTGCTTTTTTCCTTCCTCACCTCTGTCCGGAGAGAAATTCCAGCAGAAGGTATGGGTGACACATCCTCTTCTTTACAGGTGGCAGCCTGGCACCTCCTGCAGAAAGGCCAGCAGAGCCCCACTCACACCGGGCCACCCACAAAGCAGTGGCCCCTCACTCCGTCCCACCAGCACAGCCCCGAGACTGCTGACGGGGCAGAGAATATGGAGTCAGGCACAGCTTCAGGGGCTATTGCTGCCTGGAGCGCTGTTTTTATTGACCTCAACCAGGCACACCTGGGGAGGGCCGGCAGTCAGGGTAAGGCTGCCCAGGTCAGCTAATCCACAACCCTCAGGGAATCACATTGTTGAAAATGGACCTCGCTAAGGCAGAATAGAAGCCAAGGGAAAAAAGGACACAATGCCATTTGCAGCACCGTAGATGAGTCTAGAGGTAATCACGTGACTTGTAGTAAGTCACAAAGTGAAAGACACATATCGTATCATATCACTTATAGGTGTTACCTAAAAATGGAAACCAGGGCAGATATTTCCACGGAGAAGGGCAATCACAGATTCATTCAACAAACTTATGGTTCACCAATGGAAAGGTGAGAGGATTGGTTTCATTACGATATCGGCTTTAACATACATACACAAACACAGTGACATATATAATCACCAAAGACCTACGGAATACGAAGAGAAGACTACTCAACATTCTGTCATAACGTACATGGGAAAAGGATCCCAGGGAGAACAGACATCTGTATATGTGTAAAAGAACCACATCTTCCACACCTACAACAAGCCAAACATTGTAATCAAACTTGCTGTAATAAAAAATAAAAAACATAAATTAAAACCACGAACAAGAAGTAGTGAGACAAACTTGAGGGGCTTTCCCCTGGCACACTCCATTCTAAATTCCAATCTAGAACACGACTTCCATTGAGGCTCTGTGGCCCTAGTAACCAGATTTGGTAAGGCAGAACTGCTGCCACCTTGTGGCCCTTTCACACAACAGCAGCTTTAATCCCAGCGCTAATGGTCAGTTGATATTCAAAATCATTGCAGGCCTGTAAATGACACCTGCCCTGAAAACAAATCCTGGGGTCACATATCGACCAAAAAATTCAAAGGACGTCCATATTTCAAAACGACCGTTTCAAAAGGCATATTTTACGCACATTAGTGTTCTGCTTCTTTTTCTTTCTTTCCTTTTTTGTTAAAAAAACGGGAATGGAAAAAGGCGTCCCTCAGAATGGGCGGAAATGGTTGCAAACGAATCAATGGACAAAGGTTTAATCTCCAATATATATAAACAGCTCATGCAGCTTAATATTAAAAAAACAAACAACCCAATACAAAAATGGGCAGAAGATCTAAAGAGACGTTTCTTCAAAGAAGACACAGAGATGGCCAAGACGCACTTGAAAAGCTGCCCAACAGCACTAATTATTAGAGAAATGCAAATCAAAACTACAATGAGGTATCTCCTCACACCTGTTGGAATCAGCATCATCAGAAAATCTACAAACAACAAATTCTGGGGAGGGTGTGGACAAAAGGAGCCCTCTTCCACTATTGGTGGGAATGTAAATTGATACAGTCACTATGGAGAACAGTATGGAGTTTCCTTAAAAAAACTAGAAATAGAATTACCATCTGATCCAGCAATCCCACTTCTGGGCATATACCCAGAGAAAACCAGAAATCAAAAAGGCACATTCACCACAATGTTCATTGCAGCACTATTGACAATAGCCAGGTAATGGAAGCAACCTAAATGCCCACAGACAGATGAATGGATAAAGATGTGGTACATATATAAAATGGAATATTACTCAGCCATAAAAAGGAATGAAACTGGGTCATTTGTAGAGACATCGATGGATCTAGAGACTGTCATACAGAATGAAGTAAGTCAGAAAGAGGAAAACAAATATTGTATATTAATGCATATATGTGGAACCTAAAAAATGGTCCAGATGAACTGGTTTGCAGGGAAGAAATAGAGACACAGAGGTACAGAACTAACGTATGGACACCAAGTGTGGGAAGCCATGGGGTGGTGGTGGTGGGATGAGTTGGGAGATTGGGATTGACCTGTATACATGTATATGCCTACAATACATAACTAATAATAACCTGCTGTATAAAAAAATAAATAAAATTAAAGTTCAAAATTTTACAAAATAAAATTTAAAAATAAAACAGAAAAAAGTTCTTCCCTTCACACAGATGTATTTCTAGGAATGAATTATTTCCATGCTTATATCTATAAATACATAAAAGAGGAATAAAATCTAACTTGAACCATAGAAGAAAAAAAACCTGAACCCACCAGTTATACAGAGGAAAACCCTATCAGGGCACTTGCTCCAGCGGTAAACAATTCTGAAATTGGTCAGAGGTGGGGAATCATCTCACATACAGCCAGCAACCCACACCCCACGCAAGGAGCGTCCTCATTGCAAAGCTGGGGGACCGTGCTGAGGCATCTGTGAGTAAACGTGAGCTGAGCCCCAGGCCAGCTGCTGCTGAACTGTTCCCACCCTTCCCAGGTGAAACACCTGAATATGTACAAGGGCTTGAAAGCCTAGAGGGAGGGCCGTGGAGCCACACCAGCGACAGCACGCAGGCCAACTTGGTGCCTGCAGGCCAGCCAGGGTGGTCCTGGCCGCGGGCGCTCTTCCGGAATCTTTCCATTGCCCTGCCTGAGATACCCCTCCTGTCCCGGCCCCCACTGATTTTTTCCTTCCTCACCTCTGTCCGGAGAGAAATTCCAGCAGAAGGTATGGGTGACACATCCTCTTCTTTACAGGTGGCAGCCTGGCACCTCCTGCAGAAAGGCCAGCAGAGCCCCACTCACACCGGGCCACCCACAAAGCCGTGGCCCCTTACTCCCTCCCACCAGCACAGCCCCGAGACTGCTGACGGGGCAGAGAATATGGAGTCAGGCACAGCTTCAGGGACTATTGCTGCCTGGAGCGCTGTTTTTATTGACCTCAACCAGGCACACCTGGGGAGGGCCGGCAGGCAGGGTAAGGCTGCCCAGGTCAGCTAATCCACAACCCTCAGGGAATCACATTGTTGAAAATGGACCTCGCTAAGGCAGAATAGAAGCCAAGGGAAAAAAGGACACAATGCCATTTGCAGCACCGTAGATGAGTCTAGAGGTAATCACGTGACTTGTAGTAAGTCACAAAGTGAAAGACACATATCGTATCATATCACTTATAGGTGTTACCTAAAAATGGAAACCAGGGCAGATATTTCCACGGAGAAGGGCAATCACAGATTCATTCAACAAACTTATGGTTCACCAATGGAAAGGTGTGAGGATTGGTTTCATTACGATATCGGCTTTAACAGACATACACAAACACAGTGACATATATAATCACCAAAGACCTACGGAATACCAGGAGAAGACTACTCAACATTCTGTCATAACGTACATGGGAAAAGGATCCCATGGAGAACAGACATCTGTATATGTGTAAAACAACCACATCTTCCACACCTACAACAAGCCAAACATTGTAATCAAACTTGCTGTAATAAAAAATAAAAAACATAAATTAAAAACACGAACAAGAAGTAGTGAGACAAACTTGAGGGGCTTTCCCCTGGCACACTCAATTCTAAATTCCAATCTAGAACACGACTTCCATTGAGGCTCTGTGGCCCTAGTAACCAGATTTGGTAAGGGAGAACTGCTGCCACCTTGTGGCCGTTTCACACAACAGCAGCTTTAATCCCAGCGCTAAGGGTCAGTTGATATTCAAAATCATTGCAGGCCTGTAAATGACACCTGCCCTGAAAACAAATCCTGGGGTCACATATCGACCAAAAAATTCAAAGGACGTCCATATTTCAAAACGACCGTTTCAAAAGGCATATTTTACGCACATTACTGTTCTGCTTCTTTTTCTTTCTTTCCTTTTTTGTTAAAAAAAACGGGAATGGAAAAAGGCGTCCCTCAGAATGGGCGGAAATCGTTGCAAACGAATCAATGGACAAAGGTTTAATCTCCAATATATATAAACAGCTCATGCAGCTTAATATTAAAAAAACAAACAACCCAATACAAAAATGGGCAGAAGATCTAAAGAGACGTTTCTTCAAAGAAGACACAGAGATGGCCAAGACGCACTTGAAAAGCTGCCCAACAGCACTAATTATTAGAGAAATGCAAATCAAAACTACAATGAGGTATCTCCTCACACCTGTTGGAATCAGCATCATCAGAAAATCTACAAACAACAAATTCTGGGGAGGGTGTGGACAAAAGGAGCCCTCTTCCACTATTGGTGGGAATGTAAATTGATACAGTCACTATGGAGAACAGTATGGAGTTTCCTTAAAAAAACTAGAAATAGAATTACCATCTGATCCAGCAATCCCACTTCTGGGCATATACCCAGAGAAAACCATAAATCAAAAAGGCACATTCACCACAATGTTCATTGCAGCACTATTGACAATAGCCAGGTAATGGAAGCAACCTAAATGCCCACAGACAGATGAATGGATAAAGATGTGGTACATATATAAAATGGAATATTACTCAGCCATAAAAAGGAATGAAACTGGGTCATTTGTAGAGACATCGATGGATCTAGAGACTGTCATACAGAATGAAGTAAGTCAGAAAGAGGAAAACAAATATTGTATATTAATGCATATATGTGGAACCTAAAAAATGGTCCAGATGAACTGGTTTGCAGGGAAGAAATAGAGACACAGAGGTACAGAACCAACGTATGGACACCAAGTGTGGGAAGCCATGGGGTGGTGGTGGTGGGATGAGTTGGGAGATTGGGATTGACCTGTATACATGTATATGCCTAAAATACATAACTAATAATAACCTGCTGTATAAAAAAATAAATAAAATTAAAGTTCAAAATTTTACAAAATAAAATTTAAAAAAAAACAGAAAAAAGTTCTTCCCTTCACACAGATGTATTTCTAGGAATGAATTATTTCCATGCTTATATCTATAAATACATAAAAGAGGAATAAAATCTAACTTGAACCATAGAAGAAAAAAAACCTGAACCCACCAGTTATACAGAGGAAAACCCTATCAGGGCACTTGCTCCAGCGGTAAACAATTCTGAAATTGGTCAGAGGTGGGGAATCATCTCACATACAGCCAGCAACCCACACCCCACGCAAGGAGCGTCCTCATTGCAAAGCTGGGGGACCGTGCCGAGGCATCTGTGAGTAAACGTGAGCTGAGCCCCAGGCCAGCTGCTGCTGAACTGTTCCCACCCTTCCCAGGTGAAACACCTGAATATGTACAAGGGCTTGAAAGCCTAGAGGAAGGGCCGTGGAGCCACACCAGCGACAGCACGCAGGCCAACTTGGTGCCTGCAGGCCAGCCAGGGTGGTCCTGGCCGCGGGCGCTCTTCCGGAATCTTTCCATTGCCCTGCCTGAGATACCCCTCCTGTCCCGGCCCCCACTGCTTTTTTCCTTCCTCACCACTGTCCGGAGAGAAATTCCAGCAGAAGGTATGGGTGACACATCCTCTTCTTTACAGGTGGCAGCCTGGCACCTCCTGCAGAAAGGCCAGCAGAGCCCCACTCACACCGGGCCACCCACAAAGCCGTGGCCCCTTACTCCCTCCCACCAGCACAGCCCCGAGACTGCTGACGGGGCAGAGAATATGGAGTCAGGCACAGCTTCAGGGACTATTGCTGCCTGGAGCGCTGTTTTTATTGACCTCAACCAGGCACACCTGGGGAGGGCCGGCAGGCAGGGTAAGGCTGCCCAGGTCAGCTAATCCACAACCCTCAGGGAATCACATTGTTGAAAATGGACCTCGCTAAGGCAGAATAGAAGCCAAGGGAAAAAAGGACACAATGCCATTTGCAGCACCGTAGATGAGTCTAGAGGTAATCACGTGACTTGTAGTAAGTCACAAAGTGAAAGACACATATCGTATCATATCACTTATAGGTGTTACCTAAAAATGGAAACCAGGGCAGATATTTCCACGGAGAAGGGCAATCACAGATTCATTCAACAAACTTATGGTTCACCAATGGAAAGGTGTGAGGATTGGTTTCATTACGATATCGGCTTTAACAGACATACACAAACACAGTGACATATATAATCACCAAAGACCTACGGAATACCAGGAGAAGACTACTCAACATTCTGTCATAACGTACATGGGAAAAGGATCCCATGGAGAACAGACATCTGTATATGTGTAAAACAACCACATCTTCCACACCTACAACAAGCCAAACATTGTAATCAAACTTGCTGTAATAAAAAATAAAAAACATAAATTAAAAACACGAACAAGAAGTAGTGAGACAAACTTGAGGGGCTTTCCCCTGGCACACTCAATTCTAAATTCCAATCTAGAACACGACTTCCATTGAGGCTCTGTGGCCCTAGTAACCAGATTTGGTAAGGGAGAACTGCTGCCACCTTGTGGCCGTTTCACACAACAGCAGCTTTAATCCCAGCGCTAAGGGTCAGTTGATATTCAAAATCATTGCAGGCCTGTAAATGACACCTGCCCTGAAAACAAATCCTGGGGTCACATATCGACCAAAAAATTCAAAGGACGTCCATATTTCAAAACGACCGTTTCAAAAGGCATATTTTACGCACATTACTGTTCTGCTTCTTTTTCTTTCTTTCCTTTTTTGTTAAAAAAAACGGGAATGGAAAAAGGCGTCCCTCAGAATGGGCGGAAATCGTTGCAAACGAATCAATGGACAAAGGTTTAATCTCCAATATATATAAACAGCTCATGCAGCTTAATATTAAAAAAACAAACAACCCAATACAAAAATGGGCAGAAGATCTAAAGAGACGTTTCTTCAAAGAAGACACAGAGATGGCCAAGACGCACTTGAAAAGCTGCCCAACAGCACTAATTATTAGAGAAATGCAAATCAAAACTACAATGAGGTATCTCCTCACACCTGTTGGAATCAGCATCATCAGAAAATCTACAAACAACAAATTCTGGGGAGGGTGTGGACAAAAGGAGCCCTCTTCCACTATTGGTGGGAATGTAAATTGATACAGTCACTATGGAGAACAGTATGGAGTTTCCTTAAAAAAACTAGAAATAGAATTACCATCTGATCCAGCAATCCCACTTCTGGGCATATACCCAGAGAAAACCAGAAATCAAAAAGGCACATTCACCACAATGTTCATTGCAGCACTATTGACAATAGCCAGGTAATGGAAGCAACCTAAATGCCCACAGACAGATGAATGGATAAAGATGTGGTACATATATAAAATGGAATATTACTCAGCCATAAAAAGGAATGAAACTGGGTCATTTGTAGAGACATCGATGGATCTAGAGACTGTCATACAGAATGAAGTAAGTCAGAAAGAGGAAAACAAATATTGTATATTAATGCATATATGTGGAACCTAAAAAATGGTCCAGATGAACTGGTTTGCAGGGAAGAAATAGAGACACAGAGGTACAGAACCAACGTATGGACACCAAGTGTGGGAAGCCATGGGGTGGTGGTGGTGGGATGAGTTGGGAGATTGGGATTGACCTGTATACATGTATATGCCTAAAATACATAACTAATAATAACCTGCTGTATAAAAAAATAAATAAAATTAAAGTTCAAAATTTTACAAAATAAAATTTAAAAAAAAACAGAAAAAAGTTCTTCCCTTCACACAGATGTATTTCTAGGAATGAATTATTTCCATGCTTATATCTATAAATACATAAAAGAGGAATAAAATCTAACTTGAACCATAGAAGAAAAAAAACCTGAACCCACCAGTTATACAGAGGAAAACCCTATCAGGGCACTTGCTCCAGCGGTAAACAATTCTGAAATTGGTCAGAGGTGGGGAATCATCTCACATACAGCCAGCAACCCACACCCCACGCAAGGAGCGTCCTCATTGCAAAGCTGGGGGACCGTGCCGAGGCATCTGTGAGTAAACGTGAGCTGAGCCCCAGGCCAGCTGCTGCTGAACTGTTCCCACCCTTCCCCGGAAAAACACCTGAATATGTACAAGGGCTTGAAAGCCTAGAAGAAGGGCCGCGGAGCCACACCAGCAACAGCACGCAGGCCAACTTGGTGCCTGCAGGCCAGCTAGGGTGGTCCTGGCCGCAGGCGCTCTTCCGGAATCTTTCCATTGCCCTGCCTGAGATACCCCTCCTGTCCCGGCCCCCACTGCTTTTTTCCTTCCTCACCTCTGTCCGGAGAGAAATTCCAGCAGAAGGTATGGGTGACACATCCTCTTCTTTACAGGTGGCAGCCTGGCACCTCCTGCAGAAAGGCCAGCAGAGCCCCACTCACACCGGGCCACCCACAAAGCCGTGGCCCCTCACTCCCTCCCACCAGCACAGCCCCGAGACTGCTGACGGGGCAGAGAATATGGAGTCAGGCACAGCTTCAGGGGCTATTGCTGCCTGGAGCGCTGTTTTTATTGACCTCAACCAGGCACACCAGGGGAGGGCCGGCAGGCAGGGTAAGGCTGCCCAGGTCAGCTAATCCACAACCCTCAGGGAATCACATTGTTGAAAATGGACCTCGCTAAGGCAGAATAGAAGCCAAGGGAAAAAAGGACAAAATGCCATTTGCAGCACCGTTGATGAGTCTAGAGGTAATCACGTGACTTGTAGTAAGTCACAAAGTGAAAGACACATATCGTATCATATCACTTATAGGTGTTACCTAAAAATGGAAACCAGGGCAGATATTTCCACGGAGAAGGGCAATCACAGATTCATTCAACAAACTTATGGTTCACCAATGGAAAGGTGAGAGGATTGGTTTCATTACGATATCGGCTTTAACATACATACACAAACACAGTGACATATATAATCACCAAAGACCTACGGAATACCAAGAGAAGACTACTCAACATTCTGTCATAACGTACATGGGAAAAGGATCCCAGGGAGAACAGACATCTGTATATGTGTAAAAGAACCACATCTTCCACACCTACAACAAGCCAAACATTGTAATCAAACTTGCTGTAATAAAAAATAAAAAACATAAATTAAAACCACGAACAAGAAGTAGTGAGACAAACTTGAGGGGCTTTCCCCTGGCACACTCCATTCTAAATTCCAATCTAGAACACGACTTCCATTGAGGCTCTGTGGCCCTAGTAACCAGATTTGGTAAGGCAGAACTGCTGCCACCTTGTGGCCCTTTCACACAACAGCAGCTTTAATCCCAGCGCTAATGGTCAGTTGATATTCAAAATCATTGCAGGCCTGTAAATGACACCTGCCCTGAAAACAAATCCTGGGGTCACATATCGACCAAAAAATTCAAAGGACGTCCATATTTCAAAACGACCGTTTCAAAAGGCATATTTTACGCACATTAGTGTTCTGCTTCTTTTTCTTTCTTTCCTTTTTTGTTAAAAAAACGGGAATGGAAAAAGGCGTCCCTCAGAATGGGCGGAAATCGTTGCAAACGAATCAATGGACAAAGGTTTAATCTCCAATATATATAAACAGCTCATGCAGCTTAATATTAAAAAAACAAACAACCCAATACAAAAATGGGCAGAAGATCTAAAGAGACGTTTCTTCAAAGAAGACACAGAGATGGCCAAGACGCACTTGAAAAGCTGCTCAACAGCACTAATTATTAGAGAAATGCAAATCAAAACTACAATGAGGTATCTCCTCACACCTGTTGGAATCAGCATCATCAGAAAATCTACAAACAACAAATTCTGGGGAGGGTGTGGACAAAAGGAGCCCTCTTCCACTATTGGTGGGAATGTAAATTGATACAGTCACTATGGAGAACAGTATGGAGTTTCCTTAAAAAAACTAGAAATAGAATTACCATCTGATCCAGCAATCCCACTTCTGGGCATATACCCAGAGAAAACCAGAAATCAAAAAGGCACATTCACCACAATGTTCATTGCAGCACTATTGACAATAGCCAGGTAATGGAAGCAACCTAAATGCCCACAGACAGATGAATGGATAAAGATGTGGTACATATATAAAATGGAATATTACTCAGCCATAAAAAGGAATGAAACTGGGTCATTTGTAGAGACATCGATGGATCTAGAGACTGTCATACAGAATGAAGTAAGTCAGAAAGAGGAAAACAAATATTGTATATTAATGCATATATGTGGAACCTAAAAAATGGTCCAGATGAACTGGTTTGCAAGGAAGAAATAGAGACACAGAGGTACAGAACCAACGTATGGACACCAAGTGTGGGAAGCCATGGGGTGGTGGTGGTGGGATGAGTTGGGAGATTGGGATTGACCTGTATACATGTATATGCCTACAATACATAACTAATAATAACCTGCTGTATAAAAAAATAAATAAAATTAAAGTTCAAAATTTTACAAAATAAAATTTAAAAAAAAAACAGAAAAAAGTTCTTCCCTTCACACAGATGTATTTATAGGAATGAATTATTTCCATGCTTATATCTATAAATACATAAAAGAGGAATAAAATCTAACTTGAACCATAGAAGAAAAAAAACCTGAACCCACCAGTTATACAGAGGAAAACCCTATCAGGGCACTTGCTCCAGCGGTAAACAATTCTGAAATTGGTCAGAGGTGGGGAATCATCTCCCATACAGCCAGCAACCCACACCCCACGCAAGGAGCGTCCTCATTGCAAAGCTGGGGGACCGTGCTGAGGCATCTGTGAGTAAACGTGAGCTGAGCCCCAGGCCAGCTGCTGCTGAACTGTTCCCACCCTTCCCAGGTAAAACACCTGAATATGTACAAGGGCTTGAAAGCCTAGAAGAAGGGCCGCGGAGCCACACCAGCGACAGCACGCAGGCCAACTTGGTGCCTGCAGGCCAGCTAGGGTGGTCCTGGCCGCGGGCGCTCTTCCGGAATCTTTCCATTGCCCTGCCTGAGATACCCCTCCTGTCCCGGCCCCCACTGCTTTTTTCCTTCCTCACCTCTGTCCGGAGAGAAATTCCAGCAGAAGGTATGGGTGACACATCCTCTTCTTTACAGGTGGCAGCCTGGCACCTCCTGCAGAAAGGCCAGCAGAGCCCCACTCACACCGGGCCACCCACAAAGCCGTGGCCCCTCACTCCCTCCCACCAGCACAGCCCCGAGACTGCTGACGGGGCAGAGAATATGGAGTCAGGCACAGCTTCAGGGGCTATTGCTGCCTGGAGCGCTGTTTTTATTGACCTCAACCAGGCACACCAGGGGAGGGCCGGCAGGCAGGGTAAGGCTGCCCAGGTCAGCTAATCCACAACCCTCAGGGAATCACATTGTTGAAAATGGACCTCGCTAAGGCAGAATAGAAGCCAAGGGAAAAAAGGACACAATGCCATTTGCAGCACCGTAGATGAGTCTAGAGGTAATCACGTGACTTGTAGTAAGTCACAAAGTGAAAGACACATATCGTATCATATCACTTATAGGTGTTACCTAAAAATGGATACCAGGGCAGATATTTCCACGGAGAAGGGCAATCACAGATTCATTCAACAAACTTATGGTTCACCAACGGAAAGGAGTGAGGATTGGTTTCATTACGATATCGGCTTTAACAGACATATACAAACACAGGTGACATATATAATCACCAAAGACCTACGGAATACCAAGAGAAGACTACTCAACATTCTGTCATAACGTACATGGGAAAAGGATCCCAGGGAGAACAGACATCTGTATATGTGTAAAAGAACCACATCTTCCACACCTACAACAAGCCAAACATTGTAATCAAACTTGCTGTAATAAAAAATAAAAAACATAAATTAAAAACACGAACAAGAAGTAGTGAGACAAACTTGAGGGGCTTTCCCCTGGCACACTCCATTCTAAATTCCAATCTAGAACACGACTTCCATTGAGGCTCTGTGGCCCTAGTAACCAGATTTGGTAAGGGAGAACTGCTGCCACCTTGTGGCCGTTTCACACAACAGCAGCTTTAATCCCAGCGCTAATGGTCAGTTGATATTCAAAATCATTGCAGGCCTGTAAATGACACCTGCCCTGAAAACAAATCCTGGGGTCACATATCGACCAAAAAATTCAAAGGACGTCCATATTTCAAAACGACCGTTGCAAAAGGCATAGTTTACGCACATTAGTGTTCTGCTTCTTTTTCTTTCTTTCCTTTTTTGTTAAAAAAACGGGAATGGAAAAAGGCGTCCCTCAGATGGGCGGAAATCGTTGCAAACGAATCAATGGACCAAGGTTTAATCTCCAATATATATAAACAGCTCATGTAGCTTAATATTAAAAAAACAAACAACCCAATACAAAAATGGGCAGAAGATCTAAAGAGACGTTTCTTCAAAGAAGACACAGAGATGGCCAAGACACACTTGAAAAGCTGCTCAACAGCACTAATTATTAGAGAAATGCAAATCAAAACTACAATGAGGTATCTCCTCACACCTGTTGGAATCAGCATCATCAGAAAATCTACAAACAACAAATTCTGGGGAGGGTGTGGACAAAAGGAGCCCTCTTCCACTATTGGTGGGAATGTAAATTGATACAGTCACTATGGAGAACAGTATGGAGTTTCCTTAAAAAAACTAGAAATAGAATTACCATCTGATCCAGCAATCCCACTTCTGGGCATATACCCAGAGAAAACCATAAATCAAAAAGGCACATTCACCACAATGTTCTTTGCAGCACTATTGACAATAGCCAGGTAATGGAAGCAATCTAAATGCCCACAGACAGATGAATGCATAAAGATGTGGTACATATATAAAATGGAATATTACTCAGCCATAAAAAGGAATGAAATTGGGTCATTTGTAGAGACATCGATGGATCTAGAGATTGTCATACAGAATGAAGTAAGTCAGAAAGAGGAAAACAAATATTGTTTATTAATGCATATATGGGGAACCTAAAAAATGATCCAGATGAACTGGTTTGCAGGGAAGAAATAGAGACACAGAGGTACAGAACCAACGTATGGACACCAAGTGTGGGAAGCCATGGGGTGGTGGTGGTGGGATGAGTTGGGAGATTGGGATTGACCTGTATACATGTATATGCCTACAATACATTACTAATAATAACCTGCTGTATAAAAAAATAAATAAAATTAAAGTTCAAAATTTTACAAAATAAAATTTAAAAATAAAACAGAAAAAAGTTCTTCCCTTCACACAGATTTATTTCTAGGAATGAATTATTTCCATGCTTATATCTATAAATACATAAAAGAGGAATAAAATCTAACTTGAACCATAGAAGAAAAAAAACCTGAACCCACCAGTTATACAGAGGAAAACCCTATCAGGGCACTTGCTCGAGCGGTAAACAATTCTGAAATTGGTCAGAGGTGGGGAATCATCTCCCATACAGCCAGCAACCCACACCCCACGCAAGGAGCGTCCTCATTGCAAAGCTGGGGGACCGTGCCGAGGCATCTGTGAGTAAACGTGAGCTGAGCCCCAGGCCAGCTGCTGCTGAACTGTTCCCACCCTTCCCAGGTAAAACACCTGAATATGTACAAGGGCTTGAAAGCCTAGAAGAAGGGCCGCGGTGCCACACCAGCGACAGCACGCAGGCCAACTTGGTGCCTGCAGGCCAGCTAGGGTGGTCCTGGCCGCGGGCGCTCTTCCGGAATCTTTCCATTGCCCTGCCTGAGATACCCCTCCTGTCCCGGCCCCCACTGCTTTTTTCCTTCCTCACCTCTGTCCGGAGAGAAATTCCAGCGGAAGGTATGGGTGACACATCCTCTTCTTTACAGGTGGCAGCCTGGCACCTCCTGCAGAAAGGTCAGCAGAGCCCCACTCACACCGGCCCACCCACAAAGCCGTGGCCCCTCACTCCCTCCCACCAGCACAGCCCCGAGACGGCTGACGGGGCAGAGAATATGGAGTCAGGCACAGCTTCAGGGGCTATTGCTGCCTGGAGCGCTGTTTTTATTGACCTCAACCAGGCACACCTGGGGAGGGCCGGCAGGCAGGGTAAGGCTGCCCAGGTCAGCTAATCCACAACCCTCAGGGAATCACATTGTTGAAAATGGACCTCGCTAAGGCAGAATAGAAGCCAAGGGAAAAAAGGACACAATGCCATTTGCAGCAGCGTAGATGAGTCTAGAGGTAATCACGTGACTTGTAGTAAGTCAGAAAGTGAAAGACACATATCGTATCATATCACTTATAGGTGTTACCTAAAAATGGATACCAGGGCAGATATTTCCACGGAGAAGGGCAATCACAGATTCATTCAACAAACTTATGGTTCACCAACGGAAAGGAGTGAGGATTGGTTTCATTACGATATCGGCTTTAACAGACATATACAAACACAGGTGACATATATAATCACCAAAGACCTACGGAATACCAAGAGAAGACTACTCAACATTCTGTCATAACGTACATGGGAAAAGGATCCCAGGGAGAACAGACATCTGTATATGTGTAAAAGAACCACATCTTCCACACCTACAACAAGCCAAACATTGTAATCAAACTTGCTGTAATAAAAAATAAAAAACATAAATTAAAAACACGAACAAGAAGTAGTGAGACAAACTTGAGGGGCTTTCCCCTGGCACACTCCATTCTAAATTCCAATCTAGAACACGACTTCCATTGAGGCTCTGTGGCCCTAGTAACCAGATTTGGTAAGGGAGAACTGCTGCCACCTTGTGGCCGTTTCACACAACAGCAGCTTTAATCCCAGCGCTAATGGTCAGTTGATATTCAAAATCATTGCAGGCCTGTAAATGACACCTGCCCTGAAAACAAATCCTGGGGTCACATATAGACCAAAAAATTCAAAGGACGTCCATATTTCAAAACGACCGTTGCAAAAGGCATAGTTTACGCACATTAGTGTTCTGCTTCTTTTTCTTTCTTTCCTTTTTTGTTAAAAAAACGGGAATGGAAAAAGGCTTCCCTCAGAATGGGCGGAAATCGTTGCAAACGAATCAATGGACCAAGGTTTAATCTCCAAAATATATAAACAGCTCATGTAGCTTAATATTAAAAAAACAAACAACCCAATACAAAAATGGGCAGAAGATCTAAAGAGACGTTTCTTCAAAGAAGACACAGAGATGGCCAAGACGCACTTGAAAAGCTGCTCAACAGCACTAATTATTAGAGAAATGCAAATCAAAACTACAATGAGGTATCTCCTCACACCTGTTGGAATCAGCATCATCAGAAAATCTACAAACAACAAATTCTGGGGAGGGTGTGGACAAAAGGAGCCCTCTTCCACTATTGGTGGGAATGTAAATTGATACAGTCACTATGGAGAACAGTATGGAGTTTCCTTAAAAAAACTAGAAATAGAATTACCATCTGATCCAGCAATCCCACTTCTGGGCATATACCCAGAGAAAACCATAAATCAAAAAGGCACATTCACCACAATGTTCATTGCAGCACTATTGACAATAGCCAGGTAATGGAAGCAACCTAAATGCCCACAGACAGATGAATGGGTAAAGACGTGGTACATATATAAAATGGAATATTACTCAGCCATAAAAAGGAATGAAACTGGGTCATTTGTAGAGACATCGATGGATCTAGAGACTGTCATACAGAATGAAGTAAGTCAGAAAGAGGAAAACAAATATTGTATATTAATGCATATATGTGGAACCTAAAAAATGGTCCAGATGAACTGGTTTGCAGGGAAGAAATAGAGACACAGAGGTACAGAACCAACGTATGGACACCAAGTGTGGGAAGCCATGGGGTGGTGGTGGTGGGATGAGTTGGGAGATTGGGATTGACCTGTATACATGTATATGCCTACAATACATAACTAATAATAACCTGCTGTATAAAAAAATAAATAAAATTAAAGTTCAAAATTTTACAAAATAAAATTTAAAAATAAAACAGAAAAAAGTTCTTCCCTTCACACAGATGTATTTCTAGGAATGAATTATTTCCATGCTTATATCTATAAATACATAAAAGAGGAATAAAATCTAACTTGAACCATAGAAGAAAAAAAACCTGAACCCACCAGTTATACAGAGGAAAACCCTATCAGGGCACTTGCTCCAGCGGTAAACAATTCTGAAATTGGTCAGAGGTGGGGAATCATCTCCCATACAGCCAGCAACCCACAACCCACGCAAGGAGTGTCCTCATTGCAAAGCTGGGGGACCGTGCCGAGGCATCTGTGAGTAAACGTGAGCTGAGCCCCAGGCGAGCTGCTGCTGAACTGTTCCCACCCTTCCCAGGTAAAACACCTGAATATGTACAAGGGCTTGAAAGCCTAGAAGAAGGGCCGCGGAGCCACACCAGCGACAGCACGCAGGCCAACTTGGTGCCTGCAGGCCAGCCAGGGTGGTCCTGGCCACGGGCGCTCTTCCGGAAGCTTTCCATTGCCCTGCCTGAGATACCCCTCCTGTCCCGGCCCCCACTGCTTTTTTCCTTCCTCACCTCTGTCCGGAGAGAAATTCCAGTGGAAGGTATGGGTGACACATCCTCTTCTTTACAGGTGGCAGCCTGGCACCTCCTGCAGAAAGGCCAGCAGAGCCCCACTCACACCGGGCCACCCACAAAGCCGTGGCCCCTCACTCCCTCCCACCAGCACAGCCCCGAGACTGCTGACGGGGCAGAGAATATGGAGTCAGGCACAGCTTCAGGGGCTATTGCTGCCTGGAGCGCTGTTTTTATTGACCTCAACCAGGCACACCTGGGGAGGGCCGGCAGGCAGGGTAAGGCTGCCCAGGTCAGCTAATCCACAACCCTCAGGGAATCACATTGTTGAAAATGGACCTCGCTAAGGCAGAATAGAAGCCAAGGGAAAAAAGGACACAATGCCATTTGCAGCACCGTAGATGAGTCTAGAGGTAATCACGTGACTTGTAGTAAGTCACAAAGTGAAAGACACATATCGTATCATATCACTTATAGGTGTTACCTAAAAATGGAAACCAGGGCAGATATTTCCACGGAGAAGGGCAATCACAGATTCATTCAACAAACTTATGGTTCACCAACGGAAAGGAGTGAGGATTGGTTTCATTACGATATCGGCTTTAACAGACATATACAAACACAGGTGACATATATAATCACCAAAGACCTACAGAATACCAAGAGAAGACTACTCAACATTCTGTCATAACGTACATGGGAAAAGGATCCCAGGGAGAACAGACATCTGTATATGTGTAAAAGAACCACATCTTCCACACCTACAACAAGCCAAACATTGTAATCAAACTTGCTGTAATAAAAAATAAAAAACATAAATTAAAAACACGAACAAGAAGTAGTGAGACAAACTTGAGAGGCTTTCCCCTGGCACACTCCATTCTAAATTCCAATCTAGAACACGACTTCCATTGAGGCTCTGTGGCCCTAGTAACCAGATTTGGTAAGGGAGAACTGCTGCCACCTTGTGGCCGTTTCACACAACAGCAGCTTTAATCCCAGCGCTAATGGTCAGTTGATATTCAAAATCATTGCAGGCCTGTAAATGACACCTGCCCTGAAAACAAATCCTGGGGTCACATATCGACCAAAAAATTCAAAGGACGTCCATATTTCAAAACGACCGTTTCAAAAGGCATATTTTACGCACATTAGTGTTCTGCTTCTTTTTCTTTCTTTCCTTTTTTGTTAAAAAAACGGGAATGGAAAAAGGCATCCCTCAGAATGGGCGGAAATGGTTGCAAACGAATCAATGGACCAAGGTTTAATCTCCAATATATATAAACAGCTCATGCAGCTTAATATTAAAAAAACAAACAACCCAATACAAAAATGGGCAGAAGATCTAAAGAGACGTTTCTTCAAAGAAGACACAGAGATGGCCAAGACGCACTTGAAAAGCTGCCCAACAGCACTAATTATTAGAGAAATGCAAATCAAAACTACAATGAGGTATCTCCTCACACCTGTTGGAATCAGCATCATCAGAAAATCTACAAACAACAAATTCTGGGGAGGGTGTGGACAAAAGGAGCCCTCTTCCACTATTGGTGGTAATGTAAATTGATACAGTCACTATGGAGAACAGTATGGAGTTTCCTTAAAAAAACTAGAAATAGAATTACCATCTGATCCAGCAATCCCACTTCTGGGCATATACCCAGAGAAAACCAGAAATCAAAAAGGCACATTCACCACAATGTTCATTGCAGCACTATTGACAATAGCCAGGTAATGGAAGCAACCTAAATGCCCACAGACAGATGAATGGATAAAGATGTGGTACATATATAAAATGGAATATTACTCAGCCATAAAAAGGAATGAAACTGGGTCATTTGTAGAGACATCGATGGATCTAGAGACTGTCATACAGAATGAAGTAAGTCAGAAAGAGGAAAACAAATATTGTATATTAATGCATATATGTGGAACCCAAAAAATGGCCCAGATGAACTGGTTTGCAGGGAAGAAATAGAGACACAGAGGTAGAGAACCAACGTATGGACACCAAGTATGGGAAGCCATGGGGTGGTGGTGGTGGGATGAGTTGGGAGATTGGGATTGACCTGTATACATGTATATGCCTACAATACATAACTAATAATAACCTGCTGTATAAAAAAATAAATAAAATTAAAGTTCAAAATTTTACAAAATAAAATTTAAAAATAAAACAGAAAAAAGTTCTTCCCTTCACACAGATGTATTTCTAGGAATGAATTATTTCCATGCTTATATCTATAAATACATAAAAGAGGAATAAAATCTAACTTGAACCATAGAAGAAAAAAAACCTGAACCCACCTGTTATACAGAGGAAAACCCTATCAGGGCACTTGCTCCAGCGGTAAACAATTCTGAAATTGGTCAGAGGTGGGGAATCATCTCCCATACAGCCAGCAACCCACACCCCACGCAAGGAGTGTCCTCATTGCAAAGCTGGGGGACCGTGCCGAGGCATCTGTGAGTAAACGTGAGCTGAGCCCCAGGCCAGCTGCTGCTGAACTGTTCCCACCCTTCCCAGGTAAAACACCTGAATATGTACAAGGGCTTGAAAGCCTAGAAGAAGGGCCTCGGAGCCACACCAGCGACAGCACGCAGGCCAACTTGGTGCCTGCAGGCCAGCCAGGGTGGTCCTGGCCGCGGGCGCTCTTCCGGAAGCTTTCCATTGCCCTGCCTGAGATACCCCTCCTGTCCCGGCCGCCACTGCTTTTTTCCTTCCTCACCTCTGTCCGGAGAGAAATTCCAGTGGAAGGTATGGGTGACACATCCTCTTCTTTACAGGTGGCAGCCTGGCACCTCCTGCAGAAAGGCCAGCAGAGCCCCACTCACACCGGGCCACCCACAAAGCCGTGGCCCCTCACTCCCTCCCACCAGCACAGCCCCGAGACTGCTGACGGGGCAGAGAATATGGAGTCAGGCACAGCTTCAGGGGCTATTGCTGCCTGGAGCGCTGTTTTTATTGACCTCAACCAGGCACACCTGGGGAGGGCCGGCAGGCAGGGTAAGGCTGCCCAGGTCAGCTAATCCACAACCCTCAGGGAATCACATTGTTGAAAATGGACCTCGCTAAGGCAGAATAGAAGCCAAGGGAAAAAAGGACACAATGCCATTTGCAGCAGCGTAGATGAGTCTAGAGGTAATCACGTGACTTGTAGTAAGTCAGAAAGTGAAAGACACATATCGTATCATATCACTTATAGGTGTTACCTAAAAATGGATACCAGGGCAGATATTTCCACGGAGAAGGGCAATCACAGATTCATTCAACAAACTTATGGTTCACCAACGGAAAGGAGTGAGGATTGGTTTCATTACGATATCGGCTTTAACAGACATATACAAACACAGGTGACATATATAATCACCAAAGACCTACGGAATACCAAGAGAAGACTACTCAACATTCTGTCATAACGTACATGGGAAAAGGATCCCAGGGAGAACAGACATCTGTATATGTGTAAAAGAACCACATCTTCCACACCTACAACAAGCCAAGCATTGTAATCAAACTTGCTGTAATAAAAAATAAAAAACATAAATTAAAAACACGAACAAGAAGTAGTGAGACAAACTTGAGGGGCTTTCCCCTGGCACACTCCATTCTAAATTCCAATCTAGAACACGACTTCCATTGAGGCTCTGTGGCCCTAGTAACCAGATTTGGTAAGGGAGAACTGCTGCCACCTTGTGGCCCTTTCACACAACAGCAGCTTTAATCCCAGCGCTAATGGTCAGTTGATATTCAAAATCATTGCAGGCCTGTAAATGACACCTGCCCTGAAAACAAATCCTGGGGTCACATATCGACCAAAAAATTCAAAGGACGTCCATATTTCAAAACGACCGTTTCAAAAGGCATATTTTACGCACATTAGTGTTCTGCTTCTTTTTCTTTCTTTCCTTTTTTGTTAAAAAAACGGGAATGGAAAAAGGCGTCCCTCAGAATGGGCGGAAATCGTTGCAAACGAATCAATGGACCAAGGTTTAATCTCCAATATATATAAACAGCTCATGCAGCTTAATATTAAAAAAACAAACAACCCAATACAAAAATGGGCAGAAGATCTAAAGAGACGTTTCTTCAAAGAAGACACAGAGATGGCCAAGACGCACTTGAAAAGCTGCCCAACAGCAC
Source organism: Mesoplodon bidens (assembly GCF_964165515.1). Taxonomy (NCBI): domain Eukaryota; kingdom Metazoa; phylum Chordata; class Mammalia; order Artiodactyla; family Ziphiidae; genus Mesoplodon; species Mesoplodon bidens. The sequence continues at coordinate 984,066 of NW_027671506.1, forward strand.
TAATTATTAGAGAAATGCAAATCAAAACTACAATGAGGTATCTCCTCACACCTGTTGGAATCAGCATCATCAGAAAATCTACAAACAACAAATTCTGGGGAGGGTGTGGACAAAAGGAGCCCTCTTCCACTATTGGTGGGAATGTAAATTGATACAGTCACTATGGAGAACAGTATGGAGTTTCCTTAAAAAAACTAGAAATAGAATTACCATCTGATCCAGCAATCCCACTTCTGGGAATATACCCAGAGAAAACCATAAATCAAAAAGGCACATTCACCACAATGTTCATTGCAGCACTATTGACAATAGCCAGGTAATGGAAGCAACCTAAATGCCCACAGACAGATGAATGGATAAAGATGTGGTACATATATAAAATGGAATATTACTCAGCCATAAAAAGGAATGAAACTGGGTCATTTGTAGAGACATCGATGGATCTAGAGACTGTCATACAGAATGAAGTAAGTCAGAAAGAGGAAAACAAATATTGTATATTAATGCATATATGTGGAACCTAAAAAATGGTCCAGATGAACTGGTTTGCAGGGAAGAAATAGAGACACAGAGGTACAGAACCAACGTATGGACACCAAGTGTGGGAAGCCATGGGGTGGTGGTGGTGGGATGAGTTGGGAGATTGGGATTGACCTGTATACATGTATATGCCTACAATACATAACTAATAATAACCTGCTGTATAAAAAAATAAATAAAATTAAAGTTCAAAATTTTACAAAATAAAATTTAAAAATAAAACTGAAAAAACTTCTTCCCTTCACACAGATGTATTTCTAGGAATGAATTATTTCCATGCTTATATCTATAAATACATAAAAGAGGAATAAAATCTAACTTGAACCATAGAAGAAAAAAAACCTGAACCCACCAGTTATACAGAGGAAAACCCTATCAGGGCACTTGCTCCAGTGGTAAACAATTCTGAAATTGGTCAGAGGTGGGGAATCATCTCACATACAGCCAGCAACCCACACCCCACGCAAGGAGCGTCCTCATTGCAAAGCTGGGGGACCGTGCCGAGGCATCTGTGAGTAAACGTGAGCTGAGCCCCAGGCCAGCTGCTGCTGAACTGTTCCCACCCTTCCCAGGTAAAACACCTGAATATGTACAAGGGCTTGAAAGCCTAGAAGAAGGGCCGCGGAGCCACACCAGCGACAGCACGCAGGCCAACTTGGTGCCTGCAGGCCAGCTAGGGTGGTCCTGGCCGCGGGCGCTCTTCCGGAATCTTTCCATTGCCCTGCCTGAGATACCCCTCCTGTCCCGGCCCCCACTGCTTTTTTCCTTCCTCACCTCTGTCCGGAGAGAAATTCCAGCAGAAGGTATGGGTGACACATCCTCTTCTTTACAGGTGGCAGCCTGGCACCTCCTGCAGAAAGGCCAGCAGAGCCCCACTCACACCGGGCCACCCACAAAGCCGTGGCCCCTCACTCGCTCCCACCAGCACAGCCCCGAGACTGCTGACGGGGCAGAGAATATGGAGTCAGGCACAGCTTCAGGGGCTATTGCTGCCTGGAGCGCTGTTTTTATTGACCTCAACCAGGCACACCAGGGGAGGGCCGGCAGGCAGGGTAAGGCTGCCCAGGTCAGCTAATCCACAACCCTCAGGGAATCACATTGTTGAAAATGGACCTCGCTAAGGCAGAATAGAAGCCAAGGGAAAAAAGGACAAAATGCCATTTGCAGCACCGTTGATGAGTCTAGAGGTAATCACGTGACTTGTAGTAAGTCACAAAGTGAAAGACACATATCGTATCATATCACTTATAGGTGTTACCTAAAAATGGAAACCACGGCAGATATTTCCACGGAGAAGGGCAATCACAGATTCATTCAACAAACTTATGGTTCACCAATGGAAAGGTGAGAGGATTGGTTTCATTACGATATCGGCTTTAACATACATACACAAACACAGTGACATATATAATCACCAAAGACCTACGGAATACCAAGAGAAGACTACTCAACATTCTGTCATAACGTACATGGGAAAAGGATCCCAGGGAGAACAGACATCTGTATATGTGTAAAAGAACCACATCTTCCACACCTACAACAAGCCAAACATTGTAATCAAACTCGCTGTAATAAAAAATAAAAAACATAAATTAAAACCACGAACAAGAAGTAGTGAGACAAACTTGAGGGGCTTTCCCCTGGCACACTCCATTCTAAATTCCAATCTAGAACACGACTTCCATTGAGGCTCTGTGGCCCTAGTAACCAGATTTGGTAAGGGAGAACTGCTGCCACCTTGTGGCCGTTTCACACAACAGCAGCTTTAATCCCAGCGCTAATGGTCAGTTGATATGCAAAATCATTGCAGGCCTGTAAATGACACCTGCCCTGAAAACAAATCCTGGGGTCACATATCGACCAAAAAATTCAAAGGACGTCCATATTTCAAAACGACCGTTTCAAAAGGCATATTTTACGCACATTAGTGTTCTGCTTCTTTTTCTTTCTTTCCTTTTTTGTTAAAAAAACGGGAATGGAAAAAGGCGTCCCTCAGAATGGGCGGAAATCGTTGCAAACGAATCAATGGACCAAGGTTTAATCTCCAATATATATAAACAGCTCATGCAGCTTAAAATTAAAAAAACAAACAACCCAATACAGAAATGGGCAGAAGATCTAAAGAGACGTTTCTTCAAAGAAGACACAGAGATGGCCAAGACGCACTTGAAAAGCTGCTCAACAGCACTAATTATTAGAGAAATGCAAATCAAAACTACAATGAGGTATCTCCTCACACCTGTTGGAATCAGCATCATCAGAAAATCTACAAACAACAAATTCTGGGGAGGGTGTGGACAAAAGGAGCCCTCTTCCACTATTGGTGGGAATGTAAATTGATACAGTCACTATGGAGAACAGTATGGAGTTTCCTTAAAAAAACTAGAAATAGAATTACCATCTGATCCAGCAATCCCACTTCTGGGCATATACCCAGAGAAAACCAGAAATCAAAAAGGCACATTCACCTCAATGTTCATTGCAGCACTATTGACAATAGCCAGGTAATGGAAGCAACCTAAATGCCCACAGACAGATGAATGGATAAAGATGTGGTACATATATAAAATGGAATATTACTCAGCCATAAAAAGGAATGAAACTGGGTCATTTGTAGAGACATCGATGGATCTAGAGACTGTCATACAGAATGAAGTAAGTCAGAAAGAGGAAAACAAATATTGTATATTAATGCATATATGTGGAACCTAAAAAATGGTCCAGATGAACTGGTTTGCAGGGAAGAAATAGAGACACAGAGGTACAGAACCAACGTATGGACACCAAGTGTGGGAAGCCATGGGGTGGTGGTGGTGGGATGAGTTGGGAGATTGGGATTGACCTGTATACATGTATATGCCTACAATACATAACTAATAATAACCTGCTGTATAAAAAAATAAATAAAATTAAAGTTCAAAATTTTACAAAATAAAATTTAAAAATAAAACAGAAAAAAGTTCTTCCCTTCACACAGATGTATTTCTAGGAATGAATTATTTCCATGCTTATATCTATAAATACATAAAAGAGGAATAAAATCTAACTTGAACCATAGAAGAAAAAAAACCTGAACCCACCAGTTATACAGAGGAAAACCCTATCAGGGCACTTGCTCCAGCGGTAAACAATTCTGAAATTGGTCAGAGGTGGGGAATCATCTCACATACAGCCAGCAACCCACACCCCACGCAAGGAGCGTCCTCATTGCAAAGCTGGGGGACCGTGCCGAGGCATCTGTGAGTGAACGTGAGCTGAGCCCCAGGCCAGCTGCTGCTGAACTGTTCCCACCCTTCCCAGGTAAAACACCTGAATATGTACAAGGGCTTAAAAGCCTAGAAGAAGGGCCGCGGAGCCACACCAGCGACAGCACGCAGTCCAACTTGGTGCCTGCAGGCCAGCTAGGGTGGTCCTGGCCGCGGGCGCTCTTCCGGAATCTTTCCATTGCCCTCCCTGAGATACCCCTCCTGTCCCGGCCCCCACTGCTTTTTTCCTTCCTCACCTCTGTCCGGAGAGAAATTCCAGCAGAAGGTATGGGTGACACATCCTCTTCTTTACAGGTGGCAGCCTGGCACCTCCTGCAGAAAGGCCAGCAGAGCCCCACTCACACCGGGCCACCCACAAAGCCGTGGCCCCTCACTCCCTCCCACCAGCACAGCCCCGAGACTGCTGACGGGGCAGAGAATATGGAGTCAGGCACAGCTTCAGGGGCTATTGCTGCCTGGAGCGCTGTTTTTATTGACCTCAACCAGGCACACCAGGGGAGGGCCGGCAGGCAGGGTAAGGCTGCCCAGGTCAGCTAATCCACAACCCTCAGGGAATCACATTGTTGAAAATGGACCTCGCTAAGGCAGAATAGAAGCCAAGGGAAAAAAGGACACAATGCCATTTGCAGCACCGTAGATGAGTCTAGAGGTAATCACGTGACTTGTAGTAAGTCACAAAGTGAAAGACACATATCGTATCATATCACTTATAGGTGTTACCTAAAAATGGAAACCAGGGCAGATATTTCCACGGAGAAGGGCAATCACAGATTCATTCAACAAACTTATGGTTCACCAATGGAAAGGTGTGAGGATTGGTTTCATTACGATATCGGCTTTAACAGACATACACAAACACAGTGACATATATAATCACCAAAGACCTACGGAATACCAAGAGAAGACTACTCAACATTCTGTCATAACGTACATGGGAAAAGGATCCCATGGAGAACAGACATCTGTATATGTGTAAAAGAACCACATCTTCCACACCTACAACAAGCCAAACATTGTAATCAAACTCGCTGTAATAAAAAATAAAAAACATAAATTAAAAACACGAACAAGAAGTAGTGAGACAAACTTGAGGGGCTTTCCCCTGGCACACTCCATTCTAAATTCCAATCTAGAACACGACTTCCATTGAGGCTCTGTGGCCCTAGTAACCAGATTTGGTAAGGCAGAACTGCTGCCACCTTGTGGCCCTTTCACACAACAGCAGCTTTAATCCCAGCGCTAATGGTCAGTTGATATTCAAAATCATTGCAGGCCTGTAAATGACACCTGCCCTGAAAACAAATCCTGGGGTCACATATCGACCAAAAAATTCAAAGGACGTCCATATTTCAAAACGACCGTTTCAAAAGGCATATTTTACGCACATTACTGTTCTGCTTCTTTTTCTTTCTTTCGTTTTTTGTTAAAAAAAACAGGAATGGAAAAAGGCGTCCCTCAGAATGGGCGGAAATCGTTGCAAACGAATCAATGGACCAAGGTTTAATCTCCAATATATATAAACAGCTCATGCAGCTTAATATTAAAAAAACAAACAACCCAATACAAAAATGGGCAGAAGATCTAAAGAGACGTTTCTTCAAAGAAGACACAGAGATGGCCAAGACGCACTTGAAAAGCTGCCCAACAGCACTAATTATTAGAGAAATGCAAATCAAAACTACAATGAGGTATCTCCTCACACCTGTTGGAATCAGCATCATCAGAAAATCTACAAACAACAAATTCTGGGGAGGGTGTGGACAAAAGGAGCCCTCTTCCACTATTGGTGGGAATGTAAATTGATACAGTCACTATGGAGAACAGTATGGAGATTCCTTAAAAAAACTAGAAATAGAATGACCATCTGATCCAGCAATCCCACTTCTGGGCATATACCCAGAGAAAACCATAAATCAAAAAGGCACATTCACCACAATGTTCATTGCAGCACTATTGACAATAGCCAGGTAATGGAAGCAACCTAAATGCCCACAGACAGATGAATGGATAAAGATGTGGTACATATATAAAATGGAATATTACTCAGCCATAAAAAGGAATGAAACTGGGTCATTTGTAGAGACATCGATGGATCTAGAGACTGTCATACAGAATGAAGTAAGTCAGAAAGAGGAAAACAAATATTGTATATTAATGCATATATGTGGAACCTAAAAAATGGTCCAGATGAACTGGTTTGCAGGGAAGAAATAGAGACACAGAGGTACAGAACCAACGTATGGACACCAAGTGTGGGAAGCCATGGGGTGGTGGTGGTGGGATGAGTTGGGAGATTGGGATTGACCTGTATACATGTATATGCCTAAAATACATAACTAATAATAACCTGCTGTATAAAAAAATAAATAAAATTAAAGTTCAAAATTTTACAAAATAAAATTTAAAAATAAAACAAAAAAGTTCTTCCCTTCACACAGATGTATTTATAGGAATGAATTATTTCCATGCTTATATCTATAAATACATAAAAGAGGAATAAAATCTAACTTGAACCATAGAAGAAAAAAAACCTGAACCCACCAGTTATACAGAGGAAAACCCTATCAGGGCACTTGCTCCAGCGGTAAACAATTCTGAAATTGGTCAGAGGTGGGGAATCATCTCCCATACAGCCAGCAACCCACACCCCACGCAAGGAGTGTCCTCATTGCAAAGCTGGGGGACCGTGCCGAGGCATCTGTGAGTAAACGTGAGCTGAGCCCCAGGCCAGCTGCTGCTGAACTGTTCCCACCCTTCCCAGGTAAAACACCTGAATATGTACAAGGGCTTGAAAGCCTAGAAGAAGGGCCGCGGAGCCACACCAGCGACAGCACGCAGGCCAACTTGGTGCCTGCAGGCCAGCTAGGGTGGTCCTGGCCACGGGCGCTCTTCCGGAATCTTTCCATTGCCCTGCCTGAGATACCCCTCCTGTCCCGGCCCCCACTGCTTTTTTCCTTCCTCACCTCTGTCCGGAGAGAAATTCCAGCAGAAGGTATGGGTGACACATCCTCTTCTTTACAGGTGGCAGCCTGGCACCTCCTGCAGAAAGGCCAGCAGAGCCCCACTCACACCGGGCCACCCACAAAGCCGTGGCCCCTCACTCCCTCCCACCAGCACAGCCCCGAGACTGCTGACGGGGCAGAGAATATGGAGTCAGGCACAGCTTCAGGGGCTATTGCTGCCTGGAGCGCTGTTTTTATTGACCTCAACCAGGCACACCAGGGGAGGGCCGGCAGGCAGGGTAAGGCTGCCCAGGTCAGCTAATCCACAACCCTCAGGGAATCACATTGTTGAAAATGGACCTCGCTAAGGCAGAATAGAAGCCAAGGGAAAAAAGGACAAAATGCCATTTGCAGCACCGTTGATGAGTCTAGAGGTAATCACGTGACTTGTAGTAAGTCACAAAGTGAAAGACACATATCGTATCATATCACTTATAGGTGTTACCTAAAAATGGAAACCAGGGCAGATATTTCCACGGAGAAGGGCAATCACAGATTCATTCAACAAACTTATGGTTCACCAACGGAAAGGAGTGAGGATTGGTTTCATTACGATATCGGCTTTAACATACATACACAAACACAGTGACATATATAATCACCAAAGACCTACGGAATACCAAGAGAAGACTACTCAACATTCTGTCATAACGTACATGGGAAAAGGATCCCAGGGAGAACAGACATCTGTATATGTGTAAAAGAACCACATCTTCCACACCTACAACAAGCCAAACATTGTAATCAAACTTGCTGTAATAAAAAATAAAAAACATAAATTAAAACCACGAACAAGAAGTAGTGAGACAAACTTGAGGGGCTTTCCCCTGGCACACTCCATTCTAAATTCCAATCTAGAACACGACTTCCATTGAGGCTCTGTGGCCCTAGTAACCAGATTTGGTAAGGGAGAACTGCTGCCACCTTGTGGCCCTTTCACACAACAGCAGCTTTAATCCCAGCGCTAATGGTCAGTTGATATTCAAAATCATTGCAGGCCTGTAAATGACACCTGCCCTGAAAACAAATCCTGGGGTCACATATCGACCAAAAAATTCAAAGGACGTCCATATTTCAAAACGACCGTTTCAAAAGGCATATTTTACGCACATTAGTGTTCTGCTTCTTTTTCTTTCTTTCCTTTTTTGTTAAAAAAACGGGAATGGAAAAAGGCGTCCCTCAGAATGGGCGGAAATCGTTGCAAACGAATCAATGGACCAAGGTTTAATCTCCAATATATATAAACAGCTCATGCAGCTTAATATTAAAAAAACAAACAACCCAATACAAAAATGGGCAGAAGATCTAAAGAGACGTTTCTTCAAAGAAGACACAGAGATGGCCAAGACGCACTTGCAAAGCTGCTCAACAGCACTAATTATTAGAGAAATGCAAATCAAAACTACAATGAGGTATCTCCTCACACCTGTTGGAATCAGCATCATCAGAAAATCTACAAACAACAAATTCTGGGGAGGGTGTGGACAAAAGGAGCCCTCTTCCACTATTGGTGGGAATGTAAATTGATACAGTCACTATGGAGAACAGTATGGAGTTTCCTTAAAAAAACTAGAAATAGAATTACCATCTGATCCAGCAATCCCACTTCTGGGCATATACCCAGAGAAAACCATAAATCAAAAAGGCACATTCACCACAATGTTCATTGCAGCACTATTGACAATAGCCAGGTAATGGAAGCAACCTAAATGCCCACAGACAGATGAATGGATAAAGATGTGGTACATATAGAAAATGGAATATTACTCAGCCATAAAAAGGAATGAAACTGGGTCTTTTGTAGAGACATCGATGGATCTAGAGACTGTCATACAGAATGAAGTAAGTCAGAAAGAGGAAAACAAATATTGTATATTAATGCATATATATGGAACCTGAAAAATGGTCCAGATGAACTGGTTTGCAGGGAAGAAATAGAGACACAGAGGTACAGAACCAACGTATGGACACCAAGTGTGGGAAGCCATGGGGTGGTGGTGGTGGGATGAGTTGGGAGATTGGGATTGACCTGTATACATGTATATGCCTAAAATACATAACTAATAATAACCTGCTGTATAAAAAAATAAATAAAATTAAAGTTCAAAATTTTAAAAAATAAAATTTAAAAATAAAACAGAAAAAAGTTCTTCCCTTCACACAGATGTATTTATAGGAATGAATTATTTCCATGCTTATATCTATAAATACATAAAAGAGGAATAAAATCTAACTTGAACCATAGAAGAAAAAAATCCTGAACCCACCAGTTATACAGAGGAAAACCCTATCAGGGCACTTGCTCCAGCGGTAAACAATTCTGAAATTGGTCAGAGGTGGGGAATCATCTCCCATACAGCCAGCAACCCACACCCCACGCAAGGAGCGTCCTCATTGCAAAGCTGGGGGACCGTGCCGAGACATCTGTGTGTAAACGTGAGCTGAGCCCCAGGCCAGCTGCTGCTGAACTGTTCCCACCCTTCCCCGGAAAAACACCTGAATATGTACAAGGGCTTGAAAGCCTAGAAGAAGGGCCGCGGAGCCACACCAGCGACAGCACGCAGGCCAACTTGGTGCCTGCAGGCCAGCCAGGGTGGTCCTGGCCGCGGGCGCTCTTCCGGAAGCTTTCCATTGCCCTGCCTGAGATACCCCTCCTGTCCCGGCCCCCACTGCTTTTTTCCTTCCTCACCACTGTCCGGAGAGAAATTCCAGCAGAAGGTATGGGTGACACATCCTCTTCTTTACAGGTGGCAGCCTGGCACCTCTTGCAGAAAGGCCAGCAGAGCCGCACTCACACCGGGCCACCCACAAAGCCGTGGCCCCTCACTCCCTCCCACCAGCACAGCCCCGAGACTGCTGACGGGGCAGAGAATATGGAGTCAGGCACAGCTTCAGGGACTATTGCTGCCTGGAGCGCTGTTTTTATTGACCTCTACAGGCACACCTGGGGAGGGCCGGCAGTCAGGGTAAGGCTGCCCAAGTCAGCTAATCCACAACCCTCAGGGAATCACATTGTTGAAAATGGACCTCGCTAAGGCAGAATAGAAGCCAAGGGAAAAAAGGACACAATGCCATTTGCAGCACCGTAGATGAGTCTAGAGCTAATCACGTGACTTGTAGTAAGTCAGAAAGTGAAAGACACATATCGTATCATATCACTTATAGGTGTTACCTAAAAATGGAAACCAGGGCAGATATTTCCACGGAGAAGGGCAATCACAGATTCATTCAACAAACTTATGGTTCACCAACGGAAAGGTGTGAGGATTGGTTTCATTACGATATCGGTTTTAACAGACATACACAAACACAGTGACCTATATAATCACCAAAGACCTACGGAATACCAAGAGAAGACTACTCAACATTCTGTCATAACGTACATGGGAAAAGGATCCCAGGGAGAACAGACATCTGTATATGTGTAAAAGAACCACATCTTCCACACCTACAACAAGCCAAACATTGTAATCAAACTCGCTGTAATAAAAAATAAAAAACATAAATTAAAAACACGAACAAGAAGTAGTGAGACAAACTTGAGGGGCTTTCCCCTGGCACACTCCATTCTAAATTCCAATCTAGAACACGACTTCCATTGAGGCTCTGTGGCCCTAGTAACCAGATTTGGTAAGGGAGAACTGCTGCCACCTTGTGGCCGTTTCACACAACAGCAGCTTTAATCCCAGCGCTAATGGTCAGTTGATATTCAAAATCATTGCAGGCCTGTAAATGACACCTGCCCTGAAAACAAATCCTGGGGTCACATATCGACCAAAAAATTCAAAGGACGTCCATATTTCAAAACGACCGTTTCAAAAGGCATATTTTACGCACATTAGTGTTCTGCTTCTTTTTCTTTCTTTCCTTTTTTGTTAAAAAAACGGGAATGGAAAAAGGCGTCCCTCAGAATGGGCGGAAATCGTTGCAAACGAATCAATGGACAAAGGTTTAATCTCCAATATATATAAACAGCTCATGCAGCTTAATATTAAAAAAACAAACAACCCAATACAAAAATGGGCAGAAGATCTAAAGAGACGTTTCTTCAAAGAAGACACAGAGATGGCCAAGACGCACTTGAAAAGCTGCTCAACAGCACTAATTATTAGAGAAATGCAAATCAAAACTACAATGAGGTATCTCCTCACACCTGTTGGAATCAGCATCATCAGAAAATCTACAAACAACAAATTCTGGGGAGGGTGTGGACAAAAGGAGCCCTCTTCCACTATTGGTGGGAATGTAAATTGATACAGTCACTATGGAGAACAGTATGGAGTTTCCTTAAAAAAACTAGAAATAGAATTACCATCTGATCCAGCAATCCCACTTCTGGGCATATACCCAGAGAAAACCATAAATAAAAAAGGCACATTCACCACAATGTTCATTGCAGCACTATTGACAATAGCCAGGTAATGGAAGCAACCTAAATGCCCACAGACCGATGAATGGATAAAGATGTGGTACATATATAAAATGGAATATTACTCAGCCATAAAAAGGAATGAAACTGGGTCATTTGTAGAGACATCGATGGATCTAGAGACTGTCATACAGAATGAAGTAAGTCAGAAAGAGGAAAACAAATATTGTATATTAATGCATATATGTGGAACCTAAAAAATGGTCCAGATGAACTGGTTTGCAGGGAAGAAATAGAGACACAGATGTACAGAACCAACGTATGGACACCAAGTGTGGGAAGCCATGGGGTGGTGGTGGTGGTGGGATGAGTTGGGAGATTGGGATTGACCTGTATACATGTATATGCCTACAATACATAACTAATAATAACCTGCTGTATAAAAAAATAAATAAAATTAAAGTTCAAAATTTTACAAAATAAAATTTAAAAATAAAACAGAAAAAAGTTCTTCCCTTCACACAGATGTATTTATAGGAATGAATTATTTCCATGCTTATATCTATAAATACATAAAAGAGGAATAAAATCTAACTTGAACCATAGAAGAAAAAAAAACCTGAACCCACCAGTTATACAGAGGAAAACCCAATCAGGTCACTTGCTCCAGCAGTAAACAATTCTGAAATTGGTCAGAGGTGGGGAATCATCTCCCATACAGCCGGCAACCCACACCCCACACAATGAGCGTCCTCATTGCAAAGCTGGGGGACCGTGCCGAGGCATCTGTGAGTAAACGTGAGCTGAGCCCCAGGCCAGCTGCTGCTGAACTGTTCCCACCCTTCCCAGGTAAAACAACTGAATATGTACAAGGGCTTGAAAGCCTAGAAGAAGGGCCGCGGAGCCACACCAGCGACAGCACGCAGGCCAACTTGGTGCCTGCTGGCCAGCTAGGGTGGTCCTGGCCGCGGGCGCTCTTCCGGAGTCTTTCCATTGCCCTGCCTGAGATACCCCTCCTGTCCCGGCCCCCACTGCTTTTTTCCTTCCTCACCTCTGTCCGGAGAGAAATTCCAGCAGAAGGTATGGGTGACACATCCTCTTCTTTACAGGTGGCAGCCTGGCACCTCCTGCAGAAAGGCCAGCAGAGCCCCACTCACACCGGGCCACCCACAAAGCAGTGGCCCCTCACTCCGTCCCACCAGCACAGCCCCGAGACTGCTGACGGGGCAGAGAATATGGAGTCAGGCACAGCTTCAGGGGCTATTGCTGCCTGGAGCGCTGTTTTTATTGACCTCAACCAGGCACACCTGGGGAGGGCCGGCAGTCAGGGTAAGGCTGCCCAGGTCAGCTAATCCACAACCCTCAGGGAATCACATTGTTGAAAATGGACCTCGCTAAGGCAGAATAGAAGCCAAGGGAAAAAAGGACACAATGCCATTTGCAGCACCGTAGATGAGTCTAGAGGTAATCACGTGACTTGTAGTAAGTCACAAAGTGAAAGACACATATCGTATCATATCACTTATAGGTGTTACCTAAAAATGGAAACCAGGGCAGATATTTCCACGGAGAAGGGCAATCACAGATTCATTCAACAAACTTATGGTTCACCAATGGAAAGGTGAGAGGATTGGTTTCATTACGATATCGGCTTTAACATACATACACAAACACAGTGACATATATAATCACCAAAGACCTACGGAATACGAAGAGAAGACTACTCAACATTCTGTCATAACGTACATGGGAAAAGGATCCCAGGGAGAACAGACATCTGTATATGTGTAAAAGAACCACATCTTCCACACCTACAACAAGCCAAACATTGTAATCAAACTTGCTGTAATAAAAAATAAAAAACATAAATTAAAACCACGAACAAGAAGTAGTGAGACAAACTTGAGGGGCTTTCCCCTGGCACACTCCATTCTAAATTCCAATCTAGAACACGACTTCCATTGAGGCTCTGTGGCCCTAGTAACCAGATTTGGTAAGGCAGAACTGCTGCCACCTTGTGGCCCTTTCACACAACAGCAGCTTTAATCCCAGCGCTAATGGTCAGTTGATATTCAAAATCATTGCAGGCCTGTAAATGACACCTGCCCTGAAAACAAATCCTGGGGTCACATATCGACCAAAAAATTCAAAGGACGTCCATATTTCAAAACGACCGTTTCAAAAGGCATATTTTACGCACATTAGTGTTCTGCTTCTTTTTCTTTCTTTCCTTTTTTGTTAAAAAAACGGGAATGGAAAAAGGCGTCCCTCAGAATGGGCGGAAATGGTTGCAAACGAATCAATGGACAAAGGTTTAATCTCCAATATATATAAACAGCTCATGCAGCTTAATATTAAAAAAACAAACAACCCAATACAAAAATGGGCAGAAGATCTAAAGAGACGTTTCTTCAAAGAAGACACAGAGATGGCCAAGACGCACTTGAAAAGCTGCCCAACAGCACTAATTATTAGAGAAATGCAAATCAAAACTACAATGAGGTATCTCCTCACACCTGTTGGAATCAGCATCATCAGAAAATCTACAAACAACAAATTCTGGGGAGGGTGTGGACAAAAGGAGCCCTCTTCCACTATTGGTGGGAATGTAAATTGATACAGTCACTATGGAGAACAGTATGGAGTTTCCTTAAAAAAACTAGAAATAGAATTACCATCTGATCCAGCAATCCCACTTCTGGGCATATACCCAGAGAAAACCAGAAATCAAAAAGGCACATTCACCACAATGTTCATTGCAGCACTATTGACAATAGCCAGGTAATGGAAGCAACCTAAATGCCCACAGACAGATGAATGGATAAAGATGTGGTACATATAGAAAATGGAATATTACTCAGCCATAAAAAGGAATGAAACTGGGTCATTTGTAGAGACATCGATGGATCTAGAGACTGTCATACAGAATGAAGTAAGTCAGAAAGAGGAAAACAAATATTGTATATTAATGCATATATGTGGAACCTAAAAAATGGTCCAGATGAACTGGTTTGCAGGGAAGAAATAGAGACACAGAGGTACAGAACTAACGTATGGACACCAAGTGTGGGAAGCCATGGGGTGGTGGTGGTGGGATGAGTTGGGAGATTGGGATTGACCTGTATACATGTATATGCCTACAATACATAACTAATAATAACCTGCTGTATAAAAAAATAAATAAAATTAAAGTTCAAAATTTTACAAAATAAAATTTAAAAATAAAACAGAAAAAAGTTCTTCCCTTCACACAGATGTATTTCTAGGAATGAATTATTTCCATGCTTATATCTATAAATACATAAAAGAGGAATAAAATCTAACTTGAACCATAGAAGAAAAAAAACCTGAACCCACCAGTTATACAGAGGAAAACCCTATCAGGGCACTTGCTCCAGCGGTAAACAATTCTGAAATTGGTCAGAGGTGGGGAATCATCTCACATACAGCCAGCAACCCACACCCCACGCAAGGAGCGTCCTCATTGCAAAGCTGGGGGACCGTGCTGAGGCATCTGTGAGTAAACGTGAGCTGAGCCCCAGGCCAGCTGCTGCTGAACTGTTCCCACCCTTCCCAGGTGAAACACCTGAATATGTACAAGGGCTTGAAAGCCTAGAGGAAGGGCCGTGGAGCCACACCAGCGACAGCACGCAGGCCAACTTGGTGCCTGCAGGCCAGCCAGGGTGGTCCTGGCCGCGGGCGCTCTTCCGGAATCTTTCCATTGCCCTGCCTGAGATACCCCTCCTGTCCCGGCCCCCACTGATTTTTTCCTTCCTCACCTCTGTCCGGAGAGAAATTCCAGCAGAAGGTATGGGTGACACATCCTCTTCTTTACAGGTGGCAGCCTGGCACCTCCTGCAGAAAGGCCAGCAGAGCCCCACTCACACCGGGCCACCCACAAAGCCGTGGCCCCTTACTCCCTCCCACCAGCACAGCCCCGAGACTGCTGACGGGGCAGAGAATATGGAGTCAGGCACAGCTTCAGGGACTATTGCTGCCTGGAGCGCTGTTTTTATTGACCTCAACCAGGCACACCAGGGGAGGGCCGGCAGGCAGGGTAAGGCTGCCCAGGTCAGCTAATCCACAACCCTCAGGGAATCACATTGTTGAAAATGGACCTCGCTAAGGCAGAATAGAAGCCAAGGGAAAAAAGGACACAATGCCATTTGCAGCACCGTAGATGAGTCTAGAGGTAATCACGTGACTTGTAGTAAGTCACAAAGTGAAAGACACATATCGTATCATATCACTTATAGGTGTTACCTAAAAATGGAAACCAGGGCAGATATTTCCACGGAGAAGGGCAATCACAGATTCATTCAACAAACTTATGGTTCACCAATGGAAAGGTGTGAGGATTGGTTTCATTACGATATCGGCTTTAACAGACATACACAAACACAGTGACATATATAATCACCAAAGACCTACGGAATACCAGGAGAAGACTACTCAACATTCTGTCATAACGTACATGGGAAAAGGATCCCATGGAGAACAGACATCTGTATATGTGTAAAACAACCACATCTTCCACACCTACAACAAGCCAAACATTGTAATCAAACTTGCTGTAATAAAAAATAAAAAACATAAATTAAAAACACGAACAAGAAGTAGTGAGACAAACTTGAGGGGCTTTCCCCTGGCACACTCAATTCTAAATTCCAATCTAGAACACGACTTCCATTGAGGCTCTGTGGCCCTAGTAACCAGATTTGGTAAGGGAGAACTGCTGCCACCTTGTGGCCGTTTCACACAACAGCAGCTTTAATCCCAGCGCTAAGGGTCAGTTGATATTCAAAATCATTGCAGGCCTGTAAATGACACCTGCCCTGAAAACAAATCCTGGGGTCACATATCGACCAAAAAATTCAAAGGACGTCCATATTTCAAAACGACCGTTTCAAAAGGCATATTTTACGCACATTACTGTTCTGCTTCTTTTTCTTTCTTTCCTTTTTTGTTAAAAAAAACGGGAATGGAAAAAGGCGTCCCTCAGAATGGGCGGAAATCGTTGCAAACGAATCAATGGACAAAGGTTTAATCTCCAATATATATAAACAGCTCATGCAGCTTAATATTAAAAAAACAAACAACCCAATACAAAAATGGGCAGAAGATCTAAAGAGACGTTTCTTCAAAGAAGACACAGAGATGGCCAAGACGCACTTGAAAAGCTGCCCAACAGCACTAATTATTAGAGAAATGCAAATCAAAACTACAATGAGGTATCTCCTCACACCTGTTGGAATCAGCATCATCAGAAAATCTACAAACAACAAATTCTGGGGAGGGTGTGGACAAAAGGAGCCCTCTTCCACTATTGGTGGGAATGTAAATTGATACAGTCACTATGGAGAACAGTATGGAGTTTCCTTAAAAAAACTAGAAATAGAATTACCATCTGATCCAGCAATCCCACTTCTGGGCATATACCCAGAGAAAACCATAAATCAAAAAGGCACATTCACCACAATGTTCATTGCAGCACTATTGACAATAGCCAGGTAATGGAAGCAACCTAAATGCCCACAGACAGATGAATGGATAAAGATGTGGTACATATATAAAATGGAATATTACTCAGCCATAAAAAGGAATGAAACTGGGTCATTTGTAGAGACATCGATGGATCTAGAGACTGTCATACAGAATGAAGTAAGTCAGAAAGAGGAAAACAAATATTGTATATTAATGCATATATGTGGAACCTAAAAAATGGTCCAGATGAACTGGTTTGCAGGGAAGAAATAGAGACACAGAGGTACAGAACCAACGTATGGACACCAAGTGTGGGAAGCCATGGGGTGGTGGTGGTGGGATGAGTTGGGAGATTGGGATTGACCTGTATACATGTATATGCCTAAAATACATAACTAATAATAACCTGCTGTATAAAAAAATAAATAAAATTAAAGTTCAAAATTTTACAAAATAAAATTTAAAAAAAAACAGAAAAAAGTTCTTCCCTTCACACAGATGTATTTCTAGGAATGAATTATTTCCATGCTTATATCTATAAATACATAAAAGAGGAATAAAATCTAACTTGAACCATAGAAGAAAAAAAACCTGAACCCACCAGTTATACAGAGGAAAACCCTATCAGGGCACTTGCTCCAGCGGTAAACAATTCTGAAATTGGTCAGAGGTGGGGAATCATCTCACATACAGCCAGCAACCCACACCCCACGCAAGGAGCGTCCTCATTGCAAAGCTGGGGGACCGTGCCGAGGCATCTGTGAGTAAACGTGAGCTGAGCCCCAGGCCAGCTGCTGCTGAACTGTTCCCACCCTTCCCCGGAAAAACACCTGAATATGTACAAGGGCTTGAAAGCCTAGAAGAAGGGCCGCGGAGCCACACCAGCAACAGCACGCAGGCCAACTTGGTGCCTGCAGGCCAGCTAGGGTGGTCCTGGCCGCAGGCGCTCTTCCGGAATCTTTCCATTGCCCTGCCTGAGATACCCCTCCTGTCCCGGCCCCCACTGCTTTTTTCCTTCCTCACCTCTGTCCGGAGAGAAATTCCAGCAGAAGGTATGGGTGACACATCCTCTTCTTTACAGGTGGCAGCCTGGCACCTCCTGCAGAAAGGCCAGCAGAGCCCCACTCACACCGGGCCACCCACAAAGCCGTGGCCCCTCACTCCCTCCCACCAGCACAGCCCCGAGACTGCTGACGGGGCAGAGAATATGGAGTCAGGCACAGCTTCAGGGGCTATTGCTGCCTGGAGCGCTGTTTTTATTGACCTCAACCAGGCACACCAGGGGAGGGCCGGCAGGCAGGGTAAGGCTGCCCAGGTCAGCTAATCCACAACCCTCAGGGAATCACATTGTTGAAAATGGACCTCGCTAAGGCAGAATAGAAGCCAAGGGAAAAAAGGACAAAATGCCATTTGCAGCACCGTTGATGAGTCTAGAGGTAATCACGTGACTTGTAGTAAGTCACAAAGTGAAAGACACATATCGTATCATATCACTTATAGGTGTTACCTAAAAATGGAAACCAGGGCAGATATTTCCACGGAGAAGGGCAATCACAGATTCATTCAACAAACTTATGGTTCACCAATGGAAAGGTGAGAGGATTGGTTTCATTACGATATCGGCTTTAACATACATACACAAACACAGTGACATATATAATCACCAAAGACCTACGGAATACCAAGAGAAGACTACTCAACATTCTGTCATAACGTACATGGGAAAAGGATCCCAGGGAGAACAGACATCTGTATATGTGTAAAAGAACCACATCTTCCACACCTACAACAAGCCAAACATTGTAATCAAACTTGCTGTAATAAAAAATAAAAAACATAAATTAAAACCACGAACAAGAAGTAGTGAGACAAACTTGAGGGGCTTTCCCCTGGCACACTCCATTCTAAATTCCAATCTAGAACATGACTTCCATTGAGGCTCTGTGGCCCTAGTAACCAGATTTGGTAAGGCAGAACTGCTGCCACCTTGTGGCCCTTTCACACAACAGCAGCTTTAATCCCAGCGCTAATGGTCAGTTGATATTCAAAATCATTGCAGGCCTGTAAATGACACCTGCCCTGAAAACAAATCCTGGGGTCACATATCGACCAAAAAATTCAAAGGACGTCCATATTTCAAAACGACCGTTTCAAAAGGCATATTTTACGCACATTAGTGTTCTGCTTCTTTTTCTTTCTTTCCTTTTTTGTTAAAAAAACGGGAATGGAAAAAGGCGTCCCTCAGAATGGGCGGAAATCGTTGCAAACGAATCAATGGACAAAGGTTTAATCTCCAATATATATAAACAGCTCATGCAGCTTAATATTAAAAAAACAAACAACCCAATACAAAAATGGGCAGAAGATCTAAAGAGACGTTTCTTCAAAGAAGACACAGAGATGGCCAAGACGCACTTGAAAAGCTGCTCAACAGCACTAATTATTAGAGAAATGCAAATCAAAACTACAATGAGGTATCTCCTCACACCTGTTGGAATCAGCATCATCAGAAAATCTACAAACAACAAATTCTGGGGAGGGTGTGGACAAAAGGAGCCCTCTTCCACTATTGGTGGGAATGTAAATTGATACAGTCACTATGGAGAACAGTATGGAGTTTCCTTAAAAAAACTAGAAATAGAATTACCATCTGATCCAGCAATCCCACTTCTGGGCATATACCCAGAGAAAACCAGAAATCAAAAAGGCACATTCACCACAATGTTCATTGCAGCACTATTGACAATAGCCAGGTAATGGAAGCAACCTAAATGCCCACAGACAGATGAATGGATAAAGATGTGGTACATATATAAAATGGAATATTACTCAGCCATAAAAAGGAATGAAACTGGGTCATTTGTAGAGACATCGATGGATCTAGAGACTGTCATACAGAATGAAGTAAGTCAGAAAGAGGAAAACAAATATTGTATATTAATGCATATATGTGGAACCTAAAAAATGGTCCAGATGAACTGGTTTGCAAGGAAGAAATAGAGACACAGAGGTACAGAACCAACGTATGGACACCAAGTGTGGGAAGCCATGGGGTGGTGGTGGTGGGATGAGTTGGGAGATTGGGATTGACCTGTATACATGTATATGCCTAAAATACATAACTAATAATAACCTGCTGTATAAAAAAATAAATAAAATTAAAGTTCAAAATTTTACAAAATAAAATTTAAAAAAAAAACAGAAAAAAGTTCTTCCCTTCACACAGATGTATTTATAGGAATGAATTATTTCCATGCTTATATCTATAAATACATAAAAGAGGAATAAAATCTAACTTGAACCATAGAAGAAAAAAAACCTGAACCCACCAGTTATACAGAGGAAAACCCTATCAGGGCACTTGCTCCAGCGGTAAACAATTCTGAAATTGGTCAGAGGTGGGGAATCATCTCCCATACAGCCAGCAACCCACACCCCACGCAAGGAGCGTCCTCATTGCAAAGCTGGGGGACCGTGCTGAGGCATCTGTGAGTAAACGTGAGCTGAGCCCCAGGCCAGCTGCTGCTGAACTGTTCCCACCCTTCCCAGGTAAAACACCTGAATATGTACAAGGGCTTGAAAGCCTAGAAGAAGGGCCGCGGAGCCACACCAGCGACAGCACGCAGGCCAACTTGGTGCCTGCAGGCCAGCTAGGGTGGTCCTGGCCGCGGGCGCTCTTCCGGAATCTTTCCATTGCCCTGCCTGAGATACCCCTCCTGTCCCGGCCCCCACTGCTTTTTTCCTTCCTCACCTCTGTCCGGAGAGAAATTCCAGCAGAAGGTATGGGTGACACATCCTCTTCTTTACAGGTGGCAGCCTGGCACCTCCTGCAGAAAGGCCAGCAGAGCCCCACTCACACCGGGCCACCCACAAAGCCGTGGCCCCTCACTCCCTCCCACCAGCACAGCCCCGAGACTGCTGACGGGGCAGAGAATATGGAGTCAGGCACAGCTTCAGGGGCTATTGCTGCCTGGAGCGCTGTTTTTATTGACCTCAACCAGGCACACCAGGGGAGGGCCGGCAGGCAGGGTAAGGCTGCCCAGGTCAGCTAATCCACAACCCTCAGGGAATCACATTGTTGAAAATGGACCTCGCTAAGGCAGAATAGAAGCCAAGGGAAAAAAGGACACAATGCCATTTGCAGCACCGTAGATGAGTCTAGAGGTAATCACGTGACTTGTAGTAAGTCACAAAGTGAAAGACACATATCGTATCATATCACTTATAGGTGTTACCTAAAAATGGATACCAGGGCAGATATTTCCACGGAGAAGGGCAATCACAGATTCATTCAACAAACTTATGGTTCACCAACGGAAAGGAGTGAGGATTGGTTTCATTACGATATCGGCTTTAACAGACATATACAAACACAGGTGACATATATAATCACCAAAGACCTACGGAATACCAAGAGAAGACTACTCAACATTCTGTCATAACGTACATGGGAAAAGGATCCCAGGGAGAACAGACATCTGTATATGTGTAAAAGAACCACATCTTCCACACCTACAACAAGCCAAACATTGTAATCAAACTTGCTGTAATAAAAAATAAAAAACATAAATTAAAAACACGAACAAGAAGTAGTGAGACAAACTTGAGGGGCTTTCCCCTGGCACACTCCATTCTAAATTCCAATCTAGAACACGACTTCCATTGAGGCTCTGTGGCCCTAGTAACCAGATTTGGTAAGGGAGAACTGCTGCCACCTTGTGGCCGTTTCACACAACAGCAGCTTTAATCCCAGCGCTAATGGTCAGTTGATATTCAAAATCATTGCAGGCCTGTAAATGACACCTGCCCTGAAAACAAATCCTGGGGTCACATATCGACCAAAAAATTCAAAGGACGTCCATATTTCAAAACGACCGTTGCAAAAGGCATAGTTTACGCACATTAGTGTTCTGCTTCTTTTTCTTTCTTTCCTTTTTTGTTAAAAAAACGGGAATGGAAAAAGGCGTCCCTCAGATGGGCGGAAATCGTTGCAAACGAATCAATGGACCAAGGTTTAATCTCCAATATATATAAACAGCTCATGTAGCTTAATATTAAAAAAACAAACAACCCAATACAAAAATGGGCAGAAGATCTAAAGAGACGTTTCTTCAAAGAAGACACAGAGATGGCCAAGACGCACTTGAAAAGCTGCTCAACAGCACTAATTATTAGAGAAATGCAAATCAAAACTACAATGAGGTATCTCCTCACACCTGTTGGAATCAGCATCATCAGAAAATCTACAAACAACAAATTCTGGGGAGGGTGTGGACAAAAGGAGCCCTCTTCCACTATTGGTGGGAATGTAAATTGATACAGTCACTATGGAGAACAGTATGGAGTTTCCTTAAAAAAACTAGAAATAGAATTACCATCTGATCCAGCAATCCCACTTCTGGGCATATACCCAGAGAAAACCATAAATCAAAAAGGCACATTCACCACAATGTTCTTTGCAGCACTATTGACAATAGCCAGGTAATGGAAGCAATCTAAATGCCCACAGACAGATGAATGCATAAAGATGTGGTACATATATAAAATGGAATATTACTCAGCCATAAAAAGGAATGAAATTGGGTCATTTGTAGAGACATCGATGGATCTAGAGATTGTCATACAGAATGAAGTAAGTCAGAAAGAGGAAAACAAATATTGTTTATTAATGCATATATGGGGAACCTAAAAAATGATCCAGATGAACTGGTTTGCAGGGAAGAAATAGAGACACAGAGGTACAGAACCAACGTATGGACACCAAGTGTGGGAAGCCATGGGGTGGTGGTGGTGGGATGAGTTGGGAGATTGGGATTGACCTGTATACATGTATATGCCTACAATACATTACTAATAATAACCTGCTGTATAAAAAAATAAATAAAATTAAAGTTCAAAATTTTACAAAATAAAATTTAAAAATAAAACAGAAAAAAGTTCTTCCCTTCACACAGATTTATTTCTAGGAATGAATTATTTCCATGCTTATATCTATAAATACATAAAAGAGGAATAAAATCTAACTTGAACCATAGAAGAAAAAAAACCTGAACCCACCAGTTATACAGAGGAAAACCCTATCAGGGCACTTGCTCGAGCGGTAAACAATTCTGAAATTGGTCAGAGGTGGGGAATCATCTCCCATACAGCCAGCAACCCACACCCCACGCAAGGAGCGTCCTCATTGCAAAGCTGGGGGACCGTGCCGAGGCATCTGTGAGTAAACGTGAGCTGAGCCCCAGGCCAGCTGCTGCTGAACTGTTCCCACCCTTCCCAGGTAAAACACCTGAATATGTACAAGGGCTTGAAAGCCTAGAAGAAGGGCCGCGGTGCCACACCAGCGACAGCACGCAGGCCAACTTGGTGCCTGCAGGCCAGCTAGGGTGGTCCTGGCCGCGGGCGCTCTTCCGGAATCTTTCCATTGCCCTGCCTGAGATACCCCTCCTGTCCCGGCCCCCACTGCTTTTTTCCTTCCTCACCTCTGTCCGGAGAGAAATTCCAGCGGAAGGTATGGGTGACACATCCTCTTCTTTACAGGTGGCAGCCTGGCACCTCCTGCAGAAAGGTCAGCAGAGCCCCACTCACACCGGCCCACCCACAAAGCCGTGGCCCCTCACTCCCTCCCACCAGCACAGCCCCGAGACGGCTGACGGGGCAGAGAATATGGAGTCAGGCACAGCTTCAGGGGCTATTGCTGCCTGGAGCGCTGTTTTTATTGACCTCAACCAGGCACACCTGGGGAGGGCCGGCAGGCAGGGTAAGGCTGCCCAGGTCAGCTAATCCACAACCCTCAGGGAATCACATTGTTGAAAATGGACCTCGCTAAGGCAGAATAGAAGCCAAGGGAAAAAAGGACACAATGCCATTTGCAGCAGCGTAGATGAGTCTAGAGGTAATCACGTGACTTGTAGTAAGTCAGAAAGTGAAAGACACATATCGTATCATATCACTTATAGGTGTTACCTAAAAATGGATACCAGGGCAGATATTTCCACGGAGAAGGGCAATCACAGATTCATTCAACAAACTTATGGTTCACCAACGGAAAGGAGTGAGGATTGGTTTCATTACGATATCGGCTTTAACAGACATATACAAACACAGGTGACATATATAATCACCAAAGACCTACGGAATACCAAGAGAAGACTACTCAACATTCTGTCATAACGTACATGGGAAAAGGATCCCAGGGAGAACAGACATCTGTATATGTGTAAAAGAACCACATCTTCCACACCTACAACAAGCCAAACATTGTAATCAAACTTGCTGTAATAAAAAATAAAAAACATAAATTAAAAACACGAACAAGAAGTAGTGAGACAAACTTGAGGGGCTTTCCCCTGGCACACTCCATTCTAAATTCCAATCTAGAACACGACTTCCATTGAGGCTCTGTGGCCCTAGTAACCAGATTTGGTAAGGGAGAACTGCTGCCACCTTGTGGCCGTTTCACACAACAGCAGCTTTAATCCCAGCGCTAATGGTCAGTTGATATTCAAAATCATTGCAGGCCTGTAAATGACACCTGCCCTGAAAACAAATCCTGGGGTCACATATAGACCAAAAAATTCAAAGGACGTCCATATTTCAAAACGACCGTTGCAAAAGGCATAGTTTACGCACATTAGTGTTCTGCTTCTTTTTCTTTCTTTCCTTTTTTGTTAAAAAAACGGGAATGGAAAAAGGCTTCCCTCAGAATGGGCGGAAATCGTTGCAAACGAATCAATGGACCAAGGTTTAATCTCCAAAATATATAAACAGCTCATGTAGCTTAATATTAAAAAAACAAACAACCCAATACAAAAATGGGCAGAAGATCTAAAGAGACGTTTCTTCAAAGAAGACACAGAGATGGCCAAGACGCACTTGAAAAGCTGCTCAACAGCACTAATTATTAGAGAAATGCAAATCAAAACTACAATGAGGTATCTCCTCACACCTGTTGGAATCAGCATCATCAGAAAATCTACAAACAACAAATTCTGGGGAGGGTGTGGACAAAAGGAGCCCTCTTCCACTATTGGTGGGAATGTAAATTGATACAGTCACTATGGAGAACAGTATGGAGTTTCCTTAAAAAAACTAGAAATAGAATTACCATCTGATCCAGCAATCCCACTTCTGGGCATATACCCAGAGAAAACCATAAATCAAAAAGGCACATTCACCACAATGTTCATTGCAGCACTATTGACAATAGCCAGGTAATGGAAGCAACCTAAATGCCCACAGACAGATGAATGGGTAAAGACGTGGTACATATATAAAATGGAATATTACTCAGCCATAAAAAGGAATGAAACTGGGTCATTTGTAGAGACATCGATGGATCTAGAGACTGTCATACAGAATGAAGTAAGTCAGAAAGAGGAAAACAAATATTGTATATTAATGCATATATGTGGAACCTAAAAAATGGTCCAGATGAACTGGTTTGCAGGGAAGAAATAGAGACACAGAGGTACAGAACCAACGTATGGACACCAAGTGTGGGAAGCCATGGGGTGGTGGTGGTGGGATGAGTTGGGAGATTGGGACTGACCTGTATACATGTATATGCCTACAATACATAACTAATAATAACCTGCTGTATAAAAAAATAAATAAAATTAAAGTTCAAAATTTTACAAAATAAAATTTAAAAATAAAACAGAAAAAAGTTCTTCCCTTCACACAGATGTATTTATAGGAATGAATTATTTCCATGCTTATATCTATAAATACATAACAGAGGAATAAAATCTAACTTGAACCATAGAAGAAAAAAAACTTGAACCCACCAGTTATACAGAGGAAAACCCTATCATGGCACTTGCTCCAGCGGTAAACAATTCTGAAATTGGTCAGAGGTGGGGAATCATCTCCCATACAGCCAGCAACCCACACCCCACGCAAGGAGTGTCCTCATGGCAAAGCTGGGGGACCGTGCCGAGGAATCTGTGAGTAAACGTGAGCTGAGCCCCAGGCCAGCTGCTGCTGAACTGTTCCCACCCTTCCCAGGTAAAACACCTGGATATGTACAAGGGCTTGAAAGCCTAGAAGAAGGGCCGCGGAGCCACACCAGCGACAGCAAGCAGGCCAACTTGGTGCCTGCAGGCCAGCCAGGGTGGTCCTGGCCGCGGGCGCTCTTCCGGAAGCTTTCCATTGCCCTGCCTGAGATACCCCTCCTGTCCCGGCCCCCACTGCTTTTTTCCTTCCTCACCTCTGTCCGGAGAGAAATTCCAGTGGAAGGTATGGGTGACACATCCTCTTCTTTACAGGTGGCAGCCTGGCACCTCCTGCAGAAAGGCCAGCAGAGCCCCACTCACACCGGGCCACCCACAAAGCCGTGGCCCCTCACTCCCTCCCACCAGCACAGCCCCGAGACGGCTGACGGGGCAGAGAATATGGAGTCAGGCACAGCTTCAGGGGCTATTGCTGCCTGGAGCGCTGTTTTTATTGACCTCAACCAGGCACACCTGGGGAGGGCCGGCAGGCAGGGTAAGGCTGCCCAGGTCAGCTAATCCACAACCCTCAGGGAATCACATTGTTGAAAATGGACCTCGCTAAGGCAGAATAGAAGCCAAGGGAAAAAAGGACACAATGCCATTTGCAGCAGAGTAGATGAGTCTAGAGGTAGTCACGTGACTTGTAGTAAGTCAGAAAGTGAAAGACACATATCGTATCATATCACTTATAGGTGTTACCTAAAAATGGATACCAGGGCAGATATTTCCACGGAGAAGGGCAATCACAGATTCATTCAACAAACTTATGGTTCACCAACGGAAAGGAGTGAGGATTGGTTTCATTACGATATCGGCTTTAACAGACATATACAAACACAGGTGACATATATAATCACCAAAGACCTACGGAATACCAAGAGAAGACTACTCAACATTCTGTCATAACGTACATGGGAAAAGGATCCCAGGGAGAACAGACATCTGTATATGTGTAAAAGAACCACATCTTCCACACCTACAACAAGCCAAACATTGTAATCAAACTTGCTGTAATAAAAAATAAAAAACATAAATTAAAAACACGAACAAGAAGTAGTGAGACAAACTTGAGGGGCTTTCCCCTGGCACACTCCATTCTAAATTCCAATCTAGAACACGACTTCCATTGAGGCTCTGTGGCCCTAGTAACCAGATTTGGTAAGGGAGAACTGCTGCCACCTTGTGGCCGTTTCACACAACAGCAGCTTTAATCCCAGCGCTAATGGTCAGTTGATATTCAAAATCATTGCAGGCCTGTAAATGACACCTGCCCTGAAAACAAATCCTGGGGTCACATATCGACCAAAAAATTCAAAGGACGTCCATATTTCAAAACGACCGTTTCAAAAGGCATAGTTTACGCACATTAGTGTTCTGCTTCTTTTTCTTTCGTTCCTTTTTTGTTAAAAAAACGGGAATGGAAAAAGGCGTCCCTCAGAATGGGCGGAAATCATTGCAAACGAATCAATGGACCAAGGTTTAATCTCCAATATATATAAACAGCTCATGTAGCTTAATATTAAAAAAACAAACAACCCAATACAAAAATGGGCAGAAGATCTAAAGAGACGTTTCTTCAAAGAAGACACAGAGATGGCCAAGACGCACTTGAAAAGCTGCTCAACAGCACTAATTATTAGAGAAATGCAAATCAAAACTACAATGAGGTATCTCCTCACACCTGTTGGAATCAGCATCATCAGAAAATCTACAAACAACAAATTCTGGGGAGGGTGTGGACAAAAGGAGCCCTCTTCCACTATTGGTGGGAATGTAAATTGATACAGTCACTATGGAGAACAGTATGGAGTTTCCTTAAAAAAACTAGAAATAGAATTACCATCTGATCCAGCAATCCCACTTCTGGGCATATACCCAGAGAAAACCATAAATCAAAAAGGCACATTCACCACAATGTTCATTGCAGCACTATTGACAATAGCCAGGTAATGGAAGCAACCTAAATGCCCACAGACAGATGAATGGGTAAAGATGTGGTACATATATAAAATGGAATATTACTCAGCCATAAAAAGGAATGAAACTGGGTCATTTGTAGAGACATCGATGGATCTAGAGACTGTCATACAGAATGAAGTAAGTCAGAAAGAGGAAAACAAATATTGTATATTAATGCATATATGTGGAACCTAAAAAATGGTCCAGATGAACTGGTTTGCAGGGAAGAAATAGAGACACAGAGGTACAGAACCAACGTATGGACACCAAGTGTGGGAAGCCATGGGGTGGTGGTGGTGGGATGAGTTGGGAGATTGGGATTGACCTGTATACATGTATATGCCTACAATACATAACTAATAATAAGCTGCTGTATAAAAAAATAAATAAAATTAAAGTTCAAAATTTTAAAAAATAAAATTTAAAAATAAAACAGAAAAAAGTTCTTCCCTTCACACAGATGTATTTATAGGAATGAATTATTTCCATGCTTATATCTATAAATACATAACAGAGGAATAAAATCTAACTTGAACCATAGAAGAAAAAAAACCTGAACCCACCAGTTATACAGAGGAAAACCCTATCAGGGCACTTGCTCCAGCGGTAAACAATTCTGAAATTGGTCAGAGGTGGGGAATCATCTCCCATACAGCCAGCAACCCACACCCCACGCAAGGAGTGTCCTCATTGCAAAGCTGGGGGACCGTGCCGAGGAATCTGTGAGTAAACGTGAGCTGAGCCCCAGGCCAGCTGCTGCTGAACTGTTCCCACCCTTCCCAGGTAAAACACCTGGATATGTACAAGGGCTTGAAAGCCTAGAAGAAGGGCCGCGGAGCCACACCAGCGACAGCAAGCAGGCCAACTTGGTGCCTGCAGGCCAGCCAGGGTGGTCCTGGCCGCGGGCGCACTTCCGGAAGCTTTCCATTGCCCTGCCTGAGATACCCCTCCTGTCCCGGCCCCCACTGCTTTTTTCCTTCCTCACCTCTGTCCGGAGAGAAATTCCAGTGGAAGGTATGGGTGACACATCCTCTTCTTTACAGGTGGCAGCCTGGCACCTCCTGCAGAAAGGCCAGCAGAGCCCCACTCACACCGGGCCACCCACAAAGCCGTGGCCCCTCACTCCCTCCCACCAGCACAGCCCCGAGACGGCTGACGGGGCAGAGAATATGGAGTCAGGCACAGCTTCAGGGGCTATTGCTGCCTGGAGCGCTGTTTTTATTGACCTCAACCAGGCACACCTGGGGAGGGCCGGCAGGCAGGGTAAGGCTGCCCAGGTCAGCTAATCCACAACCCTCAGGGAATCACATTGTTGAAAATGGACCTCGCTAAGGCAGAATAGAAGCCAAGGGAAAAAAGGACACAATGCCATTTGCAGCAGCGTAGATGAGTCTAGAGGTAATCACGTGACTTGTAGTAAGTCAGAAAGTGAAAGACACATATCGTATCATATCACTTATAGGTGTTACCTAAAAATGGATACCAGGGCAGATATTTCCACGGAGAAGGGCAATCACAGATTCATTCAACAAACTTATGGTTCACCAACGGAAAGGAGTGAGGATTGGTTTCATTACGATATCGGCTTTAACAGACATATACAAACACAGGTGACATATATAATCACCAAAGACCTACGGAATACCAAGAGAAGACTACTCAACATTCTGTCATAACGTACATGGGAAAAGGATCCCAGGGAGAACAGACATCTGTATATGTGTAAAAGAACCACATCTTCCACACCTACAACAAGCCAAACATTGTAATCAAACTTGCTGTAATAAAAAATAAAAAACATAAATTAAAAACACGAACAAGAAGTAGTGAGACAAACTTGAGGGGCTTTCCCCTGGCACACTCCATTCTAAATTCCAATCTAGAACACGACTTCCATTGAGGCTCTGTGGCCCTAGTAACCAGATTTGGTAAGGGAGAACTGCTGCCACCTTGTGGCCGTTTCACACAACAGCAGCTTTAATCCCAGCGCTAATGGTCAGTTGATATTCAAAATCATTGCAGGCCTGTAAATGACACCTGCCCTGAAAACAAATCCTGGGGTCACATATCGACCAAAAAATTCAAAGGACGTCCATATTTCAAAACGACCGTTTCAAAAGGCATAGTTTACGCACATTAGTGTTCTGCTTCTTTTTCTTTCTTTCCTTTTTTGTTAAAAAAACGGGAATGGAAAAAGGCGTCCCTCAGAATGGGCGGAAATCGTTGCAAACGAATCAATGGACAAAGGTTTAATCTCCAATATATATAAACAGCTCATGCAGCTTAATATTAAAAAAACAAACAACCCAATACAAAAATGGGCAGAAAATCTAAAGAGGCGTTTCTTCAAAGAAGACACAGAGATGGCCAAGACGCACTTGAAAAGCTGCTCAACAGCACTAATTATTAGAGAAATGCAAATCAAAACTACAATGAGGTATCTCCTCACACCTGTTGGAATCAGCATCATCAGAAAATCTACAAACAACAAATTCTGGGGAGGGTGTGGACAAAAGGAGCCCTCTTCCACTATTGGTGGGAATGTAAATTGATACAGTCACTATGGAGAACAGTATGGAGTTTCCTTAAAAAAACTAGAAATAGAATTACCATCTGATCCAGCAATCCCACTTCTGGGCATATACCCAGAGAAAACCATAAATCAAAAAGGCACATTCACCACAATATTCATTGCATCACTATTGACAATAGCCAGGTAATGGAAGCAACCTAAATGCCCACAGACAGATGAATGGGTAAAGATGTGGTACATATATAAAATGGAATATTACTCAGCCATAAAAAGGAATGAAACTGGGTCATTTGTAGAGACATCGATGGATCTAGAGACTGTCATACAGAATGAAGTAAGTCAGAAAGAGGAAAACAAATATTGTATATTAATGCATATATGTGGAACCTAAAAAATGGTCCAGATGAACTGGTTTGCAGGGAAGAAATAGAGACACAGAGGTACAGAACCAACGTATGGACACCAAGTGTGGGAAGCCATGGGGTGGTGGTGGTGGGATGAGTTGGGAGATTGGGATTGACCTGTATACATGTATATGCCTACAATACATAACTAATAATAACCTGCTGTATAAAAAAATAAATAAAATTAAAGTTCAAAATTTTACAAAATAAAATTTAAAAATAAAACAGAAAAAAGTTCTTCCCTTCACACAGATGTATTTATAGGAATGAATTATTTCCATGCTTATATCTATAAATACATAACAGAGGAATAAAATCTAACTTGAACCATAGAAGAAAAAAAACCTGAACCCACCTGTTATACAGAGGAAAACCCTATCATGGCACTTGCTCCAGCGGTAAACAATTCTGAAATTGGTCAGAGGTGGGGAATCATCTCCCATACAGCCAGCAACCCACACCCCACGCAAGGAGCGTCCTCATTGCAAAGCTGGGGGACCGTGCCGAGGCATCTGTGAGTAAACGTGAGCTGAGCCCCAGGCCAGCTGCTGCTGAACTGTTCCCACCCTTCCCAGGTAAAACACCTGGATATGTACAAGGGCTTGAAAGCCTAGAAGAAGGGCCGCGGAGCCACACCAGCGACAGCAAGCAGGCCAACTTGGTGCCTGCAGGCCAGCCAGGGTGGTCCTGGCCGCGGGCGCTCTTCCGGAAGCTTTCCATTGCCCTGCCTGAGATACCCCTCCTGTCCCGGCCCCCACTGCTTTTTTCCTTCCTCACCTCTGTCCGGAGAGAAATTCCAGTGGAAGGTATGGGTGACACATCCTCTTCTTTACAGGTGGCAGCCTGGCACCTCCTGCAGAAAGGCCAGCAGAGCCCCACTCACACCGGGCCACCCACAAAGCCGTGGCCCCTCACTCCCTCCCACCAGCACAGCCCCGAGACGGCTGACGGGGCAGAGAATATGGAGTCAGGCACAGCTTCAGGGGCTATTGCTGCCTAGAGCGCTGTTTTTATTGACCTCAACCAGGCACACCTGGGGAGGGCCGGCAGGCAGGGTAAGGCTGCCCAGGTCAGCTAATCCACAACCCTCAGGGAATCACATTGTTGAAAATGGACCTCGCTAAGGCAGAATAGAAGCCAAGGGAAAAAAGGACACAATGCCATTTGCAGCAGCGTAGATGAGTCTAGAGGTAATCACGTGACTTGTAGTAAGTCAGAAAGTGAAAGACACATATCGTATCATATCACTTATAGGTGTTACCTAAAAATGGAAACCAGGGCAGATATTTCCACGAAGAAGAGCAATCACAGATTCATTAAACAAACTTATGGTTCACCAACGGAAAGGAGTGAGGATTGGTTTCATTACGATATCGGCTTTAACAGACATATACAAACACAGGTGACATATATAATCACCAAAGACCTACGGAATACCAAGAGAAGACTACTCAACATTCTGTCATAACGTACATGGGAAAAGGATCCCAGGGAGAACAGACATCTGTATATGTGTAAAAGAACCACATCTTCCACACCTACAACAAGCCAAACATTGTAATCAAACTTGCTGTAATAAAAAATAAAAAACATAAATTAAAAACACGAACAAGAAGTAGTGAGACAAACTTGAGGGGCTTTCCCCTGGCACACTCCATTCTAAATTCCAATCTAGAACACGACTTCCATTGAGGCTCTGTCGCCCTAGTAACCAGATTTGGTAAGGGAGAACTGCTGCCACCTTGTGGCCGTTTCACACAACAGCAGCTTTAATCCCAGCGCTAAGGGTCAGTTGATATTCAAAATCATTGCAGGCCTGTAAATGACACCTGCCCTGAAAACAAATCCTGGGGTCACATATCGACCAAAAAATTCAAAGGACGTCCATATTTCAAAACGACCGTTTCAAAAGGCATAGTTTACGCACAATAGTGTTCTGCTTCTTTTTCTTTCTTTCCTTTTTTGTTAAAAAAACGGGAATGGAAAATGGCGTCCCTCAGAATGGGCGGAAATCGTTGCAAACGAATCAATGGACAAATGTTTAATCTCCAATATATATAAACAGCTCATGCAGCTTAATATTAAAAAGACAAACAACCCAATACAAAAATGGGCAGAAGATCTAAAGGGACGATTCTTCAAAGAAGACACAGAGATGGCCAAGATGCACTTGAAAAGCTGCCCAACAGCACTAATTATTAGAGAAATGCAAATCAAAACTACAATGAGGTATCTCCTCACACCTGTTGGAATCAGCATCATCAGAAAATCTACAAACAACAAATTCTGGGGAGGGTGTGGACAAAAGGAGCCCTCTTCCACTATTGGTGGGAATGTAAATTGATACAGTAACTATGGAGAACAGTATGGAGTTTCCTTAAAAAAACTAGAAATAGAATTTCCATCTGATCCAGCAATCCCACTTCTGGGCATATACCCAGAGAAACCATAAATCAAAAAGGCACATTCACCACAATGTTCATTGCAGCACTATTGACAATAGCCAGGTAATGGAAGCAACTTAAATGCCCACAGACAGATGAATGGATAAAGATGTGGTACATATATAAAATGGAATATTACTCAGCCATAAAAAGGAATGAAACTGGGTCATTTGTAGAGACATCGATGGATCTAGAGACTGTCATACAGAATGAAGTAAGTCAGAAAGAGGAAAACAAATATTGTATATTAATGCATATATGTGGAACCTAAAAAATGGTCCAGATGAACTGGTTTGCAGGGAAGAAATAGAGACACAGAGGTACAAAACCAACGTATGGACACCAAGTGTGGGAAGCCATGGGGTGGTGGTGGTGGGATGAGTTGGGAGATTGGGATTGACCTGTATACATGTATATGCCTACAATACATAACTAATAATAACCTGCTGTATAAAAAAATAAATAAAATTAAAGTTCAAAATTTTACAAAATAAAATTTAAAAATAAAACAGAAAAAAGTTCTTCCCTTCACACAGATGTATTTCTAGGAATGAATTATTTCCATGCTTATATCTATAAATACATAAAAGAGGAATAAAATCTAACTTGAACCATAGAAGAAAAAAAACCTGAACACACCAGTTATACAGAGGAAAACCCTATCAGGGCACTTGCTCCAGCGGTAAACAATTCTGAAATTGGTCAGAGGTGGGGAATCATCTCCCATACAGCCAGCAACCCACACCCCACGCAAGGAGCGTCCTCATTGCAAAGCTGGGGGACCGTGCCGAGGCATCTGTGAGTAAACGTGAGCTGAGCCCCAGGCCAGCTGCTGCTGAACTGTTCCCACCCTTCCCAGGTAAAACACCTGAATATGTACAAGGGCTTGAAAGCCTAGAAGAAGGGCCGCGGAGCCACACCAGCGACAGCACGCAGGCCAACTTGGTGCCTGCAGGCCAGCCAGGGTGGTCCTGGCCGCGGGCGCTCTTCCAGAAGCTTTCCATTGCCCTGCCTGAGATACCCCTCCTGTCCCGGCCCCCACTGCGTTTTTCCTTCCTCACCTCTGTCCGGAGAGAAATTCCAGCAGAAGGTATGGGTGACACATCCTCTTCTTTACAGGTGGCAGCCTGGCACCTCCTGCAGAAAGGCCAGCAGAGCCCCACTCACACCGGCCCACCCACAAAGCCGTGGCCCCTCACTCCCTCCCACCAGCACAGCCCTGAGACTGCTGACGGGGCAGAGAATATGGAGTCAGGCACAGCTTCAGGGGCTATTGCTGCCTGGAGCGCTGTTTTTATTGACCTCAACCAGGCACACCTGGGGAGGTCCGGCAGGCAGGATAAGGCTGCCCAGGTCAGCTAATCCACAACCCTCAGGGAATCACATTGTTGAAAATGGACCTCGCTAAGGCAGAATAGAAGCCAAGGGAAAAAAGGACACAATGCCATTTGCAGCACCGTAGATGAGTCTAGAGGTAATCACGTGACTTGTAGTAAGTCAGAAAGTGAAAGACACATATCGTATCATATCACTTATAGGTGTTACCTAAAAATGGATACCAGGGCAGATATTTCCACGGAGAAGGGCAATCACAGATTCATTCAACAAACTTATGGTTCACCAACGGAAAGGAGTGAGGATTGGTTTCATTACGATATCGGCTTTAACAGACATATACAAACACAGGTGACATATATAATCACCAAAGACCTACGGAATACCAAGAGAAGACTACTCAACATTCTGTCATAACGTACATGGGAAAAGGATCCCAGGGAGAACAGACATCTGTATATGTGTAAAAGAACCACATCTTCCACACCTACAAAAAGCCAAACATTGTAATCAAACTTGCTGTAATAAAAAATAAAAAACATAAATTAAAAACACGAACAAGAAGTAGTGAGACAAACTTGAGGGGCTTTCCCCTGGCACACTCCATTCTAAATTCCAATCTAGAACACGACTTCCATTGAGGCTCTGTGGCCCTAGTAACCAGTTTTGGTAAGGGAGAACTGCTGCCACCTTGTGGCCGTTTCACACAACAGCAGCTTTAATCCCAGCGCTAATGGTCAGTTGATATTCAAAATCATTGCAGGCCTGTAAATGACACCTGCCCTGAAAACAAATCCTGGGGTCACATATCGACCAAAAAATTCAAAGGACGTCCATATTTCAAAACGACCGTTTCAAAAGGCATAGTTTACGCACATTAGTGTTCTGCTTGTTTTTCTTTCTTTCCTTTTTTGTTAAAAAAACGGGAATGGAAAAAGGCGTCCCTCAGAATGGGCGGAAATCGTTGCAAACGAATCAATGGACAAAGGTTTAATCTCCAATATATATAAACAGCTCATGCAGCTTAATATTAAAAAAACAAACAACCCAATACAAAAATGGGCAGAAGATCTAAAGAGGCGTTTCTTCAAAGAAGACACAGAGATGGCCAAGACGCACTTGAAAAGCTGCTCAACAGCACTAATTATTAGAGAAATGCAAATCAAAACTACAATGAGGTATCTCCTCACACCTGTTGGAATCAGCATCATCAGAAAATCTACAAACAACAAATTCTGGGGAGGGTGTGGACAAAAGGAGCCCTCTTCCACTATTGGTGGGAATGTAAATTGATACAGTCACTATGGAGAACAGTATGGAGTTTCCTTAAAAAAACTAGAAATAGAATTACCATCTGATCCAGCAATCCCACTTCTGGGCATATACCCAGAGAAAACCATAAATCAAAAAGGCACATTCACCACAATGTTCATTGCAGCACTATTGACAATAGCCAGGTAATGGAAGCAACCTAAATGCCCACAGACCGATGAATGGATAAAGATGTGGTACATATATAAAATGGAATATTACTCAGCCATAAAAAGGAATGAAACTGGGTCATTTGTAGAGACATCGATGGATCTAGAGACTGTCATACAGAATGAAGTAAGTCAGAAAGAGGAAAACAAATATTGTATATTAATGCATATATGTGGAACCTAAAAAATGGTCCAGATGAACTGGTTTGCAGGGAAGAAATAGAGACACAGAGGTACAGAACCAACGTATGGACACCAAGTGTGGGAAGCCATGGGGTGGTGGTGGTGGGATGAGTTGGGAGATTGGGATTGACCTGTATACATGTATATGCCTACAATACATAACTAATAATAACCTGCTGTATAAAAAAATAAATAAAATTAAAGTTCAAAATTTTACAAAATAAAATTTAAAAATAAAACAGAAAAAAGTTCTTCCCTTCACACAGATGTATTTCTAGGAATGAATTATTTCCATGCTTATATCTATAAATACATAAAAGAGGAATAAAATCTAACTTGAACCATAGAAGAAAAAAAACCTGAACCCACCAGTTATACAGAGGAAAATGCTATCAGGGCACTTGCTCCAGCGGTAAACAATTCTGAAATTGGTCAGAGGTGGGGAATCATCTCCCATACAGCCAGCAACCCACACCCCACGCAAGGAGCGTCCTCATTGCAAAGCTGGGGGACCGTGCCGAGACATCTGTGTGTAAACGTGAGCTGAGCCCCAGGCCAGCTGCTGCTGAACTGTTCCCACCCTTCCCAGGTAAAACACCTGAATATGTACAAGGGCTTGAAAGCCTAGAAGAAGGGCCGCGGAGCCACACCAGCGACAGCAAGCAGGCCAACTTGGTGCCTGCAGGCCAGCCAGGGTGGTCCTGGCCGCGGGCGCTCTTCCGGAATCTTTCCATTGCCCTGCCTGAGATACCCCTCCTGTCCCGGCCCCCACTGCTTTTTTCCTTCCTCACCTCTGTCCGGAGAGAAATTCCAGCAGAAGGTATGGGTGACACATCCTCTTCTTTACAGGTGGCAGCCTGGCACCTCCTGCAGAAAGGCCAGCAGAGCCCCACTCACACCGGCCCACCCACAAAGCCGTGGCCCCTCACTCCCTCCCACCAGCACAGCCCTGAGACTGCTGACGGGGCAGAGAATATGGAGTCAGGCACAGCTTCAGGGGCTATTGCTTCCTGGAGCGCTGTTTTTATTGACCTCAACCAGGCACACCTGGGGAGGTCCGGCAGGCAGGATAAGGCTGCCCAGGTCAGCTAATCCACAACCCTCAGGGAATCACATTGTTGAAAATGGACCTCGCTAAGGCAGAATAGAAGCCAAGGGAAAAAAGGACACAATGCCATTTGCAGCACCGTAGATGAGTCTAGAGGTAATCACGTGACTTGTAGTAAGTCAGAAAGTGAAAGACACATATCGTATCATATCACTTATAGGTGTTACCTAAAAATGGATACCAGGGCAGATATTTCCACGGAGAAGGGCAATCACAGATTCATTCAACAAACTTATGGTTCACCAACGGAAAGGAGTGAGGATTGGTTTCATTACGATATCGGCTTTAACAGACATATACAAACACAGGTGACATATATAATCACCAAAGACCTACGGAATACCAAGAGAAGACTACTCAACATTCTGTCATAACGTACATGGGAAAAGGATCCCAGGGAGAACAGACATCTGTATATGTGTAAAAGAACCACATCTTCCACACCTACAAAAAGCCAAACATTGTAATCAAACTTGCTGTAATAAAAAATAAAAAACATAAATTAAAAACACGAACAAGAAGTAGTGAGACAAACTTGAGGGGCTTTCCCCTGGCACACTCCATTCTAAATTCCAATCTAGAACACGACTTCCATTGAGGCTCTGTGGCCCTAGTAACCAGATTTGGTAAGGGAGAACTGCTGCCACCTTGTGGCCGTTTCACACAACAGCAGCTTTAATCCCAGCGCTAAGGGTCAGTTGATATTCAAAATCATTGCAGGCCTGTAAATGACACCTGCCCTGAAAACAAATCCTGGGGTCACATATCGACCAAAAAATTCAAAGGACGTCCATATTTCAAAACGACCGTTTCAAAAGGCATAGTTTACGCACATTAGTGTTCTGCTTCTTTTTCTTTCTTTCCTTTTTTGTTAAAAAAACGGGAATGGAAAAAGGCGTCCCTCAGAATGGGCGGAAATCGTTGCAAACGAATCAATGGACAAAGGTTTAATCTCCAATATATATAAACAGCTCATGCAGCTTAATATTAAAAAAACAAACAACCCAATACAAAAATGGGCAGAAGATCTAAAGAGGCGTTTCTTCAAAGAAGACACAGAGATGGCCAAGACGCACTTGAAAAGCTGCTCAACAGCACTAATTATTAGAGAAATGCAAATCAAAACTACAATGAGGTATCTCCTCACACCGGTTGGAATCAGCATCATCAGAAAATCTACAAACAACAAATTCTGGGGAGGGTGTGGACAAAAGGAGCCCTCTTCCACTATTGGTGGGAATGTAAATTGATACAGTCACTATGGAGAACAGTATGGAGTTTCCTTAAAAAAACTAGAAATAGAATTACCATCTGATCCAGCAATCCCACTTCTGGGCATATACCCAGAGAAAACCATAAATCAAAAAGGCACATTCACCACAATGTTCATTGCAGCACTATTGACAATAGCCAGGTAATGGAAGCAACCTAAATGCCCACAGACAGATGAATGGGTAAAGATGTGGTACATATATAAAATGGAATATTACTCAGCCATAAAAAGGAATGAAACTGGGTCATTTGTAGAGACATCGATGGATCTAGAGACTGTCATACAGAATGAAGTAAGTCAGAAAGAGGAAAACAAATATTGTATATTAATGCATATATGTGGAACCTAAAAAATGGTCCAGATGAACTGGTTTGCAGGGAAGAAATAGAGACACAGAGGTACAGAACCAACGTATGGACACCAAGTGTGGGAAGCCATGGGGTGGTGGTGGTGGGATGAGTTGGGAGATTGGGATTGACCTGTATACATGTATATGCCTACAATACATAACTAATAATAACCTGCTGTATAAAAAAATAAATAAAATTAAAGTTCAAAATTTTAAAAAATAAAATTTAAAAATAAAACAGAAAAAAGTTCTTCCCTTCACACAGATGTATTTATAGGAATGAATTATTTCCATGCTTATATCTATAAATACATAACAGAGGAATAAAATCTAACTTGAACCATAGAAGAAAAAAAACCTGAACCCACCAGTTATACAGAGGAAAACCCTATCATGGCACTTGCTCCAGCGGTAAACAATTCTGAAATTGGTCAGAGGTGGGGAATCATCTCCCATACAGCCAGCAACCCACACCCCACGCAAGGAGTGTCCTCATTGCAAAGCTGGGGGACCGTGCCGAGGAATCTGTGAGTAAACGTGAGCTGAGCCCCAGGCCAGCTGCTGCTGAACTGTTCCCACCCTTCCCAGGTAAAACACCTAGATATGTACAAGGGCTTGAAAGCCTAGAAGAAGGGCCGCGGAGCCACACCAGCGACAGCAAGCAGGCCAACTTGGTGCCTGCAGGCCAGCCAGGGTGGTCCTGGCCGCGGGCGCACTTCCGGAAGCTTTCCATTGCCCTGCCTGAGATACCCCTCCTGTCCCGGCCCCCACTGCTTTTTTCCTTCCTCACCTCTGTCCGGAGAGAAATTCCAGTGGAAGGTATGGGTGACACATCCTCTTCTTTACAGGTGGCAGCCTGGCACCTCCTGCAGAAAGGCCAGCAGAGCCCCACTCACACCGGGCCACCCACAAAGCCGTGGCCCCTCACTCCCTCCCACCAGCACAGCCCCGAGACTGCTGACGGGGCAGAGAATATGGAGTCAGGCACAGCTTCAGGGGCTATTGCTGCCTGGAGCGCTGTTTTTATTGACCTCAACCAGGCACACCTGGGGAGGGCCGGCAGGCAGGGTAAGGCTGCCCAGGTCAGCTAATCCACAACCCTCAGGGAATCACATTGTTGAAAATGGACCTCGCTAAGGCAGAATAGAAGCCAAGGGAAAAAAGGACACAATGCCATTTGCAGCAGCGTAGATGAGTCTAGAGGTAATCACGTGACTTGTAGTAAGTCAGAAAGTGAAAGACACATATCGTATCATATCACTTATAGGTGTTACCTAAAAATGGATACCAGGGCAGATATTTCCACGGAGAAGGGCAATCACAGATTCATTCAACAAACTTATGGTTCACCAACGGAAAGGAGTGAGGATTGGTTTCATTACGATATCGGCTTTAACAGACATATACAAACACAGTGACATATATAATCACCAAAGACCTACGGAATACCAAGAGAAGACTACTCAACATTCTGTCATAACGTACATGGGAAAAGGATCCCAGGGAGAACAGACATCTGTATATGTGTAAAAGAACCACATCTTCCACACCTACAACAAGCCAAACATTGTAATCAAACTTGCTGTAATAAAAAATAAAAAACATAAATTAAAAACACGAACAAGAAGTAGTGAGACAAACTTGAGGGGCTTTCCCCTGGCACACTCCATTCTAAATTCCAATCTAGAACACGACTTCCATTGAGGCTCTGTGGCCCTAGTAACCAGATTTGGTAAGGGAGAACTGCTGCCACCTTGTGGCCGTTTCACACAACAGCAGCTTTAATCCCAGCGCTAATGGTCAGTTGATATTCAAAATCATTGCAGGCCTGTAAATGACACCTGCCCTGAAAACAAATCCTGGGGTCACATATCGACCAAAAAATTCAAAGGACGTCCATATTTCAAAACGACCGTTTCAAAAGGCATAGTTTACGCACATTAGTGTTCTGCTTCTTTTTCTTTCTTTCCTTTTTTGTTAAAAAAACGGGAATGGAAAAAGGCGTCCCTCAGAATGGGCGGAAATCGTTGCAAACGAATCAATGGACAAAGGTTTAATCTCCAATATATATAAACAGCTCATGCAGCTTAATATTAAAAAAACAAACAACCCAATACAAAAATGGGCAGAAGATCTAAAGAGACGTTTCTTCAAAGAAGACACAGAGATGGCCAAGACGCACTTGAAAAGCTGCTCAACAGCACTAATTATTAGAGAAATGCAAATCAAAACTACAATGAGGTATCTCCTCACACCTGTTGGAATCAGCATCATCAGAAAATCTACAAACAACAAATTCTGGGGAGGGTGTGGACAAAAGGAGCCCTCTTCCACTATTGGTGGGAATGTAAATTGATACAGTCACTATGGAGAACAGTATGGAGTTTCCTTAAAAAAACTAGAAATAGAATTACCATCTGATCCAGCAATCCCACTTCTGGGCATATACCCAGAGAAAACCATAAATCAAAAAGGCACATTCTCCACAATGTTCATTGCAGCACTATTGACAATAGCCAGGTAATGGAAGCAACCTAAATGCCCACAGACAGATGAATGGGTAAAGATGTGGTACATATATAAAATGGAATATTACTCAGCCATAAAAAGGAATGAAACTGGGTCATTTGTAGAGACATCGATGGATCTA
Organism: Mesoplodon bidens; assembly: GCF_964165515.1. Taxonomy (NCBI): domain Eukaryota; kingdom Metazoa; phylum Chordata; class Mammalia; order Artiodactyla; family Ziphiidae; genus Mesoplodon; species Mesoplodon bidens. The sequence goes on from NW_027671506.1 coordinate 1,025,439, forward strand.
GAGACTGTCATACAGAATGAAGTAAGTCAGAAAGAGGAAAACAAATATTGTATATTAATGCATATATGTGGAACCTAAAAAATGGTCCAGATGAACTGGTTTGCAGGGAAGAAATAGAGACACAGAGGTACAGAACCAACGTATGGACACCAAGTGTGGGAAGCCATGGGGTGGTGGTGGTGGGATGAGTTGGGAGATTGGGATTGACCTGTATACATGTATATGCCTACAATACATAACTAATAATAACCTGCTGTATAAAAAAATAAATAAAATTAAAGTTCAAAATTTTACAAAATAAAATTTAAAAATAAAACAGAAAAAAGTTCTTCCCTTCACACAGATGTATTTATAGGAATGAATTATTTCCATGCTTATATCTATAAATACATAACAGAGGAATAAAATCTAACTTGAACCATAGAAGAAAAAAAACCTGAACCCACCTGTTATACAGAGGAAAACCCTATCATGGCACTTGCTCCAGCGGTAAACAATTCTGAAATTGGTCAGAGGTGGGGAATCATCTCCCATACAGCCAGCAACCCACACCCCACGCAAGGAGCGTCCTCATTGCAAAGCTGGGGGACCGTGCCGAGGCATCTGTGAGTAAACGTGAGCTGAGCCCCAGGCCAGCTGCTGCTGAACTGTTCCCACCCTTCCCAGGTAAAACACCTGGATATGTACAAGGGCTTGAAAGCCTAGAAGAAGGGCCGCGGAGCCACACCAGCGACAGCAAGCAGGCCAACTTGGTGCCTGCAGGCCAGCCAGGGTGGTCCTGGCCGCGGGCGCTCTTCCGGAAGCTTTCCATTGCCCTGCCTGAGATACCCCTCCTGTCCCGGCCCCCACTGCTTTTTTCCTTCCTCACCTCTGTCCGGAGAGAAATTCCAGTGGAAGGTATGGGTGACACATCCTCTTCTTTACAGGTGGCAGCCTGGCACCTCCTGCAGAAAGGCCAGCAGAGCCCCACTCACACCGGGCCACCCACAAAGCCGTGGCCCCTCACTCCCTCCCACCAGCACAGCCCCGAGACGGCTGACGGGGCAGAGAATATGGAGTCAGGCACAGCTTCAGGGGCTATTGCTGCCTGGAGCGCTGTTTTTATTGACCTCAACCAGGCACACCTGGGGAGGGCCGGCAGGCAGGGTAAGGCTGCCCAGGTCAGCTAATCCACAACCCTCAGGGAATCACATTGTTGAAAATGGACCTCGCTAAGGCAGAATAGAAGCCAAGGGAAAAAAGGACACAATGCCATTTGCAGCAGCGTAGATGAGTCTAGAGGTAATCACGTGACTTGTAGTAAGTCAGAAAGTGAAAGACACATATCGTATCATATCACTTATAGGTGTTACCTAAAAATGGAAACCAGGGCAGATATTTCCACGAAGAAGAGCAATCACAGATTCATTAAACAAACTTATGGATCACCAACGGAAAGGAGTGAGGATTGGTTTCATTACGATATCGGCTTTAACAGACATATACAAACACAGGTGACATATATAATCACCAAAGACCTACGGAATACCAAGAGAAGACTACTCAACATTCTGTCATAACGTATATGGGAAAAGGATCCCAGGGAGAACAGACATCTGTATATGTGTAAAAGAACCACATCTTCCACACCTACAACAAGCCAAACATTGTAATCAAACTTGCTGTAATAAAAAATAAAAAACATAAATTAAAAACACGAACAAGAAGTAGTGAGACAAACTTGAGGGGCTTTCCCCTGGCACACTCCATTCTAAATTCCAATCTAGAACACGACTTCCATTGAGGCTCTGTCGCCCTAGTAACCAGATTTGGTAAGGGAGAACTGCTGCCACCTTGTGGCCGTTTCACACAACAGCAGCTTTAATCCCAGCGCTAAGGGTCAGTTGATATTCAAAATCATTGCAGGCCTGTAAATGACACCTGCCCTGAAAACAAATCCTGGGGTCACATATCGACCAAAAAATTCAAAGGACGTCCATATTTCAAAACGACCGTTTCAAAAGGCATAGTTTACGCACAATAGTGTTCTGCTTCTTTTTCTTTCTTTCCTTTTTTGTTAAAAAAACGGGAATGGAAAATGGCGTCCCTCAGAATGGGCGGAAATCGTTGCAAACGAATCAATGGACAAATGTTTAATCTCCAATATATATAAACAGCTCATGCAGCTTAATATTAAAAAGACAAAAAACCCAATACAAAAATGGGCAGAAGATCTAAAGAGACGATTCTTCAAAGAAGACACAGAGATGGCCAAGATGCACTTGAAAAGCTGCCCAACAGCACTAATTATTAGAGAAATGCAAATCAAAACTACAATGAGGTATCTCCTCACACCTGTTGGAATCAGCATCATCAGAAAATCTACAAACAACAAATTCTGGGGAGGGTGTGGACAAAAGGAGCCCTCTTCCACTATTGGTGGGAATGTAAATTGATACAGTAACTATGGAGAACAGTATGGAGTTTCCTTAAAAAAACTAGAAATAGAATTACCATCTGATCCAGCAATCCCACTTCTGGGCATATACCCAGAGAAACCATAAATCAAAAAGGCACATTCACCACAATGTTCATTGCAGCACTATTGACAATAGCCAGGTAATGGAAGCAACTTAAATGCCCACAGACAGATGAATGGATAAAGATGTGCTACATATATAAAATGGAATATTACTCAGCCATAAAAAGGAATGAAACTGGGTCATTTGTAGAGACATCGATGGATCTAGAGACTGTCATACAGAATGAAGTAAGTCAGAAAGAGGAAAACAAATATTGTATATTAATGCATATATGTGGAACCTAAAAAATGGTCCAGATGAACTGGTTTGCAGGGAAGAAATAGAGACACAGAGGTACAAAACCAACGTATGGACACCAAGTGTGGGAAGCCATGGGGTGGTGGTGGTGGGATGAGTTGGGAGATTTGGATTGACCTGTATACATGTATATGCCTACAATACATAACTAATAATAACCTGCTGTATAAAAAAATAAAAGTTCAAAATTTTAAAAAATAAAATTTAAAAATAAAACAGAAAAAACTTCTTCCCTTCACACAGATATATTTATAGGAATGAATTATTTCCATGCTTATATCTATAAATATATAAAAGAGGAATAAAATCTAACTTGAACCATAGAAGAAAAAAATCCTGAACCCACCAGTTATACAGAGGAAAACCCTATCAGGGCACTTGCTCCAGCGGTAAACAATTCTGAAATTGGTCAGAGGTGGGGAATCATCTCCCATACAGCCAGCAACCCACACCCCACGCAAGGAGCGTCCTCATTGCAAAGCTGGGGGACCGTGCCGAGACATCTGTGTGTAAACGTGAGCTGAGCCCCAGGCCAGCTGCTGCTGAACTGTTCCCACCCTTCCCCGGAAAAACACCTGAATATGTACAAGGGCTTGAAAGCCTAGAAGAAGGGCCGCGGAGCCACACCAGCGACAGCACGCAGGCCAACTTGGTGCCTGCAGGCCAGCCAGGGTGGTCCTGGCCGCGGGCGCTCTTCCGGAAGCTTTCCATTGCCCTGCCTGAGATACCCCTCCTGTCCCGGCCCCCACTGCTTTTTTCCTTCCTCACCACTGTCCGGAGAGAAATTCCAGCAGAAGGTATGGGTGACACATCCTCTTCTTTACAGGTGGCAGCCTGGCACCTCTTGCAGAAAGGCCAGCAGAGCCGCACTCACACCGGGCCACCAACAAAGCCGTGGCCCCTCACTCCCTCCCACCAGCACAGCCCCGAGACTGCTGACGGGGCAGAGAATATGGAGTCAGGCACAGCTTCAGGGACTATTGCTGCCTGGAGCGCTGTTTTTATTGACCTCTACAGGCACACCTGGGGAGGGCCGGCAGTCAGGGTAAGGCTGCCCAAGTCAGCTAATCCACAACCCTCAGGGAATCACATTGTTGAAAATGGACCTCGCTAAGGCAGAATAGAAGCCAAGGGAAAAAAGGACACAATGCCATTTGCAGCACCGTAGATGAGTCTAGAGCTAATCACGTGACTTGTAGTAAGTCAGAAAGTGAAAGACACATATCGTATCATATCACTTATAGGTGTTACCTAAAAATGGAAACCAGGGCAGATATTTCCACGGAGAAGGGCAATCACAGATTCATTCAACAAACTTATGGTACACCAACGGAAAGGTGTGAGGATTGGTTTCATTACGATATCGGTTTTAACAGACATACACAAACACAGTGACCTATATAATCACCAAAGACCTACGGAATACCAAGAGAAGACTACTCAACATTCTGTCATAACGTACATGGGAAAAGGATCCCAGGGAGAACAGACATCTGTATATGTGTAAAAGAACCACATCTTCCACACCTACAACAAGCCAAACATTGTAATCAAACTCGCTGTAATAAAAAATAAAAAACATAAATTAAAAACACGAACAAGAAGTAGTGAGACAAACTTGAGGGGCTTTCCCCTGGCACACTCCATTCTAAATTCCAATCTAGAACACGACTTCCATTGAGGCTCTGTGGCCCTAGTAACCAGATTTGGTAAGGGAGAACTGCTGCCACCTTGTGGCCGTTTCACACAACAGCAGCTTTAATCCCAGCGCTAAGGGTCAGTTGATATTCAAAATCATTGCAGGCCTGTAAATGACACCTGCCCTGAAAACAAATCCTGGGGTCACATATCGACCAAAAAATTCAAAGGACGTCCATATTTCAAAACGACCGTTTCAAAAGGCATATTTTACGCACATTAGTGTTCTGCTTCTTTTTCTTTCTTTCCTTTTTTGTTAAAAAAACGGGAATGGAAAAAGGCGTCCCTCAGAATGGGCGGAAATCGTTGCAAACGAATCAATGGACAAAGGTTTAATCTCCAATATATATAAACAGCTCATGCAGCTTAATATTAAAAAAACAAACAACCCAATACAAAAATGGGCAGAAGATCTAAAGAGACGTTTCTTCAAAGAAGACACAGAGATGGCCAAGACGCACTTGAAAAGCTGCTCAACAGCACTAATTATTAGAGAAATGCAAATCAAAACTACAATGAGGTATCTCCTCACACCTGTTGGAATCAGCATCATCAGAAAATCTACAAACAACAAATTCTGGGGAGGGTGTGGACAAAAGGAGCCCTCTTCCACTATTGGTGGGAATGTAAATTGATACAGTCACTATGGAGAACAGTATGGAGTTTCCTTAAAAAAACTAGAAATAGAATTACCATCTGATCCAGCAATCCCACTTCTGGGCATATACCCAGAGAAAACCATAAATCAAAAAGGCACATTCACCACAATGTTCATTGCAGCACTATTGACAATAGCCAGGTAATGGAAGCAACCTAAATGCCCACAGACCGATGAATGGATAAAGATGTGGTACATATATAAAATGGAATATTACTCAGCCATAAAAAGGAATGAAACTGGGTCATTTGTAGAGACATCGATGGATCTAGAGACTGTCATACAGAATGAAGTAAGTCAGAAAGAGGAAAACAAATATTGTATATTAATGCATATATGTGGAACCTAAAAAATGGTCCAGATGAACTGGTTTGCAGGGAAGAAATAGAGACACAGAGGTACAGAACCAAAGTATGGACACCAAGTGTGGGAAGCCATGGTGTGGTGGTGGTGGTGGGATGAGTTGGGAGATTGGGATTGACCTGTATACATGTATATGCCTACAATACATAACTAATAATAACCTGCTGTATAAAAAAATAAATAAAATTAAAGTTCAAAATTTTACAAAATAAAATTTAAAAATAAAACAGAAAAAAGTTCTTCCCTTCACACAGATGTATTTCTAGGAATGAATTATTTCCATGCTTATATCTATAAATACATAAAAGAGGAATAAAATCTAACTTGAACCATGGAAGAAAAAAAACCTGAACCCACCAGTTATACAGAGGAAAACCCTATCAGGGCACTTGCTCCAGCAGTAAACAATTCTGAAATTGGTCAGAGGTGGGGAATCATCTCACATACAGCCAGCAACCCACACCCCACGCAAGGAGCGTCCTCATTGCAAAGCTGGGGGACCGTGCCGAGGCATCTGTGAGTAAACGTGAGCTGAGCCCCAGGCCAGCTGCTGCTGAACTGTTCCCACCCTTCCCAGGTGAAACACCTGAATATGTACAAGGGCTTGAAAGCCTAGAGGAAGGGCCGTGGAGCCACACCAGCGACAGCACGCCGGCCAACTTGGTGCCTGCAGGCCAGCCAGGGTGGTCCTGGCCGCGGGCGCTCTTCCGGAATCTTTCCATTGCCCTGCCTGAGATACCCCTCCTGTCCCGGCCCCCACTGCTTTTTTCCTTCCTCACCTCTGTCCGGAGAGAAATTCCAGCAGAAGGTATGGGTGACACATCCTCTTCTTTACAGGTGGCAGCCTGGCACCTCCTGCAGAAAGGCCAGCAGAGCCCCACTCACACCGGGCCACCCACAAAGCCGTGGCCCCTTACTCCCTCCCACCAGCACAGCCCCGAGACTGCTGACGGGGCAGAGAATATGGAGTCAGGCACAGCTTCAGGGGCTATTGCTGCCTGGAGCGCTGTTTTTATTGACCTCAACCAGGCACACCAGGGGAGGGCCGGCAGGCAGGGTAAGGCTGCCCAGGTCAGCTAATCCACAACCCTCAGGGAATCACATTGTTGAAAATGGACCTCGCTAAGGCAGAATAGAAGCCAAGGGAAAAAAGGACACAATGCCATTTGCAGCACCGTCGATGAGTCTAGAGGTAATCACGTGACTTGTAGTAAGTCACAAAGTGAAAGACACATATCGTATCATATCACTTATAGGTGTTACCTAAAAATGGAAACCAGGGCAGATATTTCCACGGAGAAGGGCAATCACAGATTCATTCAACAAACTTATGGTTCACCAATGGAAAGGTGTGAGGATTGGTTTCATTACGATATCGGCTTTAACAGACATACTCAAACACAGTGACATATATAATCACCAAAGACCTACGGAATACCAAGAGAAGACTACTCAACATTCTGTCATAACGTACATGGGAAAAGGATCCCATGGAGAACAGACATCTGTATATGTGTAAAAGAACCACATCTTCCACACCTACAGCAAGCCAAACATTGTAATCAAACTTGCTGTAATAAAAAATAAAAAACATAAATTAAAAACACGAACAAGAAGTAGTGAGACAAACTTGAGGGGCTTTCCCCTGGCACACTCCATTCTAAATTCCAATCTAGAACACGACTTCCATTGAGGCTCTGTGGCCCTAGTAACCAGATTTGGTAAGGGAGAACTGCTGCCACCTTGTGGCCGTTTCACACAACAGCAGCTTTAATCCCAGCGCTAATGGTCAGTTGATATTCAAAATCATTGCAGGCCTGTAAATGACACCTGCCCTGAAAACAAATCCTGGGGTCACATATCGACCAAAAAATTCAAAGGACGTCCATATTTCAAAACGACCGTTTCAAAAGGCATATTTTACGCACATTACTGTTCTGCTTCTTTTTCTTTCTTTCCTTTTTTGTTAAAAAAAACGGGAATGGAAAAAGGCGTCCCTCAGAATGGGCGGAAATCGTTGCAAACGAATCAATGGACCAAGGTTTAATCTCCAATATATATAAACAGCTCATGCAGCTTAATATTAAAAAAACAAACAACCCAATACAAAAATGGGCAGAAGATCTAAAGAGACGTTTCTTCAAAGAAGACACAGAGATGGCCAAGACGCACTTGAAAAGCTGCCCAACAGCACTAATTATTAGAGAAATGCAAATCAAAACTACAATGAGGTATCTCCTCACACCTGTTGGAATCAGCATCATCAGAAAATCTACAAACAACAAATTCTGGGGAGGGTGTGGACAAAAGGAGCCCTCTTCCACTATTGGTGGGAATGTAAATTGATACAGTCACTATGGAGAACAGTATGGAGTTTCCTTAAAAAAACTAGAAATAGAATTACCATCTGATCCAGCAATCCCACTTCTGGGCATATACCCAGAGAAAACCAGAAATCAAAAAGGCACATTCACCACAATGTTCATTGCAGCACTATTGACAATAGCCAGGTAATGGAAGCAACCTAAATGCCCACAGACAGATGAATGGATAAAGATGTGGTACATATATAAAATGGAATATTACTCAGCCATAAAAAGGAATGAAACTGGGTCATTTGTAGAGACATCGATGGATCTAGAGACTGTCATACAGAATGAAGTAAGTCAGAAAGAGGAAAACAAATATTGTATATTAATGCATATATGTGGAACCTAAAAAATGGTCCAGATGAACTGGTTTGCAAGGAAGAAATAGAGACACAGAGGTACAGAACCAACGTATGGACACCAAGTGTGGGAAGCCATGGGGTGGTGGTGGTGGGATGAGTTGGGAGATTGGGATTGACCTGTATACATGTATATGCCTAAAATACATAACTAATAATAACCTGCTGTATAAAAAAATAAATAAAATTAAAGTTCAAAATTTTACAAAATAAAATTTAAAAAAAAAACAGAAAAAAGTTCTTCCCTTCACACAGATGTATTTATAGGAATGAATTATTTCCATGCTTATATCTATAAATACATAAAAGAGGAATAAAATCTAACTTGAACCATAGAAGAAAAAAAACCTGAACCCAGCAGTTATACAGAGGAAAACCCTATCAGGGCACTTGCTCCAGCGGTAAACAATTCTGAAATTGGTCAGAGGTGGGGAATCATCTCCCATACAGCCAGCAACCCACACCCCACGCAAGGAGCGTCCTCATTGCAAAGCTGGGGGACCGTGCTGAGGCATCTGTGAGTAAACGTGAGCTGAGCCCCAGGCCAGCTGCTGCTGAACTGTTCCCACCCTTCCCAGGTAAAACACCTGAATATGTACAAGGGCTTGAAAGCCTAGAAGAAGGGCCGCGGAGCCACACCAGCGACAGCACGCAGGCCAACTTGGTGCCTGCAGGCCAGCTAGGGTGGTCCTGGCCGCGGGCGCTCTTCCGGAATATTTCCATTGCCCTGCCTGAGATACCCCTCCTGTCCCGGCCCCCACTGCTTTTTTCCTTCCTCACCTCTGTCCGGAGAGAAATTCCAGCAGAAGGTATGGGTGACACATCCTCTTCTTTACAGGTGGCAGCCTGGCACCTCCTGCAGAAAGGCCAGCAGAGCCCCACTCACACCGGGCCACCCACAAAGCCGTGGCCCCTCACTCCCTCCCACCAGCACAGCCCCGAGACTGCTGACGGGGCAGAGAATATGGAGTCAGGCACAGCTTCAGGGGCTATTGCTGCCTGGAGCGCTGTTTTTATTGACCTCAACCAGGCACACCAGGGGAGGGCCGGCAGGCAGGGTAAGGCTGCCCAGGTCAGCTAATCCACAACCCTCAGGGAATCACATTGTTGAAAATGGACCTCGCTAAGGCAGAATAGAAGCCAAGGGAAAAAAGGACAAAATGCCATTTGCAGCACCGTTGATGAGTCTAGAGGTAATCACGTGACTTGTAGTAAGTCAGAAAGTGAAAGACACATATCGTATCATATCACTTATAGGTGTTACCTAAAAATGGAAACCAGGGCAGATATTTCCACGGAGAAGGGCAATCACAGATTCATTCAACAAACTTATGGTTCACCAATGGAAAGGTGAGAGGATTGGTTTCATTACGATATCGGCTTTAACATACATACACAAACACAGTGACATATATAATCACCAAAGACCTACGGAATACCAAGAGAAGACTACTCAACATTCTGTCATAACGTACATGGGAAAAGGATCCCAGGGAGAACAGACATCTGTATATGTGTAAAAGAACCACATCTTCCACACCTACAACAAGCCAAACATTGTAATCAAACTTGCTGTAATAAAAAATAAAAAACATAAATTAAAACCACGAACAAGAAGCAGTGAGACAAACTTGAGGGGCTTTCCCCTGGCACACTCCATTCTAAATTCCAATCTAGAACACGACTTCCATTGAGGCTCTGTGGCCCTAGTAACCAGATTTGGTAAGGGAGAACTGCTGCCACCTTGTGGCCCTTTCACACAACAGCAGCTTTAATCCCAGCGCTAATGGTCAGTTGATATTCAAAATCATTGCAGGCCTGTAAATGACACCTGCCCTGAAAACAAATCCTGGGGTCACATATCGACCAAAAAATTCAAAGGACGTCCATATTTCAAAACGACCGTTTCAAAAGGCATATTTTACGCACATTAGTGTTCTGCTTCTTTTTCTTTCTTTCCTTTTTTGTTAAAAAAACGGGAATGGAAAAAGGCGTCCCTCAGAATGGGCGGAAATCGTTGCAAACGAATCAATGGACCAAGGTTTAATCTCCAATATATATAAACAGCTCATGCAGCTTAATATTAAAAAAACAAACAACCCAATACAAAAATGGGCAGAAGATCTAAAGAGACGTTTCTTCAAAGAAGACACAGAGATGGCCAAGACGCACTTGAAAAGCTGCCCAACAGCACTAATTATTAGAGAAATGCAAATCAAAACTACAATGAGGTATCTCCTCACACCTGTTGGAATCAGCATCATCAGAAAATCTACAAACAACAAATTCTGGGGAGGGTGTGGACAAAAGGAGCCCTCTTCCACTATTGGTGGTAATGTAAATTGATACAGTCACTATGGAGAACAGTATGGAGTTTCCTTAAAAAAACTAGAAATAGAATTACCATCTGATCCAGCAATCCCACTTCTGGGCATATACCCAGAGAAAACCAGAAATCAAAAAGGCACATTCACCACAATGTTCATTGCAGCACTATTGACAATAGCCAGGTAATGGAAGCAACCTAAATGCCCACAGACAGATGAATGGATAAAGATGTGGTACATATATAAAATGGAATATTACTCAGCCATAAAAAGGAATGAAACTGGGTCATTTGTAGAGACATCGATGGATCTAGAGACTGTCATACAGAATGAAGTAAGTCAGAAAGAGGAAAACAAATATTGTATATTAATGCAAATATGTGGAACCTAAAAAATGGTCCAGATGAACTGGTTTGCAGGGAAGAAATAGAGACACAGAGGTACAGAACCAACGTATGGACACCAAGTGTGGGAAGCCATGGGGTGGTGGTGGTGGGATGAGTTGGGAGATTGGGATTGACCTGTATACATGTATATGCCTACAATACATAACTAATAATAACCTGCTGTATAAAAAAATAAATAAAATTAAAGTTCAAAATTTTACAAAATAAAATTTAAAAATAAAACAGAAAAAAGTTCTTCCCTTCACACAGATGTATTTCTAGGAATGAATTATTTCCATGCTTATATCTATAAATACATAAAAGAGGAATAAAATCTAACTTGAACCATAGAAGAAAAAAAACCTGAACCCACCAGTTATACAGAGGAAAACCCTATCAGGGCACTTGCTCCAGCGGTAAACAATTCTGAAATTGGTCAGAGGTGGGGAATCATCTCCCATACAGCCAGCAACCCACACCCCACGCAAGGAGCGTCCTCATTGCAAAGCTGGGGGACCGTGCTGAGGCATCTGTGAGTAAACGTGAGCTGAGCCCCAGGCCAGCTGCTGCTGAACTGTTCCCACCCTTCCCAGGTAAAACACCTGAATATGTACAAGGGCTTGAAAGCCTAGAAGAAGGGCCGCGGAGCCACACCAGCGACAGCACGCAGGCCAACTTGGTGCCTGCAGGCCAGCTAGGGTGGTCCTGGCCGCGGGCGCTCTTCCGGAATCTTTCCATTGCCCTGCCTGAGATACCCCTCCTGTCCCGGCCCCCACTGCTTTTTTCCTTCCTCACCTCTGTCCGGAGAGAAATTCCAGCAGAAGGTATGGGTGACACATCCTCTTCTTTACAGGTGGCAGCCTGGCACCTCCTGCAGAAAGGCCAGCAGAGCCCCACTCACACCGGGCCACCCACAAAGCCGTGGCCCCTCACTCCCTCCCACCAGCACAGCCCCGAGACTGCTGACGGGGCAGAGAATATGGAGTCAGGCACAGCTTCAGGGGCTATTGCTGCCTGGAGCGCTGTTTTTATTGACCTCAACCAGGCACACCAGGGGAGGGCCGGCAGGCAGGGTAAGGCTGCCCAGGTCAGCTAATCCACAACCCTCAGGGAATCACATTGTTGAAAATGGACCTCGCTAAGGCAGAATAGAAGCCAAGGGAAAAAAGGACACAATGCCATTTGCAGCACCGTAGATGAGTCTAGAGGTAATCACGTGACTTGTAGTAAGTCACAAAGTGAAAGACACATATCGTATCATATCACTTATAGGTGTTACCTAAAAATGGATACCAGGGCAGATATTTCCACGGAGAAGGGCAATCACAGATTCATTCAACAAACTTATGGTTCACCAACGGAAAGGAGTGAGGATTGGTTTCATTACGATATCGGCTTTAACAGACATATACAAACACAGGTGACATATATAATCACCAAAGACCTACGGAATACCAAGAGAAGACTACTCAACATTCTGTCATAACGTACATGGGAAAAGGATCCCAGGGAGAACAGACATCTGTATATGTGTAAAAGAACCACATCTTCCACACCTACAACAAGCCAAACATTGTAATCAAACTTGCTGTAATAAAAAATAAAAAACATAAATTAAAAACACGAACAAGAAGTAGTGAGACAAACTTGAGGGGCTTTCCCCTGGCACACTCCATTCTAAATTCCAATCTAGAACACGACTTCCATTGAGGCTCTGTGGCCCTAGTAACCAGATTTGGTAAGGGAGAACTGCTGCCACCTTGTGGCCGTTTCACACAACAGCAGCTTTAATCCCAGCGCTAATGGTCAGTTGATATTCAAAATCATTGCAGGCCTGTAAATGACACCTGCCCTGAAAACAAATCCTGGGGTCACATATCGACCAAAAAATTCAAAGGACGTCCATATTTCAAAACGACCGTTGCAAAAGGCATAGTTTACGCACATTAGTGTTCTGCTTCTTTTTCTTTCTTTCCTTTTTTGTTAAAAAAACGGGAATGGAAAAAGGCGTCCCTCAGATGGGCGGAAATCGTTGCAAACGAATCAATGGACCAAGGTTTAAATTCCAATATATATAAACAGCTCATGTAGCTTAATATTAAAAAAACAAACAACCCAATACAAAAATGGGCAGAAGATCTAAAGAGACGTTTCTTCAAAGAAGACACAGAGATGGCCAAGACGCACTTGAAAAGCTGCTCAACAGCACTAATTATTAGAGAAATGCAAATCAAAACTACAATGAGGTATCTCCTCACACCTGTTGGAATCAGCATCATCAGAAAATCTACAAACAACAAATTCTGGGGAGGGTGTGGACAAAAGGAGCCCTCTTCCACTATTGGTGGGAATGTAAATTGATACAGTCACTATGGAGAACAGTATGGAGTTTCCTTAAAAAAACTAGAAATAGAATTACCATCTGATCCAGCAATCCCACTTCTGGGCATATACCCAGAGAAAACCATAAATCAAAAAGGCACATTCACCACAATGTTCTTTGCAGCACTATTGACAATAGCCAGGTAATGGAAGCAATCTAAATGCCCACAGACAGATGAATGGATAAAGATGTGGTACATATATAAAATGGAATATTACTCAGCCATAAAAAGGAATGAAATTGGGTCATTTGTAGAGACATCGATGGATCTAGAGATTGTCATACAGAATGAAGTAAGTCAGAAAGAGGAAAACAAATATTGTTTATTAATGCATATATGGGGAACCTAAAAAATGATCCAGATGAACTGGTTTGCAGGGAAGAAATAGAGACACAGAGGTACAGAACCAACGTATGGACACCAAGTGTGGGAAGCCATGGGGTGGTGGTGGTGGGATGAGTTGGGAGATTGGGATTGACCTGTATACATGTATATGCCTACAATACATAACTAATAATAACCTGCTGTATAAAAAAATAAATAAAATTAAAGTTCAAAATTTTACAAAATAAAATTTAAAAATAAAACAGAAAAAAGTTCTTCCCTTCACACAGATTTATTTCTAGGAATGAATTATTTCCATGCTTATATCTATAAATACATAAAAGAGGAATAAAATCTAACTTGAACCATAGAAGAAAAAAAACCTGAACCCACCAGTTATACAGAGGAAAACCCTATCAGGGCACTTGCTCGAGCGGTAAACAATTCTGAAATTGGTCAGAGGTGGGGAATCATCTCCCATACAGCCAGCAACCCACACCCCACGCAAGGAGCGTCCTCATTGCAAAGCTGGGGGACCGTGCCGAGGCATCTGTGAGTAAACGTGAGCTGAGCCCCAGGCCAGCTGCTGCTGAACTGTTCCCACCCTTCCCAGGTAAAACACCTGAATATGTACAAGGGCTTGAAAGCCTAGAAGAAGGGCCGCGGTGCCACACCAGCGACAGCACGCAGGCCAACTTGGTGCCTGCAGGCCAGCTAGGGTGGTCCTGGCCGCGGGCGCTCTTCCGGAATCTTTCCATTGCCCTGCCTGAGATACCCCTCCTGTCCCGGCCCCCACTGCTTTTTTCCTTCCTCACCTCTGTCCGGAGAGAAATTCCAGCGGAAGGTATGGGTGACACATCCTCTTCTTTACAGGTGGCAGCCTGGCACCTCCTGCAGAAAGGTCAGCAGAGCCCCACTCACACCGGCCCACCCACAAAGCCGTGGCCCCTCACTCCCTCCCACCAGCACAGCCCCGAGACGGCTGACGGGGCAGAGAATATGGAGTCAGGCACAGCTTCAGGGGCTATTGCTGCCTGGAGCGCTGTTTTTATTGACCTCAACCAGGCACACCTGGGGAGGGCCGGCAGGCAGGGTAAGGCTGCCCAGGTCAGCTAATCCACAACCCTCAGGGAATCACATTGTTGAAAATGGACCTCGCTAAGGCAGAATAGAAGCCAAGGGAAAAAAGGACACAATGCCATTTGCAGCAGCGTAGATGAGTCTAGAGGTAATCACGTGACTTGTAGTAAGTCAGAAAGTGAAAGACACATATCGTATCATATCACTTATAGGTGTTACCTAAAAATGGATACCAGGGCAGATATTTCCACGGAGAAGGGCAATCACAGATTCATTCAACAAACTTATGGTTCACCAACGGAAAGGAGTGAGGATTGGTTTCATTACGATATCGGCTTTAACAGACATATACAAACACAGGTGACATATATAATCACCAAAGACCTACGGAATACCAAGAGAAGACTACTCAACATTCTGTCATAACGTACATGGGAAAAGGATCCCAGGGAGAACAGACATCTGTATATGTGTAAAAGAACCACATCTTCCACACCTACAACAAGCCAAACATTGTAATCAAACTTGCTGTAATAAAAAATAAAAAACATAAATTAAAAACACGAACAAGAAGTAGTGAGACAAACTTGAGGGGCTTTCCCCTGGCACACTCCATTCTAAATTCCAATCTAGAACACGACTTCCATTGAGGCTCTGTGGCCCTAGTAACCAGATTTGGTAAGGGAGAACTGCTGCCACCTTGTGGCCGTTTCACACAACAGCAGCTTTAATCCCAGCGCTAAGGGTCAGTTGATATTCAAAATCATTGCAGGCCTGTAAATGACACCTGCCCTGAAAACAAATCCTGGGGTCACATATAGACCAAAAAATTCAAAGGACGTCCATATTTCAAAACGACCGTTGCAAAAGGCATAGTTTACGCACATTAGTGTTCTGCTTCTTTTTCTTTCTTTCCTTTTTTGTTAAAAAAACGGGAATGGAAAAAGGCGTCCCTCAGAATGGGCGGAAATCGTTGCAAACGAATCAATGGACCAAGGTTTAATCTCCAAAATATATAAACAGCTCATGTAGCTTAATATTAAAAAAACAAACAACCCAATACAAAAATGGGCAGAAGATCTAAAGAGACGTTTCTTCAAAGAAGACACAGAGATGGCCAAGACGCACTTGAAAAGCTGCTCAACAGCACTAATTATTAGAGAAATGCAAATCAAAACTACAATGAGGTATCTCCTCACACCTGTTGGAATCAGCATCATCAGAAAATCTACAAACAACAAATTCTGGGGAGGGTGTGGACAAAAGGAGCCCTCTTCCACTATTGGTGGGAATGTAAATTGATACAGTCACTATGGAGAACAGTATGGAGTTTCCTTAAAAAAACTAGAAATAGAATTACCATCTGATCCAGCAATCCCACTTCTGGGCATATACCCAGAGAAAACCATAAATCAAAAAGGCACATTCACCACAATGTTCATTGCAGCACTATTGACAATAGCCAGGTAATGGAAGCAACCTAAATGCCCACAGACAGATGAATGGGTAAAGATGTGGTACATATATAAAATGGAATATTACTCAGCCATAAAAAGGAATGAAACTGGGTCATTTGTAGAGACATCGATGGATCTAGAGACTGTCATACAGAATGAAGTAAGTCAGAAAGAGGAAAACAAATATTGTATATTAATGCAAATATGTGGAACCTAAAAAGTGGTCCAGATGAACTGGTTTGCAGGGAAGAAATAGAGACACAGAGGTACAGAACCAACGTATGGACACCAAGTGTGGGAAGCCATGGGGTGGTGGTGGTGGGATGAGTTGGGAGATTGGGATTGACCTGTATACATGTATATGCCTACAATACATAACTAATAATAACCTGCTGTATAAAAAAATAAATAAAATTAAAGTTCAAAATTTTAAAAAATAAAATTTAAAAATAAAACAGAAAAAAGTTCTTCCCTTCACACAGATGTATTTATAGGAATGAATTATTTCCATGCTTATATCTATAAATACATAACAGAGGAATAAAATCTAACTTGAACCATAGAAGAAAAAAAACTTGAACCCACCAGTTATACAGAGGAAAACCCTATCATGGCACTTGCTCCAGCGGTAAACAATTCTGAAATTGGTCAGAGGTGGGGAATCATCTCCCATACAGCCAGCAACCCACACCCCACGCAAGGAGTGTCCTCATTGCAAAGCTGGGGGACCGTGCCGAGGAATCTGTGAGTAAACGTGAGCTGAGCCCCAGGCCAGCTGCTGCTGAACTGTTCCCACCCTTCCCAGGTAAAACACCTGGATATGTACAAGGGCTTGAAAGCCTAGAAGAAGGGCCGCGGAGCCACACCAGCGACAGCAAGCAGGCCAACTTGGTGCCTGCAGGCCAGCCAGGGTGGTCCTGGCCGCGGGCGCTCTTCCGGAAGCTTTCCATTGCCCTGCCTGAGATACCCCTCCTGTCCCGGCCCCCACTGCTTTTTTCCTTCCTCACCTCTGTCCGGAGAGAAATTCCAGTGGAAGGTATGGGTGACACATCCTCTTCTTTACAGGTGGCAGCCTGGCACCTCCTGCAGAAAGGCCAGCAGAGCCCCACTCACACCGGGCCACCCACAAAGCCGTGGCCCCTCACTCCCTCCCACCAGCACAGCCCCGAGACGGCTGACGGGGCAGAGAATATGGAGTCAGGCACAGCTTCAGGGGCTATTGCTGCCTGGAGCGCTGTTTTTATTGACCTCAACCAGGCACACCTGGGGAGGGCCGGCAGGCAGGGTAAGGCTGCCCAGGTCAGCTAATCCACAACCCTCAGGGAATCACATTGTTGAAAATGGACCTCGCTAAGGCAGAATAGAAGCCAAGGGAAAAAAGGACACAATGCCATTTGCAGCAGAGTAGATGAGTCTAGAGGTAGTCACGTGACTTGTAGTAAGTCAGAAAGTGAAAGACACATATCGTATCATATCACTTATAGGTGTTACCTAAAAATGGATACCAGGGCAGATATTTCCACGGAGAAGGGCAATCACAGATTCATTCAAGAAACTTATGGTTCACCAACGGAAAGGAGTGAGGATTGGTTTCATTACGATATCGGCTTTAACAGACATATACAAACACAGGTGACATATATAATCACCAAAGACCTACGGAATACCAAGAGAAGACTACTCAACATTCTGTCATAACGTACATGGGAAAAGGATCCCAGGGAGAACAGACATCTGTATATGTGTAAAAGAACCACATCTTCCACACCTACAACAAGCCAAACATTTTAATCAAACTTGCTGTAATAAAAAATAAAAAACATAAATTAAAAACACGAACAAGAAGTAGTGAGACAAACTTGAGGGGCTTTCCCCTGGCACACTCCATTCTAAATTCCAATCTAGAACACGACTTCCATTGAGGCTCTGTGGCCCTAGTAACCAGATTTGGTAAGGGAGAACTGCTGCCACCTTGTGGCCGTTTCACACAACAGCAGCTTTAATCCCAGCGCTAATGGTCAGTTGATATTCAAAATCATTGCAGGCCTGTAAATGACACCTGCCCTGAAAACAAATCCTGGGGTCACATATCGACCAAAAAATTCAAAGGACGTCCATATTTCAAAACGACCGTTTCAAAAGGCATAGTTTACGCACATTAGTGTTCTGCTTCTTTTTCTTTCGTTCCTTTTTTGTTAAAAAAACGGGAATGGAAAAAGGCGTCCCTCAGAATGGGCGGAAATCATTGCAAACGAATCAATGGACCAAGGTTTAATCTCCAATATATATAAACAGCTCATGTAGCTTAATATTAAAAAAACAAACAACCCAATACAAAAATGGGCAGAAGATCTAAAGAGACGTTTCTTCAAAGAAGACACAGAGATGGCCAAGACGCACTTGAAAAGCTGCTCAACAGCACTAATTATTAGAGAAATGCAAATCAAAACTACAATGAGGTATCTCCTCACACCTGTTGGAATCAGCATCATCAGAAAATCTACAAACAACAAATTCTGGGGAGGGTGTGGACAAAAGGAGCCCTCTTCCACTATTGGTGGGAATGTAAATTGATACAGTCACTATGGAGAACAGTATGGAGTTTCCTTAAAAAAACTAGAAATAGAATTACCATCTGATCCAGCAATCCCACTTCTGGGCATATACCCAGAGAAAACCATAAATCAAAAAGGCACATTCACCACAATGTTCATTGCAGCACTATTGACAATAGCCAGGTAATGGAAGCAACCTAAATGCCCACAGACAGATGAATGGGTAAAGATGTGGTACATATATAAAATGGAATATTACTCAGCCATAAAAAGGAATGAAACTGGGTCATTTGTAGAGACATCGATGGATCTAGAGACTGTCATACAGAATGAAGTAAGTCAGAAAGAGGAAAACAAATATTGTATATTAATGCATATATGTGGAACCTAAAAAATGGTCCAGATGAACTGGTTTGCAGGGAAGAAATAGAGACACAGAGGTACAGAACCAACGTATGGACACCAAGTGTGGGAAGCCATGGGGTGGTGGTGGTGGGATGAGTTGGGAGATTGGGATTGACCTGTATACATGTATATGCCTACAATACATAACTAATAATAACCTGCTGTATAAAAAAATAAATAAAATTAAAGTTCAAAATTTTAAAAAATAAAATTTAAAAATAAAACAGAAAAAAGTTCTTCCCTTCACACAGATGTATTTATAGGAATGAATTATTTCCATGCTTATATCTATAAATACATAACAGAGGAATAAAATCTAACTTGAACAATAGAAGAAAAAAAACCTGAACCCACCAGTTATACAGAGGAAAACCCTATCATGGCACTTGCTCCAGCGGTAAACAATTCTGAAATTGGTCAGAGGTGGGGAATCATCTCCCATACAGCCAGCAACCCACACCCCACGCAAGGAGTGTCCTCATTGCAAAGCTGGGGGACCGTGCCGAGGAATCTGTGAGTAAACGTGAGCTGAGCCCCAGGCCAGCTGCTGCTGAACTGTTCCCACCCTTCCCAGGTAAAACACCTGGATATGTACAAGGGCTTGAAAGCCTAGAAGAAGGGCCGCGGAGCCACACCAGCGACAGCAAGCAGGCCAACTTGGTGCCTGCAGGCCAGCCAGGGTGGTCCTGGCCGCGGGCGCACTTCCGGAAGCTTTCCATTGCCCTGCCTGAGATACCCCTCCTGTCCCGGCCCCCACTGCTTTTTTCCTTCCTCACCTCTGTCCGGAGAGAAATTCCAGTGGAAGGTATGGGTGACACATCCTCTTCTTTACAGGTGGCAGCCTGGCACCTCCTGCAGAAAGGCCAGCAGAGCCCCACTCACACCGGGCCACCCACAAAGCCGTGGCCCCTCACTCCCTCCCACCAGCACAGCCCCGAGACTGCTGACGGGGCAGAGAATATGGAGTCAGGCACAGCTTCAGGGGCTATTGCTGCCTGGAGCGCTGTTTTTATTGACCTCAACCAGGCACACCTGGGGAGGGCCGGCAGGCAGGGTAAGGCTGCCCAGGTCAGCTAATCCACAACCCTCAGGGAATCACATTGTTGAAAATGGACCTCGCTAAGGCAGAATAGAAGCCAAGGGAAAAAAGGACACAATGCCATTTGCAGCAGCGTAGATGAGTCTAGAGGTAATCACGTGACTTGTAGTAAGTCAGAAAGTGAAAGACACATATCGTATCATATCACTTATAGGTGTTACCTAAAAATGGATACCAGGGCAGATATTTCCACGGAGAAGGGCAATCACAGATTCATTCAACAAACTTATGGTTCACCAACGGAAAGGAGTGAGGATTGGTTTCATTACGATATCGGCTTTAACAGACATATACAAACACAGGTGACATATATAATCACCAAAGACCTACGGAATACCAAGAGAAGACTACTCAACATTCTGTCATAACGTACATGGGAAAAGGATCCCAGGGAGAACAGACATCTGTATATGTGTAAAAGAACCACATCTTCCACACCTACAACAAGCCAAACATTGTAATCAAACTTGCTGTAATAAAAAATAAAAAACATAAATTAAAAACACGAACAAGAAGTAGTGAGACAAACTTGAGGGGCTTTCCCCTGGCACACTCCATTCTAAATTCCAATCTAGAACACGACTTCCATTGAGGCTCTGTGGCCCTAGTAACCAGATTTGGTAAGGGAGAACTGCTGCCACCTTGTGGCCGTTTCACACAACAGCAGCTTTAATCCCAGCGCTAATGGTCAGTTGATATTCAAAATCATTGCAGGCCTGTAAATGACACCTGCCCTGAAAACAAATCCTGGGGTCACATATCGACCAAAAAATTCAAAGGACGTCCATATTTCAAAACGACCGTTTCAAAAGGCATAGTTTACGCACATTAGTGTTCTGCTTCTTTTTCTTTCTTTCCTTTTTTGTTAAAAAAACGGGAATGGAAAAAGGCGTCCCTCAGAATGGGCGGAAATCGTTGCAAACGAATCAATGGACAAAGGTTTAATCTCCAATATATATAAACAGCTCATGCAGCTTAATATTAAAAAAACAAACAACCCAATACAAAAATGGGCAGAAGATCTAAAGAGACGTTTCTTCAAAGAAGACACAGAGATGGCCAAGACGCACTTGAAAAGCTGCTCAACAGCACTAATTATTAGAGAAATGCAAATCAAAACTACAATGAGGTATCTCCTCACACCTGTTGGAATCAGCATCATCAGAAAATCTACAAACAACAAATTCTGGGGAGGGTGTGGACAAAAGGAGCCCTCTTCCACTATTGGTGGGAATGTAAATTGATACAGTCACTATGGAGAACAGTATGGAGTTTCCTTAAAAAAACTAGAAATAGAATTACCATCTGATCCAGCAATCCCACTTCTGGGCATATACCCAGAGAAAACCATAAATCAAAAAGGCACATTCACCACAATGTTCATTGCAGCACTATTGACAATAGCCAGGTAATGGAAGCAACCTAAATGCCCACAGACAGATGAATGGGTAAAGATGTGGTACATATATAAAATGGAATATTACTCAGCCATAAAAAGGAATGAAACTGGGTCATTTGTAGAGACATCGATGGATCTAGAGACTGTCATACAGAATGAAGTAAGTCAGAAAGAGGAAAACAAATATTGTATATTAATGCAAATATGTGGAACCTAAAAAGTGGTCCAGATGAACTGGTTTGCAGGGAAGAAATAGAGACACAGAGGTACAGAACCAACGTATGGACACCAAGTGTGGGAAGCCATGGGGTGGTGGTGGTGGGATGAGTTGGGAGATTGGGATTGACCTGTATACATGTATATGCCTACAATACATAACTAATAATAACCTGCTGTATAAAAAAATAAATAAAATTAAAGTTCAAAATTTTAAAAAATAAAATTTAAAAATAAAACAGAAAAAAGTTCTTCCCTTCACACAGATGTATTTATAGGAATGAATTATTTCCATGCTTATATCTATAAATACATAACAGAGGAATAAAATCTAACTTGAACCATAGAAGAAAAAAAACTTGAACCCACCAGTTATACAGAGGAAAACCCTATCATGGCACTTGCTCCAGCGGTAAACAATTCTGAAATTGGTCAGAGGTGGGGAATCATCTCCCATACAGCCAGCAACCCACACCCCACGCAAGGAGTGTCCTCATTGCAAAGCTGGGGGACCGTGCCGAGGAATCTGTGAGTAAACGTGAGCTGAGCCCCAGGCCAGCTGCTGCTGAACTGTTCCCACCCTTCCCAGGTAAAACACCTGGATATGTACAAGGGCTTGAAAGCCTAGAAGAAGGGCCGCGGAGCCACACCAGCGACAGCAAGCAGGCCAACTTGGTGCCTGCAGGCCAGCCAGGGTGGTCCTGGCCGCGGGCGCTCTTCCGGAAGCTTTCCATTGCCCTGCCTGAGATACCCCTCCTGTCCCGGCCCCCACTGCTTTTTTCCTTCCTCACCTCTGTCCGGAGAGAAATTCCAGTGGAAGGTATGGGTGACACATCCTCTTCTTTACAGGTGGCAGCCTGGCACCTCCTGCAGAAAGGCCAGCAGAGCCCCACTCACACCGGGCCACCCACAAAGCCGTGGCCCCTCACTCCCTCCCACCAGCACAGCCCCGAGACGGCTGACGGGGCAGAGAATATGGAGTCAGGCACAGCTTCAGGGGCTATTGCTGCCTGGAGCGCTGTTTTTATTGACCTCAACCAGGCACACCTGGGGAGGGCCGGCAGGCAGGGTAAGGCTGCCCAGGTCAGCTAATCCACAACCCTCAGGGAATCACATTGTTGAAAATGGACCTCGCTAAGGCAGAATAGAAGCCAAGGGAAAAAAGGACACAATGCCATTTGCAGCAGAGTAGATGAGTCTAGAGGTAGTCACGTGACTTGTAGTAAGTCAGAAAGTGAAAGACACATATCGTATCATATCACTTATAGGTGTTACCTAAAAATGGATACCAGGGCAGATATTTCCACGGAGAAGGGCAATCACAGATTCATTCAAGAAACTTATGGTTCACCAACGGAAAGGAGTGAGGATTGGTTTCATTACGATATCGGCTTTAACAGACATATACAAACACAGGTGACATATATAATCACCAAAGACCTACGGAATACCAAGAGAAGACTACTCAACATTCTGTCATAACGTACATGGGAAAAGGATCCCAGGGAGAACAGACATCTGTATATGTGTAAAAGAACCACATCTTCCACACCTACAACAAGCCAAACATTTTAATCAAACTTGCTGTAATAAAAAATAAAAAACATAAATTAAAAACACGAACAAGAAGTAGTGAGACAAACTTGAGGGGCTTTCCCCTGGCACACTCCATTCTAAATTCCAATCTAGAACACGACTTCCATTGAGGCTCTGTGGCCCTAGTAACCAGATTTGGTAAGGGAGAACTGCTGCCACCTTGTGGCCGTTTCACACAACAGCAGCTTTAATCCCAGCGCTAATGGTCAGTTGATATTCAAAATCATTGCAGGCCTGTAAATGACACCTGCCCTGAAAACAAATCCTGGGGTCACATATCGACCAAAAAATTCAAAGGACGTCCATATTTCAAAACGACCGTTTCAAAAGGCATAGTTTACGCACATTAGTGTTCTGCTTCTTTTTCTTTCGTTCCTTTTTTGTTAAAAAAACGGGAATGGAAAAAGGCGTCCCTCAGAATGGGCGGAAATCATTGCAAACGAATCAATGGACCAAGGTTTAATCTCCAATATATATAAACAGCTCATGTAGCTTAATATTAAAAAAACAAACAACCCAATACAAAAATGGGCAGAAGATCTAAAGAGACGTTTCTTCAAAGAAGACACAGAGATGGCCAAGACGCACTTGAAAAGCTGCTCAACAGCACTAATTATTAGAGAAATGCAAATCAAAACTACAATGAGGTATCTCCTCACACCTGTTGGAATCAGCATCATCAGAAAATCTACAAACAACAAATTCTGGGGAGGGTGTGGACAAAAGGAGCCCTCTTCCACTATTGGTGGGAATGTAAATTGATACAGTCACTATGGAGAACAGTATGGAGTTTCCTTAAAAAAACTAGAAATAGAATTACCATCTGATCCAGCAATCCCACTTCTGGGCATATACCCAGAGAAAACCATAAATCAAAAAGGCACATTCACCACAATGTTCATTGCAGCACTATTGACAATAGCCAGGTAATGGAAGCAACCTAAATGCCCACAGACAGATGAATGGGTAAAGATGTGGTACATATATAAAATGGAATATTACTCAGCCATAAAAAGGAATGAAACTGGGTCATTTGTAGAGACATCGATGGATCTAGAGACTGTCATACAGAATGAAGTAAGTCAGAAAGAGGAAAACAAATATTGTATATTAATGCATATATGTGGAACCTAAAAAATGGTCCAGATGAACTGGTTTGCAGGGAAGAAATAGAGACACAGAGGTACAGAACCAACGTATGGACACCAAGTGTGGGAAGCCATGGGGTGGTGGTGGTGGGATGAGTTGGGAGATTGGGATTGACCTGTATACATGTATATGCCTACAATACATAACTAATAATAACCTGCTGTATAAAAAAATAAATAAAATTAAAGTTCAAAATTTTAAAAAATAAAATTTAAAAATAAAACAGAAAAAAGTTCTTCCCTTCACACAGATGTATTTATAGGAATGAATTATTTCCATGCTT
Organism: Mesoplodon bidens; assembly: GCF_964165515.1. Classification (NCBI taxonomy): domain Eukaryota; kingdom Metazoa; phylum Chordata; class Mammalia; order Artiodactyla; family Ziphiidae; genus Mesoplodon; species Mesoplodon bidens. Next base: position 1,050,365 of record NW_027671506.1, read on the forward strand.
ATATCTATAAATACATAACAGAGGAATAAAATCTAACTTGAACAATAGAAGAAAAAAAACCTGAACCCACCAGTTATACAGAGGAAAACCCTATCATGGCACTTGCTCCAGCGGTAAACAATTCTGAAATTGGTCAGAGGTGGGGAATCATCTCCCATACAGCCAGCAACCCACACCCCACGCAAGGAGTGTCCTCATTGCAAAGCTGGGGGACCGTGCCGAGGAATCTGTGAGTAAACGTGAGCTGAGCCCCAGGCCAGCTGCTGCTGAACTGTTCCCACCCTTCCCAGGTAAAACACCTGGATATGTACAAGGGCTTGAAAGCCTAGAAGAAGGGCCGCGGAGCCACACCAGCGACAGCAAGCAGGCCAACTTGGTGCCTGCAGGCCAGCCAGGGTGGTCCTGGCCGCGGGCGCACTTCCGGAAGCTTTCCATTGCCCTGCCTGAGATACCCCTCCTGTCCCGGCCCCCACTGCTTTTTTCCTTCCTCACCTCTGTCCGGAGAGAAATTCCAGTGGAAGGTATGGGTGACACATCCTCTTCTTTACAGGTGGCAGCCTGGCACCTCCTGCAGAAAGGCCAGCAGAGCCCCACTCACACCGGGCCACCCACAAAGCCGTGGCCCCTCACTCCCTCCCACCAGCACAGCCCCGAGACTGCTGACGGGGCAGAGAATATGGAGTCAGGCACAGCTTCAGGGGCTATTGCTGCCTGGAGCGCTGTTTTTATTGACCTCAACCAGGCACACCTGGGGAGGGCCGGCAGGCAGGGTAAGGCTGCCCAGGTCAGCTAATCCACAACCCTCAGGGAATCACATTGTTGAAAATGGACCTCGCTAAGGCAGAATAGAAGCCAAGGGAAAAAAGGACACAATGCCATTTGCAGCAGCGTAGATGAGTCTAGAGGTAATCACGTGACTTGTAGTAAGTCAGAAAGTGAAAGACACATATCGTATCATATCACTTATAGGTGTTACCTAAAAATGGATACCAGGGCAGATATTTCCACGGAGAAGGGCAATCACAGATTCATTCAACAAACTTATGGTTCACCAACGGAAAGGAGTGAGGATTGGTTTCATTACGATATCGGCTTTAACAGACATATACAAACACAGGTGACATATATAATCACCAAAGACCTACGGAATACCAAGAGAAGACTACTCAACATTCTGTCATAACGTACATGGGAAAAGGATCCCAGGGAGAACAGACATCTGTATATGTGTAAAAGAACCACATCTTCCACACCTACAACAAGCCAAACATTGTAATCAAACTTGCTGTAATAAAAAATAAAAAACATAAATTAAAAACACGAACAAGAAGTAGTGAGACAAACTTGAGGGGCTTTCCCCTGGCACACTCCATTCTAAATTCCAATCTAGAACACGACTTCCATTGAGGCTCTGTGGCCCTAGTAACCAGATTTGGTAAGGGAGAACTGCTGCCACCTTGTGGCCGTTTCACACAACAGCAGCTTTAATCCCAGCGCTAATGGTCAGTTGATATTCAAAATCATTGCAGGCCTGTAAATGACACCTGCCCTGAAAACAAATCCTGGGGTCACATATCGACCAAAAAATTCAAAGGACGTCCATATTTCAAAACGACCGTTTCAAAAGGCATAGTTTACGCACATTAGTGTTCTGCTTCTTTTTCTTTCTTTCCTTTTTTGTTAAAAAAACGGGAATGGAAAAAGGCGTCCCTCAGAATGGGCGGAAATCGTTGCAAACGAATCAATGGACAAAGGTTTAATCTCCAATATATATAAACAGCTCATGCAGCTTAATATTAAAAAAACAAACAACCCAATACAAAAATGGGCAGAAGATCTAAAGAGACGTTTCTTCAAAGAAGACACAGAGATGGCCAAGACGCACTTGAAAAGCTGCTCAACAGCACTAATTATTAGAGAAATGCAAATCAAAACTACAATGAGGTATCTCCTCACACCTGTTGGAATCAGCATCATCAGAAAATCTACAAACAACAAATTCTGGGGAGGGTGTGGACAAAAGGAGCCCTCTTCCACTATTGGTGGGAATGTAAATTGATACAGTCACTATGGAGAACAGTATGGAGTTTCCTTAAAAAAACTAGAAATAGAATTACCATCTGATCCAGCAATCCCACTTCTGGGCATATACCCAGAGAAAACCATAAATCAAAAAGGCACATTCACCACAATGTTCATTGCAGCACTATTGACAATAGCCAGGTAATGGAAGCAACCTAAATGCCCACAGACAGATGAATGGGTAAAGATGTGGTACATATATAAAATGGAATATTACTCAGCCATAAAAAGGAATGAAACTGGGTCATTTGTAGAGACATCGATGGATCTAGAGACTGTCATACAGAATGAAGTAAGTCAGAAAGAGGAAAACAAATATTGTATATTAATGCAAATATGTGGAACCTAAAAAGTGGTCCAGATGAACTGGTTTGCAGGGAAGAAATAGAGACACAGAGGTACAGAACCAACGTATGGACACCAAGTGTGGGAAGCCATGGGGTGGTGGTGGTGGGATGAGTTGGGAGATTGGGATTGACCTGTATACATGTATATGCCTACAATACATAACTAATAATAACCTGCTGTATAAAAAAATAAATAAAATTAAAGTTCAAAATTTTAAAAAATAAAATTTAAAAATAAAACAGAAAAAAGTTCTTCCCTTCACACAGATGTATTTATAGGAATGAATTATTTCCATGCTTATATCTATAAATACATAACAGAGGAATAAAATCTAACTTGAACCATAGAAGAAAAAAAACTTGAACCCACCAGTTATACAGAGGAAAACCCTATCATGGCACTTGCTCCAGCGGTAAACAATTCTGAAATTGGTCAGAGGTGGGGAATCATCTCCCATACAGCCAGCAACCCACACCCCACGCAAGGAGCGTCCTCATTGCAAAGCTGGGGGACCGTGCCGAGGCATCTGTGAGTAAACGTGAGCTGAGCCCCAGGCCAGCTGCTGCTGAACTGTTCCCACCCTTCCCAGGTAAAACACCTGGATATGTACAAGGGCTTGAAAGCCTAGAAGAAGGGCCGCGGAGCCACACCAGCGACAGCAAGCAGGCCAACTTGGTGCCTGCAGGCCAGCCAGGGTGGTCCTGGCCGCGGGCGCTCTTCCGGAAGCTTTCCATTGCCCTGCCTGAGATACCCCTCCTGTCCCGGCCCCCACTGCTTTTTTCCTTCCTCACCTCTGTCCGGAGAGAAATTCCAGTGGAAGGTATGGGTGACACATCCTCTTCTTTACAGGTGGCAGCCTGGCACCTCCTGCAGAAAGGCCAGCAGAGCCCCACTCACACCGGGCCACCCACAAAGCCGTGGCCCCTCACTCCCTCCCACCAGCACAGCCCCGAGACGGCTGACGGGGCAGAGAATATGGAGTCAGGCACAGCTTCAGGGGCTATTGCTGCCTGGAGCGCTGTTTTTATTGACCTCAACCAGGCACACCTGGGGAGGGCCGGCAGGCAGGGTAAGGCTGCCCAGGTCAGCTAATCCACAACCCTCAGGGAATCACATTGTTGAAAATGGACCTCGCTAAGGCAGAATAGAAGCCAAGGGAAAAAAGGACACAATGCCATTTGCAGCAGCGTAGATGAGTCTAGAGGTAATCACGTGACTTGTAGTAAGTCAGAAAGTGAAAGACACATATCGTATCATATCACTTATAGGTGTTACCTAAAAATGGAAACCAGGGCAGATATTTCCACGAAGAAGAGCAATCACAGATTCATTAAACAAACTTATGGTTCACCAACGGAAAGGAGTGAGGATTGGTTTCATTACGATATCGGCTTTAACAGACATATACAAACACAGGTGACATATATAATCACCAAAGACCTACGGAATACCAAGAGAAGACTACTCAACATTCTGTCATAACGTATATGGGAAAAGGATCCCAGGGAGAACAGACATCTGTATATGTGTAAAAGAACCACATCTTCCACACCTACAACAAGCCAAACATTGTAATCAAACTTGCTGTAATAAAAAATAAAAAACATAAATTAAAAACACGAACAAGAAGTAGTGAGACCAACTTGAGGGGCTTTCCCCTGGCACACTCCATTCTAAATTCCAATCTAGAACACGACTTCCATTGAGGCTCTGTGGCCCTAGTAACCAGATTTGGTAAGGGAGAACTGCTGCCACCTTGTGGCCGTTTCACACAACAGCAGCTTTAATCCCAGCGCTAAGGGTCAGTTGATATTCAAAATCATTGCAGGCCTGTAAATGACACCTGCCCTGAAAACAAATCCTGGGGTCACATATCGACCAAAAAATTCAAAGGACGTCCATATTTCAAAACGACCGTTTCAAAAGGCATAGTTTACGCACATTAGTGTTCTGCTTCTTTTTCTTTCTTTCCTTTTTTGTTAAAAAAACGGGAATGGAAAAAGGCGTCCCTCAGAATGGGCGGAAATCGTTGCAAACGAATCAATGGACAAAGGTTTAATCTCCAATATATATAAACAGCTCATGCAGCTTAATATTAAAAAAACAAACAACCCAATACAAAAATGGGCAGAAGATCTAAAGAGGCGTTTCTTCAAAGAAGACACAGAGATGGCCAAGACGCACTTGAAAAGCTGCTCAACAGCACTAATTATTAGAGAAATGCAAATCAAAACTACAATGAGGTATCTCCTCACACCGGTTGGAATCAGCATCATCAGAAAATCTACAAACAACAAATTCTGGGGAGGGTGTGGACAAAAGGAGCCCTCTTCCACTATTGGTGGGAATGTAAATTGATACAGTCACTATGGAGAACAGTATGGAGTTTCCTTAAAAAAACTAGAAATAGAATTACCATCTGATCCAGCAATCCCACTTCTGGGCATATACCCAGAGAAAACCATAAATCAAAAAGGCACATTCACCACAATGTTCATTGCAGCACTATTGACAATAGCCAGGTAATGGAAGCAACCTAAATGCCCACAGACAGATGAATGGGTAAAGATGTGGTACATATATAAAATGGAATATTACTCAGCCATAAAAAGGAATGAAACTGGGTCATTTGTAGAGACATCGATGGATCTAGAGACTGTCATACAGAATGAAGTAAGTCAGAAAGAGGAAAACAAATATTGTATATTAATGCATATATGTGGAACCTAAAAAATGGTCCAGATGAACTGGTTTGCAGGGAAGAAATAGAGACACAGAGGTACAGAACCAACGTATGGACACCAAGTGTGGGAAGCCATGGGGTGGTGGTGGTGGGATGAGTTGGGAGATTGGGATTGACCTGTATACATGTATATGCCTACAATACATAACTAATAATAACCTGCTGTATAAAAAAATAAATAAAATTAAAGTTCAAAATTTTAAAAAATAAAATTTAAAAATAAAACAGAAAAAAGTTCTTCCCTTCACACAGATGTATTTATAGGAATGAATTATTTCCATGCTTATATCTATAAATACATAACAGAGGAATAAAATCTAACTTGAACCATAGAAGAAAAAAAACCTGAACCCACCAGTTATACAGAGGAAAACCCTATCATGGCACTTGCTCCAGCGGTAAACAATTCTGAAATTGGTCAGAGGTGGGGAATCATCTCCCATACAGCCAGCAACCCACACCCCACGCAAGGAGTGTCCTCATTGCAAAGCTGGGGGACCGTGCCGAGGAATCTGTGAGTAAACGTGAGCTGAGCCCCAGGCCAGCTGCTGCTGAACTGTTCCCACCCTTCCCAGGTAAAACACCTGGATATGTACAAGGGCTTGAAAGCCTAGAAGAAGGGCCGCGGAGCCACACCAGCGACAGCAAGCAGGCCAACTTGGTGCCTGCAGGCCAGCCAGGGTGGTCCTGGCCGCGGGCGCACTTCCGGAAGCTTTCCATTGCCCTGCCTGAGATACCCCTCCTGTCCCGGCCCCCACTGCTTTTTTCCTTCCTCACCTCTGTCCGGAGAGAAATTCCAGTGGAAGGTATGGGTGACACATCCTCTTCTTTACAGGTGGCAGCCTGGCACCTCCTGCAGAAAGGCCAGCAGAGCCCCACTCACACCGGGCCACCCACAAAGCCGTGGCCCCTCACTCCCTCCCACCAGCACAGCCCCGAGACGGCTGACGGGGCAGAGAATATGGAGTCAGGCACAGCTTCAGGGGCTATTGCTGCCTGGAGCGCTGTTTTTATTGACCTCAACCAGGCACACCTGGGGAGGGCCGGCAGGCAGGGTAAGGCTGCCCAGGTCAGCTAATCCACAACCCTCAGGGAATCACATTGTTGAAAATGGACCTCGCTAAGGCAGAATAGAAGCCAAGGGAAAAAAGGACACAATGCCATTTGAAGCAGCGTAGATGAGTCTAGAGGTAATCACGTGACTTGTAGTAAGTCAGAAAGTGAAAGACACATATCGTATCATATCACTTATAGGTGTTACCTAAAAATGGATACCAGGGCAGATATTTCCACGGAGAAGGGCAATCACAGATTCATTCAACAAACTTATGGTTCACCAACGGAAAGGAGTGAGGATTGGTTTCATTACGATATCGGCTTTAACAGACATATACAAACACAGTGACATATATAATCACCAAAGACCTACGGAATACCAAGAGAAGACTACTCAACATTCTGTCATAACGTACATGGGAAAAGGATCCCAGGGAGAACAGACATCTGTATATGTGTAAAAGAACCACATCTTCCACACCTACAACAAGCCAAACATTGTAATCAAACTTGCTGTAATAAAAAATAAAAAACATAAATTAAAAACACGAACAAGAAGTAGTGAGACAAACTTGAGGGGCTTTCCCCTGGCACACTCCATTCTAAATTCCAATCTAGAACACGACTTCCATTGAGGCTCTGTGGCCCTAGTAACCAGATTTGGTAAGGGAGAACTGCTGCCACCTTGTGGCCGTTTCACACAACAGCAGCTTTAATCCCAGCGCTAATGGTCAGTTGATATTCAAAATCATTGCAGGCCTGTAAATGACACCTGCCCTGAAAACAAATCCTGGGGTCACATATCGACCAAAAAATTCAAAGGACGTCCATATTTCAAAACGACCGTTTCAAAAGGCATAGTTTACGCACATTAGTGTTCTGCTTCTTTTTCTTTCTTTCCTTTTTTGTTAAAAAAACGGGAATGGAAAAAGGCGTCCCTCAGAATGGGCGGAAATCGTTGCAAACGAATCAATGGACAAAGGTTTAATCTCCAATATATATAAACAGCTCATGCAGCTTAATATTAAAAAAACAAACAACCCAATACAAAAATGGGCAGAAGATCTAAAGAGACGTTTCTTCAAAGAAGACACAGAGATGGCCAAGACGCACTTGAAAAGCTGCTCAACAGCACTAATTATTAGAGAAATGCAAATCAAAACTACAATGAGGTATCTCCTCACACCTGTTGGAATCAGCATCATCAGAAAATCTACAAACAACAAATTCTGGGGAGGGTGTGGACAAAAGGAGCCCTCTTCCACTATTGGTGGGAATGTAAATTGATACAGTCACTATGGAGAACAGTATGGAGTTTCCTTAAAAAAACTAGAAATAGAATTACCATCTGATCCAGCAATCCCACTTCTGGGCATATACCCAGAGAAAACCATAAATCAAAAAGGCACATTCTCCACAATGTTCATTGCAGCACTATTGACAATAGCCAGGTAATGGAAGCAACCTAAATGCCCACAGACAGATGAATGGATAAAGATGTGCTACATATATAAAATGGAATATTACTCAGCCATAAAAAGGAACGAAACTGGGTCATTTGTAGAGACATCGATGGATCTAGAGACTGTCATACAGAATGAAGTAAGTCAGAAAGAGGAAAACAAATATTGTATATTAATGCATATATGTGGAACCTAAAAAATGGTCCAGATGAACTGGTTTGCAGGGAAGAAATAGAGACACAGAGGTACAGAACCAACGTATGGACACCAAGTGTGGGAAGCCATGGGGTGGTGGTGGTGGGATGAGTTGGGAGATTGGGATTGACCTGTATACATGTATATGCCTACAATACATAACTAATAATAACCTGCTGTATAAAAAAATAAATAAAATTAAAGTTCAAAATTTTACAAAATAAAATTTAAAAATAAAACAGAAAAAAGTTCTTCCCTTCACACAGATGTATTTATAGGAATGAATTATTTCCATGCTTATATCTATAAATACATAACAGAGGAATAAAATCTAACTTGAACCATAGAAGAAAAAAAACCTGAACCCACCAGTTATACAGAGGAAAACCCTATCATGGCACTTGCTCCAGCGGTAAACAATTCTGAAATTGGTCAGAGGTGGGGAATCATCTCCCATACAGCCAGCAACCCACACCCCACGCAAGGAGCGTCCTCATTGCAAAGCTGGGGGACCGTGCCGAGGCATCTGTGAGTAAACGTGAGCTGAGCCCCAGGCCAGCTGCTGCTGAACTGTTCCCACCCTTCCCAGGTAAAACACCTGGATATGTACAAGGGCTTGAAAGCCTAGAAGAAGGGCCGCGGAGCCACACCAGCGACAGCAAGCAGGCCAACTTGGTGCCTGCAGGCCAGCCAGGGTGGTCCTGGCCGCGGGCGCTCTTCCGGAAGCTTTCCATTGCCCTGCCTGAGATACCCCTCCTGTCCCGGCCCCCACTGCTTTTTTCCTTCCTCACCTCTGTCCGGAGAGAAATTCCAGTGGAAGGTATGGGTGACACATCCTCTTCTTTACAGGTGGCAGCCTGGCACCTCCTGCAGAAAGGCCAGCAGAGCCCCACTCACACCGGGCCACCCACAAAGCCGTGGCCCCTCTCTCCCTCCCACCAGCACAGCCCCGAGACGGCTGACGGGGCAGAGAATATGGAGTCAGGCACAGCTTCAGGGGCTATTGCTGCCTGGAGCGCTGTTTTTATTGACCTCAACCAGGCACACCTGGGGAGGGCCGGCAGGCAGGGTAAGGCTGCCCAGGTCAGCTAATCCACAACCCTCAGGGAATCACATTGTTGAAAATGGACCTCGCTAAGGCAGAATAGAAGCCAAGGGAAAAAAGGACACAATGCCATTTGCAGCAGCGTAGATGAGTCTAGAGGTAATCACGTGACTTGTAGTAAGTCAGAAAGTGAAAGACACATATCGTATCATATCACTTATAGGTGTTACCTAAAAATGGAAACCAGGGCAGATATTTCCACGAAGAAGAGCAATCACAGATTCATTAAACAAACTTATGGATCACCAACGGAAAGGAGTGAGGATTGGTTTCATTACGATATCGGCTTTAACAGACATATACAAACACAGGTGACATATATAATCACCAAAGACCTACGGAATACCAAGAGAAGACTACTCAACATTCTGTCATAACGTATATGGGAAAAGGATCCCAGGGAGAACAGACATCTGTATATGTGTAAAAGAACCACATCTTCCACACCTACAACAAGCCAAACATTGTAATCAAACTTGCTGTAATAAAAAATAAAAAACATAAATTAAAAACACGAACAAGAAGTAGTGAGACAAACTTGAGGGGCTTTCCCCTGGCACACTCCATTCTAAATTCCAATCTAGAACACGACTTCCATTGAGGCTCTGTCGCCCTAGTAACCAGATTTGGTAAGGGAGAACTGCTGCCACCTTGTGGCCGTTTCACACAACAGCAGCTTTAATCCCAGCGCTAAGGGTCAGTTGATATTCAAAATCATTGCAGGCCTGTAAATGACACCTGCCCTGAAAACAAATCCTGGGGTCACATATCGACCAAAAAATTCAAAGGACGTCCATATTTCAAAACGACCGTTTCAAAAGGCATAGTTTACGCACAATAGTGTTCTGCTTCTTTTTCTTTCTTTCCTTTTTTGTTAAAAAAACGGGAATGGAAAATGGCGTCCCTCAGAATGGGCGGAAATCGTTGCAAACGAATCAATGGACAAATGTTTAATCTCCAATATATATAAACAGCTCATGCAGCTTAATATTAAAAAGACAAAAAACCCAATACAAAAATTGGCAGAAGATCTAAAGAGACGATTCTTCAAAGAAGACACAGAGATGGCCAAGATGCACTTGAAAAGCTGACCAACAGCACTAATTATTAGAGAAATGCAAATCAAAACTACAATGAGGTATCTCCTCACACCTGTTGGAATCAGCATCATCAGAAAATCTACAAACAACAAATTCTGGGGAGGGTGTGGACAAAAGGAGCCCTCTTCCACTATTGGTGGGAATGTAAATTGATACAGTAACTATGGAGAACAGTATGGAGTTTCCTTAAAAAAACTAGAAATAGAATTACCATCTGATCCAGCAATCCCACTTCTGGGCATATACCCAGAGAAACCATAAATCAAAAAGGCACATTCACCACAATGTTCATTGCAGCACTATTGACAATAGCCAGGTAATGGAAGCAACTTAAATGCCCACAGACAGATGAATGGATAAAGATGTGGTACATATATAAAATGGAATATTACTCAGCCATAAAAAGGAATGAAACTGGGTCATTTGTAGAGACATCGATGGATCTAGAGACTGTCATACAGAATGAAGTAAGTCAGAAAGAGGAAAACAAATATTGTATATTAATGCATATATGTGGAACCTAAAAAATGGTCCAGATGAACTAGTTTGCAGGGAAGAAATAGAGACACAGAGGTACAAAACCAACGTATGGACACCAAGTGTGGGAAGCCATGGGGTGGTGGTGGTGGGATGAGTTGGGAGATTTGGATTGACCTGTATACATGTATATGCCTACAATACATAACTAATAATAACCTGCTGTATAAAAAAATAAAAGTTCAAAATTTTAAAAAATAAAATTTAAAAATAAAACAGAAAAAACTTCTTCCCTTCACACAGATATATTTATAGGAATGAATTATTTCCATGCTTATATCTATAAATATATAAAAGAGGAATAAAATCTAACTTGAACCATAGAAGAAAAAAATCCTGAACCCACCAGTTATACAGAGGAAAACCCTATCAGGGCACTTGCTCCAGCGGTAAACAATTCTGAAATTGGTCAGAGGTGGGGAATCATCTCCCATACAGCCAGCAACCCACACCCCACGCAAGGAGCGTCCTCATTGCAAAGCTGGGGGACCGTGCCGAGACATCTGTGTGTAAACGTGAGCTGAGCCCCAGGCCAGCTGCTGCTGAACTGTTCCCACCCTTCCCCGGAAAAACACCTGAATATGTACAAGGGCTTGAAAGCCTAGAAGAAGGGCCGCGGAGCCACACCAGCGACAGCACGCAGGCCAACTTGGTGCCTGCAGGCCAGCCAGGGTGGTCCTGGCCGCGGGCGCTCTTCCGGAAGCTTTCCATTGCCCTGCCTGAGATACCCCTCCTGTCCCGGCCCCCACTGCTTTTTTCCTTCCTCACCACTGTCCGGAGAGAAATTCCAGCAGAAGGTATGGGTGACACATCCTCTTCTTTACAGGTGGCAGCCTGGCACCTCTTGCAGAAAGGCCAGCAGAGCCGCACTCACACCGGGCCACCAACAAAGCCGTGGCCCCTCACTCCCTCCCACCAGCACAGCCCCGAGACTGCTGACGGGGCAGAGAATATGGAGTCAGGCACAGCTTCAGGGACTATTGCTGGTTGGAGCGCTGTTTTTATTGACCTCTACAGGCACACCTGGGGAGGGCCGGCAGTCAGGGTAAGGCTGCCCAAGTCAGCTAATCCACAACCCTCAGGGAATCACATTGTTGAAAATGGACCTCGCTAAGGCAGAATAGAAGCCAAGGGAAAAAAGGACACAATGCCATTTGCAGCACCGTAGATGAGTCTAGAGCTAATCACGTGACTTGTAGTAAGTCAGAAAGTGAAAGACACATATCGTATCATATCACTTATAGGTGTTACCTAAAAATGGAAACCAGGGCAGATATTTCCACGGAGAAGGGCAATCACAGATTCATTCAACAAACTTATGGTACACCAACGGAAAGGTGTGAGGATTGGTTTCATTACGATATCGGTTTTAACAGACATACACAAACACAGTGACCTATATAATCACCAAAGACCTACGGAATACCAAGAGAAGACTACTCAACATTCTGTCATAACGTACATGGGAAAAGGATCCCAGGGAGAACAGACATCTGTATATGTGTAAAAGAACCACATCTTCCACACCTACAACAAGCCAAACATTGTAATCAAACTCGCTGTAATAAAAAATAAAAAACATAAATTAAAAACACGAACAAGAAGTAGTGAGACAAACTTGAGGGGCTTTCCCCTGGCACACTCCATTCTAAATTCCAATCTAGAACACGACTTCCATTGAGGCTCTGTGGCCCTAGTAACCAGATTTGGTAAGGGAGAACTGCTGCCACCTTGTGGCCGTTTCACACAACAGCAGCTTTAATCCCAGCGCTAATGGTCAGTTGATATTCAAAATCATTGCAGGCCTGTAAATGACACCTGCCCTGAAAACAAATCCTGGGGTCACATATCGACCAAAAAATTCAAAGGACGTCCATATTTCAAAACGACCGTTTCAAAAGGCATATTTTACGCACATTAGTGTTCTGCTTCTTTTTCTTTCTTTCCTTTTTTGTTAAAAAAACGGGAATGGAAAAAGGCGTCCCTCAGAATGGGCGGAAATCGTTGCAAACGAATCAATGGACAAAGGTTTAATCTCCAATATATATAAACAGCTCATGCAGCTTAATATTAAAAAAACAAACAACCCAATACAAAAATGGGCAGAAGATCTAAAGAGACGTTTCTTCAAAGAAGACACAGAGATGGCCAAGACGCACTTGAAAAGCTGCTCAACAGCACTAATTATTAGAGAAATGCAAATCAAAACTACAATGAGGTATCTCCTCACACCTGTTGGAATCAGCATCATCAGAAAATCTACAAACAACAAATTCTGGGGAGGGTGTGGACAAAAGGAGCCCTCTTCCACTATTGGTGGGAATGTAAATTGATACAGTCACTATGGAGAACAGTATGGAGTTTCCTTAAAAAAACTAGAAATAGAATTACCATCTGATCCAGCAATCCCACTTCTGGGCATATACCCAGAGAAAACCATAAATCAAAAAGGCACATTCACCACAATGTTCATTGCAGCACTATTGACAATAGCCAGGTAATGGAAGCAACCTAAATGCCCACAGACCGATGAATGGATAAAGATGTGGTACATATATAAAATGGAATATTACTCAGCCATAAAAAGGAATGAAACTGGGTCATTTGTAGAGACATCGATGGATCTAGAGACTGTCATACAGAATGAAGTAAGTCAGAAAGAGGAAAACAAATATTGTATATTAATGCATATATGTGGAACCTAAAAAATGGTCCAGATGAACTGGTTTGCAGGGAAGAAATAGAGACACAGAGGTACAGAACCAAAGTATGGACACCAAGTGTGGGAAGCCATGGGGTGGTGGTGGTGGTGGGATGAGTTGGGAGATTGGGATTGACCTGTATACATGTATATGCCTACAATACATAACTAATAATAACCTGCTGTATAAAAAAATAAATAAAATTAAAGTTCAAAATTTTACAAAATAAAATTTAAAAATAAAACAGAAAAAAGTTCTTCCCTTCACACAGATGTATTTATAGGAATGAATTATTTCCATGCTTATATCTATAAATACATAAAAGAGGAATAAAATCTAACTTGAACCATAGAAGAAAAAAAAACCTGAACCCACCAGTTATACAGAGGAAAACCCAATCAGGTCACTTGCTCCAGCAGTAAACAATTCTGAAATTGGTCAGAGGTGGGGAATCATCTCCCATACAGCCGGCAACCCACACCCCACACAATGAGCGTCCTCATTGCAAAGCTGGGGGACCGTGCCGAGGCATCTGTGAGTAAACGTGAGCTGAGCCCCAGGCCAGCTGCTGCTGAACTGTTCCCACCCTTCCCAGGTAAAACACCTGAATATGTACAAGGGCTTGAAAGCATAGAAGAAGGGCCGCGGAGCCACACCAGCGACAGCACGCAGGCCAACTTGGTGCCTGCTGGCCAGCTAGGGTGGTCCTGGCCGCGGGCGCTCTTCCGGAGTCTTTCCATTGCCCTGCCTGAGATACCCCTCCTGTCCCGGCCCCCACTGCTTTTTTCCTTCCTCACCTCTGTCCGGAGAGAAATTCCAGCAGAAGGTATGGGTGACACATCCTCTTCTTTACAGGTGGCAGCCTGGCACCTCCTGCAGAAAGGCCAGCAGAGCCCCACTCACACCGGGCCACCCACAAAGCAGTGGCCCCTCACTCCGTCCCACCAGCACAGCCCCGAGACTGCTGACGGGGCAGAGAATATGGAGTCAGGCACAGCTTCAGGGGCTATTGCTGCCTGGAGCGCTGTTTTTATTGACCTCAACCAGGCACACCTGGGGAGGGCCGGCAGTCAGGGTAAGGCTGCCCAGGTCGGCTAATCCACAACCCTCAGGGAATCACATTGTTGAAAATGGACCTCGCTAAGGCAGAATAGAAGCCAAGGGAAAAAAGGACACAATGCCATTTGCAGCACCGTAGATGAGTCTAGAGGTAATCACGTGACTTGTAGTAAGTCACAAAGTGAAAGACACATATCGTATCATATCACTTATAGGTGTTACCTAAAAATGGAAACCAGGGCAGATATTTCCACGGAGAAGGGCAATCACAGATTCATTCAACAAACTTATGGTTCACCAATGGAAAGGTGAGAGGATTGGTTTCATTACGATATCGGCTTTAACATACATACACAAACACAGTGACATATATAATTACCAAAGACCTACGGAATACGAAGAGAAGACTACTCAACATTCTGTCATAACGTACATGGGAAAAGGATCCCAGGGAGAACAGACATCTGTATATGTGTAAAAGAACCACATCTTCCACACCTACAACAAGCCAAACATTGTAATCAAACTTGCTGTAATAAAAAATAAAAAACATAAATTAAAACCACGAACAAGAAGTAGTGAGACAAACTTGAGGGGCTTTCCCCTGGCACACTCCATTCTAAATTCCAATCTAGAACACGACTTCCATTGAGGCTCTGTGGCCCTAGTAACCAGATTTGGTAAGGCAGAACTGCTGCCACCTTGTGGCCCTTTCACACAACAGCAGCTTTAATCCCAGCGCTAAGGGTCAGTTGATATTCAAAATCATTGCAGGCCTGTAAATGACACCTGCCCTGAAAACAAATCCTGGGGTCACATATCGACCAAAAAATTCAAAGGACGTCCATATTTCAAAACGACCGTTTCAAAAGGCATATTTTACGCACATTAGTGTTCTGCTTCTTTTTCTTTCTTTCCTTTTTTGTTAAAAAAACGGGAATGGAAAAAGGCGTCCCTCAGAATGGGCGGAAATGGTTGCAAACGAATCAATGGACAAAGGTTTAATCTCCAATATATATAAACAGCTCATGCAGCTTAATATTAAAAAAACAAACAACCCAATACAAAAATGGGCAGAAGATCTAAAGAGACGTTTCTTCAAAGAAGACACAGAGATGGCCAAGACGCACTTGAAAAGCTGCCCAACAGCACTAATTATTAGAGAAATGCAAATCAAAACTACAATGAGGTATCTCCTCACACCTGTTGGAATCAGCATCATCAGAAAATCTACAAACAACAAATTCTGGGGAGGGTGTGGACAAAAGGAGCCCTCTTCCACTATTGGTGGGAATGTAAATTGATACAGTCACTATGGAGAACAGTATGGAGTTTCCTTAAAAAAACTAGAAATAGAATTACCATCTGATCCAGCAATCCCACTTCTGGGCATATACCCAGAGAAAACCAGAAATCAAAAAGGCACATTCACCACAATGTTCATTGCAGCACTATTGACAATAGCCAGGTAATGGAAGCAACCTAAATGCCCACAGACAGATGAATGGATAAAGATGTGGTACATATATAAAATGGAATATTACTCAGCCATAAAAAGGAATGAAACTGGGTCATTTGTAGAGACATCGATGGATCTAGAGACTGTCATACAGAATGAAGTAAGTCAGAAAGAGGAAAACAAATATTGTATATTAATGCATATATGTGGAACCTAAAAAATGGTCCAGATGAACTGGTTTGCAGGGAAGAAATAGAGACACAGAGGTACAGAACTAACGTATGGACACCAAGTGTGGGAAGCCATGGGGTGGTGGTGGTGGGATGAGTTGGGAGATTGGGATTGACCTGTATACATGTATATGCCTACAATACATAACTAATAATAACCTGCTGTATAAAAAAATAAATAAAATTAAAGTTCAAAATTTTACAAAATAAAATTTAAAAAAAAACAGAAAAAAGTTCTTCCCTTCACACAGATGTATTTCTAGGAATGAATTATTTCCATGCTTATATCTATAAATACATAAAAGAGGAATAAAATCTAACTTGAACCATAGAAGAAAAAAAACCTGAACCCACCAGTTATACAGAGGAAAACCCTATCAGGGCACTTGCTCCAGCAGTAAACAATTCTGAAATTGGTCAGAGGTGGGGAATCATCTCACATACAGCCAGCAACCCACACCCCACGCAAGGAGCGTCCTCATTGCAAAGCTGGGGGACCGTGCCGAGGCATCTGTGAGTAAACGTGAGCTGAGCCCCAGGCCACCTGCTGCTGAACTGTTCCCACCCTTCCCAGGTGAAACACCTGAATATGTACAAGGGCTTGAAAGCCTAGAGGAAGGGCCGTGGAGCCACACCAGCGACAGCACGCCGGCCAACTTGGTGCCTGCAGGCCAGCCAGGGTGGTCCTGGCCGCGGGCGCTCTTCCGGAATCTTTCCATTGCCCTGCCTGAGATACCCCTCCTGTCCCGGCCCCCACTGCTTTTTTCCTTCCTCACCTCTGTCCGGAGAGAAATTCCAGCAGAAGGTATGGGTGACACATCCTCTTCTTTACAGGTGGCAGCCTGGCACCTCCTGCAGAAAGGCCAGCAGAGCCCCACTCACACCGGGCCACCCACAAAGCCGTGGCCCCTTACTCCCTCCCACCAGCACAGCCCCGAGACTGCTGACGGGGCAGAGAATATGGAGTCAGGCACAGCTTCAGGGGCTATTGCTGCCTGGAGCGCTGTTTTTATTGACCTCAACCAGGCACACCAGGGGAGGGCCGGCAGGCAGGGTAAGGCTGCCCAGGTCAGCTAATCCACAACCCTCAGGGAATCACATTGTTGAAAATGGACCTCGCTAAGGCAGAATAGAAGCCAAGGGAAAAAAGGACACAATGCCATTTGCAGCACCGTAGATGAGTCTAGAGGTAATCACGTGACTTGTAGTAAGTCACAAAGTGAAAGACACATATCGTATCATATCACTTATAGGTGTTACCTAAAAATGGAAACCAGGGCAGATATTTCCACGGAGAAGGGCAATCACAGATTCATTCAACAAACTTATGGTTCACCAATGGAAAGGTGTGAGGATTGGTTTCATTACGATATCGGCTTTAACAGACATACTCAAACACAGTGACATATATAATCACCAAAGACCTACGGAATACCAAGAGAAGACTACTCAACATTCTGTCATAACGTACATGGGAAAAGGATCCCATGGAGAACAGACATCTGTATATGTGTAAAAGAACCACATCTTCCACACCTACAGCAAGCCAAACATTGTAATCAAACTTGCTGTAATAAAAAATAAAAAACATAAATTAAAAACACGAACAAGAAGTAGTGAGACAAACTTGAGGGGCTTTCCCCTGGCACACTCCATTCTAAATTCCAATCTAGAACACGACTTCCATTGAGGCTCTGTGGCCCTAGTAACCAGATTTGGTAAGGGAGAACTGCTGCCACCTTGTGGCCGTTTCACACAACAGCACCTTTAATCCCAGCGCTAATGGTCAGTTGATATTCAAAATCATTGCAGGCCTGTAAATGACACCTGCCCTGAAAACAAATCCTGGGGTCACATATCGACCAAAAAATTCAAAGGAAGTCCATATTTCAAAACGACCGTTTCAAAAGGCATATTTTACGCACATTACTGTTCTGCTTCTTTTTCTTTCTTTCCTTTTTTGTTAAAAAAAACGGGAATGGAAAAAGGCGTCCCTCAGAATGGGCGGAAATCGTTGCAAACGAATCAATGGACCAAGGTTTAATCTCCAATATATATAAACAGCTCATGCAGCTTAATATTAAAAAAACAAACAACCCAATACAAAAATGGGCAGAAGATCTAAAGAGACGTTTCTTCAAAGAAGACACAGAGATGGCCAAGACGCACTTGAAAAGCTGCCCAACAGCACTAATTATTAGAGAAATGCAAATCAAAACTACAATGAGGTATCTCCTCACACCTGTTGGAATCAGCATCATCAGAAAATCTACAAACAACAAATTCTGGGGAGGGTGTGGACAAAAGGAGCCCTCTTCCACTATTGGTGGGAATGTAAATTGATACAGTCACTATGGAGAACAGTATGGAGTTTCCTTAAAAAAACTAGAAATAGAATTACCATCTGATCCAGCAATCCCACTTCTGGGCATATACCCAGAGAAAACCAGAAATCAAAAAGGCACATTCACCACAATGTTCATTGCAGCACTATTGACAATAGCCAGGTAATGGAAGCAACCTAAATGCCCACAGACAGATGAATGGATAAAGATGTGGTACATATATAAAATGGAATATTACTCAGCCATAAAAAGGAATGAAACTGGGTCATTTGTAGAGACATCGATGGATCTAGAGACTGTCATACAGAATGAAGTAAGTCAGAAAGAGGAAAACAAATATTGTATATTAATGCATATATGTGGAACCTAAAAAATGGTCCAGATGAACTGGTTTGCAAGGAAGAAATAGAGACACAGAGGTACAGAACCAACGTATGGACACCAAGTGTGGGAAGCCATGGGGTGGTGGTGGTGGGATGAGTTGGGAGATTGGGATTGACCTGTATACATGTATATGCCTAAAATACATAACTAATAATAACCTGCTGTATAAAAAAATAAATAAAATTAAAGTTCAAAATTTTACAAAATAAAATTTAAAAAAAAAACAGAAAAAAGTTCTTCCCTTCACACAGATGTATTTATAGGAATGAATTATTTCCATGCTTATATCTATAAATACATAAAAGAGGAATAAAATCTAACTTGAACCATAGAAGAAAAAAAACCTGAACCCAGCAGTTATACAGAGGAAAACCCTATCAGGGCACTTGCTCCAGCGGTAAACAATTCTGAAATTGGTCAGAGGTGGGGAATCATCTCCCATACAGCCAGCAACCCACACCCCACGCAAGGAGCGTCCTTATTGCAAAGCTGGGGGACCGTGCTGAGGCATCTGTGAGTAAACGTGAGCTGAGCCCCAGGCCAGCTGCTGCTGAACTGTTCCCACCCTTCCCAGGTAAAACACCTGAATATGTACAAGGGCTTGAAAGCCTAGAAGAAGGGCCGCGGAGCCACACCAGCGACAGCACGCAGGCCAACTTGGTGCCTGCAGGCCAGCTAGGGTGGTCCTGGCCGCGGGCGCTCTTCCGGAATCTTTCCATTGCCCTGCCTGAGATACCCCTCCTGTCCCGGCCCCCACTGCTTTTTTCCTTCCTCACCTCTGTCCGGAGAGAAATTCCAGCAGAAGGTATGGGTGACACATCCTCTTCTTTACAGGTGGCAGCCTGGCACCTCCTGCAGAAAGGCCAGCAGAGCCCCACTCACACCGGGCCACCCACAAAGCCGTGGCCCCTCACTCCCTCCCACCAGCACAGCCCCGAGACTGCTGACGGGGCAGAGAATATGGAGTCAGGCACAGCTTCAGGGGCTATTGCTGCCTGGAGCGCTGTTTTTATTGACCTCAACCAGGCACACCAGGGGAGGGCCGGCAGGCAGGGTAAGGCTGCCCAGGTCAGCTAATCCACAACCCTCAGGGAATCACATTGTTGAAAATGGACCTCGCTAAGGCAGAATAGAAGCCAAGGGAAAAAAGGACAAAATGCCATTTGCAGCACCGTTGATGAGTCTAGAGGTAATCACGTGACTTGTAGTAAGTCAGAAAGTGAAAGACACATATCGTATCATATCACTTATAGGTGTTACCTAAAAATGGAAACCAGGGCAGATATTTCCACGAAGAAGGGCAATCACAGATTCATTCAACAAACTTATGGTTCACCAATGGAAAGGTGAGAGGATTGGTTTCATTACGATATCGGCTTTAACATACATACACAAACACAGTGACATATATAATCACCAAAGACCTACGGAATACCAAGAGAAGACTACTCAACATTCTGTCATAACGTACATGGGAAAAGGATCCCAGGGAGAACAGACATCTGTATATGTGTAAAAGAACCACATCTTCCACACCTACAACAAGCCAAACATTGTAATCAAACTTGCTGTAATAAAAAATAAAAAACATAAATTAAAACCACGAACAAGAAGCAGTGAGACAAACTTGAGGGGCTTTCCCCTGGCACACTCCATTCTAAATTCCAATCTAGAACACGACTTCCATTGAGGCTCTGTGGCCCTAGTAACCAGATTTGGTAAGGGAGAACTGCTGCCACCTTGTGGCCCTTTCACACAACAGCAGCTTTAATCCCAGCGCTAATGGTCAGTTGATATTCAAAATCATTGCAGGCCTGTAAATGACACCTGCCCTGAAAACAAATCCTGGGGTCACATATCGACCAAAAAATTCAAAGGACGTCCATATTTCAAAACGACCGTTTCAAAAGGCATATTTTACGCACATTAGTGTTCTGCTTCTTTTTCTTTCTTTCCTTTTTTGTTAAAAAAACGGGAATGGAAAAAGGCGTCCCTCAGAATGGGCGGAAATCGTTGCAAACGAATCAATGGACCAAGCTTTAATCTCCAATATATATAAACAGCTCATGCAGCTTAATATTAAAAAAACAAACAACCCAATACAAAAATGGGCAGAAGATCTAAAGAGACGTTTCTTCAAAGAAGACACAGAGATGGCCAAGACGCACTTGAAAAGCTGCCCAACAGCACTAATTATTAGAGAAATGCAAATCAAAACTACAATGAGGTATCTCCTCACACCTGTTGGAATCAGCATCATCAGAAAATCTACAAACAACAAATTCTGGGGAGGGTGTGGACAAAAGGAGCCCTCTTCCACTATTGGTGGTAATGTAAATTGATACAGTCACTATGGAGAACAGTATGGAGTTTCCTTAAAAAAACTAGAAATAGAATTACCATCTGATCCAGCAATCCCACTTCTGGGCATATACCCAGAGAAAACCAGAAATCAAAAAGGCACATTCACCACAATGTTCATTGCAGCACTATTGACAATAGCCAGGTAATGGAAGCAACCTAAATGCCCACAGACAGATGAATGGATAAAGATGTGGTACATATATAAAATGGAATATTACTCAGCCATAAAAAGGAATGAAACTGGGTCATTTGTAGAGACATCGATGGATCTAGAGACTGTCATACAGAATGAAGTAAGTCAGAAAGAGGAAAACAAATATTGTATATTAATGCAAATATGTGGAACCTAAAAAATGGTCCAGATGAACTGGTTTGCAGGGAAGAAATAGAGACACAGAGGTACAGAACCAACGTATGGACACCAAGTGTGGGAAGCCATGGGGTGGTGGTGGTGGGATGAGTTGGGAGATTGGGATTGACCTGTATACATGTATATGCCTACAATACATAACTAATAATAACCTGCTGTATAAAAAAATAAATAAAATTAAAGTTCAAAATTTTACAAAATAAAATTTAAAAATAAAACAGAAAAAAGTTCTTCCCTTCACACAGATGTATTTCTAGGAATGAATTATTTCCATGCTTATATCTATAAATACATAAAAGAGGAATAAAATCTAACTTGAACCATAGAAGAAAAAAAACCTGAACCCACCAGTTATACAGAGGAATACCCTATCAGGGCACTTGCTCCAGCGGTAAACAATTCTGAAATTGGTCAGAGGTGAGGAATCATCTCACATACAGCCAGCAACCCACACCCCACGCAAGGAGCGTCCTCATTGCAAAGCTGGGGGACCGTGCCGAGGCATCTGTGAGTAAACGTGAGCTGAGCCCCAGGCCAGCTGCTGCTGAACTGTTCCCACCCTTCCCAGGTAAAACACCTGAATATGTACAAGGGCTTGAAAGCCTAGAAGAAGGGCCGCGGAGCCACACCAGCGACAGCACGCAGGCCAACTTGGTGCCTGCAGGCCAGCTAGGGTGGTCCTGGCCGCGGGCGCTCTTCCGGAATCTTTCCATTGCCCTGCCTGAGATACCCCTCCTGTCCCGGCCCCCACTGCTTTTTTCCTTCCTCACCTCTGTCCGGAGAGAAATTCCAGCAGAAGGTATGGGTGACACATCCTCTTCTTTACAGGTGGCAGCCTGGCACCTCCTGCAGAAAGGCCAGCAGAGCCCCACTCACACCGGGCCACCCACAAAGCCGTGGCCCCTCACTCCCTCCCACCAGCACAGCCCCGAGACTGCTGACGGGGCAGAGAATATGGAGTCAGGCACAGCTTCAGGGGCTATTGCTGCCTGGAGCGCTGTTTTTATTGACCTCAACCAGGCACACCAGGGGAGGGCCGGCAGGCAGGGTAAGGCTGCCCAGGTCAGCTAATCCACAACCCTCAGGGAATCACATTGTTGAAAATGGACCTCGCTAAGGCAGAATAGAAGCCAAGGGAAAAAAGGACACAATGCCATTTGCAGCACCGTAGATGAGTCTAGAGGTAATCACGTGACTTGTAGTAAGTCACAAAGTGAAAGACACATATCGTATCATATCACTTATAGGTGTTACCTAAAAATGGAAACCAGGGCAGATATTTCCACGGAGAAGGGCAATCACAGATTCATTCAACAAACTTATGGTTCACCAATGGAAAGGTGAGAGGATTGGTTTCATTACGATATCGGCTTTAACATACATACACAAACACAGTGACATATATAATCACCAAAGACCTACGGAATACCAAGAGAAGACTACTCAACATTCTGTCATAACGTACATGGGAAAAGGATCCCAGGGAGAACAGACATCTGTATATGTGTAAAAGAACCACATCTTCCACACCTACAACAAGCCAAACATTGTAATCAAACTTGCTGTAATAAAAAATAAAAAACATAAATTAAAAACACGAACAAGAAGTAGTGAGACAAACTTGAGGGGCTTTCCCCTGGCACACTCCATTCTAAATTCCAATCTAGAACACGACTTCCATTGAGGCTCTGTGGCCCTAGTAACCAGATTTGGTAAGGGAGAACTGCTGCCACCTTGTGGCCGTTTCACACAACAGCAGCTTTAATCCCAGCGCTAATGGTCAGTTGATATTCAAAATCATTGCAGGCCTGTAAATGACACCTGCCCTGAAAACAAATCCTGGGGTCACATATCGACCAAAAAATTCAAAGGACGTCCATATTTCAAAACGACCGTTGCAAAAGGCATAGTTTACGCACATTAGTGTTCTGCTTCTTTTTCTTTCTTTCCTTTTTTGTTAAAAAAACGGGAATGGAAAAAGGCGTCCCTCAGAATGGGCGGAAATCGTTGCAAACGAATCAATGGACCAAGGTTTAATCTCCAATATATATAAACAGCTCATGCAGCTTAATATTAAAAAAACAAACAACCCAATACAAAAATGGGCAGAAGATCTAAAGAGACGTTTCTTCAAAGAAGACACAGAGATGGCCAAGACGCACTTGAAAAGCTGCCCAACAGCACTAATTATTAGAGAAATGCAAATCAAAACTACAATGAGGTATCTCCTCACACCTGTTGGAATCAGCATCATCAGAAAATCTACAAACAACAAATTCTGGGGAGGGTGTGGACAAAAGGAGCCCTCTTCCACTATTGGTGGGAATGTAAATTGATACAGTCACTATGGAGAACAGTATGGAGTTTCCTTAAAAAAACTAGAAAGAGAATTACCATCTGATCCAGCAATCCCACTTCTGGGCATATACCCAGAGAAAACCATAAATCAAAAAGGCACATTCACCACAATGTTCATTGCAGCACTATTGACAATAGCCAGGTAATGGAAGCAACCTAAATGCCCACAGACAGATGAATGGATAAAGATGTGGTACATATATAAAATGGAATATTACTCAGCCATAAAAAGGAATGAAACTGGGTCATTTGTAGAGACATCGATGGATCTAGAGACTGTCATACAGAATAAAGTAAGTCAGAAAGAGGAAAACAAATATTGTATATTAATGCATATATATGGAACCTAAAAAATGGTCCAGATGAACTGGTTTGCAGGGAAGAAATAGAGACACAGAGGTACAGAACCAACGTATGGACACCAAGTGTGGGAAGCCATGGTGTGGTGGTGGTGGGATGAGTTGGGAGATTGGGATTGACCTGTATACATGTATATGCCTAAAATACATAACTAATAATAACCTGCTGTATAAAAAAATAAATAAAATTAAAGTTCAAAATTTTAAAAAATAAAATTTAAAAATAAAACAGAAAAAAGTTATTCCCTTCACACAGATGTATTTATAGGAATGAATTATTTCCATGCTTATATCTATAAATACATAAAAGAGGAATAAAATCTAACTTGAACCATAGAAGAAAAAAAACCTGAACCCACCAGTCATACAGAGGAAAACGCTATCAGGGCACTTGCTCCAGCGGTAAACAATTCTGAAATTGGTCAGAGGTGGGGAATCATCTCCCATACAGCCAGCAACCCACACCCCACGCAAGGAGCGTCCTCATTGCAAAGCTGGGGGACCGTGCCGAGACATCTGTGTGTAAACGTGAGCTGAGCCCCAGGCCAGCTGCTGCTGAACTGTTCCCACCCTTCCCCGGAAAAACACCTGAATATGTACAAGGGCTTGAAAGCCTAGAAGAAGGGCCGCGGAGCCACACCAGCGACAGCACGCAGGCCAACTTGGTGCCTGCAGGCCAGCCAGGGTGGTCCTGGCCACGGGCGCTCTTCCGGAAGCTTTCCATTGCCCTGCCTGAGATACCCCTCCTGTCCCGGCCCCCACTGCTTTTTTCCTTCCTCACCTCTGTCCGGAGAGAAATTCCAGCGGAAGGTATGGGTGACACATCCTCTTCTTTACAGGTGGCAGCCTGGCACCTCCTGCAGAAAGGCCAGCAGAACCCCACTCACACCGGGCCACCCACAAAGCCGTGGCCCCTCACTCCCTCCCACCAGCACAGCCCCGAGACGGCTGACGGGGCAGAGAATATGGAGTCAGGCACAGCTTCAGGGGCTATTGCTGCCTGGAGCGCTGTTTTTATTGACCTCAACCAGGCACACCTGGGGAGGGCCGGCAGGCAGGGTAAGGCTGCCCAGGTCAGCTAATCCACAACCCTCAGGGAATCACATTGTTGAAAATGGACCTCGCTAAGGCAGAATAGAAGCCAAGGGAAAAAAGGACACAATGCCATTTGCAGCAGCGTAGATGAGTCTAGAGGTAATCACGTGACTTGTAGTAAGTCAGAAAGTGAAAGACACATATCGTATCATATCACTTATAGGTGTTACCTAAAAATGGATACCAGGGCAGATATTTCCACGGAGAAGGGCAATCACAGATTCATTCAACAAACTTATGGTTCACCAACGGAAAGGAGTGAGGATTGGTTTCATTACGATATCGGCTTTAACAGACATATAGAAACACAGGTGACATATATAATCACCAAAGACCTACGGAATACCAAGAGAAGACTACTCAACATTCTGTCATAACGTACATGGGAAAAGGATCCCAGGGAGAACAGACATCTGTATATGTGTAAAAGAACCACATCTTCCACACCTACAACAAGCCAAACATTGTAATCAAACTTGCTGTAATAAAAAATAAAAAACATAAATTAAAACCACGAACAAGAAGTAGTGAGACAAACTTGAGGGGCTTTCCCCTGGCACACTCCATTCTAAATTCCAATCTAGAACACGACTTCCATTGAGGCTCTGTGGCCCTAGTAACCAGATTTGGTAAGGGAGAACTGCTGCCACCTTGTGGCCGTTTCACACAACAGCAGCTTTAATCCCAGCGCTAATGGTCAGTTGATATTCAAAATCATTGCAGGCCTGTAAATGACACCTGCCCTGAAAACAAATCCTGGGGTCACATATCGACCAAAAAATTCAAAGGACGTCCATATTTCAAAACGACCGTTTCAAAAGGCATAGTTTACGCACATTAGTGTTCTGCTTCTTTTTCTTTCTTTCCTTTTTTGTTAAAAAAACGGGAATGGAAAAAGGCGTCCCTCAGAATGGGCGGAAATCGTTGCAAACGAATCAATGGACCAAGGTTTAATCTCCAATATATATAAACAGCTCATGTAGCTTAATATTAAAAAAACAAACAACCCAATACAAAAATGGGCAGAAGATCTAAAGAGGCGTTTCTTCAAAGAAGACACAGAGATGGCCAAGACGCACTTGAAAAGCTGCTCAACAGCACTAATTATTAGAGAAATGCAAATCAAAACTACAATGAGGTATCTCCTCACACCTGTTGGAATCAGCATCATCAGAAAATCTACAAACAACAAATTCTGGGGAGGGTGTGGACAAAAGGAGCCCTCTTCCACTATTGGTGGGAATGTAAATTGATACAGTCACTATGGAGAACAGTATGGAGTTTCCTTAAAAAAACTAGAAATAGAATTACCATCTGATCCAGCAATCCCACTTCTGGGCATATACCCAGAGAAAACCATAAATCAAAAAGGCACATTCACCACAATGTTCATTGCAGCACTATTGACAATAGCCAGGTAATGGAAGCAACCTAAATGCCCACAGACAGATGAATGGGTAAAGATGTGGTACATATATAAAATGGAATATTACTCAGCCATAAAAAGGAATGAAACTGGGTCATTTGTAGAGACATCGATGGATCTAGAGACTGTCATACAGAATGAAGTAAGTCAGAAAGAGGAAAACAAATATTGTATATTAATGCATATATGTGGAACCTAAAAAATGGTCCAGATGAACTGGTTTGCAGGGAAGAAATAGAGACACAGAGGTACAGAACCAACGTATGGACACCAAGTGTGGGAAGCCATGGGGTGGTGGTGGTGGGATGAGTTGGGAGATTGGGATTGACCTGTATACATGTATATGCCTACAATACATAACTAATAATAACCTGCTGTATAAAAAAATAAATAAAATTAAAGTTCAAAATTTTAAAAAATAAAATTTAAAAATAAAACAGAAAAAAGTTCTTCCCTTCACACAGATGTATTTATAGGAATGAATTATTTCCATGCTTATATCTATAAATACATAACAGAGGAATAAAATCTAACTTGAACCATAGAAGAAAAAAAACCTGAACCCACCAGTTATACAGAGGAAAACCCTATCAGGGCACTTGCTCCAGCGGTAAACAATTCTGAAATTGGTCAGAGGTGGGGAATCATCTCCCATACAGCCAGCAACCCACACCCCACGCAAGGAGCGTCCTCATTGCAAAGCTGGGGGACCGTGCCGAGGAATCTGTGAGTAAACGTGAGCTGAGCCCCAGGCCAGCTGCTGCTGAACTGTTCCCACCCTTCCCAGGTAAAACACCTGGATATGTACAAGGGCTTGAAAGCCTAGAAGAAGGGCCGCGGAGCCACACCAGCGACAGCAAGCAGGCCAACTTGGTGCCTGCAGGCCAGCCAGGGTGGTCCTGGCCGCGGGCGCTCTTCCGGAAGCTTTCCATTGCCCTGCCTGAGATACCCCTCCTGTCCCGGCCCCCACTGCTTTTTTCCTTCCTCACCTCTGTCCGGAGAGAAATTCCAGTGGAAGGTATGGGTGACACATCCTCTTCTTTACAGGTGGCAGCCTGGCACCTCCTGCAGAAAGGCCAGCAGAGCCCCACTCACACCGGGCCACCCACAAAGCCGTGGCCCCTCACTCCCTCCCACCAGCACAGCCCCGAGACGGCTGACGGGGCAGAGAATATGGAGTCAGGCACAGCTTCAGGGGCTATTGCTGCCTGGAGCGCTGTTTTTATTGACCTCAACCAGGCACACCTGGGGAGGGCCGGCAGGCAGGGTAAGGCTGCCCAGGTCAGCTAATCCACAACCCTCAGGGAATCACATTGTTGAAAATGGACCTCGCTAAGGCAGAATAGAAGCCAAGGGAAAAACGGACACAATGCCATTTGCAGCAGCGTAGATGAGTCTAGAGGTAATCACGTGACTTGTAGTAAGTCAGAAAGTGAAAGACACATATCGTATCATATCACTTATAGGTGTTACCTAAAAATGGAAACCAGGGCAGATATTTCCAGGAAGAAGAGCAATCACAGATTCATTCAACAAACTTATGGTTCACCAACGGAAAGGAGTGAGGATTGGTTTCATTACGATATCGGCTTTAACAGACATATACAAACACAGGTGACATATATAATCACCAAAGACCTACGGAATACCAAGAGAAGACTACTCAACATTCTGTCATAACGTATATGGGAAAAGGATCCCAGGGAGAACAGACATCTGTATATGTGTAAAAGAACCACATCTTCCACACCTACAACAAGCCAAACATTGTAATCAAACTCGCTGTAATAAAAAATAAAAAACATAAATTAAAAACACGAACAAGAAGTAGTGAGACAAACTTGAGGGGCTTTCCCCTGGCACACTCCATTCTAAATTCCAATCTAGAACACGACTTCCATTGAGGCTCTGTGGCCCTAGTAACCAGATTTGGTAAGGGAGAACTGCTGCCACCTTGTGGCCGTTTCACACAACAGCAGCTTTAATCCCAGCGCTAAGGGTCAGTTGATATTCAAAATCATTGCAGGCCTGTAAATGACACCTGCCCTGAAAACAAATCCTGGGGTCACATATCGACCAAAAAATTCAAAGGACGTCCATATTTCAAAACGACCATTTCAAAAGGCATAGTTTACGCACATTAGTGTTCTGCTTCTTTTTCTTTCTTTCCTTTTTTGTTAAAAAAACGGGAATGGAAAAAGGCGTCCCTCAGAATGGGCGGAAATCGTTGCAAACGAATCAATGGACAAAGGTTTAATCTCCAATATATATAAACAGCTCATGCAGCTTAATATTAAAAAAACAAACAACCCAATACAAAAATGGGCAGAAGATCTAAAGAGACGTTTCTTCAAAGAAGACACAGAGATGGCCAAGACGCACTTGAAAAGCTGCTCAACAGCACTAATTATTAGAGAAATGCAAATCAAAACTACAATGAGGTATCTCCTCACACCTGTTGGAATCAGCATCATCAGAAAATCTACAAACAACAAATTCTGGGGAGGGTGTGGACAAAAGGAGCCCTCTTCCACTATTGGTGGGAATGTAAATTGATACAGTCACTATGGAGAACAGTATGGAGTTTCCTTAAAAAAACTAGAAATAGAATTACCATCTGATCCAGCAATCCCACTTCTGGGCATATACCCAGAGAAAACCATAAATCAAAAAGGCACATTCACCACAATGTTCATTGCAGCACTATTGACAATAGCCAGGTAATGGAAGCAACCTAAATGCCCACAGACAGATGAATGGGTAAAGATGTGGTACATATATAAAATGGAATATTACTCAGCCATAAAAAGGAATGAAACTGGGTCATTTGTAGAGACATCGATGGATCTAGAGACTGTCATACAGAATGAAGTAAGTCAGAAAGAGGAAAACAAATATTGTATATTAATGCATATATGTGGAACCTAAAAAATGGTCCAGATGAACTGGTTTGCAGGGAAGAAATAGAGACACAGAGGTACAGAACCAACGTATGGACACCAAGTGTGGGAAGCCATGGTGTGGTGGTGGTGGGATGAGTTGGGAGATTGGGATTGACCTGTATACATGTATATGCCTACAATACATAACTAATAATAACCTGCTGTATAAAAAAATAAATAAAATTAAAGTTCAAAATTTTACAAAATAAAATTTAAAAATAAAACAGAAAAAAGTTCTTCCCTTCACACAGATGTATTTCTAGGAATGAATTATTTCCATGCTTATATCTATAAATACATAAAAGAGGAATAAAATCTAACTTGAACCATAGAAGAAAAAAAACCTGAACCCACCAGTTATACAGAGGAAAATGCTATCAGGGCACTTGCTCCAGCGGTAAACAATTCTGAAATTGGTCAGAGGTGGGGAATCATCTCCCATACAGCCAGCAACCCACACCCCACGCAAGGAGCGTCCTCATTGCAAAGCTGGGGGACCGTGCCGAGGCATCTGTGAGTAAACGTGAGCTGAGCCCCAGGCCAGCTGCTGCTGAACTGTTCCCACCCTTCCCAGGTAAAACACCTGAATATGTACAAGGGCTTGAAAGCCTAGAAGAAGGGCCGCGGAGCCACACCAGCGACAGCAAGCAGGCCAACTTGGTGCCTGCAGGCCAGCCAGGGTGGTCCTGGCCGCGGGCGCTCTTCCGGAATCTTTCCATTGCCCTGCCTGAGATACCCCTCCTGTCCCGGCCCCCACTGCTTTTTTCCTTCCTCACCTCTGTCCGGAGAGAAATTCCAGCAGAAGGTATGGGTGACACATCCTCTTCTTTACAGGTGGCAGCCTGGCACCTCCTGCAGAAAGGCCAGCAGAGCCCCACTCACACCGGCCCACCCACAAAGCCGTGGCCCCTCCCTCCCTCCCACCAGCACAGCCCTGAGACTGCTGACGGGGCAGAGAATATGGAGTCAGGCACAGCTTCAGGGGCTATTGCTTCCTGGAGCGCTGTTTTTATTGACCTCAACCAGGCACACCTGGGGAGGTCCGGCAGGCAGGATAAGGCTGCCCAGGTCAGCTAATCCACAACCCTCAGGGAATCACATTGTTGAAAATGGACCTCGCTAAGGCAGAATAGAAGCCAAGGGAAAAAAGGACACAATGCCATTTGCAGCACCGTAGATGAGTCTAGAGGTAATCACGTGACTTGTAGTAAGTCAGAAAGTGAAAGACACATATCGTATCATATCACTTATAGGTGTTACCTAAAAATGGATACCAGGGCAGATATTTCCACGGAGAAGGGCAATCACAGATTCATTCAACAAACTTATGGTTCACCAACGGAAAGGAGTGAGGATTGGTTTCATTACGATATCGGCTTTAACAGACATATACAAACACAGGTGACATATATAATCACCAAAGACCTACGGAATACCAAGAGAAGACTACTCAACATTCTGTCATAACGTACATGGGAAAAGGATCCCAGGGAGAACAGACATCTGTATATGTGTAAAAGAACCACATCTTCCACACCTACAAAAAGCCAAACATTGTAATCAAACTCGCTGTAATAAAAAATAAAAAACATAAATTAAAAACACGAACAAGAAGTAGTGAGACCAACTTGAGGAGCTTTCCCCTGGCACACTCCATTCTAAATTCCAATCTAGAACACGACTTCCATTGAGGCTCTGTGGCCCTAGTAACCAGATTTGGTAAGGGAGAACTGCTGCCACCTTGTGGCCGTTTCACACAACAGCAGCTTTAATCCCAGCGCTAATGGTCAGTTGATATTCAAAATCATTGCAGGCCTGTAAATGACACCTGCCCTGAAAACAAATCCTGGGGTCACATATCGACCAAAAAATTCAAAGGACGTCCATATTTCAAAACGACCGTTTCAAAAGGCATAGTTTACGCACATTAGTGTTCTGCTTCTTTTTCTTTCTTTCCTTTTTTGTTAAAAAAACGGGAATGGAAAAAGGCGTCCCTCAGAATGGGCGGAAATCGTTGCAAACGAATCAATGGACAAAGGTTTAATCTCCAATATATATAAACAGCTCATGCAGCTTAATATTAAAAAAACAAACAACCCAATACAAAAATGGGCAGAAGATCTAAAGAGGCGTTTCTTCAAAGAAGACACAGAGATGGCCAAGACGCACTTGAAAAACTGCTCAACAGCACTAATTATTAGAGAAATGCAAATCAAAACTACAATGAGGTATCTCCTCACACCGGTTGGAATCAGCATCATCAGAAAATCTACAAACAACAAATTCTGGGGAGGGTGTGGACAAAAGTAGCCCTCTTCCACTATTGGTGGGAATGTAAATTGATACAGTCACTATGGAGAACAGTATGGAGTTTCCTTAAAAAAACTAGAAATAGAATTACCATCTGATCCAGCAATCCCACTTCTGGGCATATACCCAGAGAAAACCATAAATCAAAAAGGCACATTCACCACAATGTTCATTGCAGCACTATTGACAATAGCCAGGTAATGGAAGCAACCTAAATGCCCACAGACAGATGAATGGGTAAAGATGTGGTACATATATAAAATGGAATATTACTCAGCCATAAAAAGGAATGAAACTGGGTCATTTGTAGAGACATCGATGGATCTAGAGACTGTCATACAGAATGAAGTAAGTCAGAAAGAGGAAAACAAATATTGTATATTAATGCAAATATGTGGAACCTAAAAAGTGGTCCAGATGAACTGGTTTGCAGGGAAGAAATAGAGACACAGAGGTACAGAACCAACGTATGGACACCAAGTGTGGGAAGCCATGGGGTGGTGGTGGTGGGATGAGTTGGGAGATTGGGATTGACCTGTATACATGTATATGCCTACAATACATAACTAATAATAACCTGCTGTATAAAAAAATAAATAAAATTAAAGTTCAAAATTTTAAAAAATAAAATTTCAAAATAAAACAGAAAAAACTTCTTCCCTTCACACAGATGTATTTATAGGAATGAATTATTTCCATGCTTATATCTATAAATACATAACAGAGGAATAAAATCTAACTTGAACCATAGAAGAAAAAAAACCTGAACCCACCAGTTATACAGAGGAAAACCCTATCATGGCACTTGCTCCAGCGGTAAACAATTCTGAAATTGGTCAGAGGTGGGGAATCATCTCCCATACAGCCAGCAACCCACACCCCACGCAAGGAGTGTCCTCATTGCAAAGCTGGGGGACCGTGCCGAGGAATCTGTGAGTAAACGTGAGCTGAGCCCCAGGCCAGCTGCTGCTGAACTGTTCCCACCCTTCCCAGGTAAAACACCTGGATATGTACAAGGGCTTGAAAGCCTAGAAGAAGGGCCGCGGAGCCACACCAGCGACAGCAAGCAGGCCAACTTGGTGCCTGCAGGCCAGCCAGGGTGGTCCTGGCCGCGGGCGCTCTTCCGGAAGCTTTCCATTGCCCTGCCTGAGATACCCCTCCTGTCCCGGCCCCCACTGCTTTTTTCCTTCCTCACCTCTGTCCGGAGAGAAATTCCAGTGGAAGGTATGGGTGACACATCCTCTTCTTTACAGGTGGCAGCCTGGCACCTCCTGCAGAAAGGCCAGCAGAGCCCCACTCACACCGGGCCACCCACAAAGCCGTGGCCCCTCACTCCCTCCCACCAGCACAGCCCCGAGACGGCTGACGGGGCAGAGAATATGGAGTCAGGCACAGCTTCAGGGGCTATTGCTGCCTGGAGCGCTGTTTTTATTGACCTCAACCAGGCACACCTGGGGAGGGCCGGCAGGCAGGGTAAGGCTGCCCAGGTCAGCTAATCCACAACCCTCAGGGAATCACATTGTTGAAAATGGACCTCGCTAAGGCAGAATAGAAGCCAAGGGAAAAAAGGACACAATGCCATTTGCAGCAGCGTAGATGAGTCTAGAGGTAATCACGTGACTTGTAGTAAGTCAGAAAGTGAAAGACACATATCGTATCATATCACTTATAGGTGTTACCTAAAAATGGAAACCAGGGCAGATATTTCCACGAAGAAGGGCAATCACAGATTCATTCAACAAACTTATGGTTCACCAACGGAAAGGAGTGAGGATTGGTTTCATTACGATATCGGCTTTAACAGACATATACAAACACAGGTGACATATATAATCACCAAAGACCTACGGAATACCAAGAGAAGACTACTCAACATTCTGTCATAACGTACATGGGAAAAGGATCGCAGGGAGAACAGACATCTGTATATGTGTAAAAGAACCACATCTTCCACACCTACAACAAGCCAAACATTGTAATCAAACTTGCTGTAATAAAAAATAAAAAACATAAATTAAAAACACGAACAAGAAGTAGTGAGACAAACTTGAGGGGCTTTCCCCTGGCACACTCCATTCTAAATTCCAATCTAGAACACGACTTCCATTGAGGCTCTGTGGCCCTAGTAACCAGATTTGGTAAGGGAGAACTGCTGCCACCTTGTGGCCGTTTCACACAACAGCAGCTTTAATCCCAGCGCTAAGGGTCAGTTGATATTCAAAATCATTGCAGGCCTGTAAATGACACCTGCCCTGAAAACAAATCCTGGGGTCACATATCGACCAAAAAATTCAAAGGACGTCCATATTTCAAAACGACCGTTGCAAAAGGCATAGTTTACGCACATTAGTGTTCTGCTTCTTTTTCTTTCTTTCCTTTTTTGTTAAAAAAACGGGAATGGAAAAAGGCGTCCCTCAGAATGGGCGGAAATCGTTGCAAACGAATCAATGGACAAAGGTTTAATCTCCAATATATATAAACAGCTCATGCAGCTTAATATTAAAAAAACAAACCCAATACAAAAATGGGCAGAAGATCTAAAGAGACGTTTCTTCAAAGAAGACACAGAGATGGCCAAGACGCACTTGAAAAGCTGCTCAACAGCACTAATTATTAGAGAAATGCAAATCAAAACTACAATGAGGTATCTCCTCACACCTGTTGGAATCAGCATCATCAGAAAATCTACAAACAACAAATTCTGGGGAGGGTGTGGACAAAAGGAGCCCTCTTCCACTATTGGTGGGAATGTAAATTGATACAGTCACTATGGAGAACAGTATGGAGTTTCCTTAAAAAAACTAGAAATAGAATTACCATCTGATCCAGCAATCCCACTTCTGGGCATATACCCAGAGAAAACCATAAATCAAAAAGGCACATTCACCACAATGTTCATTGCAGCACTATTGACAATAGCCAGATAATGGAAGCAACCTAAATGCCCACAGACAGATGAATGGGTAAAGATGTGGTACATATATAAAATGGAATATTACTCAGCCATAAAAAGGAATGAAACTGGGTCATTTGTAGAGACATCGATGGATCTAGAGACTGTCATACAGAATGAAGTAAGTCAGAAAGAGGAAAACAAATATTGTATATTAATGCATATATGTGGAACCTAAAAAATGGTCCAGATGAACTGGTTTGCAGGGAAGAAATAGAGACACAGAGGTACAGAACCAACGTATGGACGCCAAGTGTGGGAAGCCATGGGGTTGTGGTGGTGGGATGAGTTGGGAGATTGGGATTGACCTGTATACATGTATATGCCTACAATACATAACTAATAATAACCTGCTGTATAAAAAAATAAATAAAATTAAAGTTCAAAATTTTAAAAAATAAAATTTAAAAATAAAACAGAAAAAAGTTCTTCCCTTCACACAGATGTATTTATAGGAATGAATTATTTCCATGCTTATATCTATAAATACATAACAGAGGAATAAAATCTAACTTGAACCATAGAAGAAAAAAAACCTGAACCCACCAGTTATACGGAGGAAAACCCTATCAGGGCACTTGCTCCAGCGGTAAACAATTCTGAAATTGGTCAGAGGTGGGGAATCATCTCCCATACAGCCAGCAACCCACACCCCATGCAAGGAGCGTCCTCATTGCAAAGCTGGGGGACCGTGCCGAGGCATCTGTGAGTAAACGTGAGCTGAGCCCCAGGCCAGCTGCTGCTGAACTGTTCCCACCCTTCCCAGGTAAAACACCTGAATATGTACAAGGGCTTGAAAGCCTAGAAGAAGGGACGCGGAGCCACACCAGCGACAGCACGCAGGCCAACTTGGTGCCTGCAGGCCAGCCAGGGTGGTCCTGGCCGCGGGCGCTCTTCCAGAAGCTTTCCATTGCCCTGCCTGAGATACCCCTCCTGTCCACGCCCCCACTGCGTTTTTCCTTCCTCACCTCTGTCCGGAGAGAAATTCCAGCGGAAGGTATGGGTGACACATCCTCTTCTTTACAGGTGGCAGCCTGGCACCTCCTGCAGAAAGGCCAGCAGAGCCCCACTCACACCGGCCCACCCACAAAGCCGTGGCCCCTCACTCCCTCCCACCAGCACAGCCCTGAGACTGCTGACGGGGCAGAGAATATGGAGTCAGACACCGCTTCAGGGACTATTGCTGCCTGGAGCGCTGTTTTTATTGACCTCAACCAGGCACACCTGGGGAGGGCCGGCAGGCAGGGTAAGGCTGCCCAGGTCAGCTAATCCACAACCCTCAGGGAATCACATTGTTGAAAATGGACCTCGCTAAGGCAGAATAGAAGCCAAGGGAAAAAAGGACACAATGCCATTTGCAGCAGCGTAGATGAGTCTAGAGGTAATCACGTGACTTGTAGTAAGTCAGAAAGTGAAAGACACATATCGTATCATATCACTTATAGGTGTTACCTAAAAATGGAAACCAGGGCAGATATTTCCACGAAGAAGGGCAATCACAGATTCATTCAACAAACTTATGGTTCACCAACGGAAAGGAGTGAGGATTGGTTTCATTACGATATCGGCTTTAACAGACATATACAAACACAGGTGACATATATAATCACCAAAGACCTACGGAATACCAAGAGAAGACTACTCAACATTCTGTCATAACGTACATGGGAAAAGGATCCCAGGGAGAACAGACATCTGTATATGTGTAAAAGAACCACATCTTCCACACCTACAACAAGCCAAACATTGTAATCAAACTTGCTGTAATAAAAAATAAAAAACATAAATTAAAAACACGAACAAGAAGTAGTGAGACAAACTTGAGGGGCTTTCCCCTGGCACACTCCATTCTAAATTCCAATCTAGAACACGACTTCCATTGAGGCTCTGTGGCCCTAGTAACCAGATTTGGTAAGGGAGAACTGCTGCCACCTTGTGGCCGTTTCACACAACAGCAGCTTTAATCCCAGCGCTAAGGGTCAGTTGATATTCAAAATCATTGCAGGCCTGTAAATGACACCTGCCCTGAAAACAAATCCTGGGGTCACATATCGACCAAAAAATTCAAAGGACGTCCATATTTCAAAACGACCGTTGCAAAAGGCATAGTTTACGCACATTAGTGTTCTGCTTCTTTTTCTTTCTTTCCTTTTTTGTTAAAAAAACGGGAATGGAAAAAGGCGTCCCTCAGAATGGGCGGAAATCGTTGCAAACGAATCAATGGACAAAGGTTTAATCTCCAATATATATAAACAGCTCATGCAGCTTAATATTAAAAAAACAAACCCAATACAAAAATGGGCAGAAGATCTAAAGAGACGTTTCTTCAAAGAAGACACAGAGATGGCCAAGACGCACTTGAAAAGCTGCTCAACAGCACTAATTATTAGAGAAATGCAAATCAAAACTACAATGAGGTATCTCCTCACACCTGTTGGAATCAGCATCATCAGAAAATCTACAAACAACAAATTCTGGGGAGGGTGTGGACAAAAGGAGCCCTCTTCCACTATTGGTGGGAATGTAAATTGATACAGTCACTATGGAGAACAGTATGGAGTTTCCTTAAAAAAACTAGAAATAGAATTACCATCTGATCCAGCAATCCCACTTCTGGGCATATACCCAGAGAAAACCATAAATCAAAAAGGCACATTCACCACAATGTTCATTGCAGCACTATTGACAATAGCCAGATAATGGAAGCAACCTAAATGCCCACAGACAGATGAATGGGTAAAGATGTGGTACATATATAAAATGGAATATTACTCAGCCATAAAAAGGAATGAAACTGGGTCATTTGTAGAGACATCGATGGATCTAGAGACTGTCATACAGAATGAAGTAAGTCAGAAAGAGGAAAACAAATATTGTATATTAATGCATATATGTGGAACCTAAAAAATGGTCCAGATGAACTGGTTTGCAGGGAAGAAATAGAGACACAGAGGTACAGAACCAACGTATGGACGCCAAGTGTGGGAAGCCATGGGGTGGTGGTGGTGGGATGAGTTGGGAGATTGGGATTGACCTGTATACATGTATATGCCTACAATACATAACTAATAATAACCTGCTGTATAAAAAAATAAATAAAATTAAAGTTCAAAATTTTACAAAATAAAATTTAAAAATAAAACAGAAAAAAGTTCTTCCCTTCACACAGATGTATTTATAGGAATGAATTATTTCCATGCTTATATCTATAAATACATAACAGAGGAATAAAATCTAACTTGAACCATAGAAGAAAAAAAACCTGAACCCACCAGTTATACAGAGGAAAACCCTATCAGGGCACTTGCTCCAGCGGTAAACAATTCTGAAATTGGTCAGAGGTGGGGAATCATCTCCCATACAGCCAGCAACCCACACCCCATGCAAGGAGCGTCCTCATTGCAAAGCTGGGGGACCGTGCCGAGGCATCTGTGAGTAAACGTGAGCTGAGCCCCAGGCCAGCTGCTGCTGAACTGTTCCCACCCTTCCCAGGTAAAACACCTGAATATGTACAAGGGCTTGAAAGCCTAGAAGAAGGGACGCGGAGCCACACCAGCGACAGCACGCAGGCC
The DNA here is from genome assembly GCF_964165515.1 of Mesoplodon bidens. NCBI lineage: Eukaryota > Metazoa > Chordata > Mammalia > Artiodactyla > Ziphiidae > Mesoplodon > Mesoplodon bidens. The sequence continues at coordinate 1,088,922 of NW_027671506.1, forward strand.
AACTTGGTGCCTGCAGGCCAGCCAGGGTGGTCCTGGCCGCGGGCGCTCTTCCAGAAGCTTTCCATTGCCCTGCCTGAGATACCCCTCCTGTCCACGCCCCCACTGCGTTTTTCCTTCCTCACCTCTGTCCGGAGAGAAATTCCAGCGGAAGGTATGGGTGACACATCCTCTTCTTTACAGGTGGCAGCCTGGCACCTCCTGCAGAAAGGCCAGCAGAGCCCCACTCACACCGGCCCACCCACAAAGCCGTGGCCCCTCACTCCCTCCCACCAGCACAGCCCTGAGACTGCTGACGGGGCAGAGAATATGGAGTCAGACACCGCTTCAGGGACTATTGCTGCCTGGAGCGCTGTTTTTATTGACCTCAACCAGGCACACCTGGGGAGGGCCGGCAGGCAGGGTAAGGCTGCCCAGGTCAGCTAATCCACAACCCTCAGGGAATCACATTGTTGAAAATGGACCTCGCTAAGGCAGAATAGAAGCCAAGGGAAAAAAGGACACAATGCCATTTGCAGCACCGTAGATGAGTCTAGAGGTAATCACGTGACTTGTAGTAAGTCACAAAGTGAAAGACACATATCGTATCATATCAGTTATAGGTGTTACCTAAAAATGGATACCAGGGCAGATATTTCCACGGAGAAGGGCAATCACAGATTCATTCTACAAACTTATGGTTCACCAATGGAAAGGTGTGAGGATTGGTTTCATTACGATATCGGCTTTAACAGACATACACAAACACAGTGACATATATAATCACCAAAGACCTACGGAATACCAAGAGAAGACTACTCAACATTCTGTCATAACGTACATGGGAAAAGGATCCCAGGGAGAACAGATATCTGTATATGTGTAAAACAACCACATCTTCCACACCTACAACAAGCCAAACATTGTAATCTAACTTGCTGTAATAAAAAATAAAAAACATAAATTAAAAACACGAACAAGAAGTAGTGAGACAAACTTGAGGGGCTTTCCCCTGGCACACTCCATTCTAAATTCCAATGTAGAACACCACTTCCATTGAGGCTCTGTGGCCCTAGTAACCAGATTTGGTAAGGGAGAACTGCTGCCACCTTGTGGCCGTTTCACACAACAGCAGCTTTAATCCCAGCGCTAATGGTCAGTTGATATTCAAAATCATTGCAGGCCTGTAAATGACACCTGCCCTGAAAACGAATCCTGGGGTCACATATCGACCAAAAAATTCAAAGGACGTTCATATTTCAAAACGACCGTTTCGGGCTTCCCGGGTGGCGCAGTGGTTGAGAGTCTGCCTGCCGACGCAGGGGACGCGAGTTCATGCCCTGGTCCGGGAAGATCCCACATGCTGCGGAGCGGCTGGGCCTGTGAGCCATGGCTGCTGACCCTGCGCGTCTGGAGCCTGTGCTCTGCAACGGGAGAGGCCACAACAGTAAGAGGCTCGCATACCGCAAAAAAAAAAAAAAAACCCCAAAACGACCGTTTCAAAAGGCATATTTTACGCACATTACTGTTCTGCTTCTTTTTCTTTCTTTCCTTTTTTGTTAAAAAAACGGGAATGGAAAAAGGCGTCCCTCAGAATGGGCGGAAATCGTTGCAAACGAATCAATGGACAAAGGTTTAATCTCCAATATATATAAACAGCTCATGCAGCTTAATATTAAAAAAACAAACAACCCAATACAAAAATGGGCAGAAGATCTAAAGAGACGTTTCTTCAAAGAAGACACAGAGATGGCCAAGACGCACTTGAAAAGCTGCTCAACAGCACTAATTATTAGAGAAATGCAAATCAAAACTACAATGAGGTATCTCCTCACACCTGTTGGAATCAGCATCATCAGAAAATCTACAAACAACAAATTCTGGGGAGGGTGTGGACAAAAGGAGCCCTCTTCCACTATTGGTGGGAATGTAAATTGATACAGTCACTATGGAGAACAGTATGGAGTTTCCTTAAAAAAACTAGAAATAGAATTACCATCTGATCCAGCAATCCCACTTCTGGGCATATACCCAGAGAAAACCATAAATCAAAAAGGCACATTCACCACAATGTTCATTGCAGCACTATTGACAATAGCCAGGTAATGGAAGCAACTTAAATGCCCACAGACAGATGAATGGATAAAGATGTGGTACATATATAAAATGGAATATTACTCAGCCATAAAAAGGAATGAAACTGGGTCATTTGTAGAGACATCGATGGATCTAGAGACTGTCATACAGAATGAAGTAAGTCAGAAAGAGGAAAACAAATATTGTATATTAATGCATATATGGGGAACCTAAAAAATGATCCAGATGAACTGGTTTGCAGGGAAGAAATAGAGACACAGAGGTACAGAACCAACGTATGGACACCAAGTGTGGGAAGCCATGGGGTTGTGGTGGTGGGATGAGTTGGGAGATTGGGATTGACCTGTATACATGTATATGCCTACAATACATAACTAATAATAACCTGCTGTATAAAAAAATAAATAAAATTAAAGTTCAAAATTTTACAAAATAAAATTTAGAAATAAAACAGAAAAAATTTCTTCCCTTCACACAGATTTATTTATAGGAATGAATTATTTCCATGCTTATATCTATAAATAAATAAAAGAGGAATAAAATCTAACTTGAACCATAGAAGAAAAAAAACCTGAACCCACCAGTTATACAGAGGAAAACCCTATCAGGGCACTTGCTCCAGCGGTAAACAATTCTGAAATTGGTCAGAGGTGGGGAATCATCTCCCATACAGCCAGCAACCCACACCCCACGCAAGGAGCGTCCTCATTGCAAAGCTGGGGGACCGTGCCGAGGCATCTGTGAGTAAACGTGAGCTGAGCCCCAGGCCAGCTGCTGCTGAACTGTTCCCACCCTTCCCAGGTAAAACACCTGAATATGTACAAGGGCTTGAAAGCCTAGAAGAAGGGCCACGGTGCCACACCAGCGACAGCACGCAGGCCAACTTGGTGCCTGCAGGCCAGCTAGGGTGGTCCTGGCCGCGGGCGCTCTTCCGGAATCTTTTCATTGCCCTGCCTGAGATACCCCTCCTGTCCCGGCCCCCACTGCTTTTTTCCTTCCTCACCTCTGTCCGGAGAGAAATTCCAGTGGAAGGTATGGGTGACACATCCTCTTCTTTACAGGTGGCAGCCTGGCACCTCCTGCAGAAAGGCCAGCAGAGCCCCACTCACACCGGGCCACCCACAAAGCCGTGGCCCCTCACTCCCTCCCACCAGCACAGCCCCGAGACGGCTGACGGGGCAGAGAATATGGAGTCAGGCACAGCTTCAGGGGCTATTGCTGCCTGGAGCGCTGTTTTTATTGACCTCAACCAGGCACACCTGGGGAGGGCCGGCAGGCAGTGTAAGGCTGCCCAGGTCAGCTAATCCACAACCCTCAGGGAATCACATTGTTGAAAATGGACCTCGCTAAGGCAGAATAGAAGCCAAGGGAAAAAAGGACACAATGCCATTTGCAGCAGCGTAGATGAGTCTAGAGGTAATCACGTGACTTGTAGTAAGTCAGAAAGTGAAAGACACATATCGTATCATATCACTTATAGGTGTTACCTAAAAATGGATACCAGGGCAGATATTTCCACGGAGAAGGGCAATCACAGATTCATTCAACAAACTTATGGTTCACCAACGGAAAGGAGTGAGGATTGGTTTCATTACGATATCGGCTTTAACAGACATATACAAACACAGTGACATATATAATCACCAAAGACCTACGGAATACCAAGAGAAGACTACTCAACATTCTGTCATAACGTACATGGGAAAAGGATCCCAGGGAGAACAGACATCTGTATATGTGTAAAAGAACCACATCTTCCACACCTACAACAAGCCAAACATTGTAATCAAACTTGCTGTAATAAAAAATAAAAAACATAAATTAAAAACACGAACAAGGGGCCTCCCTGGTGGCGCAGTGGTTGAGAGTCCGCCTGCCGATGCAGGGGATGCGGGTTCGTGTCCCGGTCTGGGAGGATCCCATATGCCGCGGAGCGGCTGGGCCCGTGAGCCATGGCCGCTGGGCCTGCGCATCCGGAGCCTGTGCTCCGCAACGGGAGAGGCCACAACAGTGAGAGGCCCGCATACCGCAAAAAGAAAAAAAAAAAAAAAAAAAAAAACACGAACAAGAAGTAGTGAGACAAACTTGAGGGGCTTTCCCCTGGCACACTCCATTCTAAATTCCAATCTAGAACACGACTTCCATTGAGGCTCTGTGGCCCTAGTAACCAGATTTGGTAAGGGAGAACTGCTGCCACCTTGTGGCCGTTTCACACAACAGCAGCTTTAATCCCAGCGCTAATGGTCAGTTGATATTCAAAATCATTGCAGGCCTGTAAATGACACCTGCCCTGAAAACAAATCCTGGGGTCACATATCGACCAAAAAATTCAAAGGACGTCCATATTTCAAAACGACCGTTTCAAAAGGCATAGTTTACGCACATTAGTGTTCTGCTTCTTTTTCTTTCTTTCCTTTTTTGTTAAAAAAATGGGAATGGAAAAAGGCGTCCCTCAGAATGGGCGGAAATCGTTGCAAACGAATCAATGGACAAAGGTTTAATCTCCAATATATATAAACAGCTCATGCAGCTTAATATTAAAAAAACAAACAACCCAATACAAAAATGGGCAGAAGATCTAAAGAGGCGTTTCTTCAAAGAAGACACAGAGATGGCCAAGACGCACTTGAGAAGCTGCTCAACAGCACTAATTATTAGAGAAATGCAAATCAAAACTACAATGAGGTATCTCCTCACACCTGTTGGAATCAGCATCATCAGAAAATCTACAAACAACAAATTCTGGGGAGGGTGTGGACAAAAGGAGCCCTCTTCCACTATTGGTGGGAATGTAAATTGATACAGTCACTATGGAGAACAGTATGGAGTTTCCTTAAAAAAACTAGAAATAGAATTACCATCTGATCCAGCAATCCCACTTCTGGGCATATACCCAGAGAAAACCATAAATCAAAAAGGCACATTCACCACAATGTTCATTGCAGCACTATTGACAATAGCCAGGTAATGGAAGCAACCTAAATGCCCACAGACAGATGAATGGGTAAAGATGTGGTACATATATAAAATGGAATATTACTCAGCCATAAAAAGGAATGAAACTGGGTCATTTGTAGAGACATCGATGGATCTAGAGACTGTCATACAGAATGAAGTAAGTCAGAAAGAGGAAAACAAATATTGTATATTAATGCATATATGTGGAACCTAAAAAATGGTCCAGATGAACTGGTTTGCAGGGAAGAAATAGAGACACAGAGGTACAGAACCAACGTATGGACACCAAGTGTGGGAAGCCATGGGGTGGTGGTGGTGGGATGAGTTGGGAGATTGGGATTGACCTGTATACATGTATATGCCTACAATACATAACTAATAATAACCTGCTGTATAAAAAAATAAATAAAATTAAAGTTCAACATTTTAAAAAATAAAATTTAAAAATAAAACAGAAAAAAGTTCTTCCCTTCACACAGATGTATTTATAGGAATGAATTATTTCCATGCTTATATCTATAAATACATAACAGAGGAATAAAATCTAACTTGAACCATAGAAGAAAAAAAACCTGAACCCACCAGTTATACAGAGGAAAACCCTATCATGGCACTTGCTCCAGCGGTAAACAATTCTGAAATTGGTCAGAGGTGGGGAATCATCTCCCATACAGCCAGCAACCCACACCCCACGCAAGGAGTGTCCTCATTGCAAAGCTGGGGGACCGTGCCGAGGAATCTGTGAGTAAACGTGAGCTGAGCCCCAGGCCAGCTGCTGCTGAACTGTTCCCACCCTTCCCAGGTAAAACACCTGGATATGTACAAGGGCTTGAAAGCCTAGAAGAAGGGCCGCGGAGCCACACCAGCGACAGCAAGCAGGCCAACTTGGTGCCTGCAGGCCAGCCAGGGTGGTCCTGGCCGCGGGCGCTCTTCCGGAAGCTTTCCATTGCCCTGCCTGAGATACCCCTCCTGTCCCGGCCCCCACTGCTTTTTTCCTTCCTCACCTCTGTCCGGAGAGAAATTCCAGTGGAAGGTATGGGTGACACATCCTCTTCTTTACAGGTGGCAGCCTGGCACCTCCTGCAGAAAGGCCAGCAGAGCCCCACTCACACCGGGCCACCCACAAAGCCGTGGCCCCTCACTCCCTCCCACCAGCACAGCCCCGAGACTGCTGACGGGGCAGAGAATATGGAGTCAGGCACAGCTTCAGGGGCTATTGCTGCCTGGAGCGCTGTTTTTATTGACCTCAACCAGGCACACCTGGGGAGGGCCGGCAGGCAGGGTAAGGCTGCCCAGGTCAGCTAATCCACAACCCTCAGGGAATCACATTGTTGAAAATGGACCTCGCTAAGGCAGAATAGAAGCCAAGGGAAAAAAGGACACAATGCCATTTGCAGCAGCGTAGATGAGTCTAGAGGTAATCACGTGACTTGTAGTAAGTCAGAAAGTGAAAGACACATATCGTATCATATCACTTATAGGTGTTACCTAAAAATGGAAACCAGGGCAGATATTTCCACGAAGAAGGGCAATCACAGATTCATTAAACAAACTTATGGTTCACCAACGGAAAGGAGTGAGGATTGGTTTCATTACGATATCGGCTTTAACAGACATATACAAACACAGGTGACATATATAATCACCAAAGACCTACGGAATACCAAGAGAAGACTACTCAACATTCTGTCATAACGTATATGGGAAAAGGATCCCAGGGAGAACAGCCATCTGTATATGTGTAAAAGAACCACATCTTCCACACCTACAACAAGCCAAACATTGTAATCAAACTTGCTGTAATAAAAAATAAAAAACATAAATTAAAAACACGAACAAGAAGTAGTGAGACAAACTTGAGGGGCTTTCCCCTGGCACACTCCATTCTAAATTCCAATCTAGAACACGACTTCCATTGAGGCTCTGTGGCCCTAGTAACCAGATTTGGTAAGGGAGAACTGCTGCCACCTTGTGGCCGTTTCACACAACAGCAGCTTTAATCCCAGCGCTAAGGGTCAGTTGATATTCAAAATCATTGCAGGCCTGTAAATGACACCTGCCCTGAAAACAAATCCTGGGGTCACATATCGACCAAAAAACTCAAAGGACGTCCATATTTCAAAACTACCGTTTCAAAAGGCATAGTTTACGCACATTAGTGTTCTGCTTCTTTTTCTTTCTTTCCTTTTTTGTTAAAAAAACGGGAATGGAAAAAGGCGTCCCTCAGAATGGGCGGAAATCGTTGCAAACGAATCAATGGACAAAGGTTTAATCTCCAATATATATAAACAGCTCATGCAGCTTAATATTAAAAAAACAAACAACCCAATACAAAAATGGGCAGAAGATCTAAAGAGACGTTTCTTCAAAGAAGACACAGAGATGGCCAAGACGCACTTGAAAAGCTGCTCAACAGCACTAATTATTAGAGAAATGCAAATCAAAACTACAATGAGGTATCTCCTCACACCTGTTGGAATCAGCATCATCAGAAAATCTACAAACAACAAATTCTGGGGAGGGTGTGGACAAAAGGAGCCCTCTTCCACTATTGGTGGGAATGTAAATTGATACAGTCACTATGGAGAACAGTATGGAGTTTCCTTAAAAAAACTAGAAATAGAATTACCATCTGATCCAGCAATCCCACTTCTGGGCATATACCCAGAGAAAACCATAAATCAAAAAGGCACATTCACCACAATGTTCATTGCAGCACTATTGACAATAGCCAGGTAATGGAAGCAACCTAAATGCCCACAGACAGATGAATGGGTAAAGATGTGGTACATATATAAAATGGAATATTACTCAGCCATAAAAAGGAATGAAACTGGGTCATTTGTAGAGACATCGATGGATCTAGAGACTGTCATACAGAATGAAGTAAGTCAGAAAGAGGAAAAAAAATATTGTATATTAATGCATATATGTGGAACCTAAAAAATGGTCCAGATGAACTGGTTTGCAGGGAAGAAATAGAGACACAGAGGTACAGAACCAACGTATGGACACCAAGTGTGGGAAGCCATGGGGTGGTGGTGGTGGGATGAGTTGGGAGATTGGGATTGACCTGTATACATGTATATGCCTACAATACATAACTAATAATAACCTGCTGTATAAAAAAATAAATAAAATTAAAGTTCAACATTTTAAAAAATAAAATTTAAAAATAAAACAGAAAAAAGTTCTTCCCTTCACACAGATGTATTTATAGGAATGAATTATTTCCATGCTTATATCTATAAATACATAACAGAGGAATAAAATCTAACTTGAACCATAGAAGAAAAAAAACCTGAACCCACCAGTTATACAGAGGAAAACCCTATCATGGCACTTGCTCCAGCGGTAAACAATTCTGAAATTGGTCAGAGGTGGGGAATCATCTCCCATACAGCCAGCAACCCACACCCCACGCAAGGAGTGTCCTCATTGCAAAGCTGGGGGACCGTGCCGAGGAATCTGTGAGTAAACGTGAGCTGAGCCCCAGGCCAGCTGCTGCTGAACTGTTCCCACCCTTCCCAGGTAAAACACCTGGATATGTACAAGGGCTTGAAAGCCTAGAAGAAGGGCCGCGGAGCCACACCAGCGACAGCAAGCAGGCCAACTTGGTGCCTGCAGGCCAGCCAGGGTGGTCCTGGCCGCGGGCGCTCTTCCGGAAGCTTTCCATTGCCCTGCCTGAGATACCCCTCCTGTCCCGGCCCCCACTGCTTTTTTCCTTCCTCACCTCTGTCCGGAGAGAAATTCCAGTGGAAGGTATGGGTGACACATCCTCTTCTTTACAGGTGGCAGCCTGGCACCTCCTGCAGAAAGGCCAGCAGAGCCCCACTCACACCGGGCCACCCACAAAGCCGTGGCCCCTCACTCCCTCCCACCAGCACAGCCCCGAGACTGCTGACGGGGCAGAGAATATGGAGTCAGGCACAGCTTCAGGGGCTATTGCTGCCTGGAGCGCTGTTTTTATTGACCTCAACCAGGCACACCTGGGGAGGGCCGGCAGGCAGGGTAAGGCTGCCCAGGTCAGCTAATCCACAACCCTCAGGGAATCACATTGTTGAAAATGGACCTCGCTAAGGCAGAATAGAAGCCAAGGGAAAAAAGGACACAATGCCATTTGCAGCAGCGTAGATGAGTCTAGAGGTAATCACGTGACTTGTAGTAAGTCAGAAAGTGAAAGACACATATCGTATCATATCACTTATAGGTGTTACCTAAAAATGGAAACCAGGGCAGATATTTCCACGAAGAAGGGCAATCACAGATTCATTAAACAAACTTATGGTTCACCAACGGAAAGGAGTGAGGATTGGTTTCATTACGATATCGGCTTTAACAGACATATACAAACACAGGTGACATATATAATCACCAAAGACCTACGGAATACCAAGAGAAGACTACTCAACATTCTGTCATAACGTATATGGGAAAAGGATCCCAGGGAGAACAGCCATCTGTATATGTGTAAAAGAACCACATCTTCCACACCTACAACAAGCCAAACATTGTAATCAAACTTGCTGTAATAAAAAATAAAAAACATAAATTAAAAACACGAACAAGAAGTAGTGAGACAAACTTGAGGGGCTTTCCCCTGGCACACTCCATTCTAAATTCCAATCTAGAACACGACTTCCATTGAGGCTCTGTGGCCCTAGTAACCAGATTTGGTAAGGGAGAACTGCTGCCACCTTGTGGCCGTTTCACACAACAGCAGCTTTAATCCCAGCGCTAAGGGTCAGTTGATATTCAAAATCATTGCAGGCCTGTAAATGACACCTGCCCTGAAAACAAATCCTGGGGTCACATATCGACCAAAAAACTCAAAGGACGTCCATATTTCAAAACTACCGTTTCAAAAGGCATAGTTTACGCACATTAGTGTTCTGCTTCTTTTTCTTTCTTTCCTTTTTTGTTAAAAAAACGGGAATGGAAAAAGGCGTCCCTCAGAATGGGCGGAAATCGTTGCAAACGAATCAATGGACAAAGGTTTAATCTCCAATATATATAAACAGCTCATGCAGCTTAATATTAAAAAAACAAACAACCCAATACAAAAATGGGCAGAAGATCTAAAGAGACGTTTCTTCAAAGAAGACACAGAGATGGCCAAGACGCACTTGAAAAGCTGCTCAACAGCACTAATTATTAGAGAAATGCAAATCAAAACTACAATGAGGTATCTCCTCACACCTGTTGGAATCAGCATCATCAGAAAATCTACAAACAACAAATTCTGGGGAGGGTGTGGACAAAAGGAGCCCTCTTCCACTATTGGTGGGAATGTAAATTGATACAGTCACTATGGAGAACAGTATGGAGTTTCCTTAAAAAAACTAGAAATAGAATTACCATCTGATCCAGCAATCCCACTTCTGGGCATATACCCAGAGAAAACCATAAATCAAAAAGGCACATTCACCACAATGTTCATTGCAGCACTATTGACAATAGCCAGGTAATGGAAGCAACCTAAATGCCCACAGACAGATGAATGGGTAAAGATGTGGTACATATATAAAATGGAATATTACTCAGCCATAAAAAGGAATGAAACTGGGTCATTTGTAGAGACATCGATGGATCTAGAGACTGTCATACAGAATGAAGTAAGTCAGAAAGAGGAAAAAAAATATTGTATATTAATGCATATATGTGGAACCTAAAAAATGGTCCAGATGAACTGGTTTGCAGGGAAGAAATAGAGACACAGAGGTACAGAACCAACGTATGGACACCAAGTGTGGGAAGCCATGGGGTGGTGGTGGTGGGATGAGTTGGGAGATTGGGATTGACCTGTATACATGTATATGCCTACAATACATAACTAATAATAACCTGCTGTATAAAAAAATAAATAAAATTAAAGTTCAAAATTTTAAAAAATAAAATTTAAAAATAAAACAGAAAAAAGTTCTTCCCTTCACACAGATGTATTTATAGGAATGAATTATTTCCATGCTTATATCTATAAATACATAACAGAGGAATAAAATCTAACTTGAACCATAGAAGAAAAAAAACCTGAACCCACCAGTTATACAGAGGAAAACCCTATCATGGCACTTGCTCCAGCGGTAAACAATTCTGAAATTGGTCAGAGGTGGGGAATCATCTCCCATACAGCCAGCAACCCACACCCCACGCAAGGAGTGTCCTCATTGCAAAGCTGGGGGACCGTGCCGAGGAATCTGTGAGTAAACGTGAGCTGAGCCCCAGGCCAGCTGCTGCTGAACTGTTCCCACCCTTCCCAGGTAAAACACCTGGATATGTACAAGGGCTTGAAAGCCTAGAAGAAGGGCCGCGGAGCCACACCAGCGACAGCAAGCAGGCCAACTTGGTGCCTGCAGGCCAGCCAGGGTGGTCCTGGCCGCGGGCGCTCTTCCGGAAGCTTTCCATTGCCCTGCCTGAGATACCCCTCCTGTCCCGGCCCCCACTGCTTTTTTCCTTCCTCACCTCTGTCCGGAGAGAAATTCCAGTGGAAGGTATGGGTGACACATCCTCTTCTTTACAGGTGGCAGCCTGGCACCTCCTGCAGAAAGGCCAGCAGAGCCCCACTCACACCGGGCCACCCACAAAGCCGTGGCCCCTCACTCCCTCCCACCAGCACAGCCCCGAGACTGCTGACGGGGCAGAGAATATGGAGTCAGGCACAGCTTCAGGGGCTATTGCTGCCTGGAGCGCTGTTTTTATTGACCTCAACCAGGCACACCTGGGGAGGGCCGGCAGGCAGGGTAAGGCTGCCCAGGTCAGCTAATCCACAACCCTCAGGGAATCACATTGTTGAAAATGGACCTCGCTAAGGCAGAATAGAAGCCAAGGGAAAAAAGGACACAATGCCATTTGCAGCAGCGTAGATGAGTCTAGAGGTAATCACGTGACTTGTAGTAAGTCAGAAAGTGAAAGACACATATCGTATCATATCACTTATAGGTGTTACCTAAAAATGGAAACCAGGGCAGATATTTCCACGAAGAAGGGCAATCACAGATTCATTAAACAAACTTATGGTTCACCAACGGAAAGGAGCGAGGATTGGTTTCATTACGATATCGGCTTTAACAGACATATACAAACACAGGTGACATATATAATCACCAAAGACCTACGGAATACCAAGAGAAGACTACTCAACATTCTGTCATAACGTATATGGGAAAAGGATCCCAGGGAGAACAGCCATCTGTATATGTGTAAAAGAACCACATCTTCCACACCTACAACAAGCCAAACATTGTAATCAAACTTGCTGTAATAAAAAATAAAAAACATAAATTAAAAACACGAACAAGAAGTAGTGAGACAAACTTGAGGGGCTTTCCCCTGGCACACTCCATTCTAAATTCCAATCTAGAACACGACTTCCATTGAGGCTCTGTGGCCCTAGTAACCAGATTTGGTAAGGGAGAACTGCTGCCACCTTGTGGCCGTTTCACACAACAGCAGCTTTAATCCCAGCGCTAAGGGTCAGTTGATATTCAAAATCATTGCAGGCCTGTAAATGACACCTGCCCTGAAAACAAATCCTGGGGTCACATATCGACCAAAAAATTCAAAGGACGTCCATATTTCAAAACGACCGTTTCAAAAGGCATAGTTTACGCACATTAGTGTTGTGCTTCTTTTTCTTTCTTTCCTTTTTTGTTAAAAAAACGGGAATGGAAAAAGGCGTCCCTCAGAATGGGCGGAAATCGTTGCAAACGAATCAATGGACAAAGGTTTAATCTCCAATATATATAAACAGCTCATGCAGCTTAATATTAAAAAAACAAACAACCCAATACAAAAATGGGCAGAAGATCTAAAGAGACGATTCTTCAAAGAAGACACAGAGATGGCCAAGACGCACTTGAAAAGCTGCCCAACAGCACTAATTATTAGAGAAATGCAAATCAAAACTACAATGAGGTATCTCCTCACACCTGTTGGAATCAGCATCATCAGAAAATCTACAAACAACAAATTCTGGGGAGGGTGTGGACAAAAGGAGCCCTCTTCCACTATTGGTGGGAATGTAAATTGATACAGTCACTATGGAGAACAGTATGGAGTTTCCTTAAAAAAACTAGAAATAGAATTACCATCTGATCCAGCAATCCCACTTCTGGGCATATACCCAGAGAAACCATAAATCAAAAAGGCACATTCACCACAATGTTCATTGCAGCACTATTGACAATAGCCAGGTAATGGAAGCAACTTAAATGCCCACAGACAGATGAATGGATAAAGATGTGGTACATATATAAAATGGAATATTACTCAGCCATAAAAAGGAATGAAACTGGGTCATTTGTAGAGACATCGATGGATCTAGAGACTGTCATACAGAATGAAGTAAGTCAGAAAGAGGAAAACAAATATTGTATATTAATGCATATATGTGGAACCTAAAAAATGGTCCAGATGAACTGGTTTGCAGGGAAGAAATAGAGACACAGAGGTACAAAACCAACGTATGGACACCAAGTGTGGGAAGCCATGGGGTGATGGTGGTGGGATGAGTTGGGAGATTGGGATTGACCTGTATACATGTATATGCCTACAATACATAACTAATAATAACCTGCTGTATAAAAAAATAAATAAAATTAAAGTTCAAAATTTTACAAAATAAAATTTAAAAATAAAACAGAAAAAAGTTCTTCCCTTCACACAGATGTATTTCTAGGAATGAATTATTTCCATGCTTATATCTATAAATACATAAAAGAGGAATAAAATCTAAGTTGAACCATAGAAGAAAAAAAACCTGAACCCACCAGTTATACAGAGGAAAACGCTATCAGGGCACTTGCTCCAGCGGTAAACAATTCTGAAATTGGTCAGAGGTGGGGAATCATCTCCCATACAGCCAGCAACCCACACCCCACGCAAGGAGCGTGCTCATTGCAAAGCTGGGGGACCGTGCCGAGGCATCTGTGAGTAAACGTGAGCTGAGCCCCAGGCCAGCTGCTGCTGAACTGTTCCCACCCTTCCCAGGTAAAACACCTGAATATGTACAAGGGCTTGAAAGCCTAGAAGAAGGGCCGCGGAGCCACACCAGCGACAGCAAGCAGGCCAACTTGGTGCCTGCAGGCCAGCCAGGGTGGTCCTGGCCGCGGGCGCTCTTCCGGAATCTTTCCATTGCCCTGCCTGAGATACCCCTCCTGTCCCGGCCCCCACTGCGTTTTTCCTTCCTCACCTCTGTCCGGAGAGAAATTCCAGCAGAAGGTATGGGTGACACATCCTCTTCTTTAAAGGTGGCAGCCTGGCACCTCCTGCAGAAAGGCCAGCAGAGCCCCACTCACAACGGGCCACCCACAAAGCCGTGGCCCCTCACTCCCTCCCACCAGCACAGCCCTGAGACTGCTGACGGGGCAGAGAATATGGAGTCAGACACCGCTTCAGGGACTATTGCTGCCTGGAGCGCTGTTTTTACTGACCTCAACCAGGCACACCTGGGGAGGGCCGGCAGTCAGGGTAAGGCTGCCCAGGTCAGCTAATCCACAACCCTCAGGGAATCACATTGTTGAAAACGGACCTCGCTAAGGCAGAATAGAAGCCAAGGGAAAAAAGGACACAATGCCATTTGCAGCACCGTAGATGAGTCTAGAGGTAATCACGTGACTTGTAGTAAGTCACAAAGTGAAAGACACATATCGTATCATATCACTTATAGGTGTTACCTAAAAATGGAAACCAGGGCAGATATTTCCACGGAGAAGGGCAATCACAGATTCATTCAACAAACTTATGGTTCACCAATGGAAAGGTGTGAGGATTGGTTTCATTACGATATCGGCTTTAACAGACATACACAAACACAGTGACATATATAATCACCAAAGACCTACGGAATACCAAGAGAAGACTACTCAACATTCTGTCATAACGTACATGGGAAAAGGATCCCAGGGAGAACAGATATCTGTATATGTGTAAAACAACCACATCTTCCACACCTACAACAAGCCAAACATTGTAATCAAACTTGCTGTAATAAAAAATAAAAAACATAAATTAAAAACACGAACAAGAAGTAGTGAGACAAACTTGAGGGGCTTTCCCCTGGCACACTCCATTCTAAATTCCAATCTAGAACACGACTTCCATTGAGGCTCTGTGGCCCTAGTAACCAGATTTGGTAAGGGAGAACTGCTGCCACCTTGTGGCCGTTTCACACAACAGCAGCTTTAATCCCAGCGCTAATGGTCAGTTGATATTCAAAATCATTGCAGGCCTGTAAATGACACCTACCCTGAAAACGAATCCTGGGGTCACATATCGACCAAAAAATTCAAAGGACGTCCATATTTCAAAACGACCGTTTCAAAAGGCATATTTTACGCACATTACTGTTCTGCTTCTTTTTCTTTCTTTCCTTTTTTGTTAAAAAAACGGGAATGGAAAAAGGCGTCCCTCAGAATGGGCGGAAATCGTTGCAAACGAATCAATGGACAAAGGTTTAATCTCCAATATATATAAACAGCTCATGCAGCTTAATATTAAAAAAACAAACAACCCAATACAAAAATGGGCAGAAGACCTAAAGAGACGTTTCTTCAAAGAAGACGCACAGGTGGCCAAGACGCACTTGAAAAGCTGCTCAACAGCACTAATTATTAGAGAAATGCAAATCAAAACTACAATGAGGTATCTCCTCACACCTGTTGGAATCAGCATCATCAGAAAATCTACAAACAACAAATTCTGGGGAGGGTGTGGACAAAAGGAGCCCTCTTCCACTATTGGTGGGAATGTAAATTGATACAGTCACTATGGAGAACAGTATGGAGTTTCCTTAAAAAAACTAGAAATAGAATTACCATCTGATCCAGCAATCCCACTTCTGGGCATATACCCAGAGAAAACCATAAATCAAAAAGGCACATTCACCACAATGTTCATTGCAGCACTATTGACAATAGCCAGGTAATGGAAGCAATCTAAATGCCCACAGACAGATGAATGGATAAAGATGTGGTACATATATAAAATGGAATATTACTCAGCCATAAAAAGGAATGAAACTGGGTCATTTGTAGAGACATCGATGGATCTAGAGACTGTCATACAGAATGAAGTAAGTCAGAAAGAGGAAAACAAATATTGTATATTAATGCATATATGGGGAACCTAAAAAATGATCCAGATGAACTGGTTTGCAGGGAAGAAATAGAGACACAGAGGTACAGAACCAACGTATGGACACCAAGTGTGGGAAGCCATGGGGTGGGTGTGGTGGGATGAGTTGGGAGATTGGGATTGACCTGTATACATGAATATGCCTACAATACATAACTAATAATAACCTGCTGTATAAAAAAATAAATAAAATAAAAGTTCAAAATTTTACAAAATAAAATTTAAAAATAAAACAGAAAAAAGTTCTTCCCTTCACACAGATGTATTTCTAGGAATGAATTATTTCCATGCTTATATCTATAAATACATAAAAGAGGAATAAAATCTAACTTGAACCATAGAAGAAAAAAAACCTGAACCCACCAGTTATACAGAGGAAAACCCTATCAGGGCACTTGCTCCAGCGGTAAACAATTCTGAAATTGGTCAGAGGTGGGGAATCATCTCCCATACAGCCAGCAACCCACACCCCACGCAAGGAGCGTCCTCATTGCAAAGCTGGGGGACCGTGCCGAGGCATCTGTGAGTAAACGTGAGCTGAGCCCCAGGCCAGCTGCTGCTGAACTGTTCCCACCCTTCCCAGGTAAAACACCTGAATATGTACAAGGGCTTGAAAGCCTAGAAGAAGGGCCGCGGAGCCACACCAGTGACAGCACGCAGGCCAACTTGGTGCCTGCAGGCCAGCCAGGGTGGTCCTGGCCGCGGGCGCTCTTCCAGAAGCTTTCCATTGCCCTGCCTGAGATACCCCTCCTGTCCCGGCCCCCACTGCTTTTTTCCTTCCTCACCTCTGTCCGGAGAGAAATTCCAGCAGAAGGTATGGGTGACACATCCTCTTCTTTACAGGTGGCAGCCTGGCACCTCCTGCAGAGAGGCCAGCAGAGCCCCACTCACACCGGGCCACACACAAAGCCGTGGCCCCTCACTCCCTCCCACCAGCACAGCCCCGAAACTGCTGACGGGGTAGAGAATATGGAGTCAGGCACAGCTTCAGGGGCTATTGCTGCCTGGAGCGCTGTTTTTATTGACCTCAACAAGGCACACCTGGGGAGGTCCGGCAGGCAGGATAAGGCTGCCCAGGTCAGCTAATCCACAACCCTCAGGGAATCACATTGTTGAAAATGGACCTCGCTAAGGCAGAATAGAAGCCAAGGGAAAAAAGTACACAATGCCATTTGCAGCAACGTAGATGAGTCTAGAGGTAATCACGTGACTTATAGTAAGTCAGAAAGTGAAAGACACATATCGTATCATATCACTTATAGGGGTTACCTAAAAATGGAAACCAGGGCAGATATTTCCACGGAGAAGGGCAATCACAGATTCATTCAACAAACTTATGGTTCACCAATGGAAAGGTGTGAGAATTGGTTTCATTACGATATCGGCTTTAACAGACGTACACAAACACAGGTGACATATATAATCACCAAAGACCTACGGAATACCAAGAGAAGACTACTCAACATTCTGTCATAACGTACATGGGAAAAGGATCCCAGGGAGAACAGACATCTGTATATGTGTAAAAGAACCACATCTTCCACACCTACAACAAGCCAAACATTGTACTCAAACTTCCTGTAATAAAAAATAAAAAACATAAATTAAAAACACGAACAAGAAGTAGTGAGACAAACTTGAGGGGCTTTCCCCTGGCACACTCCATTCTAAATTCCAATCTAGAACACGACTTCCATTGAGGCTCTGTGGCCCTATTAACCAGATTAGGTAAGGGAGAACTGCTGCCACCTTGTGGCCGTTTCACACAACAGCAGCTTTAATCCCAGCGCTAATGGTCAGTTGATATTCAAAATCATTGCAGGCCTGTAAATGACACCTGCCCTGAAAACAAATCCTGGGGTCACATATCGACCAAAAAATTCAAAGGACGTCCATATTTCAAAACGACCGTTTCAAAAGGCATAGTTTACGCACATTAGTGTTCTGCTTCTTTTTCTTTCTTTCCTTTTTTGTTAAAAAAACGGGAATGGAAAAAGGCGTCCCTCAGAATGGGCGGAAATCGTTGCAAACGAATCAATGGACAAAGGTTTAATCTCCAATATATATAAACAGCTCATGCAGCTTAATATTAAAAAACCAAACAACCCAATACAAAAATGGGCAGAAGATCTAAAGAGACGTTTCTTCAAAGAAGACACAGAGATGGCCAAGACGCACTTGAAAAGCTGCTCAACAGCACTAATTATTAGAGAAATGCAAATCAAAACTACAATGAGGTATCTCCTCACACCTGTTGGAATCACCATCATCAGAAAATCTACAAACAACAAATTCTGGGGAGGGTGTGGACAAAAGGAGCCCTCTTCCACTATTGGTGGGAATGTAAATTGATACAGTCACTATGGAGAACAGTATGGAGTTTCCTTAAAAAAACTAGAAATAGAATTACCATCTGATCCAGCAATCCCACTTCTGGGCATATACCCAGAGAAAACCATAAATCAAAAAGGCACATTCACCACAATGTTCATTGCAGCACTATTGACAATAGCCAGGTAATGGAAGCAACTTAAATGCCCACAGACAGATGAATGGATAAAGATGTGGTACACATATAAAATGGAATATTACTCAGCCATAAAAAGGAATGAAACTGGGTCATTTGTAGAGACATCGATGGATCTAGAGACTGTCATACAGAATGAAGTAAGTCAGAAAGAGGAAAACAAATATTGTATATTAATGCATATATGTGGAACCTAAAAAATGGTCCAGATGAACTGGTTTGCAGGGAAGAAATAGAGACACAGAGGTACAGAACCAACGTATGGACACCAAGTGTGGGAAGCCATGGGGTGGTGGTAGTGGGATGAGTTGGGAGATTGGGATTGACCTGTATACATGTATATGCCTAAAATACATAACTAATAATAACCTGCTGTATAAAAAAATAAATAAAATTAAAGTTCAAAATTTTACAAAATAAAATTTAAAAATAAAACAGATAAAAGTTCTTCCCTTCACACAGATGTATTTATAGGAATGAATTATTTCCATGCTTATATCTATAAATACATAAAAGAGGAATAAAATCTAACTTAAACCATAGAAGAAAAAAAACCTGAACCCACCAGTTATACAGAGGAAAATTCTATCAGGGCACTTGCTCCAGCGGTAAACAATTCTGAATTTGGTCAGAGGTGGGGAATCATCTCCCATACAGCCAGCAACCCACACCCCACGCAAGGATCGTCCTCATTGCAAAGCTGGGGGACCGTGTCGAGCCATCTGTGAGTAAACGTGAGCTGAGCCCCAGGCCAGCTGCTGCTGAACTGTTCCCACCCTTCCCAGGTAAAACACCTGAATATGTACAAGGGCTTGAAAGCCTAGAAGAAGGGCCGCGGAGCCACACCAGCGACAGCACGCAGGCCAACTTGGTGCCTGCAGGCCAGCCAGGGTGGTCCTGGCCGCGGGCGCTCTTCCGGAATCTTTCCATTGCCCTGCCTGAGATACCCCTCCTGTCCCGGCCCCCACTGCTTTTTTCCTTCCTCACCTCTGTCCGGAGAGAAATTCCAGCAGAAGGTATGGGTGACACATCCTCTTCTTTACAGGTGGCAGCCTGGCACCTCCTGCAGAAAGGCCAGCAGAGCCCCACTCACACCGGGCCACACACAAAGCCGTGGCCCCTCACTCCGTCCCACCAGCACAGCCCCGAGACTGCTGACGGGGCAGAGAATATGGAGTCAGGCACAGCTTCAGGGGCTATTGCTGCCTGGAGCGCTGTTTTTATTGACCTCAACCAGGCACATCTGGGGAGGGCCGGCAGGCAGGGTAAGGCTGCCCAGGTCAGCTAATCCACAACCCTCAGGGAATCACATTGTTGAAAATGGACCTCGCTAAGGCAGAATAGAAGCCAAGGGAAAAAAGGACACAATGCCATTTGCAGCACCGTAGATGAGTCTAGAGGTAATCACGTGACTTGTAGTAAGTCACAAAGTGAAAGACACATATCGTATCATATCACTTATAGGTGTTACCTAAAAATGGAAACCAGGGCAGATATTTCCACGGAGAAGGGCAATCACAGATTCATTCAACAAACTTATGGTTCACCAAAGGAAAGGTGTGAGGATTGGTTGCATTATGATATCGGCTTTAACAGACATACACAAACACAGTGACATATATAATCACCAAAGACCTACGGAATACCAAGAGAAGACTACTCAACATTCTGTCATAACGTACATGGGAAAAGGATCCCAGGGAGAACAGACATCTGTATATGTGAAAAAGAACCACATCTTCCACACCTACAACAAGCCAAACATTGTAATCAAACTCGCTGTAATAAAAAATAAAAAACATAAATTAAAAACACGAACAAGAAGTAGTGAGACCAACTTGAGGAGCTTTCCCCTGGCACACTCCATTCTAAATTCCAATCTAGAACACGACTTCCATTGAGGCTCTGTGGCCCTAGTAACCAGATTTGGTAAGGGAGAACTGCTGCCACCTTGTGGCCGTTTCACACAACAGCAGCTTTAATCCCAGCGCTAATGGTCAGTTGATATTCAAAATCATTGCAGGCCTGTAAATGACACCTGCCCTGAAAACAAATCCTGGGGTCACATATCGACCAAAAAATTCAAAGGACGTCCATATTTCAAAACGACCGTTTCAAAAGGCATATTTTACGCACATTAGTGTTCTGCTTCTTTTTCTTTCTTTCCTTTTTGTTAAGAAAACGGGAATGGAAAAAGGCGTCCCTCAGAATGGGCGGAAATCGTTGCAAACGAATCAATGGACAAAGGTTTAATCTCCAATATATATAAACAGCTCATGCAGCTTAATATTAAAAAAACAAACAACCCAATACAAAAATGGGCAGAAGATCTAAAGAGACGTTTCTTCAAAGAAGACACAGAGATGGCCAAGACGCACTTGAAAAGCTGCTCAACAGCACTAATTATTAGAGAAATGCAAATCAAAACTACAATGAGGTATCTCCTCACACCTGTTGGAATCAGCATCATCAGAAAATCTACAAACAACAAATTCTGGGGAGGGTGTGGACAAAAGGAGCCCTCTTCCACTATTGGTGGGAATGTAAATTGATACAGTCACTATGGAGAACAGTATGGAGTTTCCTTAAAAAAACTAGAAATAGAATTACCATCTGATCCAGCAATCCCACTTCTGGGCATATACCCAGAGAAAACCATAAATCAAAAAGGCACATTCACCACAATGTTCATTGCAGCACTATTGACAATAGCCAGGTAATGGAAGCAACTTAAATGCCCACAGACAGATGAATGGATAAAGATGTGGTACACATATAAAATGGAATATTACTCAGCCATAAAAAGGAATGAAACTGGGTCATTTGTAGAGACATCGATGGATCTAGAGACTGTCATACAGAATGAAGTAAGTCAGAAAGAGGAAAACAAATATTGTATATTAATGCATATATGTGGAACCTAAAAAATGGTCCAGATGAACTGGTTTGCAGGGAAGAAATAGAGACACAGAGGTACAGAACCAACGTATGGACACCAAGTGTGGGAAGCCATGGGGTGGTGGTAGTGGGATGAGTTGGGAGATTGGGATTGACCTGTATACATGTATATGCCTAAAATACATAACTAATAATAACCTGCTGTATAAAAAAATAAATAAAATTAAAGTTCAAAATTTTACAAAATAAAATTTAAAAATAAAACAGATAAAAGTTCTTCCCTTCACACAGATGTATTTATAGGAATGAATTATTTCCATGCTTATATCTATAAATACATAAAAGAGGAATAAAATCTAACTTAAACCATAGAAGAAAAAAAACCTGAACAAACCAGTTATACAGAGGAAAATTCTATCAGGGCACTTGCTCCAGCGGTAAACAATTCTGAATTTGGTCAGAGGTGGGGAATCATCTCCCATACAGCCAGCAACCCACACCCCACGCAAGGATCGTCCTCATTGCAAAGCTGGGGGACCGTGTCGAGCCATCTGTGAGTAAACGTGAGCTGAGCCCCAGGCCAGCTGCTGCTGAACTGTTCCCACCCTTCCCAGGTAAAACACCTGAATATGTACAAGGGCTTGAAAGCCTAGAAGAAGGGCCGCGGAGCCACACCAGCGACAGCACGCAGGCCAACTTGGTGCCTGCAGGCCAGCCAGGGTGGTCCTGGCCGCGGGCGCTCTTCCGGAATCTTTCCATTGCCCTGCCTGAGATACCCCTCCTGTCCCGGCCCCCACTGCTTTTTTCCTTCCTCACCTCTGTCCGGAGAGAAATTCCAGTGGAAGGTATGGGTGACACATCCTCTTCTTTACAGGTGGCAACCTGGCACCTCCTGCAGAAAGGCCAGCAGAGCCCCACTCACACCGGGCCACACACAAAGCCGTGGCCCCTCACTCCCTCCCACCAGCACAGCCCCGAGACTGCTGACGGGGCAGAGAATATGGAGTCAGGCACAGCTTCAGGGGCTATTGCTGCCTGGAGCGCTGTTTTTATTGACCTCAACCAGGCACACCTGGGGAGGGCCGGCAGGCAGGGTAAGGCTGCCCAGGTCAGCTAATCCACAACCCTCAGGGAATCACATTGTTGAAAATGGACCTCGCTAAGGCAGAATAGAAGCCAAGGGAAAAAAGGACACAATGCCATTTGCAGCACCGTAGATGAGTCTAGAGGTAATCACGTGACTTGTAGTAAGTCACAAAGGGAAAGACACATATCGTATCATATCACTTATAGGTGTTACCTAAAAATGGAAACCAGGGCAGATATTTCCACGGAGAAGGGCAATCACAGATTCATTCAACAAACTTATGGTGCACCAAAGGAAAGGTGTGAGGATTGGTTGCATTATGATATCGGCTTTAACAGACATACACAAACACAGTGACATATATAATCACCAAAGACCTACGGAATACCAAGAGAAGACTACTCAACATTCTGTCATAACGTACATGGGAAAAGGATCCCAGGGAGAACAGACATCTCTATATGTGTAAAAGAACCACATGTTCCACACCTACATCAAGCCAAACATTGTAATCAAACTCGCTGTAATAAAAAATAAAAAACATATATTAAAAACACGAACAAGAAGTAGTGAGACCAACTTGAGGAGCTTTCCCCTGGCACACTCCATTCTAAATTCCAATCTAGAACACGACTTCCATTGAGGCTCTGTGGCCCTAGTAACCAGATTTGGTAAGGGAGAACTGCTGCCACCTTGTGGCCGTTTCACACAACAGCAGCTTTAATCCCAGCGCTAATGGTCAGTTGATATTCAAAATCATTGCAGGCCTGTAAATGACACCTGCCCTGAAAACAAATCCTGGGGTCACATATCGACCAAAAAATTCAAAGGACGTCCATATTTCAAAACGACCGTTTCAAAAGGCATATTTTACGCACATTAGTGTTCTGCTTCTTTTTCTTTCTTTCCTTTTTTGTTAAAAAAACGGGAATGGAAAAAGGCGTCCCTCAGAATGGGCGGAAATCGTTGCAAATGAATCAATGGACAAAGGTTTAATCTCCAATATATATAAACAGCTCATGCAGCTTAATATTAAAAAAACAAACAACCCAATACAAAAATGGGCAGAAGATCTAAAGAGACGTTTCTTCAAAGAAGACACAGAGATGGCCAAGACGCACTTGAAAAGCTGCTCAACAGCACTAATTATTAGAGAAATGCAAATCAAAACTACAATGAGGTATCTCCTCACACCTGTTGGAATCAGCATCATCAGAAAATCTACAAACAACAAATTCTGGGGAGGGTGTGGACAAAAGGAGCCCTCTTCCACTATTGGTGGGAATGTAAATTGATACAGTCACTATGGAGAACAGTATGGAGTTTCCTTAAAAAAACTAGAAATAGAATTACCATCTGATCCAGCAATCCCACTTCTGGGCATATACCCAGAGAAAACCATAAATCAAAAAGGCACATTCACCACAATGTTCATTGCAGCACTATTGACAATAGCCAGGTAATGGAAGCAACCTAAATGCCCACAGACAGATGAATGGATAAAGATGTGGTACATATATAAAATGGAATATTACTCAGCCATAAAAAGGAATGAAACTGGGTCATTTGTAGAGACATCGATGGATCTAGAGACTGTCATACAGAATGAAGTAAGTCAGAAAGAGAAAAACAAATATTGTATATTAATGCATATATGTGGAACCTAAAAAATGGTCCAGATGAACTGGTTTGCAGGGAAGAAATAGAGACACAGAGGTACAGAACCAACGTATGGACACCAAGGGTGGGAAGCCATGGGGTGGTGGTGGTGGGATGAGTTGGGAGATTGGGATTGACCTGTATACATGTATATGCCTAAAATACATAACTAATAATAACCTGCTGTATAAAAAAATAAATAAAATTAAAGTTCAAAATTTTACAAAATAAAATTTAAAAATAAAACAGAAAAAAGTTCTTCCCTTCACACAGATGTATTTATAGGAATGAATTATTTCCATGCTTATATCTATAAATACATAAAAAAGGAATAAAATCTAACTTGAACCATAGAAGAAAAAAAACCTGAACCCACCAGTCATACAGAGGAAAACGCTATCAGGGCACTTGCTCCAGCGGTAAACAATTCTGAAATTGGTCAGAGGTGGGGAATCATCTCCCATACAGCCAGCAACCCACACCCCACGCAAGGATCGTCCTCATTGCAAAGCTGGGGGACCGTGCCGAGGCATCTGTGAGTAAACGTGAGCTCAGCCCCAGGCCAGCTGCTGCTGAACTGTTCCCACCCTTCCCAGGTAAAACACCTGAATATGTACAAGGGCTTGAAAGCCTAGAAGAAGGGCCGCGGAGCCACACCAGCGACAGCACGCAGGCCAACTTGGTGCCTGCAGGCCAGCCAGGGTGGTCCTGGCCGCGGGCGCTCTTCCGGAAGCTTTCCATTGCCCTGCCTGAGATACCCCTCCTGTCCCGGCCCCCACTGCTTTTTTCCTTCCTCACCTCTGTCCGGAGAGAAATTCCAGTGGAAGGTATGGGTGACACATCCTCTTCTTTACAGGTGGCAACCTGGCACCTCCTGCAGAAAGGCCAGCAGAGCCCCACTCACACCTGGCCACACACAAAGCCGTGGCCCCTCACTCCCTCCCACCAGCACAGCCCCGAGACTGCTGACGGGGCAGAGAATATGGAGTCAGGCACAGCTTCAGGGGCTATTGCTGCCTGGAGCGCTGTTTTTATTGACCTCAACCAGGCACACCTGGGGAGGGCCGGCAGGCAGTGTAAGGCTGCCCAGGTCAGCTAATCCACAACCCTCAGGGAATCACATTGTTGAAAATGGACCTCGCTAAGGCAGAATAGAAGCCAAGGGAAAAAAGGACACAATGCCATTTGCAGCACCGTAGATGAGTCTAGAGGTAATCACGTGACTTGTAGTAAGTCACAAAGGGAAAGACACATATCGTATCATATCACTTATAGGTGTTACCTAAAAATGGAAACCAGGGCAGATATTTCCACGAAGGGCAATCACAGATTCATTCAACAAACTTATGGTTCACCAATGGAAAGGTGTGAGGATTGGTTTCATTACGATATCGGCTTTAACAGACATACACAAACACAGTGACATATATAATCACCAAAGACCTACGGAATACCAAGAGAAGACTACTCAACATTCTGTCATAACGTACATGGGAAAAGGATCCCAGGGAGAACAGACATCTGTATATGTGTAAAAGAACCACATCTTCCACACCTACAACAAGCCAAACATTGTAATCAAACTCGCTGTAATAAAAAATAAAAAACATAAATTAAAAACACGAACAAGAAGTAGTGAGACAAACGTGAGGGGCTTTCCCCTGGCACACTCCATTCTAAATTCCAATCTAGAACACGACTTCCATTGAGGCTCTGTGGCCCTAGTAACCAGATTTGGTAAGGGAGAACTGCTGCCACCTTGTGGCCGTTTCACACAACAGCAGCTTTAATCCCAGCGCTAATGGTCAGTTGATATTCAAAATCATTGCAGGCCTGTAAATGACACCTGCCCTGAAAACAAATCCTGGGGTCACATATCGACCAAAAAATTCAAAGGACGTCCATATTTCAAAACGACCGTTTCAAAGGCATATTTTACGCACATTACTGTTCTGCTTCTTTTTGTTTCTTTCCTTTTTTGTTAAAAAAACGGGAATGGAAAAAGGCGTCCCTCAGAGTGGGCAGAAATCGTTGCAAACGAATCAATGGACAAAGGTTTAATCTCCAATATATATAAACAGCTCATGCAGCTTAATATTAAAAAAACAAACAACCCAATACAAAAATGGGCAGAAGATTTAAAGAGACGTTTCTTCAAAGAAGACACAGAGATGGCCAAGACGCACTTGAAAAGCTGCTCAACAGCACTAATTATTAGAGAAATGCAAATCAAAACTACAATGAGGTATCTCCTCACACCTGTTGGAATCAGCATCATCAGAAAATCTACAAACAACAAATTCTGGGGAGGGTGGACAAAAGGAGCCCTCTTCCACTATTGGTGGGAATGTAAATTGATACAGTCACTATGGAGAACAGTATGGAGTTTCCTTAAAAAAACTAGAAATAGAATTACCATCTGATCCAGCAATTCCACTTCTGGGCATATACCCAGAGAAAACCATAAATCAAAAAGGCACATTCACCACAATGTTCATTGCAGCACTATTTACAATAGCCAGGTAATGGAAGCAACCTAAATGCCCACAGACAGATGAATGGATAAACATGTGGTACATATATAAAATGGAATATTACTCAGCCATAAAAAGGAATGAAACTGGGTCATTTGTAGAGACATTGATGGATCTAGAGACTGTCATACAGAATGAAGTAAGTCAGAAAGAGGAAAACAAACATTGTATATTAATGCATATATATGGAACCTAAGAAATGGTCCAGATGAACTGGTTTGCAGGGAAGAAATAGAGACACAGAGGTACAGAACCAACGTATGGACACCAAGTGTGGGAAGCCATGGGGTGGTGGTGGTGGGATGAGTTGGGAGATTAGGATTGACCTGTATACATGTATATGCCTAATATACATAACAAATAATAACCTGCTGTATAAAAAAATAAATAAAATAAAAGTTCAAAATTTTACAAAATAAAATTTAAAAATAAAACAGAAAAAAGTTCTTCCCTTCACACCGATGTATTTATAGGAATGAATTATTTCCATGCTTATATCTACAAATACATAAAAGAGGAATAAAATCTAACTTGAACCATAGAAGAAAAAAAACCTGAACCCACCTGTTATACAGAGGAAAACCCTATCAGGGCACTTGCTCCAGCGGTAAACAATTCTGAAATTGGTCAGAGGTGGGGAATCATCTCCCATACAGCCAGCAACCCACACCCCACGCAAGGAGCGTCCTCATTGCAAAGCTGGGGGACCGTGCCGAGACATCTGTGTGTAAACGTGAGCTGAGCCCCAGGACAGCTGCTGGTGTACTGTTACCACCCTTCCCAGGTAAAACACCTGAATATGTACAAGGGCTTGAAAGCCTAGAAGAAGGGCCGCGGAGCCACACCAGCGACAGCACGCAGGCCAACTTGGTGCCTGCAGGCCATCCAGGGTGGTCCTGGCCGCGGGCGCTCTTCCGGAAGCTTTCCATTGCCCTGCCTGAGATACCCCTCCTGTCCCGGCCCCCACTGCTTTTTTCCTGCCTCACCTCTGTCCGGAGAGAGATTCCAGCAGAAGGTATGGGTGACACATCCTCCTCTTTACAGGTGGCAGCCTGGCACCTCCTGCAGAAAGGCCAGCAGAGCCCCACTCACACCGGGCCACCCACAAAGCCGTGGCCCCTCACTCCCTCCCACCAGCACAGCCCCGGGACTGCTGACGGGGCAGAGAATATGGAGTCAGGCACAGCCTCAGGTGCTATTGCTGCCTGGAGCGCTGTTTTTATTGACCTCAACCAGGCACACCTGGGGAGGGCCGGCAGGCAGGGTAAGGCTGCCCAGGTCAGCTAATCCACAACCCTCAGGGAATCACATTGTTGAAAATGGACCTCGCTAAGGCAGAATAGAAGCCGAGGGAAAAAGGGACACAATGCCATTTGCAGCACCGTCGATGAGTCTAGAGGTAATCACGTGACTTGTAGTAAGTCAGAAAGTGAAAGACACATATCGTATCCTATCACTTATAGGTGTTACCTAAAAATGGAAACCAGGGCAGATATTTCCACGGAGAAGGGCAATCACAGATTCATTCAACAAACTTATGGTTCTCCAATGGAAAGGTGTGAGGATTGGTTTCATTACGATATCGGCTTTAACAGACATATACAAACACAGGTGACATATATAATCACCAAAGACCTACGGAATACCAAGAGAAGACTACTCAACATTCTGTCATAACGTACATGGGAAAAGGATCCCAGGGAGAACAGACATCTGTATATGTGTAAAAGAACCACATCTTCCACACCTACAACAAGCCAAACATTGTAATCAAACTTGCTGTAATAAAAAATAAAAAACATAAATTAAAAACACGAACAAGAAGTAGTGAGACAAACTTGAGGGGCTTTCCCCTGGCACACTCCATTCTAAATTCCAATCTAGAACACGACTTCCATTGAGGCTCTGTGGCCCTAGTAACCAGATTTGGTAAGGGAGAACTGCTGCCACCTTGTGGCCGTTTCACACAACAGCAGCTTTAATCCCAGCGCTAATGGTCCGTTGATATTCAAAATCATTGCAGGCCTGTAAATGACACCTGCCCTGAAAACAAATCCTGGGGTCACATATCGACCAAAAAATTCAAAGGACGTCCATATTTCAAAACGACCGTTTCAAAAGGCATATTTTACGCACATTAGTGTTCTGCTTCTTTTTCTTTCTTTCCTTTTTTGTTAAAAAAACGGGAATGGAAAAAGGCGTCCCTCAGAATGGGCGGAAATCGTTGCAAACGAATCAATGGACAAAGGTTTAATCTCCAATATATATAAGCAGCTCATGCAGCTTAATATTAAAAAAACAAACAACCCAATACAAAAATGGGCAGAAGATCTAAAGAGACGTTTCTTCAAAGAAGACACAGAGATGGCCAAGACGCACTTGAAAAGCTGCCCAACAGCACTAATTATTAGAGAAATGCAAATCAAAACTACAATGAGGTATCTCCTCACACCTGTTGGAATCAGCATCATCAGAAAATCTACAAACAACAAATTCTGGGGAGGGTGGACAAAAGGAGCCCTCTTCCACTATTGGTGGGAATGTAAATTGATACAGTCACTATGGAGAACAGTATGGAGTTTCCTTAAAAAAACTAGAAATAGAATTACCATCTGATCCAGCAATTCCACTTCTGGGCATATACCCAGAGAAAACCATAAATCAAAAAGGCACATTCACCACAATGTTCATTGCAGCACTATTTACAATAGCCAGGTAATGGAAGCAACCTAAATGCCCACAGACAGATGAATGGATAAACATGTGGTACATATATAAAATGGAATATTACTCAGCCATAAAAAGGAATGAAACTGGGTCATTTGTAGAGACATTGATGGATCTAGAGACTGTCATACAGAATGAAGTAAGTCAGAAAGAGGAAAACAAACATTGTATATTAATGCATATATATGGAACCTAAGAAATGGTCCAGATGAACTGGTTTGCAGGGAAGAAATAGAGACACAGAGGTACAGAACCAACGTATGGACACCAAGTGTGGGAAGCCATGGGGTGGTGGTGGTGGGATGAGTTGGGAGATTAGGATTGACCTGTATACATGTATATGCCTAATATACATAACAAATAATAACCTGCTGTATAAAAAAATAAATAAAATAAAAGTTCAAAATTTTACAAAATAAAATTTAAAAATAAAACAGAAAAAAGTTCTTCCCTTCACACCGATGTATTTATAGGAATGAATTATTTCCATGCTTATATCTACAAATACATAAAAGAGGAATAAAATCTAACTTGAACCATAGAAGAAAAAAAACCTGAACCCACCTGTTATACAGAGGAAAACCCTATCAGGGCACTTGCTCCAGCGGTAAACAATTCTGAAATTGGTCAGAGGTGGGGAATCATCTCCCATACAGCCAGCAACCCACACCCCACGCAAGGAGCGTCCTCATTGCAAAGCTGGGGGACCGTGCCGAGACATCTGTGTGTAAACGTGAGCTGAGCCCCAGGACAGCTGCTGGTGTACTGTTACCACCCTTCCCAGGTAAAACACCTGAATATGTACAAGGGCTTGAAAGCCTAGAAGAAGGGCCGCGGAGCCACACCAGCGACAGCACGCAGGCCAACTTGGTGCCTGCAGGCCATCCAGGGTGGTCCTGGCCGCGGGCGCTCTTCCGGAAGCTTTCCATTGCCCTGCCTGAGATACCCCTCCTGTCCCGGCCCCCACTGCTTTTTTCCTGCCTCACCTCTGTCCGGAGAGAGATTCCAGCAGAAGGTATGGGTGACACATCCTCCTCTTTACAGGTGGCAGCCTGGCACCTCCTGCAGAAAGGCCAGCAGAGCCCCACTCACACCGGGCCACCCACAAAGCCGTGGCCCCTCACTCCCTCCCACCAGCACAGCCCCGGGACTGCTGACGGGGCAGAGAATATGGAGTCAGGCACAGCCTCAGGTGCTATTGCTGCCTGGAGCGCTGTTTTTATTGACCTCAACCAGGCACACCTGGGGAGGGCCGGCAGGCAGGGTAAGGCTGCCCAGGTCAGCTAATCCACAACCCTCAGGGAATCACATTGTTGAAAATGGACCTCGCTAAGGCAGAATAGAAGCCGAGGGAAAAAGGGACACAATGCCATTTGCAGCACCGTCGATGAGTCTAGAGGTAATCACGTGACTTGTAGTAAGTCAGAAAGTGAAAGACACATATCGTATCCTATCACTTATAGGTGTTACCTAAAAATGGAAACCAGGGCAGATATTTCCACGGAGAAGGGCAATCACAGATTCATTCAACAAACTTATGGTTCTCCAATGGAAAGGTGTGAGGATTGGTTTCATTACGATATCGGCTTTAACAGACATATACAAACACAGGTGACATATATAATCACCAAAGACCTACAGAATTCCAAGAGAAGACTACTCAACATTCTGTCATAACGTATATGGGAAAAGGATCCCAGGGAGAACAGACATCTGTATATGTGTAAAAGAACCACATCTTCCACACCTACAACAAGCCAAACATTGTAATCAAACTTGCTGTAATAAAAAATAAAAAACATAAATTAAAAACACGAACAAGAAGTAGTGAGAC
This sequence comes from Mesoplodon bidens, assembly GCF_964165515.1. NCBI lineage: Eukaryota > Metazoa > Chordata > Mammalia > Artiodactyla > Ziphiidae > Mesoplodon > Mesoplodon bidens. The sequence goes on from NW_027671506.1 coordinate 1,120,352, forward strand.
AAACTTGAGGGGCTTTCCCCTGGCACACTCCATTCTAAATTCCAATCTAGAACACGACTTCCATTGAGGCTCTGTGGCCCTAGTAACCAGATTTGGTAAGGGAGAACTGCTGCCACCTTGTGGCCGTTTCACACAACAGCAGCTTTAATCCCAGCGCTAATGGTCCGTTGATATTCAAAATCATTGCAGGCCTGTAAATGACACCTGCCCTGAAAACAAATCCTGGGGTCACATATCGACCAAAAAATTCAAAGGACGTCCATATTTCAAAACGACCGTTTCAAAAGGCATATTTTACGCACATTAGTGTTCTGCTTCTTTTTCTTTCTTTCCTTTTTTGTTAAAAAAACGGGAATGGAAAAAGGCGTCCCTCAGAATGGGCGGAAATCGTTGCAAACGAATCAATGGACAAAGGTTTAATCTCCAATATATATAAGCAGCTCATGCAGCTTAATATTAAAGAAACAAACAACCCAATACAAAAATGGGCAGAAGATCTAAAGAGACGTTTCTTCAAAGAAGACACAGAGATGGCCAAGACGCACTTGAAAAGCTGCCCAACAGCACTAATTATTAGAGAAATGCAAATCAAAACTACAATGAGGTATCTCCTCACACCTGTTGGAATCAGCATCATCAGAAAATCTACAAACAACAAATTCTGGGGAGGGTGTGGACAAAAGGAGCCCTCTTCCACTATTGGTGGGAATGTAAATTGATACAGTCACTATGGAGAACAGTATGGAGTTTCCTTAAAAAAACTAGAAATAGAATTACCATCTGATCCAGCAATCCCACTTCTGGGCATATACCCAGAGAAAACCATAAATCAAAAAGGCACATTCACCACAATGTTCATTGCAGCACTATTGACAATAGCCAGGTAATGGAAGCAACCTAAATGCCCACAGACAGATGAATGGATAAACATGTGGTACATCTATAAAATGGAATATTACTCAGCCATAAAAAGGAATGAAACTGGGTCATTTGTAGAGACATCGATGGATCTAGAGACTGTCATACAGAATGAAGCAAGTCAGAAAGAGGAAAACAAATATTGTATATTAATGCATATATGTGGAACCTAAAAAATGGTCCAGATGAACTGGTTTGCAGGGAAGAAATAGAGACACAGAGGTACAGAACCAACGTATGGACACCAAGTGTGGGAAGCCATGGGGTGGTGGTGGTGGGATGAGTTGGGAGATTGGGATTGACCTGTATACATGTATATGCCTAAAATACATAACTAATAATAACCTGCTGTATAAAAAAATAAAAAAAATTAAAGTTCAAAATTTTACAAAATAAAATTTAAAAATAAAGCAGAAAAAAGTTCTTCCCTTCACACAGATGTATTTATAGGAATGAATTATTTCCATGCTTATATCTACAAATACATAAAAGAGGAATAAAATCTAACTTGAACCATAGAAGAAAAAAAACCTGAACCCACCTGTTATACAGAGGAAAACCCTATCAGGGCACTTGCTCCAGCGGTAAACAATTCTGAAATTGGTCAGAAGTGGGGAATCATCTCCCATACAGCCAGCAACCCACACCCCACGCAAGGAGCGTCCTCATTGCAAAGCTGGGGGACCGTGCCGAGACATCTGTGTGTAAACGTGAGCTGAGCCCCAGGACAGCTGCTGGTGTACTGTTACCACCCTTCCCAGGTAAAACACCTGAATATGTACAAGGGCTTGAAAGCCTAGAAGAAGGGCCGCGGAGCCACACCAGCGACAGCACGCAGGCCAACTTGGTGCCTGCAGGCCAGCCAGGGTGGTCCTGGCCGCGGGCGCTCTTCTGGAAGCTTTCCATTGCCCTGCCTGAGATACCCCTCCTGTCCCGGCCCCCACTGCTTTTTTCCTTCCTCACCTCTGTCCGGAGAGAGATTCCAGCAGAAGGTATGGGTGACACATCCTCCTCTTTACAGGTGGCAGCCTGGCACCTCCTGCAGAAAGGCCAGCAGAGCCCCACTCACACCGGGCCACCCACAAAGCCGTGGCCCCTCACTCCCTCCCACCAGCACAGCCCCGGGACTGCTGACGGGGCAGAGAATATGGAGTCAGGCACAGCCTCAGGTGCTATTGCTGCCTGGAGCGCTGTTTTTATTGACCTCAACCAGGCACACCTGGGGAGGGCCGGCAGGCAGGGTAAGGCTGCCCAGGTCAGCTAATCCACAACCCTCAGGGAATCACATTGTTGAAAATGGACCTCGCTAAGGCAGAATAGAAGCCGAGGGAAAAAGGGACACAATGCCATTTGCAGCACCGTCGATGAGTCTAGAGGTAATCACGTGACTTGTAGTAAGTCAGAAAGTGAAAGACACATATCGTATCCTATCACTTATAGGTGTTACCTAAAAATGGAAACCAGGGCAGATATTTCCACGGAGAAGGGCAATCACAGATTCATTCAACAAACTTATGGTTCTCCAATGGAAAGGTGTGAGGATTGGTTTCATTACGATATCGGCTTTAACAGACATATACAAACACAGGTGACATATATAATCACCAAAGACCTACGGAATACCAAGAGAAGACTACTCAACATTCTGTCATAACGTACATGGGAAAAGGATCCCAGGGAGAACAGACATCTGTATAGGTGTAAAAGAACCACATCTTCCACACTTACAACAAGCCAAACATTGTAATCAAACTTGCTGTAATAAAAAATAAAAAACATAAATTAAAAACACGAACAAGAAGTAGTGAGACAAACTTGAGGGGCTTTCCCCTGGCACACTCCATTCTAAATTCCAATCTAGAACACGACTTCCATTGAGGCTCTGTGGCCCTAGTAACCAGATTTGGTAAGGGAGAACTGCTGCCACCTTGTGGCCGTTTCACACAACAGCAGCTTTAATCCCAGCGCTAATGGTCCGTTGATATTCAAAATCATTGCAGGCCTGTAAATGACACCTGCCCTGAAAACAAATCCTGGGGTCACATATCGACCAAAAAATTCAAAGGACGTCCATATTTCAAAACGACCGTTTCAAAAGGCATATTTTACGCACATTAGTGTTCTGCTTCTTTTTCTTTCTTTCCTTTTTTGTTAAAAAAACGGGAATGGAAAAAGGCGTCCCTCAGAGTGGGCAGAAATCGTTGCAAACGAATCAATGGACAAAGGTTTAATCTCCAATATATATAAGCAGCTCATGCAGCTTAATATTAAAAAAACAAACAACCCAATACAAAAATGGGCAGAAGATCTAAAGAGACGTTTCTTCAAAGAAGACACAGAGATGGCCAAGACGCACTTGAAAAGCTGCCCAACAGCACTAATTATTAGAGAAATGCAAATCAAAACTACAATGAGGTATCTCCTCACACCTGTTGGAATCAGCATCATCAGAAAATCTACAAACAACAAATTCTGGGGAGGGTGTGGACAAAAGGAGCCCTCTTCCACTATTGGTGGGAATGTAAATTGATACAGTCACTATGGAGAACAGTATGGAGTTTCCTTAAAAAAACTAGAAATAGAATTACCATCTGATCCAGCAATCCCACTTCTGGGCATATACCCAGAGAAAACCATAAATCAAAAAGGCACATTCACCACAATGTTCATTGCAGCACTATTGACAATAGCCAGGTAATGGAAGCAACCTAAATGCCCACAGACAGATGAATGGATAAACATGTGGTACATCTATAAAATGGAATATTACTCAGCCATAAAAAGGAATGAAACTGGGTCATTTGTAGAGACATCGATGGATCTAGAGACTGTCATACAGAATGAAGTAAGTCAGAAAGTGGAAAACAAATATTGTATATTAATGCATATATGTGGAACCTAAAAAATGGTCCAGATGAACTGGTTTGCAGGGAAGAAATAGAGACACAGAGGTACAGAACCAACGTATGGACACCAAGTGTGGGAAGCCATGGGGTGGTGGTGGTGGGATGAGTTGGGAGATTGGGATTGACCTGTATACATGTATATGCCTAAAATACATAACTAATAATAACCTGCTGTATAAAAAAATAAAAAAATTAAAGTTCAAAATTTTACAAAATAAAATGTAAAAATAAAACAGAAAAATGTTCTTCCCTTCACACAGATGTATTTATAGGAATGAATTATTTCCATGCTTATATCTATAAATACATAAAAGAGGAATAAAATCTAACTTGAACCATAGAAGAAAAAAAACCTGAACCCACCAGTTATACAGAGGAAAACACTATCAGGGCACTTGCTCCAGCGGTAAACAATTCTGAAATTGGTCAGAGATGGGGAATCATCTCCCATACAGCCAGCAACCCACACCCCACGCAAGGAGCGTCCTCATTGCAAAGCTGGGGGACCGTGCCGAGGCATCTGTGAGTAAACGTGAGCTGAGCCCCAGGCCAGCTGCTGCTTCACTGTTCCCACCCTTCCCAGGTAAAACACCTGAATATGTACAAGGGCTTGAAAGCCTAGAAGAAGGGCCGTGGAGCCACACCAGCGACAGCACGCAGGCCAACTTGGTGCCTGCAGGCCAGCCAGGGTGGTCCTGGCCGCGGGCCCTCTTCCGGAAGCTTTCCATTGCCCTGCCTGAGATACCCCTCCTGTCCCGGCCCCCACTGCTTTTTTCCTTCCTCACCTCTGTCCGGAGAGAAATTCCAGTGGAAGGTATGGGTGACACATCCTCTTCTTTACAGGTGGCAGCCTGGCACCTCCTGCAGAAAGGCCAGCAGAGCCCCACTCACACCGGCCCACCCACAAAGCCGTGGCCCCTCACTCCCTCCCACCAGCACAGCCCCGAGACTGCTGACGGGGCAGAGAATATGGAGTCAGGCACAGCTTCAGGGGCTGTTGCTGCCTGGAGCGCTGCTTTTATTGACCTCAACCAGGCACACCTGGGGAGGGCCGGCAGTCAGGGTAAGGCTGCCCAGGTCAGCTAATCCACAACCCTCAGGGAATCACATTGTTGAAAATGGACCTCGCTAAGGCAGAATAGAAGCCGAGGGAAAAAAGGACACAATGCCATTTGCAGCACCGTCGATGAGTCTAGAGGTAATCACGTGACTTGTAGTAAGTCAGAAAGTGAAAGACACATATCGTATCATATCACTTATAGGTGTTACCTAAAAAAGGATTCCAGGGCAGATATTTCCACGGAGAAGGGCAATCACAGATTCATTCAACAAACTTATGGTTCACCAACGGAAAGGAGTGAGGATTGGTTTCATTACGATATCGGCTTTAACAGACATATACAAACACAGGTGACATATATAATCACCAAAGACCTACGGAATACCAAGAGAAGACTACTCAACATTCTGTCATAACGTACATGGGAAAAGGATCCCAGGGAGAACAGACATCTGTATATGTGTAAAAGAACCACATCTTCCACACCTACAACAAGCCAAACATTGTAATCAAACTTGCTGTAATAAAAAATAAAAAACATAAATTAAAAACACGAACAAGAAGTAGTGAGACAAACTTGAGGGGCTTTCCCCTGGCACACTCCATTCTAAATTCCAATCTAGAACACGACTTCCATTGAGGCTCTGTGGCCCTAGTAACCAGATTTGGTAAGGGAGAACTGCTGCCACCTTGTGGCCGTTTCACACAACAGCAGCTTTAATCCCAGCGCTAATGGTCAGTTGATATTCAAAATCATTGCAGGCCTCTAAATGACACCTGCCCTGAAAACAAATCCTGGGGTCACATATCGACCAAAAAATTCAAAGGACGTCCATATTTCAAAACGACCGTTTCAAAAGGCATATTTTACGCACATTAGTGTTCTGCTTCTTTTTCTTTCTTTCCTTTTTTGTTAAAAAAACGGGAATGGAAAAAGGCGTCCCTCAGAGTGGGCGGAAATCGTTGCAAACGAATCAATGGACAAAGGTTTAATCTCCAATATATATAAACAGCTCATGCAGCTTAATATTAAAAAAACAAACAACCCAATACAAAAATGGGCAGAAGATCTAAAGAGACGTTTCTTCAAAGAAGACACATAGATGGCCAAGATGCACTTGAAAAGCTGCTCAACAGCACTAATTATTAGAGAAATGCAAATCAAAACTACAATGAGGTATCTCCTCACACCTGTTGGAATCAGCATCATCAGAAAATCTACAAACAACAAATTCTGGGGAGGGTGTGGACAAAAGGAGCCCTCTTCCACTATTGGTGGGAATGTAAATTGATACAGTCACTATGGAGAACAGTATGGAGTTTCCTTAAAAAAACTAGAAATAGAATTACCATCTGATCCAGCAAATCCACTTCTGGGCATATATCCAGAGAAAACCATAAATCAAAAAGGCACATTCACCACAATGTTCATTGCAGCACTATTTACAATAGCCAGGTAATGGAAGCAACCTAAATGCCCACAGACAGATGAATGGATAAACATGTGGTACATCTATAAAATGGAATATTACTCAGCCATAAAAAGGAATGAAACTGGGTCATTTGTAGAGACATTGATGGATCTAGAGACTGTCATACAGAATGAAGTAAGTCAGAAAGAGGAAAACAAATATTGTATATTAATGCATATATATGGAACCTAAGAAATGGTCCAGATGAACTGGTTTGCAGGGAAGAAATAGAGACACAGAGGTACAGAACCAACGTATGGACACCAAGTGTGGGAAGCCATGGGGTGGTGGTGGTGGGATGAGTTGGGAGATTGGGATTGACCTGTATACATGTATATGCCTAAAATACATAACTAATAATAACCTGCTGTATAAAAAAATAAAAAAAATTAAAGTTCAAAATTTTACAAAATAAAATTTAAAAATAAAGCAGAAAAAAGTTCTTCCCTTCACACAGATGTATTTATAGGAATGAATTATTTCCATGCTTATATCTACAAATACATAAAAGAGGAATAAAATCTAACTTGAACCATAGAAGAAAAAAAACCTGAACCCACCTGTTATACAGAGGAAAACCCTATCAGGGCACTTGCTCCAGCGGTAAACAATTCAGAAATTGGTCAGAGGTGGGGAATCATCTCCCATACAGCCAGCAACCCACACCCCACGCAAGGAGCGTCCTCATTGCAAAGCTGGGGGACCGTGCCGAGACATCTGTGTGTAAACGTGAGCTGAGCCCCAGGACAGCTGCTGGTGAACTGTTACCACCCTTCCCAGGTAAAACACCTGAATATGTACAAGGGCTTGAAAGCCTAGAAGAAGGGCCGCGGAGCCACACCAGTGACAGCATGCAGGCCAACTTGGTGCCTGCAGGCCAGCCAGGGTGGTCCTGGCCACGGGCGCTCTTCCGGAAGCTTTCCATTGCCCTGCCTGAGATACCCCTCCTGTCCCGGCCCCCACTGCTTTTTTCCTTCCTCACCTCTGTCCGGAGAGAGATTCCAGCAGAAGGTATGGTTGACACTTCCTCTTCTTTACAGGTGGCAGCCTGGCACCTCCTGCAGAAAGGCCAGCAGAGCCCCACTCACACCGGGCCACCCAAAAAGCCGTGGCCCCTCACTCCCTCCCACCAGCACAGCCCCGGGACTGCTGACGGGTCAGAGAATATGGAGTCAGGCACAGGCTCAGGTGCTATTGCTGCCTGGAGCACTGTTTTTATTGACATCAACCAGGCACACCCGGTGTGGGCCGGCAGGCAGGGTAAGGCTGCCCAGGTCAGCTAATCCACAACCCTCAGGGAATCACATTGTTGAAAATGGACCTCGCTAAGGCAGAATAGAAGCCGAGGGAATATAGGACACAAAGCCATTTGCAGCGCCGTCGATGAGTCTAGAGGTAATCACGTGACTTGTAGTAAGTCAGAAAGTGAAAGACACATATCGTATCATATCACTTATAGGTGTTACCTAAAAATGGAAACCAGGGCAGATATTTCCACGGAGAAGGGCAATCACAGATTCATTCAACAAACTTATGGTTCACCAATGGAAAGGTGTGAGGATTGGTTTCATTACGATATCGGCTTTAACAGACATACACAAACACAGTGACATATATAATCACCAAAGACCTACGGAATACCAAGAGAAGACTACTCAACATTCTGTCATAACGTACATGGGAAAAGGATCCCAGGGAGAACAGACATCGGTATATGTGTAAAAGAACCACATCTTCCACACCTACAACAAGCCAAACATTGTAATCAAACTTGCTGTAATAAAAAATAAAAAAAAAATTAAAAACACGAACAAGAAGTAGTGAGACAAACTTGAGGGGCTTTCCCCTGGCACACTCCATTCTAAATTCCAATCTAGTACACGACTTCCATTGAGGCTCTGTGGCCCTAGTAACCAGATTTGGTAAGGGAGAACTGCTGCCACCTTGTGGCCGTTTCACACAACAGCAGCTTTAATCCCAGCGCTAATGGTCAGTTGATATTCAAAATCATTGCAGGCCTGTAAATGACACCTGCCCTGAAAACAAATCCTGGGGTCACATATCGACCAAAAAATTCAAAGGACGTCCATATTTCAAAACGACCGTTTCAAAAGGCATATTTTACGCACATTAGTGTTCTGCTTCTTTTTCTTTCTTTCCTTTTTTGTTAAAAAAACGGGAATGGAAAAAGGCGTCCCTCAGAATGGGCGGAAATCGTTGCAAACGTATCAATGGACAAAGGTTTAATCTCCAATATATATAAACAGCTCATACAGCTTAATATTAAAAAAACAAACAACCCAATACAAAAATGGGCAGAAGATCTAAAGAGACATTTCTTCAAAGAAGACACAGAGATGGCCAAGACGCACTTGAAAAGCTGCTCAACAGCACTAATTATTAGAGAAATGCAAATCAAAACTACAATGAGGTATCTCCTCACACCTGTTGGAATCAGCATCATCAGAAAATCTACAAACAACAAATTCTGGGGAGGGTGTGGACAAAAGGAGCCCTCTTCCACTATTGGTGGAAGGTAAATTGATACAGTCACTATGGAGAACAGTATGGAGTTTCCTTAAAAAAACTAGAAATAGAATTACCATCTGATCCAGCAATCCCACTTCTGGGCATATACCCAGAGAAAACCATAAATCAAAAAGGCACATTCACCACAATGTTCATTGCAGCACTATTGACAATAGCCAGGTAATGGAAGCACCCTAAATGCCCACAGACAGATGAATGGATAAAGATGTGGTACATATATAAAATGGAATATTACTCAGCCATAAAAAGGAATGAAACTGGGTCATTTGTAGAGACATCGATGGATCTAGAGACTGTCATACAGAATGAAGTAAGTCAGACAGAGGAAAACAAATATTGTATATTAATGCATATATGTGGAACCCAAAAAATGGTCCAGATGAACTGGTTTGCACGGAAGAAATAGAGACACAGAGGTACAGAACCAACGTATGGACACCAAGTGTGGGAAGCCATGGGGTGGTGGTGGTGGGATGAGTTGGGAGATTGGGATTGACCTGTATACATGTATATGCCTACAATACATAACTAATAATAACCTGCTGTATAAAAAAATAAATAAAATTAAAGTTCAAAATTTTACAAAATAAAATTTAAAAATAAAACAGAAAAAAGTTCTTCCCTTCACACAGATGTATTTATAGGAATGAATTATTTTCATGCTTATATCTATAAATATATAAGAGAGGAATAAAATCTAACTTGAACCATAGAAAAAAAAAACATGAACCCACCTGTTATACAGAGGAAAACCCTATCAGGGCACTTGCTCCAGCGGTAAACAATTCTGAAATTGGTCAGAGGTGGGGAATCATCTCCCATACAGCCAGCAACCCACACCACACGCAAGGAGCGTCCTCATTGCAAAGATGGGGGACCGTGCCGAGGCATCTGTGAGTAAACGTGAGCTGAGCCCCAGGCCAGCTGCTGCTGAACTGTTCCCACCCTTCCCAGGTAAAACACCTGAATATGTACAAGGGCTTGAAAGCCTAGAAGAAGGGCCGCGGAGCCACACCAGCGACAGCACGCAGGCCAACTTGGTGCCTGCAGGCCAGCTAGGGTGGTCCTGGCCGCGGGCGCTCTTCCGGAATCTTTCCATTGCCCTGCCTGAGATACCCCTCCTGTCCCGGCCCCCACTGCTTTTTTCCTTCCTCACCTCTGTCCGGACAGAAATTCCAGCGGAAGGTATGGGTGACACATCCTCTTCTTTACAGGTGGCAGCCTGGCACCTCCTGCAGAAAGGCCAGCAGAGTCCCACTCACACCGGGCCACCCACAAAGCCGTGGCCCCACACTCCCTCCCACCAGCACAGCCCCAAAACTGCTGACGGGGTAGAGAATATGGAGTCAGGCACAGCTTCAGGGGCTATTGCTGCCTGGAGCGCTGTTTTTATTGACCTCAACCAGGCACACCTGGGGAGGTCCGGCAGGCAGGATAAGGCTGCCCAGGTCAGCTAATCCACAACCCTCAGGGAATCACATTGTTGAAAATGGACCTCACTAAGGCAGAATAGAAGCCAAGGGAAAAAAGGACACAATGCCATTTGCAGCACCGTAGATGAGTCTAGAGGTAATCACGTGACTTGTAGTAAGTCACAAAGTGAAAGACACATATCGTATCATATCACTTATAGGTGTTACCTAAAAATGGAAACCAGGGCATATATTTCCACGGAGAAGGTCAATCACAGATTCATTCAACAAACTTATGGTTCACCAATGGAAAGGTGTGAGAATTCGTTTCATTACGATATCGGCTTTAACAGACGTACACAAACACAGGTGACATATATAATCACCAAAGACCTACGGAATACCAAGAGAACACTACTCAACATTCTGTCATAACGTACATGGGAAAAGGATCCCAGGGAGAACAGACATCTGTATAGGTGTAAAAGAACCACATCTTCCACACCTACAACAAGCCAATCATTGTAATCAAACTTGCTGTAATAAAAAATAAAAACATAAATTAAAAACACGAACAAGAAGTAGTGAGACAAACTTGAGGGGCTTTCCCCTGGCACACTCCATTCTAAATTCCAATCTAGAACACGACTTCCATTGAGGCTCTGGGGCCCTAGTAACCAGATTAGGTAAGGGAGAACTGCTGCCACCTTGTGGCCGTTACGCACAACAGCAGCTTTAATCCCAGCGCTAATGGTCAGTTGATATTCAAAATCATTGCAGGCCTGTAAATGACACCTGCCCTGAAAACAAATCCTGGGGTCACATATCGACCAAAAAATTCAAAGGACGTCCATATTTCAAAACGACCGTTTCAAAAGGCATATTTTACGCACATTAGTGTTCTGCTTCTTTTTCTTTCTTTCCTTTTTTGTTAAAAAAACGGGAATGGAAAAAGGCATCCCTCAGAATGGGCGGAAATCGTTGCAAACGAATCAATGGACAAAGGTTTAATCTCCAATATATATAAACAGCTCATGCAGCTTAATATTAAAAAAACAAACAACCCAATACAAAAATGGGCAGAAGATCTAAAGAGACGTTTCTTCAAAGAAGACACAGAGATGGCCAAGACGCACTTGAAAAGCTGCTCAACAGCACTAATTATTAGAGAAATGCAAATCAGAACTACAATGAGGTATCTCCTCACACCTGTTGGAATCAGCATCATCAGAAAATCTACAAACAACAAATTCTGGGGAGGGTGTGGACAAAAGGAGCCCTCTTCCACTATTGGTGGGAATGTAAATTGATACAGTCACTATGGAGAACAGTATGGAGTTTCCTTAAAAAAACTAGAAATAGAATTACCATCTGATCCAGCAATCCCACTTCTGGGCATATACCCAGAGAAAACCAGAAATCAAAAAGGCACATTCACCACAATGTTCATTGCAGCACTATTGACAATAGCCAGGTAATGGAAGCAACCTAAATGCCCACAGACAGATGAATGGATAAAGATGTGGTACATCTATAAAATGGAATATTACTCAGCCATAAAAAGGAATGAAACTGGGTCATTTGTAGAGACATCGATGGATCTAGAGACTGTCATACAGAATGAAGTAAGTCAGAAAGAGAAAAACAAATATTGTATATTAATGCATATATGTGGAACCTAAAAAATGGTCCAGATGAACTGGTTTGCAGGGAAGAAATAGAGACACAGAGGTACAGAACCAACGTATGGACACCAAGTGTGGGAAGCCATGGGGTGGTGGTGGTGGGATGAGTTGGGAGATTGGGATTGACCTGTATACATGTATATGCCTACAATACATAACTAATAATAACCTGCTGTATAAAAAAATAAATAAAATTAAAGTTCAAAATTTTACAAAATAAAATTTAAAAATAAAACAGATAAAAGTTCTTCGCTTCACACAGATGTATTTATAGGAATGAATTATTTCCATGCTTATATCTATAAATACATAAAAGAGGAATAAAATCTAACTTGAACCATAGAAGAAAAAAAACCTGAACCCACCAGTTATACAGAGGAAAACACTATCAGGGCACTTGCTCCAGCGGTAAACAATTCTGAATTTGGTCAGAGGTGGGGAATCATCACCCATACAGCCAGCAACCCACACCCCACGCAAGGAGCGTCCTCATTGCAAAGCTGGGGGACCGTGCCGAGGCAACTGTGAGTAAACGTGAGCTGAGCCCCAGGCCAGCTGCAGCTGAACTGTTCCCACCCTTCCCAGGTAAAACACCTGAATATGTACAAGGGCTTGAAAGCCTAGAAGAAGGGCCGCGGAGCCACACCAGCGACAGCACGCAGGCCAACTTGGTGCCTGCAGGCCAGCTAGGGTGGTCCTGGCCGCGGGCGCTCTTCTGGAATCTTTCCATTGCCCTGCCTGAGATACCCCTCCTGTCCCGGCCCCCACTGCTTTTTTCCTTCCTCACCTCTGTCCGGAGAGAAATTCCAGCAGAAGGTATGGGTGACACATCCTCTTCTTTACAGGTGGCAGCCTGGCACCTCCTGCAGAAAGGCCAGCAGAGCCCCACTCACACCGGGCCACACACAAAGCCGTGGCCCCTCACTCCCTCCCACCAGCACAGCCCCGAGACTGCTGACGGGGCAGAGAATATGGAGTCAGGCACAGCTTCAGGGGCTATTGCTGCCTGGAGCGCTGTTTTTATTGACCTCAACCAGGCACATCTGGGGAGGGCCGGCCGTCAGGGTAAGGCTGCCCAGGTCAGCTAATCCACAACCCTCAGGGAATCACATTGTTGAAAATGGACCTCGCTAAGGCAGAATAGAAGCCAAGGGAAAAAAGGACACAATGCCATTTGCAGCACCGTAGATGAGTCTAGAGGTAATCACGTGACTTGTAGTAAGTCACAAAGTGAAAGACACATATCGTATCATATCACTTATAGGTGTTACCTAAAAATGGAAAACAGGGCAGATATTTCCACGGAGAAGGGCAATCACAGATTCATTCAACAAACTTATGGTTCACCAAAGGAAAGGTGTGAGGATTGGTTTCATTACGATATCGGCTTTAACAGACATACACAAACACAGTGACATATATAATCACCAAAGACCTACGCAATACCAAGAGAAGACTACTCAACATTCTGTCATAACGTACATGGGAAAAAGATCCCAGGGAGAACAGACATCTGTATATGTGTAAAAGAACCACATCTTCCACACCTACAACAAGCCAAACATTGTAATCAAACTCGCTGTAATAAAAAATAAAAAACATAAATTAAAAACACGAACAAGATGTAGTGAGACCAACTTGAGGAGCTTTCCCCTGGCACACTCCATTCTAAATTCCAATCTAGAACACGACTTCCATTGAGGCTCTGTGGCCCTAGTAACCAGATTTGGTAAGGGAGAACTGCTGCCACCTTGTGGCTGTTTCACACAACAGCAGCTTTAATCCCAGCGCTAATGGTCAGTTGATATTCAAAATCATTGCAGGCCTGTAAATGACACCTGCCCTGAAAACAAATCCTGGGGTCACATATCGACCAAAAAATTCACTGGACGTCCATATTTCAAAACGACCGTTTCAAAAGGCATATTTTACGCACATTAGTGTTCTGCTTCTTTTTCTTTCTTTCCTTTTTTGTTAAAAAAACGGGAATGGAAAAAGGCGTCCCTCAGAATGGGCGGAAATCGTTGCAAACGAATCAATGGACAAAGGTTTAATCTCCAATATATATAAACAGCTCATGCAGCTTAATATTAAAAAAACAAACAACCCAATACAAAAATGGGCAGAAGATCTAAAGAGACGTTTCTTCAAAGAAGACACAGAGTTGGCCAAGACGCACTTGAAAAGCTGCTCAACAGCACTAATTATTAGAGAAATGCAAATCAAAACTACAATGAGGTATCTCCTCACACCTGTTGGAATCAGCATCATCAAAAAATCTACAAACAACAAATTCTGGGGAGGGTGTGGACAAAAGGAGCCCTCTTCCACTATTGGTGGGAAGGTAAATTGATACAGTCACTATGGAGAACAGTATGGAGTTTCCTTAAAAAAACTAGAAATAGAATTACCATCTGATCCAGCAATCCCACTTCTGGGCCTATACCCAGAGAAAACCATACATCAAAAAGGCACATTCACCACAATGTTCATTGCAGCACTATTGACAATAGCCAGGTAATGGAAGCAACCTAAATGCCCACAGACAGATGAATGGATAAACATGTGGTACATATATAAAATGGAATATTACTCAGCCATAAAAAGGAATGAAACTGGGTCATTTGTAGAGACATCGATGGATCTAGAGACTGTCGTACAGAATGAAGTAAGTCAGAAAGAGAAAAACAAATATTGTATATTAATGCATATATGTGGAACCTAAAAAATGGTCCAGATGAACTGGTTTGCAGGGAAGAAATAGAGACACAGAGGTACAGAACCAACGTATGGACACCAAGGGTGGGAAGCCATGGGGTGGTGGTGGTGGGATGAGTTGGGAGATTGGGATTGACCTGTATACATGTATATGCCTACAGTACATAACTAATAATAAGCTGCTGTATAAAAAAATAAATAAAATTAAAGTTCAAAATTTTACAAAATAAAATTTAAAAATAAAACAGAAAAAAGTTCTTCCCTTCACACAGATGTATTTCTAGGAATGAATTATTTCCATGCTTATATCTATAAATACATAAAAGAGGAATAAAATCTAAGTTGAACCATAGAAGAAAAAAAACCTGAACCAAGCAGTTATACAGAGGAAAACGCTATCAGGGCACTTGCTCCAGCGGTAAACAATTCTGAAATTGGTCAGAGGTGGGGAATCATCTCCCATACAGCCAGCAACCCACACCCCATGCAAGGAGCGTCCTCATTGCAAAGCTGGGGGACCGTGCCGAGGCCTCTGTGAGTAAACGTGAGCTGAGCCCCAGGCCAGCTGCTGCTGAACTGTTCCCACCCTTCCCAGGTGAAACACCTGAATATGTACAAGGGCTTGAAAGCCTAGTGGAAGGGCCGTGGAGCCACACCAGCGACAGCACGCAGGCCAACTTGGTGCCTGCAGGTCAGCCAGGATGGTCCTGGCCACGGGCGCTCTTCTGGAAGCTTTCCATTGCCCTGCCTGAGATACCCCTCCTGTCCCGGCCCCCACTCCTTTTTTTTCCTTCCTCACCTCAGCCCGGAGAGATATTCCAGTGGAAGTTATGGGTGACACATCCTCTTCTTTACAGGTGGCAGCCTGGCAACTCCTGCAGAAAGTCCAGCAGAGCCCCACTCACACCGGGCCGCCCACAAAGCCGTGGACCCTCACACCCTCCCACCAGCACAGCCCCGAGACTGCTGACGGGGCAGAGAATATGGAGTCAGGCACAGCTGCAGGGGCTATTGCTGCCTGGAGTGCTGTTTATATTGACCTCAACCCAGGCACACCTGGGGAGGGCTTGCCGGCAGCGTCAGGCTGCCCAGGTCAGCTAATCCTCAGCCCTCAGGGAATCACATTGCAGAAAATGGACCTCGCTAAGACAGAATATTCGCCAAGGGAAAAAAGGACACAATGCCATTTGCAGCACCGTAGATGAGTCTAGAGGTAATCACGTGACTTGGAGTAAGTCAGAAAGTGAAAGACACATATCATATCATATCACTTATAGGTGTTACGTATAAATTGATACCAGGGCAGATATTTCCACGGAGAAGGGCAATCACAGATTCATTAAACAAACTTATGGTTCACCAAAGGAAAGGTGTGAGCATTGAATTCATTACGATATTGGGGTTAACAGACATATACAAACACAGTAGACGTATAGAATCACCAAAGACCTACGGAGTACCAAGAGAAGACTACTCAACATTCTGTCATAACGTACATGGGAAAAGGATCCCAGGGAGAACAGACATCTGTATATGTGTAAAAGAACCACATCTTCCACACCTACAACAAGCCAAACATTGTAATCAAACTTGCTGTAATAAAAAATAAAAAACATAAATTAAAAACACGAACAAGAAGTAGTGAGACCAACTTGAGGGGCTTTCCCCTGGCACACTCCATTCTAAATTCCAATCTAGAACACGACTTCCATTGAGGCTCTGTGGCCCTAGTAACCAGATTTGGTAAGGGAGAACTGCTGCCACCTTGTGGCCGTTTCACACAACAGCAGCTTTAATCCCAGCGCTAATGGTCAGTTGATATTCAAAATCATTGCAGGCCTGTAAATGACACCTGCCCTGAAAACAAATCCTGGGGTCACATATCGACCAAAAAATTCAAAGGACGTCCATATTTCAAAACGACCGTTTCAAAAGGCATATTTTACGCACATTAGTGTTCTGCTTCTTTTTCTTTCTTTCCTTTTTTGTTAAAAAAACGGGAATGGAAAAAGGCGTCCCTCAGAATGGGCGGAAATCGTTGCAAACGAATCAATGGACAAAGGTTTAATCTCCAATATATATAAACAGCTCATGCAGCTTAATATTAAAAAAACAAACAACCCAATACAAAAATGGGCAGAAGATCTAAAGAGACGTTTCTTCAAAGAAGACACAGAGATGGCCAAGATGCACTTGAAAAGCTGCTCAACAGCACTAATTATTAGAGAAATGCAAATCAGAACTACAATGAGGTATCTCCTCACACCTGTTGGAATCAGCATCATCAGAAAATCTACAAACAACAAATTCTGGGGAGGGTGTGGACAAAAGGAGCCCTCTTCCACTATTGGTGGGAATGTAAATTGATACAGTCACTATGGAGAACAGTATGGAGTTTCCTTAAAAAAACTAGAAATAGAATTACCATCTGATCCAGCAATCCCACTTCTGGGCATATACCCAGAGAAAACCATAAATCAAAAAGGCACATTCACCACAATGTTCATTGCAGCACTATTGACAATAGCCAGGTAATGGAAGCAACCTAAATGCCCACAGACAGATGAATGGATAAAGATGTGGTACATATATAAAATGGAATATTACTCAGCCATAAAAAGGAATGAAACTGGGTCATTTGTAGAGACATCGATGGATCTAGAGACTGTCATACAGAATGAAGTAAGTCAGAAAGAGGAAAACAAATATTGTATATTAATGCATATATGTGGAACCTAAAAAATGGTCCAGATGAACTGGTTTGCAGGGAAGAAATAGAGACACAGAGGTACAGAACCAACGTATGGACACCAAGTGTGGGAAGCCATGGGGTGGTGGTGGTGGGATGAGTTGGGGGATTGGCATTGACCTGTATACATTTATATGCCTACAATACATAACTAATAATAACCTGCTGTATAAAAAAATAAATAAAATTAAAGTTCAAAATTTTACAAAATAAAATTTAAAAATAAAACAGAAAAAAGTTCTTCCCTTCACACAGATGTATTTCTAGGAATGAATTATTTCCATGCTTATATCTATAAATACATAAAAGAGGAATAAAATCTAACTTGAACCATAGAAGAAAAAAAACCTGAACCCACCTGGTATACAGAGGAAAACCCTATCAGCGCACTTGCTCCAGCGGTAAACAATTCTGAAATTGGTCAGAGGTGGGGAATCATCTCCCATACAGCCAGCAACCCACACCCCACGCAAGGAGCGTCCTCATTGCAAAGCTGGGGGACCGTGCCGAGGCATCTGTGAGTAAACGTGAGCTGAGCCCCAGGCCAGCTGCTGCTGAACTGTTCCCACCATTCCCAGGTAAAACACCTGAATATGTACAAGGGCTTGAAAGCCTAGAAGAAGGGCCGCGGAGCCACACCAGCGACAGCACGCAGGCCAACTTGGTGCCTGCAGGCCAGCTAGGGTGGTCCTGGCCGCGGGCGCTCTTCCGGAATCTTTCCATTGCCCTGCCTGAGATACCCCTCCTGTCCCGGCCCCCACTGCGTTTTTCCTTCCTCACCTCTGTCCGGAGAGAAATTCCAGCCGAAGGTATGGGTGACACATCCTCTTCTTTACAGGTGGCAGCCTGGCACCACCTGCAGAAAGGCCAGCAGAGCCCCACTCACACCGGGCCACACACAAAGCCGTGGCCCATCATTCCCTCCCACCAGCACAGCCCCGAGACTGCTGACGGGGCAGAGAATATGGAGTCAGGCACAGCTTCAGGGGCTATTGCTGCCTGGAGCGCTGTTTTTATTGACCTCAACCAGGCACACCTGGGGAGAGCCGGCAGTCAGGGTAAGGCTGCCCAGGTCAGCTAATCCACAACCCTCAGGGAATCACATTGTTGAAAATGGACCTCGCTAAGGCAGAATAGAAGCCAAGGGAAAAAAGGTCACAATGCCATTTGCAGCACCGTAGATGAGTCTAGAGGTAATCACGTGACTTGTAGTAAGTCAGAAAGTGAAAGACACATATCGTATCATATCACTTAAAGGTGTTACCTAAAAATGGATACCAGGGCAGATATTTCCACGGAGAAGGGCAATCACAGATTCATTCAACAAACTTATGGTTCACCAACGGAAAGGAGTGAGGATTGGTTTCATTACGATATCGGCTTTAACAGACATATACAAACACAGGTGACATATATAATCACCAAAGACCTACGGAATACCAAGAGAAGACTACTCAACATTCTGTCATAGCGTACATCGGAAAAGGATCCCAGGGAGAACAGACATCTGTATATGTGTAAAAGAACCACATCTTCCACACCTACAACAAGCCAAACATTGTAATCAAACTTGCTGTAATAAAAAATAAAAAAACATAAATTAAAAACACGAACAAAAAGTAGTGAGACAAACTTGAGGGGCTTTCCCCTGGCACACTCCATTCTAAATTCCAATCTAGAACACGACTTCCATTGAGGCTCTGTGGCCCTAGTAACCAGATTTGGTAAGGGAGAACTGCTGCCACCTTCTGGCCGTTTCACACAACAGCAGCTTTAATCCCAGCGCTAATGGTCAGTTGATATTCAAAATCATTGCAGGCCTGTAAATGACACCTGCCTTGAAAACAAATCCTGGGGTCACATATCGACCAAAAAATTCAAAGGACGTCCATATTTCAAAACGACCGTTTCAAAAGGCATATTTTACGCACATTAGTGTTCTGCTTCTTTTTCTTTCTTTCCTTTTTTGTTAAAAAAACGGGAATGGAAAAAGGCGTCCCTCAGAATGGGCGGAATTCGTTGCAAACGAATCAATGGACAAACGTTTAATCTCCAATATATATAAACAGCTCATGCAGCTTAATATTAAAAAAACAAACAACCCAATACAAAAATGGGCAGAAGATCTAAAGAGACGTTTCTTCAAAGAAGACACAGAGATGGCCAAGACGCACTTGAAAAGCTGCTCAACAGCACTAATTAATAGAGAAATGCAAATCAAAACTACAATGAGGTATCTCCTCACACCTGTTGGAATCAGCATCATCAGAAAATCTACAAACAACAAATTCTGGGGAGGGTGTGGACAAAAGGAGCCCTCTTCCACTATTGGTGGGAAGGTAAATTGATACAGTCACTATGGAGAACAGTATGGAGTTTCCTTAAAAAAACTAGAAATAGAATTACCATCTGATCCAGCAATCCCACTTATGGGCATATACCCAGAGAAAACCATAAATCAAAAAGGAACATTCACCACAATGTTCATTGCAGCACTATTTACAATAGCCAGGTAATGGAAGCAACCTAAATGCCCACAGACAGATGAATGGATAAAGATGTGGTACATATATAAAATGGAATATTACTCAGCCATAAAAAGGAATGAAACTGGGTCATTTGTAGAGACATCGATGGATCTAGAGACTGTCATACACAATGAAGTAAGTCAGAAAGAGGAAAACAAATATTGTATATTAATGCATATATATGGAACCTAAGAAATGGTCCAGATGAACTGGTTTGCAGGGAAGAAATAGAGACACAGAGGTACAGAACCAACGTATGGACACCAAGTGTGGGAAGCCATGGGGTTGTGGTGGTGGGATGAGTTGGGAGATTAGGATTGACCTGTATACATGTATATGCCTAATATGCATAACAAATAATGACCTGCTGTATAAAAAAATAAATAAAATAAAAGTTCAAAATTTTACAAAATAAAATTTAAAAATAAAACAGAAAAAAGTTCTTCCCTTCACACCGATGTATTTATAGGAATGAATTATTTCCATGCTTATATCTACAAATACATAAAAGAGGAATAAAATCTAACTTGAACCATAGAAGAAAAAAAACCTGAACCCACCTGTTATACAGAGGAAAACCCTATCAGGGCACTTGCTCCAGCGGTAAACAATTCTGAAATTGGTCAGAGGTGGGGAATCATCTCCCATACAGCCAGCAACCCACACCCGACGCAAGGAGCGTCCTCATTGCAAAGCTGGGGGACCGTGCCGAGACATCTGTGTGTAAACGTGAGCTGAGCCCCAGGACAGCTGCTGGTGTACTGTTACCACCCTTCCCAGGTAAAACACCTGAATATGTACAAGGGCTTGAAAGCCTAGAAGAAGGGCCGCGGAGCCACACCAGCGACAGCACGCAGGCCAACTTGGTGCCTGCAGGCCAGCCAGGGTGGTCCTGGCCGCGGGCGCTCTTCCGGAAGCTTTCCATTGCCCTGCCTGAGATACCCCTCCTGTCCCGGCCCCCACTGCTTTTTTCCTTCCTCACCTCTGTCCGGAGAGAGATTCCAGCAGAAGGTATGGGTGACACATCCTCCTCTTTACAGGTGGCAGCCTGGCACCTCCTGCAGAAAGGCCAGCAGAGCCCCACTCACACCGGGCCACCCACAAAGCCGTGGCCCCTCACTCCCTCCCACCAGCACAGCCCCGGGACTGCTGACGGGGCAGAGAATATGGAGTCAGGCACAGCCTCAGGTGCTATTGCTGCCTGGAGCGCTGTTTTTATTGACCTCAACCAGGCACACCTGGGGAGGGCCGGCAGGCAGGGTAAGGCTGCCCAGGTCAGCTAATCCACAACCCTCAGGGAATCACATTGTTGAAAATGGACCTCGCTAAGGCAGAATAGAAGCCGAGGGAAAAAGGGACACAATGCCATTTGCAGCACCGTCGATGAGTCTAGAGGTAATCACGTGACTTGTAGTAAGTCACAAAGTGAAAGACACATATCGTATCATATCACTTATAGGTGTTACCTAAAAATGGAAACCAGGGCATATATTTCCACGGAGAAGGTCAATCACAGATTCATTCAACAAACTTATGGTTCACCAATGGAAAGGTGTGAGAATTGGTTTCATTACGATATCGGCTTTAACAGACGTACACAAACACAGGTGACATATATAATCACCAAAGACCTACGGAATACCAAGAGAACACTACTCAACATTCTGTCATAACGTACATGGGAAAAGGATCCCAGGGAGAACAGACATCTGTATAGGTGTAAAAGAACCACATCTTCCACACCTACAACAAGCCAATCATTGTAATCAAACTTGCTGTAATAAAAAATAAAAACATAAATTAAAAACACGAACAAGAAGTAGTGAGACAAACTTGAGGGGCTTTCCCCTGGCACACTCCATTCTAAATTCCAATCTAGAACACGACTTCCATTGAGGCTCTGGGGCCCTAGTAACCAGATTAGGTAAGGGAGAACTGCTGCCACCTTGTGGCCGTTACGCACAACAGCAGCTTTAATCCCAGCGCTAATGGTCCGTTGATATTCAAAATCATTGCAGGCCTGTAAATGACACCTGCCCTGAAAACAAATCCTGGGGTCACATATCGACCAAAAAATTCAAAGGACGTCCATATTTCAAAACGACCGTTTCAAAAGGCATATTTTACGCACATTAGTGTTCTGCTTCTTTTTCTTTCTTTCCTTTTTTGTTAAAAAAACGGGAATGGAAAAAGGCATCCCTCAGAATGGGCGGAAATCGTTGCAAACGAATCAATGGACAAAGGTTTAATCTCCAATATATATAAACAGCTCATGCAGCTTAATATTAAAAAAACAAACAACCCAATACAAAAATGGGCAGAAGATCTAAAGAGACGTTTCTTCAAAGAAGACACAGAGATGGCCAAGACGCACTTGAAAAGCTGCTCAACAGCACTAATTATTAGAGAAATGCAAATCAGAACTACAATGAGGTATCTCCTCACACCTGTTGGAATCAGCATCATCAGAAAATCTACAAACAACAAATTCTGGGGAGGGTGTGGACAAAAGGAGCCCTCTTCCACTATTGGTGGGAATGTAAATTGATACAGTCACTATGGAGAACAGTATGGAGTTTCCTTAAAAAAACTAGAAATAGAATTACCATCTGATCCAGCAATCCCACTTCTGGGCATATACCCAGAGAAAACCAGAAATCAAAAAGGCACATTCACCACAATGTTCATTGCAGCACTATTGACAATAGCCAGGTAATGGAAGCAACCTAAATGCCCACAGACAGATGAATGGATAAAGATGTGGTACATCTATAAAATGGAATATTACTCAGCCATAAAAAGGAATGAAACTGGGTCATTTGTAGAGACATCGATGGATCTAGAGACTGTCATACAGAATGAAGTAAGTCAGAAAGAGAAAAACAAATATTGTATATTAATGCATATATGTGGAACCTAAAAAATGGTCCAGATGAACTGGTTTGCAGGGAAGAAATAGAGACACAGAGGTACAGAACCAACGTATGGACACCAAGTGTGGGAAGCCATGGGGTGGTGGTGGTGGGATGAGTTGGGAGATTGGGATTGACCTGTATACATGTATATGCCTACAATACATAACTAATAATAACCTGCTGTATAAAAAAATAAATAAAATTAAAGTTCAAAATTTTACAAAATAAAATTTAAAAATAAAACAGATAAAAGTTCTTCGCTTCACACAGATGTATTTATAGGAATGAATTATTTCCATGCTTATATCTATAAATACATAAAAGAGGAATAAAATCTAACTTGAACCATAGAAGAAAAAAAACCTGAACCCACCAGTTATACAGAGGAAAACACTATCAGGGCACTTGCTCCAGCGGTAAACAATTCTGAATTTGGTCAGAGGTGGGGAATCATCACCCATACAGCCAGCAACCCACACCCCACGCAAGGAGCGTCCTCATTGCAAAGCTGGGGGACCGTGCCGAGGCAACTGTGAGTAAACGTGAGCTGAGCCCCAGGCCAGCTGCAGCTGAACTGTTCCCACCCTTCCCAGGTAAAACACCTGAATATGTACAAGGGCTTGAAAGCCTAGAAGAAGGGCCGCGGAGCCACACCAGCGACAGCACGCAGGCCAACTTGGTGCCTGCAGGCCAGCTAGGGTGGTCCTGGCCGCGGGCGCTCTTCTGGAATCTTTCCATTGCCCTGCCTGAGATACCCCTCCTGTCCCGGCCCCCACTGCTTTTTTCCTTCCTCACCTCTGTCCGGAGAGAAATTCCAGCAGAAGGTATGGGTGACACATCCTCTTCTTTACAGGTGGCAGCCTGGCACCTCCTGCAGAAAGGCCAGCAGAGCCCCACTCACACCGGGCCACACACAAAGCCGTGGCCCCTCACTCCCTCCCACCAGCACAGCCCCGAGACTGCTGACGGGGCAGAGAATATGGAGTCAGGCACAGCTTCAGGGGCTATTGCTGCCTGGAGCGCTGTTTTTATTGACCTCAACCAGGCACATCTGGGGAGGGCCGGCCGTCAGGGTAAGGCTGCCCAGGTCAGCTAATCCACAACCCTCAGGGAATCACATTGTTGAAAATGGACCTCGCTAAGGCAGAATAGAAGCCAAGGGAAAAAAGGACACAATGCCATTTGCAGCACCGTAGATGAGTCTAGAGGTAATCACGTGACTTGTAGTAAGTCACAAAGTGAAAGACACATATCGTATCATATCACTTATAGGTGTTACCTAAAAATGGAAAACAGGGCAGATATTTCCACGGAGAAGGGCAATCACAGATTCATTCAACAAACTTATGGTTCACCAAAGGAAAGGTGTGAGGATTGGTTTCATTACGATATCGGCTTTAACAGACATACACAAACACAGTGACATATATAATCACCAAAGACCTACGCAATACCAAGAGAAGACTACTCAACATTCTGTCATAACGTACATGGGAAAAAGATCCCAGGGAGAACAGACATCTGTATATGTGTAAAAGAACCACATCTTCCACACCTACAACAAGCCAAACATTGTAATCAAACTCGCTGTAATAAAAAATAAAAAACATAAATTAAAAACACGAACAAGATGTAGTGAGACCAACTTGAGGAGCTTTCCCCTGGCACACTCCATTCTAAATTCCAATCTAGAACACGACTTCCATTGAGGCTCTGTGGCCCTAGTAACCAGATTTGGTAAGGGAGAACTGCTGCCACCTTGTGGCTGTTTCACACAACAGCAGCTTTAATCCCAGCGCTAATGGTCAGTTGATATTCAAAATCATTGCAGGCCTGTAAATGACACCTGCCCTGAAAACAAATCCTGGGGTCACATATCGACCAAAAAATTCACTGGACGTCCATATTTCAAAACGACCGTTTCAAAAGG
This sequence comes from Mesoplodon bidens, assembly GCF_964165515.1. NCBI lineage: Eukaryota > Metazoa > Chordata > Mammalia > Artiodactyla > Ziphiidae > Mesoplodon > Mesoplodon bidens. The sequence continues at coordinate 1,145,195 of NW_027671506.1, forward strand.
CATATTTTACGCACATTAGTGTTCTGCTTCTTTTTCTTTCTTTCCTTTTTTGTTAAAAAAACGGGAATGGAAAAAGGCGTCCCTCAGAATGGGCGGAAATCGTTGCAAACGAATCAATGGACAAAGGTTTAATCTCCAATATATATAAACAGCTCATGCAGCTTAATATTAAAAAAACAAACAACCCAATACAAAAATGGGCAGAAGATCTAAAGAGACGTTTCTTCAAAGAAGACACAGAGATGGCCAAGACGCACTTGAAAAGCTGCTCAACAGCACTAATTATTAGAGAAATGCAAATCAAAACTACAATGAGGTATCTCCTCACACCTGTTGGAATCAGCATCATCAAAAAATCTACAAACAACAAATTCTGGGGAGGGTGTGGACAAAAGGAGCCCTCTTCCACTATTGGTGGGAAGGTAAATTGATACAGTCACTATGGAGAACAGTATGGAGTTTCCTTAAAAAAACTAGAAATAGAATTACCATCTGATCCAGCAATCCCACTTCTGGGCCTATACCCAGAGAAAACCATACATCAAAAAGGCACATTCACCACAATGTTCATTGCAGCACTATTTACAATAGCCAGGTAATGGAAGCAACCTAAATGCCCACAGACAGATGAATGGATAAAGATGTGGTACATATATAAAATGGAATATTACTCAGCCATAAAAAGGAATGAAACTGGGTCATTTGTAGAGACATCGATGGATCTAGAGACTGTCGTACAGAATGAAGTAAGTCAGAAAGAGAAAAACAAATATTGTATATTAATGCATATATGTGGAACCTAAAAAATGGTCCAGATGAACTGGTTTGCAGGGAAGAAATAGAGACACAGAGGTACAGAACCAACGTATGGACACCAAGGGTGGGAAGCCATGGGGTGGTGGTGGTGGGATGAGTTGGGAGATTGGGATTGACCTGTATACATGTATATGCCTACAGTACATAACTAATAATAAGCTGCTGTATAAAAAAATAAATAAAATTAAAGTTCAAAATTTTACAAAATAAAATTTAAAAATAAAACAGAAAAAAGTTCTTCCCTTCACACAGATGTATTTCTAGGAATGAATTATTTCCATGCTTATATCTATAAATACATAAAAGAGGAATAAAATCTAAGTTGAACCATAGAAGAAAAAAAACCTGAACCAAGCAGTTATACAGAGGAAAACGCTATCAGGGCACTTGCTCCAGCGGTAAACAATTCTGAAATTGGTCAGAGGTGGGGAATCATCTCCCATACAGCCAGCAACCCACACCCCATGCAAGGAGCGTCCTCATTGCAAAGCTGGGGGACCGTGCCGAGGCCTCTGTGAGTAAACGTGAGCTGAGCCCCAGGCCAGCTGCTGCTGAACTGTTCCCACCCTTCCCAGGTGAAACACCTGAATATGTACAAGGGCTTGAAAGCCTAGTGGAAGGGCCGTGGAGCCACACCAGCGACAGCACGCAGGCCAACTTGGTGCCTGCAGGTCAGCCAGGATGGTCCTGGCCACGGGCGCTCTTCTGGAAGCTTTCCATTGCCCTGCCTGAGATACCCCTCCTGTCCCGGCCCCCACTCCTTTTTTTTCCTTCCTCACCTCAGCCCGGAGAGATATTCCAGTGGAAGTTATGGGTGACACATCCTCTTCTTTACAGGTGGCAGCCTGGCAACTCCTGCAGAAAGTCCAGCAGAGCCCCACTCACACCGGGCCGCCCACAAAGCCGTGGACCCTCACACCCTCCCACCAGCACAGCCCCGAGACTGCTGACGGGGCAGAGAATATGGAGTCAGGCACAGCTGCAGGGGCTATTGCTGCCTGGAGTGCTGTTTATATTGACCTCAACCCAGGCACACCTGGGGAGGGCTTGCCGGCAGCGTCAGGCTGCCCAGGTCAGCTAATCCTCAGCCCTCAGGGAATCACATTGCAGAAAATGGACCTCGCTAAGACAGAATATTCGCCAAGGGAAAAAAGGACACAATGCCATTTGCAGCACCGTAGATGAGTCTAGAGGTAATCACGTGACTTGGAGTAAGTCAGAAAGTGAAAGACACATATCATATCATATCACTTATAGGTGTTACGTATAAATTGATACCAGGGCAGATATTTCCACGGAGAAGGGCAATCACAGATTCATTAAACAAACTTATGGTTCACCAAAGGAAAGGTGTGAGCATTGAATTCATTACGATATTGGGGTTAACAGACATATACAAACACAGTAGACGTATAGAATCACCAAAGACCTACGAAGTACCAAGAGAAGACTACTCAACATTCTGTCATAACGTACATGGGAAAAGGATCCCAGGGAGAACAGACATCTGTATATGTGTAAAAGAACCACATCTTCCACACCTACAACAAGCCAAACATTGTAATCAAACTTGCTGTAATAAAAAATAAAAAACATAAATTAAAAACACGAACAAGAAGTAGTGAGACCAACTTGAGGGGCTTTCCCCTGGCACACTCCATTCTAAATTCCAATCTAGAACACGACTTCCATTGAGGCTCTGTGGCCCTAGTAACCAGATTTGGTAAGGGAGAACTGCTGCCACCTTGTGGCCGTTTCACACAACAGCAGCTTTAATCCCAGCGCTAATGGTCAGTTGATATTCAAAATCATTGCAGGCCTGTAAATGACACCTGCCCTGAAAACAAATCCTGGGGTCACATATCGACCAAAAAATTCAAAGGACGTCCATATTTCAAAACGACCGTTTCAAAAGGCATATTTTACGCACATTAGTGTTCTGCTTCTTTTTCTTTCTTTCCTTTTTTGTTAAAAAAACGGGAATGGAAAAAGGCGTCCCTCAGAATGGGCGGAAATCGTTGCAAACGAATCAATGGACAAAGGTTTAATCTCCAATATATATAAACAGCTCATGCAGCTTAATATTAAAAAAACAAACAACCCAATACAAAAATGGGCAGAAGATCTAAAGAGACGTTTCTTCAAAGAAGACACAGAGATGGCCAAGATGCACTTGAAAAGCTGCTCAACAGCACTAATTATTAGAGAAATGCAAATCAGAACTACAATGAGGTATCTCCTCACACCTGTTGGAATCAGCATCATCAGAAAATCTACAAACAACAAATTCTGGGGAGGGTGTGGACAAAAGGAGCCCTCTTCCACTATTGGTGGGAATGTAAATTGATACAGTCACTATGGAGAACAGTATGGAGTTTCCTTAAAAAAACTAGAAATAGAATTACCATCTGATCCAGCAATCCCACTTCTGGGCATATACCCAGAGAAAACCATAAATCAAAAAGGCACATTCACCACAATGTTCATTGCAGCACTATTGACAATAGCCAGGTAATGGAAGCAACCTAAATGCCCACAGACAGATGAATGGATAAAGATGTGGTACATATATAAAATGGAATATTACTCAGCCATAAAAAGGAATGAAACTGGGTCATTTGTAGAGACATCGATGGATCTAGAGACTGTCATACAGAATGAAGTAAGTCAGAAAGAGGAAAACAAATATTGTATATTAATGCATATATGTGGAACCTAAAAAATGGTCCAGATGAACTGGTTTGCAGGGAAGAAATAGAGACACAGAGGTACAGAACCAACGTATGGACACCAAGTGTGGGAAGCCATGGGGTGGTGGTGGTGGGATGAGTTGGGGGATTGGCATTGACCTGTATACATGTATATGCCTACAATACATAACTAATAATAACCTGCTGTATAAAAAAATAAATAAAATTAAAGTTCAAAATTTTACAAAATAAAATTTAAAAATAAAACAGAAAAAAGTTCTTCCCTTCACACAGATGTATTTCTAGGAATGAATTATTTCCATGCTTATATCTATAAATACATAAAAGAGGAATAAAATCTAACTTGAACCATAGAAGAAAAAAAACCTGAACCCACCTGGTATACAGAGGAAAACCCTATCAGCGCACTTGCTCCAGCGGTAAACAATTCTGAAATTGGTCAGAGGTGGGGAATCATCTCCCATACAGCCAGCAACCCACACCCCACGCAAGGAGCGTCCTCATTGCAAAGCTGGGGGACCGTGCCGAGGCATCTGTGAGTAAACGTGAGCTGAGCCCCAGGCCAGCTGCTGCTGAACTGTTCCCACCATTCCCAGGTAAAACACCTGAATATGTACAAGGGCTTGAAAGCCTAGAAGAAGGGCCGCGGAGCCACACCAGCGACAGCACGCAGGCCAACTTGGTGCCTGCAGGCCAGCTAGGGTGGTCCTGGCCGCGGGCGCTCTTCCGGAATCTTTCCATTGCCCTGCCTGAGATACCCCTCCTGTCCCGGCCCCCACTGCGTTTTTCCTTCCTCACCTCTGTCCGGAGAGAAATTCCAGCCGAAGGTATGGGTGACACATCCTCTTCTTTACAGGTGGCAGCCTGGCACCACCTGCAGAAAGGCCAGCAGAGCCCCACTCACACCGGGCCACACACAAAGCCGTGGCCCATCACTCCCTCCCACCAGCACAGCCCCGAGACTGCTGACGGGGCAGAGAATATGGAGTCAGGCACAGCTTCAGGGGCTATTGCTGCCTGGAGCGCTGTTTTTATTGACCTCAACCAGGCACACCTGGGGAGGGCCGGCAGTCAGGGTAAGGCTGCCCAGGTCAGCTAATCCACAACCCTCAGGGAATCACATTGTTGAAAATGGACCTCGCTAAGGCAGAATAGAAGCCAAGGGAAAAAAGGTCACAATGCCATTTGCAGCACCGTAGATGAGTCTAGAGGTAATCACGTGACTTGTAGTAAGTCAGAAAGTGAAAGACACATATCGTATCATATCACTTAAAGGTGTTACCTAAAAATGGATACCAGGGCAGATATTTCCACGGAGAAGGGCAATCACAGATTCATTCAACAAACTTATGGTTCACCAACGGAAAGGAGTGAGGATTGGTTTCATTACGATATCGGCTTTAACAGACATATACAAACACAGGTGACATATATAATCACCAAAGACCTACGGAATACCAAGAGAAGACTACTCAACATTCTGTCATAGCGTACATCGGAAAAGGATCCCAGGGAGAACAGACATCTGTATATGTGTAAAAGAACCACATCTTCCACACCTACAACAAGCCAAACATTGTAATCAAACTTGCTGTAATAAAAAATAAAAAAACATAAATTAAAAACACGAACAAAAAGTAGTGAGACAAACTTGAGGGGCTTTCCCCTGGCACACTCCATTCTAAATTCCAATCTAGAACACGACTTCCATTGAGGCTCTGTGGCCCTAGTAACCAGATTTGGTAAGGGAGAACTGCTGCCACCTTCTGGCCGTTTCACACAACAGCAGCTTTAATCCCAGCGCTAATGGTCAGTTGATATTCAAAATCATTGCAGGCCTGTAAATGACACCTGCCTTGAAAACAAATCCTGGGGTCACATATCGACCAAAAAATTCAAAGGACGTCCATATTTCAAAACGACCGTTTCAAAAGGCATATTTTACGCACATTAGTGTTCTGCTTCTTTTTCTTTCTTTCCTTTTTTGTTAAAAAAACGGGAATGGAAAAAGGCGTCCCTCAGAATGGGCGGAATTCGTTGCAAACGAATCAATGGACAAACGTTTAATCTCCAATATATATAAACAGCTCATGCAGCTTAATATTAAAAAAACAAACAACCCAATACAAAAATGGGCAGAAGATCTAAAGAGACGTTTCTTCAAAGAAGACACAGAGATGGCCAAGACGCACTTGAAAAGCTGCTCAACAGCACTAATTAATAGAGAAATGCAAATCAAAACTACAATGAGGTATCTCCTCACACCTGTTGGAATCAGCATCATCAGAAAATCTACAAACAACAAATTCTGGGGAGGGTGTGGACAAAAGGAGCCCTCTTCCACTATTGGTGGGAAGGTAAATTGATACAGTCACTATGGAGAACAGTATGGAGTTTCCTTAAAAAAACTAGAAATAGAATTACCATCTGATCCAGCAATCCCACTTATGGGCATATACCCAGAGAAAACCATAAATCAAAAAGGAACATTCACCACAATGTTCATTGCAGCACTATTTACAATAGCCAGGTAATGGAAGCAACCTAAATGCCCACAGACAGATGAATGGATAAAGATGTGGTACATATATAAAATGGAATATTACTCAGCCATAAAAAGGAATGAAACTGGGTCATTTGTAGAGACATCGATGGATCTAGAGACTGTCATACACAATGAAGTAAGTCAGAAAGAGGAAAACAAATATTGTATATTAATGCATATATATGGAACCTAAGAAATGGTCCAGATGAACTGGTTTGCAGGGAAGAAATAGAGACACAGAGGTACAGAACCAACGTATGGACACCAAGTGTGGGAAGCCATGGGGTTGTGGTGGTGGGATGAGTTGGGAGATTAGGATTGACCTGTATACATGTATATGCCTAATATGCATAACAAATAATGACCTGCTGTAAAAAAAAATAAATAAAATAAAAGTTCAAAATTTTACAAAATAAAATTTAAAAATAAAACAGAAAAAAGTTCTTCCCTTCACACCGATGTATTTATAGGAATGAATTATTTCCATGCTTATATCTACAAATACATAAAAGAGGAATAAAATCTAACTTGAACCATAGAAGAAAAAAAACCTGAACCCACCTGTTATACAGAGGAAAACCCTATCAGGGCACTTGCTCCAGCGGTAAACAATTCTGAAATTGGTCAGAGGTGGGGAATCATCTCCCATACAGCCAGCAACCCACACCCGACGCAAGGAGCGTCCTCATTGCAAAGCTGGGGGACCGTGCCGAGACATCTGTGTGTAAACGTGAGCTGAGCCCCAGGACAGCTGCTGGTGTACTGTTACCACCCTTCCCAGGTAAAACACCTGAATATGTACAAGGGCTTGAAAGCCTAGAAGAAGGGCCGCGGAGCCACACCAGCGACAGCACGCAGGCCAACTTGGTGCCTGCAGGCCAGCCAGGGTGGTCCTGGCCGCGGGCGCTCTTCCGGAAGCTTTCCATTGCCCTGCCTGAGATACCCCTCCTGTCCCGGCCCCCACTGCTTTTTTCCTTCCTCACCTCTGTCCGGAGAGAGATTCCAGCAGAAGGTATGGGTGACACATCCTCCTCTTTACAGGTGGCAGCCTGGCACCTCCTGCAGAAAGGCCAGCAGAGCCCCACTCACACCGGGCCACCCACAAAGCCGTGGCCCCTCACTCCCTCCCACCAGCACAGCCCCGGGACTGCTGACGGGGCAGAGAATATGGAGTCAGGCACAGCCTCAGGTGCTATTGCTGCCTGGAGCGCTGTTTTTATTGACCTCAACCAGGCACACCTGGGGAGGGCCGGCAGGCAGGGTAAGGCTGCCCAGGTCAGCTAATCCACAACCCTCAGGGAATCACATTGTTGAAAATGGACCTCGCTAAGGCAGAATAGAAGCCGAGGGAAAAAGGGACACAATGCCATTTGCAGCACCGTCGATGAGTCTAGAGGTAATCACGTGACTTGTAGTAAGTCAGAAAGTGAAAGACACATATCGTATCCTATCACTTATAGGTGTTACCTAAAAATGGAAACCAGGGCAGATATTTCCACGGAGAAGGGCAATCACAGATTCATTCAACAAACTTATGGTTCTCCAATGGAAAGGTGTGAGGATTGGTTTCATTACGATATCGGCTTTAACAGACATATACAAACACAGGTGACATATATAATCACCAAAGACCTACGGAATACCAAGAGAAGACTACTCAACATTCTGTCATAACGTACATGGGAAAAGGATCCCAGGGAGAACAGACATCTGTATATGTGTAAAAGAACCACATCTTCCACACCTACAACAAGCCAAACATTGTAATCAAACTTGCTGTAATAAAAAATAAAAAACATAAATTAAAAACACGAACAAGAAGTAGTGAGACAAACTTGAGGGGCTTTCCCCTGGCACACTCCATTCTAAATTCCAATCTAGAACACGACTTCCATTGAGGCTCTGTGGCCCTAGTAACCAGATTTGGTAAGGGAGAACTGCTGCCACCTTGTGGCCGTTTCACACAACAGCAGCTTTAATCCCAGCGCTAATGGTCCGTTGATATTCAAAATCATTGCAGGCCTGTAAATGACACCTGCCCTGAAAACAAATCCTGGGGTCACATATCGACCAAAAAATTCAAAGGACGTCCATATTTCAAAACGACCGTTTCAAAAGGCATATTTTACGCACATTAGTGTTCTGCTTCTTTTTCTTTCTTTCCTTTTTTGTTAAAAAAACGGGAATGGAAAAAGGCGTCCCTCAGAATGGGCGGAAATCGTTGCAAACGAATCAATGGACAAAGGTTTAATCTCCAATATATATAAGCAGCTCATGCAGCTTAATATTAAAAAAACAAACAACCCAATACAAAAATGGGCAGAAGATCTAAAGAGACGTTTCTTCAAAGAAGACACAGAGATGGCCAAGACGCACTTGAAAAGCTGCCCAACAGCACTAATTATTAGAGAAATGCAAATCAAAACTACAATGAGGTATCTCCTCACACCTGTTGGAATCAGCATCATCAGAAAATCTACAAACAACAAATTCTGGGGAGGGTGTGGACAAAAGGAACCCTCTTCCACTATTGGTGGGAATGTAAATTGATACAGTCACTGTGGAGAACAGTATGGAGTTTCCTTAAAAAAACTAGAAATAGAATTACCATCTGATCCAGCAATCCCACTTCTGGGCATATACCCAGAGAAAACCATAAATCAAAAAGGCACATTCACCACAATGTTCATTGCAGCACTATTGACAATAGCCAGGTAATGGAAGCAACCTAAATGCCCACAGACAGATGAATGGATAAACATGTGGTACATCTATAAAATGGAATATTACTCAGCCATAAAAAGGAATGAAACTGGGTCATTTGTAGAGACATCGATGGATCTAGAGACTGTCATACAGAATGAAGTAAGTCAGAAAGAGGAAAACAAATATTGTATATTAATGCATATATGTGGAACCTAAAAAATGGTCCAGATGAACTGGTTTGCAGGGAAGAAATAGAGACACAGAGGTACAGAACCAACGTATGGACACCAAGTGTGGGAAGCCATGGGGTGGTGGTGGTGGGATGAGTTGGGAGATTGGGATTGACCTGTATACATGTATATGCCTAAAATACATAACTAATAATAACCTGCTGTATAAAAAAATAAAAAAATTAAAGTTCAAAATTTTACAAAATGAAATTTAAAAATAAAGCAGAAAAAAGTTCTTCCCTTCACACAGATGTATTTATAGGAATGAATTATTTCCATGCTTATATCTATAAATACATAAAAGAGGAATAAAATCTACCTTGAACCATAGAAGAAAAAAAACCTGAACCCACCAGTTATACAGAGGAAAACCCTATCAGGGCACTTGCTCCAGCGGTAAACAATTCTGAAATTGGTCAGAGGTGGGGAATCATCTCCCATACAGCCAGCAACCCACACCCCACGCAAGGAGCGTCCTCATTGCAAAGCTGGGGGACCGTGCCGAGACATCTGTGTGTAAACGTGAGCTGAGCACAAGGCCAGCTGCTGCTGAACTGTTCCCACCCTTCCCAGGTAAAACACCTGAATATGTACAAGGGCTTGAAAGCCTAGAAGAAGGGCCGCGGAGCCACACCAGCGACAGCACGCAGGCCAACTTGGTGCCTGCCGGCCAGCCAGGGTGAACCTGGCCGCGGGCGCTCTTCTGGAAGCTTTCCATTGCCCTGCCTGAGATACCCCTCCTGTCCCGGCCCCCACTGCTTTTTTCCTGCCTCACCTCTGTCCGGAGAGAAATTCCAGCAGAAGGTATGGGTGACACATCCTCTTCTTTACAGGTGGCAGCCTGGCACCTCCTGCAGGAAGGCCAGCAGAGCCCCACTCACACCGGGCCACACACAAAGCCATGGCCCCTCACTCCCTCCCACCAGCACAGCCCCGAGACTGCTGACGGGGCAGAGAATATGGAGTCAGGCACAGCTTCAGGGGCTATTGCTGCCTGGAGCGCTGTTTATATTGACCTCAAACAGGCACACCTGGGGAGGGCCGGCAGTCAGGGTAAGGCTGCCCAGGTCAGCTAATCCACAACCCTCAGGGAATCACATTGTTGAAAATGGACCTCGCTAAGGCAGAATAGAAGCCAAGGGAAAAAAGGACACAATGCCATTTGCAGCACCGTCGATGAGTCTAGAGGTAATCACGTGACTTCTAGTAAGTCAGAAAGTGAAAGACACATATCGTATCATATCACTTATAGGTGTTACCTAAAAATGGAAACCAGGGCAGATATTTCCACGGAGAAGGGCAATCACAGATTCATTCAACAAACTTATGGTTCACCAATGGAAAGGTGTGAGGATTGGTTTCATTACGATATCGGCTTTAACAGACATATACAAACACAGTGACATTTATAATCACCAAAGACCTACAGAATTCCAAGAGAAGACTACTCAACATTCTGTCATAACGTATATGGGAAAAGGATCCCAGGGAGAACAGACATCTGTATATGTGTAAAAGAACCACATCTTCCACACCTACAACAAGCCAAACATTGTAATCAAACTTGCTGTAATAAAAAATAAAAAACATAAATTAAAAACACGAACAAGAAGTAGTGAGACAAACTTGAGGGGCTTTCCCCTGGCACACTCCATTCTAAATTCCAATCTAGAACACGACTTCCATTGAGGCTCTGTGGCCCTAGTAACTAGATTTGGTAAGGGAGAACTGCTGCCACCTTGTGGCCGTTTCACACAACAGCAGCTTTAATCCCAGCGCTAATGGTCCGTTGATATTCAAAATCATTGCAGGCCTGTAAATGACACCTGCCCTGAAAACAAATCCTGCGGTCACATATCGACCAAAAAATTCAAAGGACGTCCATATTTCAAAACGACCGTTTCAAAAGGCATATTTTACGCACATTAGTGTTCTGCTTCTTTTTCTTTCTTTCCTTTTTTGTTAAAAAAACGGGAATGGAAAAAGGCGTCCCTCAGAATGGGCGGAAATCGTTGCAAACGAATCAATGGACAAAGGTTTAATCTCCAATATATATAAGCAGCTCATGCAGCTTAATATTAAAAAAACAAACAACCCAATACAAAAATGGGCAGAAGATCTAAAGAGACGTTTCTTCAAAGAAGACACAGAGATGGCCAAGACGCACTTGAAAAGCTGCCCAACAGCACTAATTATTAGAGAAATGCAAATCAAAACTACAATGAGGTATCTCCTCACACCTGTTGGAATCAGCATCATCAGAAAATCTACAAACAACAAATTCTGGGGAGGGTGTGGACAAAAGGAGCCCTCTTCCACTATTGGTGGGAATGTAAATTGATACAGTCACTATGGAGAACAGTATGGAGTTTCCTTAAAAAAACTAGAAATAGAATTACCATCTGATCCAGCAATCCCACTTCTGGGCATATACCCAGAGAAAACCATAAATCAAAAAGGCACATTCACCACAATGTTCATTGCAGCACTATTGACAATAGCCAGGTAATGGAAGCAACCTAAATGCCCACAGACAGATGAATGGATAAACATGTGGTACATCTATAAAATGGAATATTACTCAGCCATAAAAAGGAATGAAACTGGGTCATTTGTAGAGACATCGATGGATCTAGAGACTGTCATACAGAATGAAGCAAGTCAGAAAGAGGAAAACAAATATTGTATATTAATGCATATATGTGGAACCTAAAAAATGGTCCAGATGAACTGGTTTGCAGGGAAGAAATAGAGACACAGAGGTACAGAACCAACGTATGGACACCAAGTGTGGGAAGCCATGGGGTGGTGGTGGTGGGATGAGTTGGGAGATTGGGATTGACCTGTATACATGTATATGCCTAAAATACATAACTAATAATAACCTGCTGTATAAAAAAATAAAAAAAATTAAAGTTCAAAATTTTACAAAATAAAATTTAAAAATAAAGCAGAAAAAAGTTCTTCCCTTCACACAGATGTATTTATAGGAATGAATTATTTCCATGCTTATATCTACAAATACATAAAAGAGGAATAAAATCTAACTTGAACCATAGAAGAAAAAAAACCTGAACCCACCTGTTATACAGAGGAAAACCCTATCAGGGCACTTGCTCCAGCGGTAAACAATTCTGAAATTGGTCAGAGGTGGGGAATCATCTCCCATACAGCCAGCAACCCACACCCCACGCAAGGAGCGTCCTCATTGCAAAGCTGGGGGACCGTGCCGAGACATCTGTGTGTAAACGTGAGCTGAGCCCCAGGACAGCTGCTGGTGTACTGTTACCACCCTTCCCAGGTAAAACACCTGAATATGTACAAGGGCTTGAAAGCCTAGAAGAAGGGCCGCGGAGCCACACCAGCGACAGCACGCAGGCCAACTTGGTGCCTGCAGGCCAGCCAGGGTGGTCCTGGCCGCGGGCGCTCTTCCGGAAGCTTTCCATTGCCCTGCCTGAGATACCCCTCCTGTCCCGGCCCCCACTGCTTTTTTCCTTCCTCACCTCTGTCCGGAGAGAGATTCCAGCAGAAGGTATGGGTGACACATCCTCCTCTTTACAGGTGGCAGCCTGGCACCTCCTGCAGAAAGGCCAGCAGAGCCCCACTCACACCGGGCCACCCACAAAGCCGTGGCCCCTCACTCCCTCCCACCAGCACAGCCCCGGGACTGCTGACGGGGCAGAGAATATGGAGTCAGGCACAGCCTCAGGTGCTATTGCTGCCTGGAGCGCTGTTTTTATTGACCTCAACCAAGCACACCTGGGGAGGGCCGGCAGGCAGGGTAAGGCTGCCCAGGTCAGCTAATCCACAACCCTCAGGGAATCACATTGTTGAAAATGGACCTCGCTAAGGCAGAATAGAAGCCGAGGGAAAAAGGGACACAATGCCATTTGCAGCACCGTCGATGAGTCTAGAGGTAATCACGTGACTTGTAGTAAGTCAGAAAGTGAAAGACACATATCGTATCCTATCACTTATAGGTGTTACCTAAAAATGGAAACCAGGGCAGATATTTCCACGGAGAAGGGCAATCACAGATTCATTCAACAAACTTATGGTTCTCCAATGGAAAGGTGTGAGGATTGGTTTCATTACGATATCGGCTTTAACAGACATATACAAACACAGGTGACATATATAATCACCAAAGACCTACGGAATACCAAGAGAAGACTACTCAACATTCTGTCATAACGTACATGGGAAAAGGATCCCAGGGAGAACAGACATCTGTATATGTGTAAAAGAACCACATCTTCCACACCTACAACAAGCCAAACATTGTAATCAAACTTGCTGTAATAAAAAATAAAAAACATAAATTAAAAACACGAACAAGAAGTAGTGAGACAAACTTGAGGGGCTTTCCCCTGGCACACTCCATTCTAAATTCCAATCTAGAACACGACTTCCATTGAGGCTCTGTGGCCCTAGTAACCAGATTTGGTAAGGGAGAACTGCTGCCACCTTGTGGCCGTTTCACACAACAGCAGCTTTAATCCCAGCGCTAATGGTCCGTTGATATTCAAAATCATTGCAGGCCTGTAAATGACACCTGCCCTGAAAACAAATCCTGGGGTCACATATCGACCAAAAAATTCAAAGGACGTCCATATTTCAAAACGACCGTTTCAAAAGGCATATTTTACGCACATTAGTGTTCTGCTTCTTTTTCTTTCTTTCCTTTTTTGTTAAAAAAACGGGAATGGAAAAAGGCGTCCCTCAGAATGGGCGGAAATCGTTGCAAACGAATCAATGGACAAAGGTTTAATCTCCAATATATATAAGCAGCTCATGCAGCTTAATATTAAAAAAACAAACAACCCAATACAAAAATGGGCAGAAGATCTAAAGAGACGTTTCTTCAAAGAAGACACAGAGATGGCCAAGACGCACTTGAAAAGCTGCCCAACAGCACTAATTATTAGAGAAATGCAAATCAAAACTACAATGAGGTATCTCCTCACACCTGTTGGAATCAGCATCATCAGAAAATCTACAAACAACAAATTCTGGGGAGGGTGGACAAAAGGAGCCCTCTTCCACTATTGGTGGGAATGTAAATTGATACAGTCACTATGGAGAACAGTATGGAGTTTCCTTAAAAAAACTAGAAATAGAATTACCATCTGATCCAGCAATTCCACTTCTGGGCATATACCCAGAGAAAACCATAAATCAAAAAGGCACATTCACCACAATGTTCATTGCAGCACTATTTACAATAGCCAGGTAATGGAAGCAACCTAAATGCCCACAGACAGATGAATGGATAAACATGTGGTACATATATAAAATGGAATATTACTCAGCCATAAAAAGGAATGAAACTGGGTCATTTGTAGAGACATCGATGGATCTAGAGACTGTCATACAGAATGAAGCAAGTCAGAAAGAGGAAAACAAACATTGTATATTAATGCATATATATGGAACCTAAGAAATGGTCCAGATGAACTGGTTTGCAGGGAAGAAATAGAGACACAGAGGTACAGAACCAACGTATGGACACCAAGTGTGGGAAGCCATGGGGTGGTGGTGGTGGGATGAGTTGGGAGATTAGGATTGACCTGTATACATGTATATGCCTAATATACATAACAAATAATAACCTGCTGTATAAAAAAATAAATAAAATAAAAGTTCAAAATTTTACAAAATAAAATTTAAAAATAAAACAGAAAAAAGTTCTTCCCTTCACACCGATGTATTTATAGGAATGAATTATTTCCATGCTTATATCTACAAATACATAAAAGAGGAATAAAATCTAACTTGAACCATAGAAGAAAAAAAACCTGAACCCACCTGTTATACAGAGGAAAACCCTATCAGGGCACTTGCTCCAGCGGTAAACAATTCTGAAATTGGTCAGAGGTGGGGAATCATCTCCCATACAGCCAGCAACCCACACCCCACGCAAGGAGCGTCCTCATTGCAAAGCTGGGGGACCGTGCCGAGACATCTGTGTGTAAACGTGAGCTGAGCCCCAGGACAGCTGCTGGTGTACTGTTACCACCCTTCCCAGGTAAAACACCTGAATATGTACAAGGGCTTGAAAGCCTAGAAGAAGGGCCGCGGAGCCACACCAGCGACAGCACGCAGGCCAACTTGGTGCCTGCAGGCCAGCCAGGGTGGTCCTGGCCGCGGGCGCTCTTCCGGAAGCTTTCCATTGCCCTGCCTGAGATACCCCTCCTGTCCCGGCCCCCACTGCTTTTTTCCTGCCTCACCTCTGTCCGGAGAGAGATTCCAGCAGAAGGTATGGGTGACACATCCTCCTCTTTACAGGTGGCAGCCTGGCACCTCCTGCAGAAAGGCCAACAGAGCCCCACTCACACCGGGCCACCCACAAAGCCGTGGCCCCTCACTCCCTCCCACCAGCACAGCCCCGGGACTGCTGACGGGGCAGAGAATATGGAGTCAGGCACAGCCTCAGGTGCTATTGCTGCCTGGAGCGCTGTTTTTATTGACCTCAACCAAGCACACCTGGGGAGGGCCGGCAGGCAGGGTAAGGCTGCCCAGGTCAGCTAATCCACAACCCTCAGGGAATCACATTGTTGAAAATGGACCTCGCTAAGGCAGAATAGAAGCCGAGGGAAAAAGGGACACAATGCCATTTGCAGCACCGTCGATGAGTCTAGAGGTAATCACGTGACTTGTAGTAAGTCAGAAAGTGAAAGACACATATCGTATCCTATCACTTATAGGTGTTACCTAAAAATGGAAACCAGGGCAGATATTTCCACGGAGAAGGGCAATCACAGATTCATTCAACAAACTTATGGTTCTCCAATGGAAAGGTGTGAGGATTGGTTTCATTACGATATCGGCTTTAACAGACATATACAAACACAGGTGACATATATAATCACCAAAGACCTACAGAATTCCAAGAGAAGACTACTCAACATTCTGTCATAACGTATATGGGAAAAGGATCCCAGGGAGAACAGACATCTGTATATGTGTAAAA
Source organism: Mesoplodon bidens (assembly GCF_964165515.1). Lineage (NCBI taxonomy): Eukaryota > Metazoa > Chordata > Mammalia > Artiodactyla > Ziphiidae > Mesoplodon > Mesoplodon bidens. The sequence continues at coordinate 1,161,176 of NW_027671506.1, forward strand.
GAACCACATCTTCCACACCTACAACAAGCCAAACATTGTAATCAAACTTGCTGTAATAAAAAATAAAAAACATAAATTAAAAACACGAACAAGAAGTAGTGAGACAAACTTGAGGGGCTTTCCCCTGGCACACTCCATTCTAAATTCCAATCTAGAACACGACTTCCATTGAGGCTCTGTGGCCCTAGTAACCAGATTTGGTAAGGGAGAACTGCTGCCACCTTGTGGCCGTTTCACACAACAGCAGCTTTAATCCCAGCGCTAATGGTCCGTTGATATTCAAAATCATTGCAGGCCTGTAAATGACACCTGCCCTGAAAACAAATCCTGCGGTCACATATCGACCAAAAAATTCAAAGGACGTCCATATTTCAAAACGACCATTTCAAAAGGCATATTTTACGCACATTAGTGTTCTGCTTCTTTTTCTTTCTTTCCTTTTTTGTTAAAAAAACGGGAATGGAAAAAGGCGTCCCTCAGAATGGGCGGAAATCGTTGCAAACGAATCAATGGACAAAGGTTTAATCTCCAATATATATAAGCAGCTCATGCAGCTTAATATTAAAAAAACAAACAACCCAATACAAAAATGGGCAGAAGATCTAAAGAGACGTTTCTTCAAAGAAGACACAGAGATGGCCAAGACGCACTTGAAAAGCTGCCCAACAGCACTAATTATTAGAGAAATGCAAATCAAAACTACAATGAGGTATCTCCTCACACCTGTTGGAATCAGCATCATCAGAAAATCTACAAACAACAAATTCTGGGGAGGGTGGACAAAAGGAGCCCTCTTCCACTATTGGTGGGAATGTAAATTGATACAGTCACTATGGAGAACAGTATGGAGTTTCCTTAAAAAAACTAGAAATAGAATTACCATCTGATCCAGCAATTCCACTTCTGGGCATATACCCAGAGAAAACCATAAATCAAAAAGGCACATTCACCACAATGTTCATTGCAGCACTATTTACAATAGCCAGGTAATGGAAGCAACCTAAATGCCCACAGACAGATGAATGGATAAACATGTGGTACATATATAAAATGGAATATTACTCAGCCATAAAAAGGAATGAAACTGGGTCATTTGTAGAGACATTGATGGATCTAGAGACTGTCATACAGAATGAAGTAAGTCAGAAAGAGGAAAACAAACATTGTATATTAATGCATATATATGGAACCTAAGAAATGGTCCAGATGAACTGGTTTGCAGGGAAGAAATAGAGACACAGAGGTACAGAACCAACGTATGGACACCAAGTGTGGGAAGCCATGGGGTGGTGGTGGTGGGATGAGTTGGGAGATTAGGATTGACCTGTATACATGTATATGCCTAATATACATAACAAATAATAACCTGCTGTATAAAAAAATAAATAAAATAAAAGTTCAAAATTTTACAAAATAAAATTTAAAAATAAAACAGAAAAAAGTTCTTCCCTTCACACCGATGTATTTATAGGAATGAATTATTTCCATGCTTATATCTACAAATACATAAAAGAGGAATAAAATCTAACTTGAACCATAGAAGAAAAAAAACCTGAACCCACCTGTTATACAGAGGAAAACCCTATCAGGGCACTTGCTCCAGCGGTAAACAATTCTGAAATTGGTCAGAGGTGGGGAATCATCTCCCATACAGCCAGCAACCCACACCCCACGCAAGGAGCGTCCTCATTGCAAAGCTGGGGGACCGTGCCGAGACATCTGTGTGTAAACGTGAGCTGAGCCCCAGGACAGCTGCTGGTGTACTGTTACCACCCTTCCCAGGTAAAACACCTGAATATGTACAAGGGCTTGAAAGCCTAGAAGAAGGGCCGCGGAGCCACACCAGCGACAGCACGCAGGCCAACTTGGTGCCTGCAGGCCAGCCAGGGTGGTCCTGGCCGCGGGCGCTCTTCCGGAAGCTTTCCATTGCCCTGCCTGAGATACCCCTCCTGTCCCGGCCCCCACTGCTTTTTTCCTGCCTCACCTCTGTCCGGAGAGAGATTCCAGCAGAAGGTATGGGTGACACATCCTCCTCTTTACAGGTGGCAGCCTGGCACCTCCTGCAGAAAGGCCAACAGAGCCCCACTCACACCGGGCCACCCACAAAGCCGTGGCCCCTCACTCCCTCCCACCAGCACAGCCCCGGGACTGCTGACGGGGCAGAGAATATGGAGTCAGGCACAGCCTCAGGTGCTATTGCTGCCTGGAGCGCTGTTTTTATTGACCTCAACCAAGCACACCTGGGGAGGGCCGGCAGGCAGGGTAAGGCTGCCCAGGTCAGCTAATCCACAACCCTCAGGGAATCACATTGTTGAAAATGGACCTCGCTAAGGCAGAATAGAAGCCGAGGGAAAAAGGGACACAATGCCATTTGCAGCACCGTCGATGAGTCTAGAGGTAATCACGTGACTTGTAGTAAGTCAGAAAGTGAAAGACACATATCGTATCCTATCACTTATAGGTGTTACCTAAAAATGGAAACCAGGGCAGATATTTCCACGGAGAAGGGCAATCACAGATTCATTCAACAAACTTATGGTTCTCCAATGGAAAGGTGTGAGGATTGGTTTCATTACGATATCGGCTTTAACAGACATATACAAACACAGGTGACATATATAATCACCAAAGACCTACAGAATTCCAAGAGAAGACTACTCAACATTCTGTCATAACGTATATGGGAAAAGGATCCCAGGGAGAACAGACATCTGTATATGTGTAAAAGAACCACATCTTCCACACCTACAACAAGCCAAACATTGTAATCAAACTTGCTGTAATAAAAAATAAAAAACATAAATTAAAAACACGAACAAGAAGTAGTGAGACAAACTTGAGGGGCTTTCCCCTGGCACACTCCATTCTAAATTCCAATCTAGAACACGACTTCCATTGAGGCTCTGTGGCCCTAGTAACCAGATTTGGTAAGGGAGAACTGCTGCCACCTTGTGGCCGTTTCACACAACAGCAGCTTTAATCCCAGCGCTAATGGTCCGTTGATATTCAAAATCATTGCAGGCCTGTAAATGACACCTGCCCTGAAAACAAATCCTGGGGTCACATATCGACCAAAAAATTCAAAGGACGTCCATATTTCAAAACGACCGTTTCAAAAGGCATATTTTACGCACATTAGTGTTCTGCTTCTTTTTCTTTCTTTCCTTTTTTGTTAAAAAAACGGGAATGGAAAAAGGCGTCCCTCAGAATGGGCGGAAATCATTGCAAACGAATCAATGGACAAAGGTTTAATCTCCAATATATATAAGCAGCTCATGCAGCTTAATATTAAAAAAACAAACAACCCAATACAAAAATGGGCAGAAGATCTAAAGAGACGTTTCTTCAAAGAAGACACAGAGATGGCCAAGACGCACTTGAAAAGCTGCCCAACAGCACTAATTATTAGAGAAATGCAAATCAAAACTACAATGAGGTATCTCCTCACACCTGTTGGAATCAGCATCATCAGAAAATCTACAAACAACAAATTCTGGGGAGGGTGTGGACAAAAGGAGCCCTCTTCCACTATTGGTGGGAATGTAAATTGATACAGTCACTATGGAGAACAGTATGGAGTTTCCTTAAAAAAACTAGAAATAGAATTACCATCTGATCCAGCAATCCCACTTCTGGGCATATACCCAGAGAAAACCATAAATCAAAAAGGCACATTCACCACAATGTTCATTGCAGCACTATTGACAATAGCCAGGTAATGGAAGCAACCTAAATGCCCACAGACAGATGAATGGATAAACATGTGGTACATCTATAAAATGGAATATTACTCAGCCATAAAAAGGAATGAAACTGGGTCATTTGTAGAGACATCGATGGATCTAGAGACTGTCATACAGAATGAAGCAAGTCAGAAAGAGGAAAACAAATATTGTTTATTAATGCATATATGTGGAACCTAAAAAATGGTCCAGATGAACTGGTTTGCAGGGAAGAAATAGAGACACAGAGGTACAGAACCAACGTATGGACACCAAGTGTGGGAAGCCATGGGGTGGTGGTGGTGGGATGAGTTGGGAGATTGGGATTGACCTGTATACATGTATATGCCTAAAATACATAACTAATAATAACCTGCTGTATAAAAAAATAAAAAAAATTAAAGTTCAAAATTTTACAAAATAAAATTTAAAAATAAAGCAGAAAAAAGTTCTTCCCTTCACACAGATGTATTTATAGGAATGAATTATTTCCATGCTTATATCTACAAATACATAAAAGAGGAATAAAATCTAACTTGAACCATAGAAGAAAAAAAACCTGAACCCACCTGTTATACAGAGGAAAACCCTATCAGGGCACTTGCTCCAGCGGTAAACAATTCTGAAATTGGTCAGAGGTGGGGAATCATCTCCCATACAGCCAGCAACCCACACCCCACGCAAGGAGCGTCCTCATTGCAAAGCTGGGGGACCGTGCCGAGACATCTGTGTGTAAACGTGAGCTGAGCCCCAGGACAGCTGCTGGTGTACTGTTACCACCCTTCCCAGGTAAAACACCTGAATATGTACAAGGGCTTGAAAGCCTAGAAGAAGGGCCGCGGAGCCACACCAGCGACAGCACGCAGGCCAACTTGGTGCCTGCAGGCCAGCCAGGGTGGTCCTGGCCGCGGGCGCTCTTCCGGAAGCTTTCCATTGCCCTGCCTGAGATACCCCTCCTGTCCCGGCCCCCACTGCTTTTTTCCTTCCTCACCTCTGTCCGGAGAGAGATTCCAGCAGAAGGTATGGGTGACACATCCTCCTCTTTACAGGTGGCAGCCTGGCACCTCCTGCAGAAAGGCCAGCAGAGCCCCACTCACACCGGGCCACCCACAAAGCCGTGGCCCCTCACTCCCTCCCACCAGCACAGCCCCGGGACTGCTGACGGGGCAGAGAATATGGAGTCAGGCACAGCCTCAGGTGCTATTGCTGCCTGGAGCGCTGTTTTTATTGACCTCAACCAGGCACACCTGGTGAGGGCCGGCAGGCAGGGTAAGGCTGCCCAGGTCAGCTAATCCACAACCCTCAGGGAATCACATTGTTGAAAATGGACCTCGCTAAGGCAGAATAGAAGCCGAGGGAAAAAGGGACACAATGCCATTTGCAGCACCGTCGATGAGTCTAGAGGTAATCACGTGACTTGTAGTAAGTCAGAAAGTGAAAGACACATATCGTATCCTATCACTTATAGGTGTTACCTAAAAATGGAAACCAGGGCAGATATTTCCACGGAGAAGGGCAATCACAGATTCATTCAACAAACTTATGGTTCTCCAATGGAAAGGTGTGAGGATTGGTTTCATTACGATATCGGCTTTAACAGACATATACAAACACAGGTGACATATATAATCACCAAAGACCTACGGAATACCAAGAGAAGACTACTCAACATTCTGTCATAACGTACATGGGAAAAGGATCCCAGGGAGAACAGACATCTGTATATGTGTAAAAGAACCACATCTTCCACACCTACAACAAGCCAAACATTGTAATCAAACTTGCTGTAATAAAAAATAAAAAACATAAATTAAAAACACGAACAAGAAGTAGTGAGACAAACTTGAGGGGCTTTCCCCTGGCACACTCCATTCTAAATTCCAATCTAGAACACGACTTCCATTGAGGCTCTGTGGCCCTAGTAACCAGATTTGGTAAGGGAGAACTGCTGCCACCTTGTGGCCGTTTCACACAACAGCAGCTTTAATCCCAGCGCTAATGGTCCGTTGATATTCAAAATCATTGCAGGCCTGTAAATGACACCTGCCCTGAAAACAAATCCTGCGGTCACATATCGACCAAAAAATTCAAAGGACGTCCATATTTCAAAACGACCGTTTCAAAAGGCATATTTTACGCACATTAGTGTTCAGCTTCTTTTTCTTTCTTTCCTTTTTTGTTAAAAAAACGGGAATGGAAAAAGGCGTCCCTCAGAATGGGCGGAAATCGTTGCAAACGAATCAATGGACAAAGGTTTAATCTCCAATATATATAAGCAGCTCATGCAGCTTAATATTAAAAAAACAAACAACCCAATACAAAAATGGGCAGAAGATCTAAAGAGACGTTTCTTCAAAGAAGACACAGAGATGGCCAAGACGCACTTGAAAAGCTGCCCAACAGCACTAATTATTAGAGAAATGCAAATCAAAACTACAATGAGGTATCTCCTCACACCTGTTGGAATCAGCATCATCAGAAAATCTACAAACAACAAATTCTGGGGAGGGTGTGGACAAAAGGAGCCCTCTTCCACTATTGGTGGGAATGTAAATTGATACAGTCACTATGGAGAACAGTATGGAGTTTCCTTAAAAAAACTAGAAATAGAATTACCATCTGATCCAGCAATCCCACTTCTGGGCATATACCCAGAGAAAACCAGAAATCAAAAAGGCACATTCACCACAATGTTCATTGCAGCACTATTGACAATAGCCAGGTAATGGAAGCAACCTAAATGCCCACAGACAGATGAATGGATAAAGATGTGGTACATCTATAAAATGGAATATTACTCAGCCATAAAAAGGAATGAAACTGGGTCATTTGTAGAGACATCGATGGATCTAGAGACTGTCATACAGAATGAAGTAAGTCAGAAAGAGGAAAACAAATATTGTATATTAATGCATATATGTGGAACCTAAAAAATGGTCCAGATGAACTGGTTTGCAGGGAAGAAATAGAGACACAGAGGTACAGAACCAACGTATGGACACCAAGTGTGGGAAGCCATGGGGTGGTGGTGGTGGGATGAGTTGGGAGATTGGGATTGACCTGTATACATGTATATGCCTAAAATACATAACTAATAATAACCTGCTGTATAAAAAAATAAAAAAATTAAAGTTCAAAATTTTACAAAATGAAATTTAAAAATAAAGCAGAAAAAAGTTCTTCCCTTCACACAGATGTATTTATAGGAATGAATTATTTCCATGCTTATATCTATAAATACATAAAAGAGGAATAAAATCTAACTTGAACCATAGAAGAAAAAAAACCTGAACCCACCAGTTATACAGAGGAAAACCCTATCAGGGCACTTGCTCCAGCGGTAAACAATTCTGAAATTGGTCAGAGGTGGGGAATCATCTCCCATACAGCCAGCAACCCACACCCCACGCAAGGAGCGTCCTCATTGCAAAGCTGGGGGACCGTGCCGAGACATCTGTGTGTAAACGTGAGCTGAGCACAAGGCCAGCTGCTGCTGAACTGTTCCCACCCTTCCCAGGTAAAACACCTGAATATGTACAAGGGCTTGAAAGCCTAGAAGAAGGGCCGCGGAGCCACACCAGCGACAGCACGCAGGCCAACTTGGTGCCTGCCGGCCAGCCAGGGTGAACATGGCCGCGGGCGCTCTTCTGGAAGCTTTCCATTGCCCTGCCTGAGATACCCCTCCTGTCCCGGCCCCCACTGCTTTTTTCCTGCCTCACCTCTGTCCGGAGAGAAATTCCAGCAGAAGGTATGGGTGACACATCCTCTTCTTTACAGGTGGCAGCCTGGCACCTCCTGCAGAAAGGCCAGCAGAGCCCCACTCACACCGGGCCACACACAAAGCCATGGCCCCTCACTCCCTCCCACCAGCACAGCCCCGAGACTGCTGATGGGGCAGAGAATATGGAGTCAGGCACAGCTTCAGGGGCTATTGCTGCCTGGAGCGCTGTTTATATTGACCTCAAACAGGCACACCTGGGGAGGGCCGGCAGTCAGGGTAAGGCTGCCCAGGTCAGCTAATCCACAACCCTCAGGGAATCACATTGTTGAAAATGGACCTCGCTAAGGCAGAATAGAAGCCAAGGGAAAAAAGGACACAATGCCATTTGCAGCACCGTCGATGAGTCTAGAGGTAATCACGTGACTTCTAGTAAGTCAGAAAGTGAAAGACACATATCGTATCATATCACTTATAGGTGTTACCTAAAAATGGAAACCAGGGCAGATATTTCCACGGAGAAGGGCAATCACAGATTCATTCAACAAACTTATGGTTCACCAATGGAAAGGTGTGAGGATTGGTTTCATTACGATATCGGCTTTAACAGACATATACAAACACAGTGACATTTATAATCACCAAAGACCTACGGAATACCAAGAGAAGACTACTCAACATTCTGTCATAACGTACATGGGAAAAGGATCCCAGGGAGAACCGACATCTGTATATGTGTAAAAGAACCACATCTTCCACACCTACAACAAGCCAAACATTGTAATCAAACTTGCTGTAATAAAAAATAAAAAACATAAATTAAAAACACGAACAAGAAGTAGTGAGACAAACTTGAGGGGCTTTCACCTGGCACACTCCATTCTAAATTCCAATCTAGAACACGACTTCCATTGAGGCTCTGTGGCCCTAGTAACCAGATTTGGTAAGGGAGAACTGCTGCCACCTTGTGGCCGTTTCACACAACAGCAGCTTTAATCCCAGCGCTAATGGTCAGTTGATATTCAAAATCATTGCAGGCCTGTAAATGACACCTGCCCTGAAAACAAATCCTGGGGTCACATATCGACCAAAAAATTCAAAGGACGTCCATATTTCAAAACGACCGTTTCAAAAGGCATATTTTACGCACATTAGTGTTCTGCTTCTTTTTCTTTCTTTCCTTTTTTGTTAAAAAAACGGGAATGGAAAAAGGCGTCCCTCAGAGTGGGCGGAAATCGTTGCAAACGAATCAATGGACAAAGGTTTAATCTCCAATATATATAAACAGCTCATGCAGCTTAATATTAGAAAAACAAACAACCCAATACAAAAATGGGCAGAAGATCGAAAGAGACGTTTCTTCAAAGAAGACACAGAGATGGCCAAGACGCACTTGAAAAGCTGCTCAACAGCCCTAATTATTAGAGAAATGCAAATCAAAACTACAATGAGGTATCTCCTCACACCTGTTGGAATCAGCATCATCAGAAAATCTACAAACAACAAATTCTGGGGAGGGTGTGGACAAAAGGAGCCCTCTTCCACTATTGGTGGGAATGTAAATTGATACAGTCACTATGGAGAACAGTATGGAGTTTCCTTAAAAAAACTAGAAATAGAATTACCATCTGATCCAGCAATCCCACTTCTGGGCATATACCCAGAGAAAACCAGAAATCAAAAAGGCACATTCACCACAATGTTCATTGCAGCACTATTGACAATAGCCAGGTAATGGAAGCAACCTAAATGCCCACAGACAGATGAATGGATAAACATGTGGTACATCTATAAAATGGAATATTACTCAGCCATAAAAAGGAATGAAACTGGGTCATTTGTAGAGACATCGATGGATCTAGAGACAGTCATACAGAATAAAGTAAGTCAGAAAGAGGAAAACAAATATTGTATATTAATGCATATATGTGGAACCCAAAAATGGTCCAGATGAACTGGTTTGCAGGGAAGAAATAGAGACACAGAGGTACAGAACCAACGTATGGACACCAAGTGTGGGAAGCCATGGGGTGGTGGTGGTGGGATGAGTTGGGAGATTGGGATTGACCTGTATACATGTATATGCCTACAATACATAACTAATAATAACCTGCTGTATAAAAAAATAAATAAAATTAAAGTTCAAAATTTTACAAAATAAAATGTAAAAATAAAACAGAAAAATGTTCTTCCCTTCACACAGATGTATTTATAGGAATGAATTATTTCCATGCTTATATCTATAAATACATAAAAGAGGAATAAAATCTAACTTGAACCATAGAAGAAAAAAAACCTGAACCCACCAGTTATACAGAGGAAAACACTATCAGGGCACTTGCTCCAGCGGTAAACAATTCTGAAATTGGTCAGAGATGGGGAATCATCTCCCATACAGCCAGCAACCCACACCCCACGCAAGGAGCGTCCTCATTGCAAAGCTGGGGGACCGTGCCGAGGCATCTGTGAGTAAACGTGAGCTGAGCCCCAGGCCAGCTGCTGCTTCACTGTTCCCACCCTTCCCAGGTAAAACACCTGAATATGTACAAGGGCTTGAAAGCCTAGAAGAAGGGCCGTGGAGCCACACCAGCGACAGCACGCAGGCCAACTTGGTGCCTGCAGGCCAGCCAGGGTTGTCCTGGCCGCGGGCCCTCTTCCGGAAGCTTTCCATTGCCCTGCCTGAGATACCCCTCCTGTCCCGGCCCCCACTGCTTTTTTCCTTCCTCACCTCTGTCCGGAGAGAAATTCCAGTGGAAGGTATGGGTGACACATCCTCTTCTTTACAGGTGGCAGCCTGGCACCTCCTGCAGAAAGGCCAGCAGAGCCCCACTCACACCGGCCCACCCACAAAGCCGTGGCCCCTCACTCCCTCCCACCAGCACAGCCCCGAGACTGCTGACGGGGCAGAGAATATGGAGTCAGGCACAGCTTCAGGGGCTGTTGCTGCCTGGAGCGCTGCTTTTATTGACCTCAACCAGGCACACCTGGGGAGGGCCGGCAGGCAGGGTAAGGCTGCCCAGGTCAGCTAATCCACAACCCTCAGGGAATCACATTGTTGAAAATGGACCTCGCTAAGGCAGAATAGAAGCCGAGGGAAAAAAGGACACAATGCCATTTGCAGCACCGTCGATGAGTCTAGAGGTAATCACGTGACTTGTAGTAAGTCAGAAAGTGAAAGACACATATCGTATCATATCACTTATAGGTGTTACCTAAAAAAGGATTCCAGGGCAGATATTTCCACGGAGAAGGGCAATCACAGATTCATTCAACAAACTTATGGTTCACCAACGGAAAGGAGTGAGGATTGGTTTCATTACGATATCGGCTTTAACAGACATATACAAACACAGGTGACATATATAATCACCAAAGACCTACGGAATACCAAGAGAAGACTACTCAACATTCTGTCATAACGTACATGGGAAAAGGATCCCAGGGAGAACAGACATCTGTATATGTGTAAAAGAACCACATCTTCCACACCTACAACAAGCCAAACATTGTAATCAAACTTGCTGTAATAAAAAATAAAAAACATAAATTAAAAACACGAACAAGAAGTAGTGAGACAAACTTGAGGGGCTTTCCCCTGGCACACTCCATTCTAAATTCCAATCTAGAACACGACTTCCATTGAGGCTCTGTGGCCCTAGTAACCAGATTTGGTAAGGGAGAACTGCTGCCACCTTGTGGCCGTTTCACACAACAGCAGCTTTAATCCCAGCGCTAATGGTCAGTTGATATTCAAAATCATTGCAGGCCTCTAAATGACACCTGCCCTGAAAACAAATCCTGGGGTCACATATCGACCAAAAAATTCAAAGGACGTCCATATTTCAAAACGACCGTTTCAAAAGGCATATTTTACGCACATTAGTGTTCTGCTTCTTTTTCTTTCTTTCCTTTTTTGTTAAAAAAACGGGAATGGAAAAAGGCGTCCCTCAGAGTGGGCGGAAATCGTTGCAAACGAATCAATGGACAAAGGTTTAATCTCCAATATATATAAACAGCTCATGCAGCTTAATATTAAAAAAACAAACAACCCAATACAAAAATGGGCAGAAGATCTAAAGAGACGTTTCTTCAAAGAAGACACAGAGATGGCCAAGACGCACTTGAAAAGCTGCTCAACAGCACTAATTATTAGAGAAATGCAAATCAAAACTACAATGAGGTATCTCCTCACACCTGTTGGAATCAGCATCATCAGAAAATCTACAAACAACAAATTCTGGGGAGGGTGTGGACAAAAGGAGCCCTCTTCCACTATTGGTGGGAATGTAAATTGATACAGTCACTATGGAGAACAGTATGGAGTTTCCTTAAAAAAACTAGAAATAGAATTACCATCTGATCCAGCAAATCCACTTCTGGGCATATATCCAGAGAAAACCATAAATCAAAAAGGCACATTCACCACAATGTTCATTGCAGCACTATTTACAATAGCCAGGTAATGGAAGCAACCTAAATGCCCACAGACAGATGAATGGATAAACATGTGGTACATCTATAAAATGGAATATTACTCAGCCATAAAAAGGAATGAAACTGGGTCATTTGTAGAGACATTGATGGATCTAGAGACTGTCATACAGAATGAAGTAAGTCAGAAAGAGGAAAACAAATATTGTATATTAATGCATATATATGGAACCTAAGAAATGGTCCAGATGAACTGGTTTGCAGGGAAGAAATAGAGACACAGAGGTACAGAACCAACGTATGGACACCAAGTGTGGGAAGCCATGGGGTGGTGGTGGTGGGATGAGTTGGGAGATTGGGATTGACCTGTATACATGTATATGCCTAAAATACATAACAAATAATAACCTGCTGTATAAAAAAATAAATAAAATAAATGTTCAAAATTTTACAAAATAAAATTTAAAAATAAAACAGAAAAAAGTTCTTCCCTTCACACAGATGTATTTATAGAAATGAATTATTTCCATGCTTATATCTACAAATACATAAAAGAGGAATAAAATCTAACTTGAACCATAGAAGAAAAAAAACCTGAACCCACCAGTTATACAGAGGAAAACCCTATCAGGGCACTTGCTCCAGCGGTAAACAATTCAGAAATTGGTCAGAGGTGGGGAATCATCTCCCATACAGCCAGCAACCCACACCCCACGCAAGGAGCGTCCTCATTGCAAAGCTGGGGGACCGTGCCGAGACATCTGTGTGTAAACGTGAGCTGAGCCCCAGGACAGCTGCTGGTGAACTGTTACCACCCTTCCCAGGTAAAACACCTGAATATGTACAAGGGCTTGAAAGCCTAGAAGAAGGGCCGCGGAGCCACACCAGTGACAGCATGCAGGCCAACTTGGTGCCTGCAGGCCAGCCAGGGTGGTCCTGGCCGCGGGCGCTCTTCCGGAAGCTTTCCATTGCCCTGCCTGAGATACCCCTCCTGTCCCGGCCCCCACTGCTTTTTTCCTTCCTCACCTCTGTCCGGAGAGAGATTCCAGCAGAAGGTATGGTTGACACTTCCTCTTCTTTACAGGTGGCAGCCTGGCACCTCCTGCAGAAAGGCCAGCAGAGCCCCACTCACACCGGGCCACCCAAAAAGCCGTGGCCCCTCACTCCCTCCCACCAGCACAGCCCCGGGACTGCTGACGGGTCAGAGAATATGGAGTCAGGCACAGCCTCCGGTGCTATTGCTGCCTGGAGCGCTGTTTTTATTGACATCAACCAGGCACACCCGGTGTGGGCCGGCAGGCAGGGTAAGGCTGCCCAGGTCAGCTAATCCACAACCCTCAGGGAATCACATTGTTGAAAATGGACCTCGCTAAGGCAGAATAGAAGCCGAGGGAATATAGGACACAAAGCCATTTGCAGCGCCGTCGATGAGTCTAGAGGTAATCACGTGACTTGTAGTAAGTCAGAAAGTGAAAGACACATATCGTATCATATCACTTATAGGTGTTACCTAAAAATGGAAACCAGGGCAGATATTTCCACGGAGAAGGGCAATCACAGATTCATTCAACAAACTTATGGTTCACCAATGGAAAGGTGTGAGGATTGGTTTCATTACGATATCGGCTTTAACAGACATACACAAACACAGTGACATATATAATCACCAAAGACCTACGGAATACCAAGAGAAGACTACTCAACATTCTGTCATAACGTACATGGGAAAAGGATCCCAGGGAGAACAGACATCGGTATATGTGTAAAAGAACCACATCTTCCACACCTACAACAAGCCAAACATTGTAATCAAACTTGCTGTAATAAAAAATAAAAAAAAAATTAAAAACACGAACAAGAAGTAGTGAGACAAACTTGAGGGGCTTTCCCCTGGCACACTCCATTCTAAATTCCAATCTAGAACACGACTTCCATTGAGGCTCTGTGGCCCTAGTAACCAGATTTGGTAAGGGAGAACTGCTGCCACCTTGTGGCCGTTTCACACAACAGCAGCTTTAATCCCAGCGCTAATGGTCAGTTGATATTCAAAATCATTGCAGGCCTGTAAATGACACCTGCCCTGAAAACAAATCCTGGGGTCACATATCGACCAAAAAATTCAAAGGACGTCCATATTTCAAAACGACCGTTTCAAAAGGCATATTTTACGCACATTAGTGTTCTGCTTCTTTTTCTTTCTTTCCTTTTTTGTTAAAAAAACGGGAATGGAAAAAGGCGTCCCTCAGAATGGGCGGAAATCGTTGCAAACGTATCAATGGACAAAGGTTTAATCTCCAATATATATAAACAGCTCATACAGCTTAATATTAAAAAAACAAACAACCCAATACAAAAATGGGCAGAAGATCTAAAGAGACATTTCTTCAAAGAAGACACAGAGATGGCCAAGACGCACTTGAAAAGCTGCTCAACAGCACTAATTATTAGAGAAATGCAAATCAAAACTACAATGAGGTATCTCCTCACACCTGTTGGAATCAGCATCATCAGAAAATCTACAAACAACAAATTCTGGGGAGGGTGTGGACAAAAGGAGCCCTCTTCCACTATTGGTGGAAGGTAAATTGATACAGTCACTATGGAGAACAGTATGGAGTTTCCTTAAAAAAACTAGAAATAGAATTACCATCTGATCCAGCAATCCCACTTCTGGGCATATACCCAGAGAAAACCATAAATCAAAAAGGCACATTCACCACAATGTTCATTGCAGCACTATTGACAATAGCCAGGTAATGGAAGCACCCTAAATGCCCACAGACAGATGAATGGATAAAGATGTGGTACATATATAAAATGGAATATTACTCAGCCATAAAAAGGAATGAAACTGGGTCATTTGTAGAGACATCGATGGATCTAGAGACTGTCATACAGAATGAAGTAAGTCAGACAGAGGAAAACAAATATTGTATATTAATGCATATATGTGGAACCCAAAAAATGGTCCAGATGAACTGGTTTGCACGGAAGAAATAGAGACACAGAGGTACAGAACCAACGTATGGACACCAAGTGTGGGAAGCCATGGGGTGGTGGTGGTGGGATGAGTTGGGAGATTGGGATTGACCTGTATACATGTATATGCCTACAATACATAACTAATAATAACCTGCTGTATAAAAAAATAAATAAAATTAAAGTTCAAAATTTTACAAAATAAAATTTAAAAATAAAACAGAAAAAAGTTCTTCCCTTCACACAGATGTATTTATAGGAATGAATTATTTTCATGCTTATATCTATAAATATATAAGAGAGGAATAAAATCTAACTTGAACCATAGAAAAAAAAAACATGAACCCACCTGTTATACAGAGGAAAACCCTATCAGGGCACTTGCTCCAGCGGTAAACAATTCTGAAATTGGTCAGAGGTGGGGAATCATCTCCCATACAGCCAGCAACCCACACCACACGCAAGGAGCGTCCTCATTGCAAAGATGGGGGACCGTGCCGAGGCATCTGTGAGTAAACGTGAGCTGAGCCCCAGGCCAGCTGCTGCTGAACTGTTCCCACCCTTCCCAGGTAAAACACCTGAATATGTACAAGGGCTTGAAAGCCTAGAAGAAGGGCCGCGGAGCCACACCAGCGACAGCACGCAGGCCAACTTGGTGCCTGCAGGCCAGCTAGGGTGGTCCTGGCCGCGGGCGCTCTTCCGGAATCTTTCCATTGCCCTGCCTGAGATACCCCTCCTGTCCCGGCCCCCACTGCTTTTTTCCTTCCTCACCTCTGTCCGGACAGAAATTCCAGCGGAAGGTATGGGTGACACATCCTCTTCTTTACAGGTGGCAGCCTGGCACCTCCTGCAGAAAGGCCAGCAGAGTCCCACTCACACCGGGCCACACACAAAGCCGTGGCCCCACACTCCCTCCCACCAGCACAGCCCCAAAACTGCTGACGGGGTAGAGAATATGGAGTCAGGCACAGCTTCAGGGGCTATTGCTGCCTGGAGCGCTGTTTTTATTGACCTCAACCAGGCACACCTGGGGAGGTCCGGCAGGCAGGATAAGGCTGCCCAGGTCAGCTAATCCACAACCCTCAGGGAATCACATTGTTGAAAATGGACCTCACTAAGGCAGAATAGAAGCCAAGGGAAAAAAGGACACAATGCCATTTGCAGCACCGTAGATGAGTCTAGAGGTAATCACGTGACTTGTAGTAAGTCACAAAGTGAAAGACACATATCGTATCATATCACTTATAGGTGTTACCTAAAAATGGAAACCAGGGCATATATTTCCACGGAGAAGGTCAATCACAGATTCATTCAACAAACTTATGGTTCACCAATGGAAAGGTGTGAGAATTGGTTTCATTACGATATCGGCTTTAACAGACGTACACAGACACAGGTGACATATATAATCACCAAAGACCTACGGAATACCAAGAGAACACTACTCAACATTCTGTCATAACGTACATGGGAAAAGGATCCCAGGGAGAACAGACATCTGTATAGGTGTAAAAGAACCACATCTTCCACACCTACAACAAGCCAAACATTGTAATCAAACTTGCTGTAATAAAAAATAAAAAACATAAATTAAAAACACGAACAAGAAGTAGTGAGACAAACTTGAGGGGCTTTCCCCTGGCACACTCCATTCTAAATTCCAATCTAGAACACGACTTCCATTGAGGCTCTGTGGCCCTAGTAACCAGATTTGGTAAGGGAGAACTGCTGCCACCTTGTGGCCGTTTCACACAACAGCAGCTTTAATCCCAGCGCTAATGGTCCGTTGATATTCAAAATCATTGCAGGCCTGTAAATGACACCTGCCCTGAAAACAAATCCTGCGGTCACATATCGACCAAAAAATTCAAAGGACGTCCATATTTCAAAACGACCGTTTCAAAAGGCATATTTTACGCACATTAGTGTTCTGCTTCTTTTTCTTTCTTTCCTTTTTTGTTAAAAAAACGGGAATGGAAAAAGGCGTCCCTCAGAATGGGCGGAAATCGTTGCAAACGAATCAATGGACAAAGGTTTAATCTCCAATATATATAAGCAGCTCATGCAGCTTAATATTAAAAAAACAAACAACCCAATACAAAAATGGGCAGAAGATCTAAAGAGACGTTTCTTCAAAGAAGACACAGAGATGGCCAAGACGCACTTGAAAAGCTGCCCAACAGCACTAATTATTAGAGAAATGCAAATCAAAACTACAATGAGGTATCTCCTCACACCTGTTGGAATCAGCATCATCAGAAAATCTACAAACAACAAATTCTGGGGAGGGTGTGGACAAAAGGAGCCCTCTTCCACTATTGGTGGGAATGTAAATTGATACAGTCACTATGGAGAACAGTATGGAGTTTCCTTAAAAAAACTAGAAATAGAATTACCATCTGATCCAGCAATCCCACTTCTGGGCATATACCCAGAGAAAACCAGAAATCAAAAAGGCACATTCACCACAATGTTCATTGCAGCACTATTGACAATAGCCAGGTAATGGAAGCAACCTAAATGCCCACAGACAGATGAATGGATAAAGATGTGGTACATCTATAAAATGGAATATTACTCAGCCATAAAAAGGAATGAAACTGGGTCATTTGTAGAGACATCGATGGATCTAGAGACTGTCATACAGAATGAAGTAAGTCAGAAAGAGGAAAACAAATATTGTATATTAATGCATATATGTGGAACCTAAAAAATGGTCCAGATGAACTGGTTTGCAGGGAAGAAATAGAGACACAGAGGTACAGAACCAACGTATGGACACCAAGTGTGGGAAGCCATGGGGTGGTGGTGGTGGGATGAGTTGGGAGATTGGGATTGACCTGTATACATGTATATGCCTAAAATACATAACTAATAATAACCTGCTGTATAAAAAAATAAAAAAATTAAAGTTCAAAATTTTACAAAATGAAATTTAAAAATAAAGCAGAAAAAAGTTCTTCCCTTCACACAGATGTATTTATAGGAATGAATTATTTCCATGCTTATATCTATAAATACATAAAAGAGGAATAAAATCTAACTTGAACCATAGAAGAAAAAAAACCTGAACCCACCAGTTATACAGAGGAAAACGCTATCAGGGCACTTGCTCCAGCGGTAAACAATTCTGAAATTGGTCAGAGGTGGGGAATCATCTCCCATACAGCCAGCAACCCACACCCCACGCAAGGAGCGTCCTCATTGCAAAGCTGGGGGACCGTGCCGAGACATCTGTGTGTAAACGTGAGCTGAGCACAAGGCCAGCTGCTGCTGAACTGTTCCCACCCTTCCCAGGTAAAACACCTGAATATGTACAAGGGCTTGAAAGCCTAGAAGAAGGGCCGCGGAGCCACACCAGCGACAGCACGCAGGCCAACTTGGTGCCTGCCGGCCAGCCAGGGTGAACATGGCCGCGGGCGCTCTTCTGGAAGCTTTCCATTGCCCTGCCTGAGATACCCCTCCTGTCCCGGCCCCCACTGCTTTTTTCCTGCCTCACCTCTGTCCGGAGAGAAATTCCAGCAGAAGGTATGGGTGACACATCCTCTTCTTTACAGGTGGCAGCCTGGCACCTCCTGCAGAAAGGCCAGCAGAGCCCCACTCACACCGGGCCACACACAAAGCCATGGCCCCTCACTCCCTCCCACCAGCACAGCCCCGAGACTGCTGATGGGGCAGAGAATATGGAGTCAGGCACAGCTTCAGGGGCTATTGCTGCCTGGAGCGCTGTTTATATTGACCTCAAACAGGCACACCTGGGGAGGGCCGGCAGTCAGGGTAAGGCTGCCCAGGTCAGCTAATCCACAACCCTCAGGGAATCACATTGTTGAAAATGGACCTCGCTAAGGCAGAATAGAAGCCAAGGGAAAAAAGGACACAATGCCATTTGCAGCACCGTCGATGAGTCTAGAGGTAATCACGTGACTTCTAGTAAGTCAGAAAGTGAAAGACACATATCGTATCATATCACTTATAGGTGTTACCTAAAAATGGAAACCAGGGCAGATATTTCCACGGAGAAGGGCAATCACAGATTCATTCAACAAACTTATGGTTCACCAATGGAAAGGTGTGAGGATTGGTTTCATTACGATATCGGCTTTAACAGACATATACAAACACAGTGACATTTATAATCACCAAAGACCTACGGAATACCAAGAGAAGACTACTCAACATTCTGTCATAACGTACATGGGAAAAGGATCCCAGGGAGAACCGACATCTGTATATGTGTAAAAGAACCACATCTTCCACACCTACAACAAGCCAAACATTGTAATCAAACTTGCTGTAATAAAAAATAAAAAACATAAATTAAAAACACGAACAAGAAGTAGTGAGACAAACTTGAGGGGCTTTCACCTGGCACACTCCATTCTAAATTCCAATCTAGAACACGACTTCCATTGAGGCTCTGTGGCCCTAGTAACCAGATTTGGTAAGGGAGAACTGCTGCCACCTTGTGGCCGTTTCACACAACAGCAGCTTTAATCCCAGCGCTAATGGTCAGTTGATATTCAAAATCATTGCAGGCCTGTAAATGACACCTGCCCTGAAAACAAATCCTGGGGTCACATATCGACCAAAAAATTCAAAGGACGTCCATATTTCAAAACGACCGTTTCAAAAGGCATATTTTACGCACATTAGTGTTCTGCTTCTTTTTCTTTCTTTCCTTTTTTGTTAAAAAAACGGGAATGGAAAAAGGCGTCCCTCAGAGTGGGCGGAAATCGTTGCAAACGAATCAATGGACAAAGGTTTAATCTCCAATATATATAAACAGCTCATGCAGCTTAATATTAGAAAAACAAACAACCCAATACAAAAATGGGCAGAAGATCGAAAGAGACGTTTCTTCAAAGAAGACACAGAGATGGCCAAGACGCACTTGAAAAGCTGCTCAACAGCCCTAATTATTAGAGAAATGCAAATCAAAACTACAATGAGGTATCTCCTCACACCTGTTGGAATCAGCATCATCAGAAAATCTACAAACAACAAATTCTGGGGAGGGTGTGGACAAAAGGAGCCCTCTTCCACTATTGGTGGGAATGTAAATTGATACAGTCACTATGGAGAACAGTATGGAGTTTCCTTAAAAAAACTAGAAATAGAATTACCATCTGATCCAGCAATCCCACTTCTGGGCATATACCCAGAGAAAACCAGAAATCAAAAAGGCACATTCACCACAATGTTCATTGCAGCACTATTGACAATAGCCAGGTAATGGAAGCAACCTAAATGCCCACAGACAGATGAATGGATAAACATGTGGTACATCTATAAAATGGAATATTACTCAGCCATAAAAAGGAATGAAACTGGGTCATTTGTAGAGACATCGATGGATCTAGAGACAGTCATACAGAATAAAGTAAGTCAGAAAGAGGAAAACAAATATTGTATATTAATGCATATATGTGGAACCCAAAAATGGTCCAGATGAACTGGTTTGCAGGGAAGAAATAGAGACACAGAGGTACAGAACCAACGTATGGACACCAAGTGTGGGAAGCCATGGGGTGGTGGTGGTGGGATGAGTTGGGAGATTGGGATTGACCTGTATACATGTATATGCCTACAATACATAACTAATAATAACCTGCTGTATAAAAAAATAAATAAAATTAAAGTTCAAAATTTTACAAAATAAAATGTAAAAATAAAACAGAAAAATGTTCTTCCCTTCACACAGATGTATTTATAGGAATGAATTATTTCCATGCTTATATCTATAAATACATAAAAGAGGAATAAAATCTAACTTGAACCATAGAAGAAAAAAAACCTGAACCCACCAGTTATACAGAGGAAAACACTATCAGGGCACTTGCTCCAGCGGTAAACAATTCTGAAATTGGTCAGAGATGGGGAATCATCTCCCATACAGCCAGCAACCCACACCCCACGCAAGGAGCGTCCTCATTGCAAAGCTGGGGGACCGTGCCGAGGCATCTGTGAGTAAACGTGAGCTGAGCCCCAGGCCAGCTGCTGCTTCACTGTTCCCACCCTTCCCAGGTAAAACACCTGAATATGTACAAGGGCTTGAAAGCCTAGAAGAAGGGCCGTGGAGCCACACCAGCGACAGCACGCAGGCCAACTTGGTGCCTGCAGGCCAGCCAGGGTTGTCCTGGCCGCGGGCCCTCTTCCGGAAGCTTTCCATTGCCCTGCCTGAGATACCCCTCCTGTCCCGGCCCCCACTGCTTTTTTCCTTCCTCACCTCTGTCCGGAGAGAAATTCCAGTGGAAGGTATGGGTGACACATCCTCTTCTTTACAGGTGGCAGCCTGGCACCTCCTGCAGAAAGGCCAGCAGAGCCCCACTCACACCGGCCCACCCACAAAGCCGTGGCCCCTCACTCCCTCCCACCAGCACAGCCCCGAGACTGCTGACGGGGCAGAGAATATGGAGTCAGGCACAGCTTCAGGGGCTGTTGCTGCCTGGAGCGCTGCTTTTATTGACCTCAACCAGGCACACCTGGGGAGGGCCGGCAGGCAGGGTAAGGCTGCCCAGGTCAGCTAATCCACAACCCTCAGGGAATCACATTGTTGAAAATGGACCTCGCTAAGGCAGAATAGAAGCCGAGGGAAAAAAGGACACAATGCCATTTGCAGCACCGTCGATGAGTCTAGAGGTAATCACGTGACTTGTAGTAAGTCAGAAAGTGAAAGACACATATCGTATCATATCACTTATAGGTGTTACCTAAAAAAGGATTCCAGGGCAGATATTTCCACGGAGAAGGGCAATCACAGATTCATTCAACAAACTTATGGTTCACCAACGGAAAGGAGTGAGGATTGGTTTCATTACGATATCGGCTTTAACAGACATATACAAACACAGGTGACATATATAATCACCAAAGACCTACGGAATACCAAGAGAAGACTACTCAACATTCTGTCATAACGTACATGGGAAAAGGATCCCAGGGAGAACAGACATCTGTATATGTGTAAAAGAACCACATCTTCCACACCTACAACAAGCCAAACATTGTAATCAAACTTGCTGTAATAAAAAATAAAAAACATAAATTAAAAACACGAACAAGAAGTAGTGAGACAAACTTGAGGGGCTTTCCCCTGGCACACTCCATTCTAAATTCCAATCTAGAACACGACTTCCATTGAGGCTCTGTGGCCCTAGTAACCAGATTTGGTAAGGGAGAACTGCTGCCACCTTGTGGCCGTTTCACACAACAGCAGCTTTAATCCCAGCGCTAATGGTCAGTTGATATTCAAAATCATTGCAGGCCTCTAAATGACACCTGCCCTGAAAACAAATCCTGGGGTCACATATCGACCAAAAAATTCAAAGGACGTCCATATTTCAAAACGACCGTTTCAAAAGGCATATTTTACGCACATTAGTGTTCTGCTTCTTTTTCTTTCTTTCCTTTTTTGTTAAAAAAACGGGAATGGAAAAAGGCGTCCCTCAGAGTGGGCGGAAATCGTTGCAAACGAATCAATGGACAAAGGTTTAATCTCCAATATATATAAACAGCTCATGCAGCTTAATATTAAAAAAACAAACAACCCAATACAAAAATGGGCAGAAGATCTAAAGAGACGTTTCTTCAAAGAAGACACAGAGATGGCCAAGACGCACTTGAAAAGCTGCTCAACAGCACTAATTATTAGAGAAATGCAAATCAAAACTACAATGAGGTATCTCCTCACACCTGTTGGAATCAGCATCATCAGAAAATCTACAAACAACAAATTCTGGGGAGGGTGTGGACAAAAGGAGCCCTCTTCCACTATTGGTGGGAATGTAAATTGATACAGTCACTATGGAGAACAGTATGGAGTTTCCTTAAAAAAACTAGAAATAGAATTACCATCTGATCCAGCAAATCCACTTCTGGGCATATATCCAGAGAAAACCATAAATCAAAAAGGCACATTCACCACAATGTTCATTGCAGCACTATTTACAATAGCCAGGTAATGGAAGCAACCTAAATGCCCACAGACAGATGAATGGATAAACATGTGGTACATCTATAAAATGGAATATTACTCAGCCATAAAAAGGAATGAAACTGGGTCATTTGTAGAGACATTGATGGATCTAGAGACTGTCATACAGAATGAAGTAAGTCAGAAAGAGGAAAACAAATATTGTATATTAATGCATATATATGGAACCTAAGAAATGGTCCAGATGAACTGGTTTGCAGGGAAGAAATAGAGACACAGAGGTACAGAACCAACGTATGGACACCAAGTGTGGGAAGCCATGGGGTGGTGGTGGTGGGATGAGTTGGGAGATTGGGATTGACCTGTATACATGTATATGCCTAAAATACATAACAAATAATAACCTGCTGTATAAAAAAATAAATAAAATAAATGTTCAAAATTTTACAAAATAAAATTTAAAAATAAAACAGAAAAAAGTTCTTCCCTTCACACAGATGTATTTATAGAAATGAATTATTTCCATGCTTATATCTACAAATACATAAAAGAGGAATAAAATCTAACTTGAACCATAGAAGAAAAAAAACCTGAACCCACCAGTTATACAGAGGAAAACCCTATCAGGGCACTTGCTCCAGCGGTAAACAATTCAGAAATTGGTCAGAGGTGGGGAATCATCTCCCATACAGCCAGCAACCCACACCCCACGCAAGGAGCGTCCTCATTGCAAAGCTGGGGGACCGTGCCGAGACATCTGTGTGTAAACGTGAGCTGAGCCCCAGGACAGCTGCTGGTGAACTGTTACCACCCTTCCCAGGTAAAACACCTGAATATGTACAAGGGCTTGAAAGCCTAGAAGAAGGGCCGCGGAGCCACACCAGTGACAGCATGCAGGCCAACTTGGTGCCTGCAGGCCAGCCAGGGTGGTCCTGGCCGCGGGCGCTCTTCCGGAAGCTTTCCATTGCCCTGCCTGAGATACCCCTCCTGTCCCGGCCCCCACTGCTTTTTTCCTTCCTCACCTCTGTCCGGAGAGAGATTCCAGCAGAAGGTATGGTTGACACTTCCTCTTCTTTACAGGTGGCAGCCTGGCACCTCCTGCAGAAAGGCCAGCAGAGCCCCACTCACACCGGGCCACCCAAAAAGCCGTGGCCCCTCACTCCCTCCCACCAGCACAGCCCCGGGACTGCTGACGGGTCAGAGAATATGGAGTCAGGCACAGCCTCCGGTGCTATTGCTGCCTGGAGCGCTGTTTTTATTGACATCAACCAGGCACACCCGGTGTGGGCCGGCAGGCAGGGTAAGGCTGCCCAGGTCAGCTAATCCACAACCCTCAGGGAATCACATTGTTGAAAATGGACCTCGCTAAGGCAGAATAGAAGCCGAGGGAATATAGGACACAAAGCCATTTGCAGCGCCGTCGATGAGTCTAGAGGTAATCACGTGACTTGTAGTAAGTCAGAAAGTGAAAGACACATATCGTATCATATCACTTATAGGTGTTACCTAAAAATGGAAACCAGGGCAGATATTTCCACGGAGAAGGGCAATCACAGATTCATTCAACAAACTTATGGTTCACCAATGGAAAGGTGTGAGGATTGGTTTCATTACGATATCGGCTTTAACAGACATACACAAACACAGTGACATATATAATCACCAAAGACCTACGGAATACCAAGAGAAGACTACTCAACATTCTGTCATAACGTACATGGGAAAAGGATCCCAGGGAGAACAGACATCGGTATATGTGTAAAAGAACCACATCTTCCACACCTACAACAAGCCAAACATTGTAATCAAACTTGCTGTAATAAAAAATAAAAAAAAAATTAAAAACACGAACAAGAAGTAGTGAGACAAACTTGAGGGGCTTTCCCCTGGCACACTCCATTCTAAATTCCAATCTAGAACACGACTTCCATTGAGGCTCTGTGGCCCTAGTAACCAGATTTGGTAAGGGAGAACTGCTGCCACCTTGTGGCCGTTTCACACAACAGCAGCTTTAATCCCAGCGCTAATGGTCAGTTGATATTCAAAATCATTGCAGGCCTGTAAATGACACCTGCCCTGAAAACAAATCCTGGGGTCACATATCGACCAAAAAATTCAAAGGACGTCCATATTTCAAAACGACCGTTTCAAAAGGCATATTTTACGCACATTAGTGTTCTGCTTCTTTTTCTTTCTTTCCTTTTTTGTTAAAAAAACGGGAATGGAAAAAGGCGTCCCTCAGAATGGGCGGAAATCGTTGCAAACGTATCAATGGACAAAGGTTTAATCTCCAATATATATAAACAGCTCATACAGCTTAATATTAAAAAAACAAACAACCCAATACAAAAATGGGCAGAAGATCTAAAGAGACATTTCTTCAAAGAAGACACAGAGATGGCCAAGACGCACTTGAAAAGCTGCTCAACAGCACTAATTATTAGAGAAATGCAAATCAAAACTACAATGAGGTATCTCCTCACACCTGTTGGAATCAGCATCATCAGAAAATCTACAAACAACAAATTCTGGGGAGGGTGTGGACAAAAGGAGCCCTCTTCCACTATTGGTGGAAGGTAAATTGATACAGTCACTATGGAGAACAGTATGGAGTTTCCTTAAAAAAACTAGAAATAGAATTACCATCTGATCCAGCAATCCCACTTCTGGGCATATACCCAGAGAAAACCATAAATCAAAAAGGCACATTCACCACAATGTTCATTGCAGCACTATTGACAATAGCCAGGTAATGGAAGCACCCTAAATGCCCACAGACAGATGAATGGATAAAGATGTGGTACATATATAAAATGGAATATTACTCAGCCATAAAAAGGAATGAAACTGGGTCATTTGTAGAGACATCGATGGATCTAGAGACTGTCATACAGAATGAAGTAAGTCAGACAGAGGAAAACAAATATTGTATATTAATGCATATATGTGGAACCCAAAAAATGGTCCAGATGAACTGGTTTGCACGGAAGAAATAGAGACACAGAGGTACAGAACCAACGTATGGACACCAAGTGTGGGAAGCCATGGGGTGGTGGTGGTGGGATGAGTTGGGAGATTGGGATTGACCTGTATACATGTATATGCCTACAATACATAACTAATAATAACCTGCTGTATAAAAAAATAAATAAAATTAAAGTTCAAAATTTTACAAAATAAAATTTAAAAATAAAACAGAAAAAAGTTCTTCCCTTCACACAGATGTATTTATAGGAATGAATTATTTTCATGCTTATATCTATAAATATATAAGAGAGGAATAAAATCTAACTTGAACCATAGAAAAAAAAAACATGAACCCACCTGTTATACAGAGGAAAACCCTATCAGGGCACTTGCTCCAGCGGTAAACAATTCTGAAATTGGTCAGAGGTGGGGAATCATCTCCCATACAGCCAGCAACCCACACCACACGCAAGGAGCGTCCTCATTGCAAAGATGGGGGACCGTGCCGAGGCATCTGTGAGTAAACGTGAGCTGAGCCCCAGGCCAGCTGCTGCTGAACTGTTCCCACCCTTCCCAGGTAAAACACCTGAATATGTACAAGGGCTTGAAAGCCTAGAAGAAGGGCCGCGGAGCCACACCAGCGACAGCACGCAGGCCAACTTGGTGCCTGCAGGCCAGCTAGGGTGGTCCTGGCCGCGGGCGCTCTTCCGGAATCTTTCCATTGCCCTGCCTGAGATACCCCTCCTGTCCCGGCCCCCACTGCTTTTTTCCTTCCTCACCTCTGTCCGGACAGAAATTCCAGCGGAAGGTATGGGTGACACATCCTCTTCTTTACAGGTGGCAGCCTGGCACCTCCTGCAGAAAGGCCAGCAGAGTCCCACTCACACCGGGCCACACACAAAGCCGTGGCCCCACACTCCCTCCCACCAGCACAGCCCCAAAACTGCTGACGGGGTAGAGAATATGGAGTCAGGCACAGCTTCAGGGGCTATTGCTGCCTGGAGCGCTGTTTTTATTGACCTCAACCAGGCACACCTGGGGAGGTCCGGCAGGCAGGATAAGGCTGCCCAGGTCAGCTAATCCACAACCCTCAGGGAATCACATTGTTGAAAATGGACCTCACTAAGGCAGAATAGAAGCCAAGGGAAAAAAGGACACAATGCCATTTGCAGCACCGTAGATGAGTCTAGAGGTAATCACGTGACTTGTAGTAAGTCACAAAGTGAAAGACACATATCGTATCATATCACTTATAGGTGTTACCTAAAAATGGAAACCAGGGCATATATTTCCACGGAGAAGGTCAATCACAGATTCATTCAACAAACTTATGGTTCACCAATGGAAAGGTGTGAGAATTGGTTTCATTACGATATCGGCTTTAACAGACGTACACAGACACAGGTGACATATATAATCACCAAAGACCTACGGAATACCAAGAGAACACTACTCAACATTCTGTCATAACGTACATGGGAAAAGGATCCCAGGGAGAACAGACATCTGTATAGGTGTAAAAGAACCACATCTTCCACACCTACAACAAGCCAATCATTGTAATCAAACTTCCTGTAATAAAAAATAAAAACATAAATTAAAAACACGAACAAGAAGTAGTGAGACAAACTTGAGGGGCTTTCCCCTGGCACACTCCATTCTAAATTCCAATCTAGAACACGACTTCCATTGAGGCTCTGGGGCCCTAGTAACCAGATTAGGTAAGGGAGAACTGCTGCCACCTTGTGGCCGTTTCGCACAACAGCAGCTTTAATCCCAGCGCTAATGGTCCGTTGATATTCAAAATCATTGCAGGCCTGTAAATGACACCTGCCCTGAAAACAATTCCTGGGGTCACATATCGACCAAAAAATTCAAAGGACGTCCATATTTCAAAACGACCGTTTCAAAAGGCATATTTTACGCACATTAGTGTTCTGCTTCTTTTTCTTTCTTTCCTTTTTTGTTAAAAAAACGGGAATGGAAAAAGGCATCCCTCAGAATGGGCGGAAATCGTTGCAAACGAATCAATGGACAAAGGTTTAATCTCCAATATATATAAACAGCTCATGCAGCTTAATATTAAAAAAACAAACAACCCAATACAAAAATGGGCAGAAGATCTAAAGAGACGTTTCTTCAAAGAAGACACAGAGATGGCCAAGACGCACTTGAAAAGCTGCTCAACAGCACTAATTATTAGAGAAATGCAAATCAGAACTACAATGAGGTATCTCCTCACACCTGTTGGAATCAGCATCATCAGAAAATCTACAAACAACAAATTCTGGGGAGGGTGTGGACAAAAGGAGCCCTCTTCCACTATTGGTGGGAATGTAAATTGATACAGTCACTATGGAGAACAGTATGGAGTTTCCTTAAAAAAACTAGAAATAGAATTACCATCTGATCCAGCAATCCCACTTCTGGGCATATACCCAGAGAAAACCATAAATCAAAAAGGCACATTCACCACAATGTTCATTGCAGCACTATTGACAATAGCCAGGTAATGGAAGCACCCTAAATGCCCACAGACAGATGAATGGATAAAGATGTGGTACATATATAAAATGGAATATTACTCAGCCATAAAAAGGAATGAAACTGGGTCATTTGTAGAGACATCGATGGATCTAGAGACTGTCATACAGAATGAAGTAAGTCAGAAAGAGAAAAACAAATATTGTATATTAATGCATATATGTGGAACCTAAAAAATGGTCCAGATGAACTGGTTTGCAGGGAAGAAATAGAGACACAGAGGTACAGAACCAACGTATGGACACCAAGTGTGGGAAGCCATGGGGTGGTGGTGGTGGGATGAGTTGGGAGATTGGGATTGACCTGTATACATGTATATGCCTACAATACATAACTAATAATAACCTGCTGTATAAAAAAATAAATAAAATTAAAGTTCAAAATTTTACAAAATAAAATTTAAAAATAAAACAGATAAAAGTTCTTCGCTTCACACAGATGTATTTATAGGAATGAATTATTTCCATGCTTATATCTATAAATACATAAAAGAGGAATAAAATCTAACTTGAACCATAGAAGAAAAAAAACCTGAACCCACCAGTTATACAGAGGAAAACCCTATCAGGGCACTTGCTCCAGCGGTAAACAAATCTGAATTTGGTCAGAGGTGGGGAATCATCACCCATACAGCCAGCAACCCACACCCCACGCAAGGAGCGTCCTCATTGCAAAGCTGGGGGACCGTGCCGAGGCAACTGTGAGTAAACGTGAGCTGAGCCCCAGGCCAGCTGCAGCTGAACTGTTCCCACCCTTCCCAGGTAAAACACCTGAATATGTACAAGGGCTTGAAAGCCTAGAAGAAGGGCCGCGGAGCCACACCAGCGACAGCACGCAGGCCAACTTGGTGCCTGCAGGCCAGCTAGGGTGGTCCTGGCCGCGGGCGCTCTTCTGGAATCTTTCCATTGCCCTGCCTGAGATACCCCTCCTGTCCCGGCCCCCACTGCTTTTTTCCTTCCTCACCTCTGTCCGGAGAGAAATTCCAGCAGAAGGTATGGGTGACACATCCTCTTCTTTACAGGTGGCAGCCTGGCACCTCCTGCAGAAAGGCCAGCAGAGCCCCACTCACACCGGGCCACACACAAAGCCGTGGCCCCTCACTCCCTCCCACCAGCACAGCCCCGAGACTGCTGACGGGGCAGAGAATATGGAGTCAGGCACAGCTTCAGGGGCTATTGCTGCCTGGAGCGCTGTTTTTATTGACCTCAACCAGGCACATCTGGGGAGGGCCGGCCGTCAGGGTAAGGCTGCCCAGGTCAGCTAATCCACAACCCTCAGGGAATCACATTGTTGAAAATGGACCTCGCTAAGGCAGAATAGAAGCCAAGGGAAAAAAGGACACAATGCCATTTGCAGCACCGTAGATGAGTCTAGAGGTAATCACGTGACTTGTAGTAAGTCACAAAGTGAAAGACACATATCGTATCATATCACTTATAGGTGTTACCTAAAAATGGAAAACAGGGCAGATATTTCCACGGAGAAGGGCAATCACAGATTCATTCAACAAACTTATGGTTCACCAAAGGAAAGGTGAGAGGATTGGTTTCATTACGATATCGGCTTTAACAGACATACACAAACACAGTGACATATATAATCACCAAAGACCTACGCAATACCAAGAGAAGACTACTCAACATTCTGTCATAACGTACATGGGAAAAAGATCCCAGGGAGAACAGACATCTGTATATGTGTAAAAGAACCACATCTTCCACACCTACAACAAGCCAAACATTGTAATCAAACTCGCTGTAATAAAAAATAAAAAACATAAATTAAAAACACGAACAAGATGTAGTGAGACCAACTTGAGGAGCTTTCCCCTGGCACACTCCATTCTAAATTCCAATCTAGAACACGACTTCCATTGAGGCTCTGTGGCCCTAGTAACCAGATTTGGTAAGGGAGAACTGCTGCCACCGTGTGGCTGTTTCACACAACAGCAGCTTTAATCCCAGCGCTAATGGTCAGTTGATATTCAAAATCATTGCAGGCCTGTAAATGACACCTGCCCTGAAAACAAATCCTGGGGTCACATATCGACCAAAAAATTCACTGGACGTCCATATTTCAAAACGACCGTTTCAAAAGGCATATTTTACGCACATTAGTGTTCTGCTTCTTTTTCTTTCTTTCCTTTTTTGTTAAAAAAACGGGAATGGAAAAAGGCGTCCCTCAGAATGGGCGGAAATCGTTGCAAACGAATCAATGGACAAAGGTTTAATCTCCAATATATAT
Organism: Mesoplodon bidens; assembly: GCF_964165515.1. NCBI lineage: Eukaryota > Metazoa > Chordata > Mammalia > Artiodactyla > Ziphiidae > Mesoplodon > Mesoplodon bidens. The sequence continues at coordinate 1,191,714 of NW_027671506.1, forward strand.
AAACAGCTCATGCAGCTTAATATTAAAAAAACAAACAACCCAATACAAAAATGGGCAGAAGATCTAAAGAGACGTTTCTTCAAAGAAGACACAGAGATGGCCAAGACGCACTTGAAAAGCTGCTCAACAGCACTAATTATTAGAGAAATGCAAATCAAAACTACAATGAGGTATCTCCTCACACCTGTTGGAATCAGCATCATCAAAAAATCTACAAACAACAAATTCTGGGGAGGGTGTGGACAAAAGGAGCCCTCTTCCACTATTGGTGGGAAGGTAAATTGATACAGTCACTATGGAGAACAGTATGGAGTTTCCTTAAAAAAACTAGAAATAGAATTACCATCTGATCCAGCAATCCCACTTCTGGGCCTATACCCAGAGAAAACCATACATCAAAAAGGCACATTCACCACAATGTTCATTGCAGCACTATTTACAATAGCCAGGTAATGGAAGCAACCTAAATGCCCACAGACAGATGAATGGATAAAGATGTGGTACATATATAAAATGGAATATTACTCAGCCATAAAAAGGAATGAAACTGGGTCATTTGTAGAGACATCGATGGATCTAGAGACTGTCGTACAGAATGAAGTAAGTCAGAAAGAGAAAAACAAATATTGTATATTAATGCATATATGTGGAACCTAAAAAATGGTCCAGATGAACTGGTTTGCAGGGAAGAAATAGAGACACAGAGGTACAGAACCAACGTATGGACACCAAGGGTGGGAAGCCATGGGGTGGTGGTGGTGGGATGAGTTGGGAGATTGGGATTGACCTGTATACATGTATATGCCTACAGTACATAACTAATAATAAGCTGCTGTATAAAAAAATAAATAAAATTAAAGTTCAAAATTTTACAAAATAAAATTTAAAAATAAAACAGAAAAAAGTTCTTCCCTTCACACAGATGTATTTCTAGGAATGAATTATTTCCATGCTTATATCTATAAATACATAAAAGAGGAATAAAATCTAAGTTGAACCATAGAAGAAAAAAAACCTGAACCAAGCAGTTATACAGAGGAAAACGCTATCAGGGCACTTGCTCCAGCGGTAAACAATTCTGAAATTGGTCAGAGGTGGGGAATCATCTCCCATACAGCCAGCAACCCACACCCCATGCAAGGAGCGTCCTCATTGCAAAGCTGGGGGACCGTGCCGAGGCATCTGTGAGTAAACGTGAGCTGAGCCCCAGGCCAGCTGCTGCTGAACTGTTCCCACCCTTCCCAGGTAAAACACCTGAATATGTACAAGGGCTTGAAAGCCTAGAAGAAGGGCCGCGGAGCCACACCAGCGACAGCACGCAGGCCAACTTGGTGCCTGCAGGCCAGCCAGGGTGGTCCTGGCCGCGGGCGCTCTTCCGGAAGCTTTCCATTGCCCTGCCTGAGATACCCCTCCTGTCCCGGCCGCCACTGCTTTTTTCCTTCCTCACCTCTGTCCGGAGAGAAATTCCAGCAGAAGGTATGGGTGACACATCCTCTTCTTTACAGGTGGCAGCCTGGCACCTCCTGCAGAAAGGCCAGCAGAGCCCCACTCACACCGGGCCACCCACAAAGCCGTGGCCCCTCACTCCCTCCCACCAGCACAGCCCCGAGACTGCTGACGGGGCAGAGAATATGGAGTCAGGCACAGCTTCAGGGGCTATTGCTGCCTGGAGCGCTGTTTTTATTGACCTCAACCAGGCACACCTGGGGAGGGCCGGCAGGCAGGGTAAGGCTGCCCAGGTCAGCTAATCCACAACCCTCAGGGAATCACATTGTTGAAAATGGACCTCGCTAAGGCAGAATAGAAGCCAAGGGAAAAAAGGACACAATGCCATTTGCAGCACCGTAGATGAGTCTAGAGGTAATCACGTGACTTGTAGTAAGTCACAAAGTGAAAGACACATATCGTATCATATCACTTATAGGTGTTACCTAAAAATGGAAACCAGGCCAGATATTTCCACGGAGAAGGGCAATCACAGATTCATTCAACAAACTTATGGTTCACCAATGGAAAGGTGTGAGGATTGGTTTCATTACGATATCGGCTTTAACAGACATACACAAACACAGTGACATATATAATCACCAAAGACCTACGGAATACCAAGAGAAGACTACTCAACATTCTGTCATAACGTACATGGGAAAAGGATCCCAGGGAGAACAGACATCTGTATATGTGTAAAAGAACCACATCTTCCACACCTACAACAAGCCAAACATTGTAATCAAACTTGCTGTAATAAAAAATAAAAAACATAAATTAAAAACACGAACAAGAAGTAGTGAGACAAACTTGAGGGGCTTTCCCCTGGCACACTCCATTCTAAATTCCAATCTAGAACACGACTTCCATTGAGGCTCTGTGGCCCTAGTAACCAGATTTGGTAAGGGAGAACTGCTGCCACCTTGTGGCCGTTTCACACAACAGCAGCTTTAATCCCAGCGCTAATGGTCAGTTGATATTCAAAATCATTGCAGGCCTGTAAATGACACCTGCCCTGAAAACAAATCCTGGGGTCACATATCGACCAAAAAATTCAAAGGACGTCCATATTTCAAAACGACCGTTTCAAAAGGCATATTTTACGCACATTAGTGTTCTGCTTCTTTTTCTTTCTTTCCTTTTTTGTTAAAAAAACGGGAATGGAAAAAGGCGTCCCTCAGAATGGGCGGAAATGGTTGCAAACGAATCAATGGACAAAGGTTTAATCTCCAATATATATAAACAGCTCATGCAGCTTAATATTAAAAAAACAAACAACCCAATACAAAAATGGGCAGAAGATCTAAAGAGACGTTTCTTCAAAGAAGACACAGAGATGGCCAAGACGCACTTGAAAAGCTGCCCAACAGCACTAATTATTAGAGAAATGCAAATCAAAACTACAATGAGGTATCTCCTCACACCTGTTGGAATCAGCATCATCAGAAAATCTACAAACAACAAATTCTGGGGAGGGTGTGGACAAAAGGAGCCCTCTTCCACTATTGGTGGGAATGTAAATTGATACAGTCACTATGGAGAACAGTATGGAGTTTCCTTAAAAAAACTAGAAATAGAATTACCATCTGATCCAGCAATCCCACTTCTGGGCATATACCCAGAGAAAACCAGAAATCAAAAAGGCACATTCACCACAATGTTCATTGCAGCACTATTGACAATAGCCAGGTAATGGAAGCAACCTAAATGCCCACAGACAGATGAATGGATAAAGATGTGGTACATATATAAAATGGAATATTACTCAGCCATAAAAAGGAATGAAACTGGGTCATTTGTAGAGACATCGATGGATCTAGAGACTGTCATACAGAATGAAGTAAGTCAGAAAGAGGAAAACAAATATTGTATATTAATGCATATATGTGGAACCCAAAAAATGGCCCAGATGAACTGGTTTGCAGGGAAGAAATAGAGACACAGAGGTAGAGAACCAACGTATGGACACCAAGTGTGGGAAGCCATGGGGTGGTGGTGGTGGGATGAGTTGGGAGATTGGCATTGACCTGTATACATGTATATGCCTACAATACATAACTAATAATAACCTGCTGTATAAAAAAATAAATAAAATTAAAGTTCAAAATTTTACAAAATAAAATTTAAAAATAAAACAGAAAAAAGTTCTTCCCTTCACACAGATGTATTTCTAGGAATGAATTATTTCCATGCTTATATCTATAAATACATAAAAGAGGAATAAAATCTAACTTGAACCATAAAAGAAAAAAAACCTGAACCCACCAGTTATACAGAGGAAAACCCTATCAGGGCACTTGCTCCAGCGGTAAACAATTCTGAAATTGGTCAGAGGTGGGGAATCATCTCCCATACAGCCAGCAACCCACACCCCACGCAAGGAGCGTCCTCATTGCAAAGCTGGGGGACCGTGCTGAGGCATCTGTGAGTAAACGTGAGCTGAGCCCCAGGCCAGCTGCTGCTGAACTGTTCCCACCCTTCCCAGGTAAAACACCTGAATATGTACAAGGGCTTGAAAGCCTAGAAGAAGGGCCGCGGAGCCACACCAGCGACAGCACGCAGGCCAACTTGGTGCCTGCAGGCCAGCCAGGGTGGTCCTGGCCGCGGGCGCTCTTCCGGAAGCTTTCCATTGCCCTGCCTGAGATACCCCTCCTGTCCCGGCCGCCACTGCTTTTTTCCTTCCTCACCTCTGTCCGGAGAGAAATTCCAGTGGAAGGTATGGGTGACACATCATCTTCTTTACAGGTGGCAGCCTGGCACCTCCTGCAGAAAGGCCAGCAGAGCCCCACTCACACCGGGCCACCCACAAAGCCGTGGCCCCTCACTCCCTCCCACCAGCACAGCCCCGAGACTGCTGACGGGGCAGAGAATATGGAGTCAGGCACAGCTTCAGGGGCTATTGCTGCCTGGAGCGCTGTTTTTATTGACCTCAACCAGGCACACCTGGGGAGGGCCGGCAGGCAGGGTAAGGCTGCCCAGGTCAGCTAATCCACAACCCTCAGGGAATCACATTGTTGAAAATGGACCTCGCTAAGGCAGAATAGAAGCCAAGGGAAAAAAGGACACAATGCCATTTGCAGCAGCGTAGATGAGTCTAGAGGTAATCACGTGACTTGTAGTAAGTCAGAAAGTGAAAGACACATATCGTATCATATCACCTATAGGTGTTACCTAAAAATGGATACCAGGGCAGATATTTCCACGGAGAAGGGCAATCACAGATTCATTCAACAAACTTATGGTTCACCAACGGAAAGGAGTGAGGATTGGTTTCATTACGATATCGGCTTTAACAGACATATACAAACACAGGTGACATATATAATCACCAAAGACCTACGGAATACCAAGAGAAGACTACTCAACATTCTGTCATAACGTACATGGGAAAAGGATCCCAGGGAGAACAGACATCTGTATATGTGTAAAAGAACCACATCTTCCACACCTACAACAAGCCAAACATTGTAATCAAACTTGCTGTAATAAAAAATAAAAAACATAAATTAAAAACACGAACAAGAAGTAGTGAGACAAACTTGAGGGGCTTTCCCCTGGCACACTCCATTCTAAATTCCAATCTAGAACACGACTTCCATTGAGGCTCTGTGGCCCTAGTAACCAGATTTGGTAAGGGAGAACTGCTGCCACCTTGTGGCCGTTTCACACAACAGCAGCTTTAATCCCAGCGCTAATGGTCAGTTGATATTCAAAATCATTGCAGGCCTGTAAATGACACCTGCCCTGAAAACAAATCCTGGGGTCACATATCGACCAAAAAATTCAAAGGACGTCCATATTTCAAAACGACCGTTTCAAAAGGCATATTTTACGCACATTAGTGTTCTGCTTCTTTTTCTTTCTTTCCTTTTTTGTTAAAAAAACGGGAATGGAAAAAGGCGTCCCTCAGAATGAGCGGAAATCGTTGCAAACGAATCAATGGACAAAGGTTTAATCTCCAATATATATAAACAGCTCATGCAGCTTAATATTAAAAAAACAAACAACCCAATACAAAAATGGGCAGAAGATCTAAAGAGACGTTTCTTCAAAGAAGACACAGAGATGGCCAAGACGCACTTGAAAAGCTGCCCAACAGCACTAATTATTAGAGAAATGCAAATCAAAACTACAATGAGGTATCTCCTCACACCTGTTGGAATCAGCATCATCAGAAAATCTACAAACAACAAATTCTGGGGAGGGTGTGGACAAAAGGAGCCCTCTTCCACTATTGGTGGGAATGTAAATTGATACAGTCACTATGGAGAACAGTATGGAGTTTCCTTAAAAAAACTAGAAATAGAATTACCATCTGATCCAGCAATCCCACTTCTGGGCATATACCCAGAGAAAACCAGAAATCAAAAAGGCACATTCACCACAATGTTCATTGCAGCACTATTGACAATAGCCAGGTAATGGAAGCAACCTAAATGCCCACAGACAGATGAATGGATAAAGATGTGGTACATATATAAAATGGAATATTACTCAGCCATAAAAAGGAATGAAACTGGGTCATTTGTAGAGACATCGATGGATCTAGAGACTGTCATACAGAATGAAGTAAGTCAGAAAGAGGAAAACAAATATTGTATATTAATGCATATATGTGGAACCCAAAAAATGGCCCAGATGAACTGGTTTGCAGGGAAGAAATAGAGACACAGAGGTAGAGAACCAACGTATGGACACCAAGTGTGGGAAGCCATGGGGGGGTAGTGGTGGGATGAGTTGGGAGATTGGCATTGACCTGTATACATGTATATGCCTACAATACATAACTAATAATAACCTGCTGTATAAAAAAATAAATAAAATTAAAGTTCAAAATTTTACAAAATAAAATTTAAAAATAAAACAGAAAAAAGTTCTTCCCTTCACACAGATGTATTTCTAGGAATGAATTATTTCCATGCTTATATCTATAAATACATAAAAGAGGAATAAAATCTAACTTGAACCATAAAAGAAAAAAAACCTGAACCCACCAGTTATACAGAGGAAAACCCTATCAGGGCACTTGCTCCAGCGGTAAACAATTCTGAAATTGGTCAGAGGTGGGGAATCATCTCCCATACAGCCAGCAACCCACACCCCACGCAAGGAGCGTCCTCATTGCAAAGCTGGGAGACCGTGCTGAGGCATCTGTGAGTAAACGTGAGCTGAGCCCCAGGCCAGCTGCTGCTGAACTGTTCCCACCCTTCCCAGGTAAAACACCTGAATATGTACAAGGGCTTGAAAGCCTAGAAGAAGGGCCGCGGAGCCACACCAGCGACAGCACGCAGGCCAACTTGGTGCCTGCAGGCCAGCCAGGGTGGTCCTGGCCGCGGGCGCTCTTCCGGAAGCTTTCCATTGCCCTGCCTGAGATACCCCTCCTGTCCCGGCCGCCACTGCTTTTTTCCTTCCTCACCTCTGTCCGGAGAGAAATTCCAGTGGAAGGTATGGGTGACACATCCTCTTCTTTACAGGTGGCAGCCTGGCACCTCCTGCAGAAAGGCCAGCAGAGCCCCACTCACACCGGGCCACCCACAAAGCCGTGGCCCCTCACTCCCTCCCACCAGCACAGCCCCGAGACTGCTGACGGGGCAGAGAATATGGAGTCAGGCACAGCTTCAGGGGCTATTGCTGCCTGGAGCGCTGTTTTTATTGACCTCAACCAGGCACACCTGGGGAGGGCCGGCAGGCAGGGTAAGGCTGCCCAGGTCAGCTAATCCACAACCCTCAGGGAATCACATTGTTGAAAATGGACCTCGCTAAGGCAGAATAGAAGCCAAGGGAAAAAAGGACACAATGCCATTTGCAGCACCGTAGATGAGTCTAGAGGTAATCACGTGACTTGTAGTAAGTCACAAAGTGAAAGACACATATCGTATCATATCACTTATAGGTGTTACCTAAAAATGGAAACCAGGGCAGATATTTCCACGGAGAAGGGCAATCACAGATTCATTCAACAAACTTATTGTTCACCAATGGAAAGGTGTGAGGATTGGTTTCATTATGATATCGGCTTTAACAGACATACACAAACACAGTGACATATATAATCACCAAAGACCTACGGAATACCAAGAGAAGACTACTCAACATTCTGTCATAACGTACATGGGAAAAGGATCCCAGGGAGAACAGACATCTGTATATGTGTAAAAGAACCACATCTTCCACACCTACAACAAGCCAAACATTGTAATCAAACTCGCTGTAATAAAAAATAAAAAACATAAATTAAAAACACGAACAAGAAGTAGTGAGACCAACTTGAGGGGCTTTCCCCTGGCACACTCCATTCTAAATTCCAATCTAGAACACGACTTCCATTGAGGCTCTGTGGCCCTAGTAACCAGATTTGGTAAGGGAGAACTGCTGCCACCTTGTGGCCGTTTCACACAACAGCAGCTTTAATCCCAGCGCTAATGGTCAGTTGATATTCAAAATCATTGCAGGCCTGTAAATGACACCTGCCCTGAAAACAAATCCTGGGGTCACATATCGACCAAAAAATTCAAAGGACGTCCATATTTCAAAACGACCGTTTCAAAAGGCATATTTTACGCACATTAGTGTTCTGCTTCTTTTTCTTTCTTTCCTTTTTTGTTAAAAAAACGGGAATGGAAAAAGGCGTCCCTCAGAATGGGCGGAAATCGTTGCAAACGAATCAATGGACAAAGGTTTAATCTCCAATATATATAAACAGCTCATGCAGCTTAATATTAAAAAAACAAACAACCCAATACAAAAATGGGCAGAAGATCTAAAGAGACGTTTCTTCAAAGAAGACACAGAGATGGCCAAGACGCACTTGAAAAGCTGCTCAACAGCACTAATTATTAGAGAAATGCAAATCAAAACTACAATGAGGTATCTCCTCACACCTGTTGGAATCAGCATCATCAGAAAATCTACAAACAACAAATTCTGGGGAGGGTGTGGACAAAAGGAGCCCTCTTCCACTATTGGTGGGAATGTAAATTGATACAGTCACTATGGAGAACAGTATGGAGTTTCCTTAAAAAAACTAGAAATAGAATTACCATCTGATCCAGCAATCCCACTTCTGGGCATATACCCAGAGAAAACCATAAATCAAAAAGGCACATTCACCACAATGTTCATTGCAGCACTATTGACAATAGCCAGGTAATGGAAGCAACCTAAATGCCCACAGACAGATGAATGGATAAAGATGTGGTACATATATAAAATGGAATATTACTCAGCCATAAAAAGGAATGAAACTGGGTCATTTGTAGAGACATCGATGGATCTAGAGACTGTCATACAGAATGAAGTAAGTCAGAAAGAGGAAAACAAATATTGTATATTAATGCATATATGTGGAACCTAAAAAATGGTCCAGATGAACTGGTTTGCAGGGAAGAAATAGAGACACAGAGGTACAGAACCAACGTATGGACACCAAGTGTGGGAAGCCATGGGGTGGTGGTGGTGGGATGAGTTGGGAGATTGGCATTGACCTGTATACATGTATATGCCTACAATACATAACTAATAATAACCTGCTGTATAAAAAAATAAATAAAATTAAAGTTCAAAATTTTACAAAATAAAATTTAGAAATAAAACAGAAAAAAGTTCTTCCCTTCACACAGATGTATTTCTAGGAATGAATTATTTCCATGCTTATATCTATAAATACATAAAAGAGGAATAAAATCTAAGTTGAACCATAGAAGAAAAAAAACCTGAACCCACCAGTTATACAGAGGAAAACGCTATCAGGGCACTTGCTCCAGTGGTAAACAATTCTGAAATTGGTCAGAGGTGGGGAATCATCTCCCATACAGCCAGCAACCCACACCCCACGCAAGGAGCGTCCTCATTGCAAAGCTGGGGGACCATGCCGAGGCATCTGTGAGTAAACGTGAGCTGAGCCCCAGGCCAGCTGCTGCTGAACTGTTCCCACCCTTCCCAGGTAAAACACCTGAATATGTACAAGGGCTTGAAAGCCTAGAAGAAGGGCTGCGGTGCCACACCAGTGACAGCACGCAGGCCAACTTGGTGCCTGCAGGCCAGCCAGGGTGGTCCTGGCCGCGGGCGCTCTTCCAGAAGCTTTCCATTGCCCTGCCTGAGATACCCCTCCTGTCCCGGCCCCCACTGCGTTTTTCCTTCCTCACCTCTGTCCAGAGAGAAATTCCAGCCGAAGGTATGGGTGACACATCCTCTTCTTTACAGGTGGCAGCCTGGCACCTCCTGCAGAAAGGCCAGCAGAGCCCCACTCACACCGGGCCACCCACAAAGCCGTGGCCCCTCACTCCCTCCCACCAGCACAGCCCCGAAACTGCTGACGGGGTAGAGAATATGGAGTCAGGCACAGCTTCAGGGGCTATTGCTGCCTGGAGCGCTGTTTTTATTGACCTCAACCAGGCACACCTGGGGAGGGCCGGCAGGCAGGGTAAGGCTGCCCAGGTCAGCTAATCCACAACCCTCAATGAATCACATTGTTGAAAATGGACCTCGCTAAGGCAGAAGAGAAGCCAAGGGAAAAAAGGACACAATGCCATTTGCAGCACCGTAGATGATTCTAGAGGTAATCACGTGACTTGTAGTAAGTCACAAAGTTAAAGACACATATCGTATCATATCACTTATAGGTGTTACCTAAAAATGGAAACCAGGGCAGATATTTCCACGGAGAAGGGCAATCACAGATTCATTCAACAAACTTATTGTTCACCAATGGAAAGGTGTGAGGATTGGTTTCATTATGATATCGGCTTTAACAGACATACACAAACACAGTGACATATATAATCACCAAAGACCTACGGAATACCAAGAGAAGACTACTCAACATTCTGTCATAACGTACATGGGAAAAGGATCCCAGGGAGAACAGACATCTGTATATGTGTAAAAGAACCACATCTTCCACACCTACAACAAGCCAAACATTGTAATCAAACTTGCTGTAATAAAAAATAAAAAACATAAATTAAAAACACGAACAAGAAGTAGTGAGACCAACTTGAGGGGCTTTCCCCTGGCTCACTCCATTCTAAATTCCAATCTAGAACACGACTTCCATTGAGGCTCTGTGGCCCTAGTAACCAGATTTGGTAAGGGAGAACTGCTGCCACCTTGTGGCCGTTTCACACAACAGCAGCTTTAATCCCAGCGCTAATGGTCAGTTGATATTCAAAATCATTGCAGGCCTGTAAATGACACCTGCCCTGAAAACAAATCCTGGGGTCACATATCGACCAAAAAATTCAAAGGACGTCCATATTTCAAAACGACCGTTTCAAAAGGCATATTTTACGCACATTAGTGTTCTGCTTCTTTTTCTTTCTTTCCTTTTTTGTTAAAAAAACGGGAATGGAAAAAGGCGTCCCTCAGAATGGGCGGAAATCGTTGCAAACGAATCAATGGACAAAGGTTTAATCTCCAATATATATAAACAGCTCATGCAGCTTAATATTAAAAAAACAAACAACCCAATACAAAAATGGGCAGAAGATCTAAAGAGACGTTTCTTCAAAGAAGACACAGAGATGGCCAAGACGCACTTGAAAAGCTGCTCAACAGCACTAATTATTAGAGAAATGCAAATCAGAACTACAATGAGGTATCTCCTCACACCTGTTGGAATCAGCATCATCAGAAAATCTACAAACAACAAATTCTGGGGAGGGTGTGGACAAAAGGAGCCCTCTTCCACTATTGGTGGGAATGTAAATTGATACAGTCACTATGGAGAACAGTATGGAGTTTCCTCAAAAAAACTAGAAATAGAATTACCATCTGATCCAGCAATCCCACTTCTGGGCATATACCCAGAGAAAACCAGAAATCAAAAAGGCACATTCACCACAATGTTCATTGCAGCACTATTGACAATAGCCAGGTAATGGAAGCAACCTAAATGCCCACAGACAGATGAATGGATAAAGAGTGGTACATATATAAAATGGAATATTACTCAGCCATAAAAAGGAATGAAACTGGGTCATTTGTAGAGACATCGATGGATCTAGAGACTGTCATACAGAATGAAGTAAGTCAGAAAGAGGAAAACAAATATTGTATATTAATGCATATATGTGGAACCTAAAAAATGGTCCAGATGAACTGGTTTGCAGGGAAGAAATAGAGACACAGAGGTACAGAACCAACGTATGGACACCAAGTGTGGGAAGCCATGGGGTGGTGGTGGTGGGATGAGTTGGGAGATTGGCATTGACCTGTATACATGTATATGCCTACAATACATAACTAATAATAACCTGCTGTATAAAAAAATAAATAAAATTAAAGTTCAAAATTTTACAAAATAAAATTTAGAAATAAAACAGAAAAAAGTTCTTCCCTTCACACATATGTATTTCTAGGAATGAATTATTTCCATGCTTATATCTATAAATACATAAAAGAGGAATAAAATCTAAGTTGAACCATAGAAGAAAAAAAACCTGAACCCACCAGTTATACAGAGGAAAACGCTATCAGGGCACTTGCTCCAGCGGTAAACAATTCTGAAATTGGTCAGAGGTGGGGAATCATCTCCCATACAGCCAGCAACCCACACCCCACGCAAGGAGCGTCCTCATTGCAAAGCTGGGGGACCATGCCGAGGCATCTGTGAGTAAACGTGAGCTGAGCCCCAGGCCAGCTGCTGCTGAACTGTTCCCACCCTTCCCAGGTAAAACACCTGAATATGTACAAGGGCTTGAAAGCCTAGAAGAAGGGCTGCGGAGCCACACCAGTGACAGCACGCAGGCCAACTTGGTGCCTGCAGGCCAGCCAGGGTGGTCCTGGCCGCGGGCGCTCTTCCAGAAGCTTTCCATTGCCCTGCCTGAGATACCCCTCCTGTCCCGGCCCCCACTGCGTTTTTCCTTCCTCACCTCTGTCCAGAGAGAAATTCCAGCCGAAGGTATGGGTGACACATCCTCTTCTTTACAGGTGGCAGCCTGGCACCTCCTGCAGAAAGGCCAGCAGAGCCCCACTCACACCGGGCCACCCACAAAGCCGTGGCCCCTCACTCCCTCCCACCAGCACAGCCCCGAAACTGCTGACGGGGTAGAGAATATGGAGTCAGGCACAGCTTCAGGGGCTATTGCTGCCTGGAGCGCTGTTTTTATTGACCTCAACCAGGCACACCTGGGGAGGGCCGGCAGGCAGGGTAAGGCTGCCCAGGTCAGCTAATCCACAACCCTCAATGAATCACATTGTTGAAAATGGACCTCGCTAAGGCAGAAGAGAAGCCAAGGAAAAAAAGGACACAATGCCATTTGCAGCACCGTAGATGATTCTAGAGGTAATCACGTGACTTGTAGTAAGTCACAAAGTTAAAGACACATATCGTATCATATCACTTATAGGTGTTACCTAAAAATGGAAACCAGGGCAGATATTTCCACGGAGAAGGGCAATCACAGATTCATTCAACAAACTTATTGTTCACCAATGGAAAGGTGTGAGGATTGGTTTCATTACGATATCGGCTTTAACAGACATACACAAACACAGTGACATATATAATCACCAAAGACCTACGGAATACCAAGAGAAGACTACTCAACATTCTGTCATAACGTACATCGGAAAAGGATCCCAGGGAGAACAGACATCTGTATATGTGTAAAAGAACCACATCTTCCACACCTACAACAAGCCAAACATTGTAATCAAACTTGCTGTAATAAAAAATAAAAAACATAAATTAAAAACACGAACTAGAAGTAGTGAGACCAACTTGAGGGGCTTTCCCCTGGCACACTCCATTCTAAATTCCAATCTAGAACACGACTTCCATTGAGGCTCTGTGGCCCTAGTAACCAGATTTGGTAAGGGAGAACTGCTGCCACCTTCTGGCCGTTTCACACAACAGCAGCTTTAATCCCAGCGCTAATGGTCAGTTGATATTCAAAATCATTGCAGGCCTGTAAATGACACCTGCCTTGAAAACAAATCCTGGGGTCACATATCGACCAAAAAATTCAAAGGACGTCCATATTTCAAAACGACCGTTTCAAAAGGCATATTTTACGCACATTAGTGTTCTGCTTCTTTTTCTTTCTTTCCTTTTTTGTTAAAAAAACGGGAATGGAAAAAGGCGTCCCTCAGAATGGGCGGAATTCGTTGCAAACGAATCAATGGACAAACGTTTAATCTCCAATATATATAAACAGCTCATGCAGCTTAATATTAAAAAAACAAACAACCCAATACAAAAATGGGCAGAAGATCTAAAGAGACGTTTCTTCAAAGAAGACACAGAGATGGCCAAGACGCACTTGAAAAGCTGCTCAACAGCACTAATTAATAGAGAAATGCAAATCAAAACTACAATGAGGTATCTCCTCACACCTGTTGGAATCAGCATCATCAGAAAATCTACAAACAACAAATTCTGGGGAGGGTGTGGACAAAAGGAGCCCTCTTCCACTATTGGTGGGAAGGTAAATTGATACAGTCACTATGGAGAACAGTATGGAGTTTCCTTAAAAAAACTAGAAATAGAATTACCATCTGATCCAGCAATCCCACTTATGGGCATATACCCAGAGAAAACCATAAATCAAAAAGGCACATTCACCACAATGTTCATTGCAGCACTATTGACAATAGCCAGTTAATGGAAGCAACCTAAATGCCCACAGACAGATGAATGGATAAAGATGTGGTACATATATAAAATGGAATATTACTCAGCCATAAAAAGGAATGAAACTGGGTCATTTGTAGAGACATCGATGGATCTAGAGACTGTCATACAGAATGAAGTAAGTCAGAAAGAGAAAAACAAATATTGTATATTAATGAATATATGTGGAACCTAAAAAATGGTCCAGATGAACTGGTTTGCAGGGAAGAAATAGAGACACAGAGGTACAGAACCAACGTATGGACACCAAGTGTGGGAAGCCATGGGGTGGTGGTGGTGGGATGAGTTGGGAGATTGGGATTGACCTGTGTACATGTATATGCCTACAATACATAACTAATAATAACCTGCTGTATAAAAAAATAAATAAAATTAAAGTTCAAAATTTTACAAAATAAAATTTAAAAATAAAACAGAAAGAAGTTCTTCCCTTCACACAGATGTATTTCTAGGAATGAATTATTTCCATGCTTATATCTATAAATACATAAAAGAGGAATAAAATCTAACTTGAACCATAGAAGAAAAAAAACCTGAACCCACCAGTTATACAGAGGAAAACCCTATCAGGGCACTTGCTCCAGCGGTAAACAATTCTGAAATTGGTCAGAGGTGGGGAATCATCTCCCATACAGCCAGCAAACCACACCCCACGCAAGGAGCGTCCTCATTGCAAAGCTGGGGGACCGTGCCGAGGCATCTGTGAGTAAACGTGAGCTGAGCCCCAGGCCAGCTGCTGCTTCACTGTTCCCACCCTTCCCAGGTAAAACACCTGAATATGTACAAGGGCTTGAAAGCCTAGAAGAAGGGCCGCGGAGCCACACCAGCGACAGCACGCAGGCCAACTTGTTGCCTGCAGGCCAGCTAGGGTGGTCCTGGCCGCGGGCGCTCTTCCGGAATCTTTCCATTGCCCTGCCTGAGGTACCCCTCCTGTCCAGGCCCCCACTGCTTTTTTCCTTCCTCACCTCTGTCCGGAGAGAAATTCCAGCAGAACGTATGGGTGACACAACCTCTTCTTTACAGGTGGAAGCCTGGCACCTCCTGCAGAAAGGCCAGCAGAGCCCCACTCACACCGGGCCACTCACAAAGCCGTGTCCCCTCACTCCCTCCCACCAGCACAGCCCCGAGACTGCTGACGGGGCAGAGAATATGGAGTCAGGCACAGCTTCAGGGGCTATTGCTGCCTGGAGCGCTGTTTTTATTGACCTCAACCAGGCACACCTGGGGAGGGCCGGCAGTCAGGGTAAGGCTGCCCAGGTCAGCTAATCCACAACCCTCAGGGAATCACATTGTTGAAAATGGACCTCGCTAAGGCAGAATAGAAGCCAAGGGAAAAAAGGACACAATGCCATTTGCAGCACAGTAGATGAGTCTAGAGGTAATCACGTGACTTGTAGTAAGTCACAAAGTGAAAGACACATATCGTATCATATCACTTATAGGTGTTACCTAAAAATGGAAAACAGGGCAGATATTTCCACGGAGAAGGGCAATCACAGATTCATTCACCAAACTTATGGTTCACCAAAGGAAAGTTGTGAGGATTGGTGTCATTACAATATCGGCTTTAACAGACATACACATACACAGTGACATATATAATCACCAAAGACCTACGGAATACCAAGAGAAGACTACTCAACATTCTGTCATAACGTACATGGGAAAAGGATCCCAGGGAGAACAGACATCTGTATATGTGTAAAAGAACCACATCTTCCACACCTACAACAAACCAAACATTGTAATCAAACTCGCTGTAATAAAAAATAAAAAACATAAATTAAAAACACGAACAAGAAGTAGTGAGACCAACTTGAGGGGCTTTCCCCTGGCACACTCCATTCTAAATTCCAATCTAGAACACGACTTCCATTGAGGCTCTGTGGCCCTAGTAACCAGATTTGGTAAGGGAGAACTGCTGCCACCTTGTGGCCGTTTCACACAACAGCAGCTTTAATCCCAGCGCTAATGGTCAGTCGATACTCAAAATCATTGCAGGCCTGTAAATGACACCTGCCCTGAAAACAAATCCTGGGGTCACATATCGACCAAAAAATTCAAAGGACGTCCATATTTCAAAACGACCGTTTCAAAAGGCATATTTTACGCACATTAGTGTTGTGCTTCTTTTTCTTTCTTTCCTTTTTTGTTAAAAAAACGGGAATGGAAAAAGGCGTCCCTCAGAATGGGCGGAAATCGTTGCAAACGAATCAATGGACAAAGGTTTAATCTCCAATATATATAAACAGCTCATGCAGCTTAATATTAAAAAAAACAAACAACCCAATACAAAAATGGGCAGAAGATCTAAAGAGACATTTCTTCAAAGAAGACACAGAGATGGCCAAGACGCACTTGAAAAGCTGCTCAACAGCACTAATTATTAGAGAAATGCAAATCAAAACTACAATGAGGTATCTCCTCACACCTGTTGGAATCAGCATCATCAGAAAATCTACAAACAACAAATTCTGGGGAGGGTGTGGACAAAAGGAGCCCTCTTCCACTATTGGTGGGAATGTAAATTGATACAGTCACTATGGAGAACAGTATGGAGTTTCCTTAAAAAAACAAGAAATAGAATTACCATCTGATCCAGCAATCCCACTTCTGGGCATATACCCAGAGAAAACCAGAAATCAAAAAGGCACATTCACCACAATGTTCATTGCAGCACTATTGACAATAGCCAGGTAATGGAAGCAACCTAAATGCCCACAGACAGATGAATGGATAAAGATGTGGTACATATATAAAATGGAATATTACTCAGCCATAAAAAGGAATGAAACTGGGTCATTTGTAGAGACATCGATGGATCTAGAGACTGTCATACAGAATGAAGTAATTCAGAAAGAGAAAAACAAATATTGTATATTAATGCATATATGTGGAACCTAAAAAATGGTCCAGATGAACTGGTTTGCATGGAAGAAATAGAGACACAGAGGTACAGAACCAACGTATGGACACCAAGTGTGGGAAGCCATGGGGTGGTGGTGGTGGGATGATTTGGGAGATTGGGATTGACCTGTATACATGTATATGCCTAAAATACATAACAAATAATAACCTGCTGTATAAAAAAATAAATAAAATAAAAGTTCAAAATTTTACAAAATAAAATTTAAAAATAAAACAGAAAAAAGTTCTTCCCTTCAC